>NW_025963791.1:45044558-45684558 GCF_023055435.1 Haliotis rufescens
AGTGTATGTACTCTGTCGTGTCATCTCAATTCAACAATTATTCCTCGTGCATGTTGGTTGCAGTAAGGCTCATCAATAGTTCCACCATCACTCCCACAGGAAACATTCGTGCATTATGCATGTAGTGCACAACGAACACCTGTATTCATCACGACGAACACCTGTATTCATCACGACGTCATCGAAATCCTCGCCACCATGTAGTTGATGTGAACCACAGGTGACATTCTCGCCACCATGTAGTTGATGTGAACCACAGGTGACATTCTCGCCACCATGTAGTTGATGTGAACCACAGGTGACATTCTCGCCACCATGTAGTTGATGTGAACCACAGATGACATTCTCGCCACCATGTAGTTGATGTGAACCACAGGTGACATTCTCGCCACCATGTAGTTGATGTGAACCACAGGTGACATTCTCGCCACCATGTAGTTGATGTGAACCACAGATGACATCGATATCGTCATCACCGTCAGTGACTGCTGGGTGGAATCTATGACGACGTCGTCATCACCGTCAGTGACTGCTGGGTGGAATCTATAACGACGCCGTCATCACCGTCAGTCACTGCTGGGTGGAATCTATGACGACGTCGTCATCACCGTCAGTGACTGCTGGATGGAATCTATAACGACGCCGTCATCACCGTCAGTGACTGCTGGGTGGAATCTATGATGACGTCGTCATCACCGTCAGTGACTGCTGGGTGGAATCTATAATGACGTCGTCATCACCGTCAGTGACTGCTGGGTGGAATCTATAACGACGTCGTCATCACCGTCAGTGACTGCTGGGTGGAATCTATGACGACGTCGTCATCACCGTCAGTGACTGCTGGGTGGAATCTATGATGACGTCGTCATCACCGTCAGCGACTGCTGGGTGGAATCTATGACGACGTCGTCATCACCGTCAGTCACTGCTGAACTGAATGACCCAATTACTACTTAGGCGTGTCTGAATAATGTAAATGGACTTATTGTATGTTCTCTCATTAGGACATTTCGGTTAGCCATGTCATGCTACGTGAGTGAGCTGCTGAAGTTCACAGTCAAATGGCTGTTCTCATGATGTACTGTGCCTCTTCGCATCTCACGGAAGTTTCCCACCAACAAACAACTAGGCCGAGAAGACTACTGTTTCCGAACGCTGACTAAATTATTGCCCATTTATTTTGATAAGAGCAACTGACAACGATGTGTTTATTGATTTGTGTGCAGGGTTCCGATCAGTGATCCGTTTCAGTGCGACCTTTGACGGTGCCATCCTTTGACGTCTGCCGTATCCTGGGAGTAAAGTAGCCATGTGAAACAAAAGACAACAGAAAATATAAAGTAATCTATGAACAAACTGTAAGTGACCATGATGTCATTATTATTTTCGACGCCAACGATTTCCTAAGGCAGGTTCACACAAGCTCTCCGATAAATTCAATCCCAATACCCCAGTGACAAGAATATTGATTACCAGAAAACCAGGATAATATCCCTTGCTGCCTGCATTGTTGCCTCCACTGCTGCCTCCATTGTTCACATACAGTCTCTGTGCCACTGCTGAACGTCTCCACTCTACGTCGACCTTGAACATGTTGACGACTGTCCGCACATCAATACAAAACAATACATCACTCAGATAAACAATTTCTAGCTAAAGTATTATGTATTGGAAACCAATTGTATTTGTATTTCAATCCTCACACAACCTCGTACACTGGTAGAACAATAGTATCGCAGCGCGTAAGATGAACATTGTTGAGGACAAAGATTAACTTAAGGGCTTTCACTCAGTGGGGTGGAGGGGGCATTTATTCAACTGTAGGATTCATTGATGCAACATACAGTAGGGTGTCGGTATAGTCCTGGATTATATTTATTCGCAATGGTTCACGTCATAGTTAAGTGGTGCCGTCTATGACTGTACTATAGGATAATAACAATATGCAATAGTACATGTTATAGTTAAGTGATGCAGTATGTGGGTACAGTTTGGGATTATAACGATTAACAATAGTACACGTCATAGTTAAGTTGTGCTTCCTATGACTGTACTATAGGATAATAACAATATGCAATAGTACATGTTATAGTTAAGTGATGCAGTCCGGGGTACAGTTTGGGATTATAACGATTAACAATAGTACACGTCATAGTTAAGTTGTGCTTCCTATGACTATAATATAGGATTATAACGATTTGCAATAGTACATGTCATAGTTAAGTGGTGCCGTCGATATACTATAGGATTATATAAGGAAGCTACGCTATAAATCGCAAAAAACAATGAAGGACTAAGCGTGGTATATTTCACCATAAAACATTGTTCTATCATGACGTCATTTCTTGAGATTCGAAAATGTGCTTGCAACTTAATGACGTCATACGACGTTTTTGAGAGGTAAGTGTCCAGTAAGTTGTTCCCCATAGATGTAGCTGGGCTACGCAGTGGCCGAACTATCGATTACAAAAGTGAGAGAGATACGTCAATGGGTGTTGGGAGAAAAGGTAAAGGTAATCAACCTGAGAATTGTGCGGAAAATACCAAGCTCAACCCACCTGTTCGTTTAATGGACTTGTCCGACATTTCCGATGTCGGCTTGTATTCCGGCAGTCATCATTTTTAAAATTTGGGTAAATATTTTTAAAGCTTGTACATTTTATCAACATCCTTGAAGAGGCTATACATAATGTTGATACCTCATACTAGAAATAACTAAACGACTTGTGGTCGTTGTTTATCGTTCAATAAACACTGCAAGGAGAATAAACCACTCGGGGCTGCCTCATGGTTTGTTCTCCCTGCAGTGTTATATCTGAAATAACGATTCGTAATGGTACACGTCATAATCCAGTGTTGCAGTTTGTGGGTTTTCTACAGGATATTACGTTTCACAATGGTATGCTTCATAGTGCCGTGATGCAGTCTAATGACGGGTATTTTGCCTCACCACGTCATATTGATGAGAACAATCTGTGTAGACGCTAGTCGTTATCTACCAATTGTGTATAATACAAATGCTGTCATAACGTGCCGTGTAGTTACCTACAACTGTCATTCGACTTGGCCGTTAGTCATTTGACAATATTAGCCGCAATTACAATATTGTCGGCTCGACAAGGACACAGCCCATCTGATGGTATTGTAAGAGCAATAAAACTCCCATCTGCCCCGCGCTTCATTTACAGATTATATAGGTCGCATCCCTGCAACGTCCTCGTTCTCGGAGACGTCTTCACAGTGTATTGATGGACACGTTCTAGGTGGCCGTCACGACGAAGGTCTCACGACGCCTATGGTATGTGTGTTTTGTCGACGGTCTCACGACGCCTGTGGTATGTCTGTTGTGTCGAGGGTCTCTCAACGCCTGAGGTATGTCTGTTGTGTCGAAGGTCTCACGACGCCTGTGGTATGTCTGTTGTGTCGAAGGTCTCACGACGACTGTGGTATGTCTGTCGTGTCAAGGGTCTGTCCATTTCATGTAGTGTACCAGACACATCATCTAGGCAGGTCCATGGCATGTAGTGTACCAGGCACACCATCTAGGCAGGTCCATGTCATGTAGTGTACCAGACACACAATCTAGGCAGGTCCATTTCATGTAGTGTACCAGACACATCATCTAGGCAGGTCCATGTCATGTAGTGTACTGGGCAGGTCCATGTCATGTAGTGTACCAGGGACACCATCCAGGCAGGTCCATGTCATGTAGTGTACCAGGCACACGATTTAGGCAAGTACATGTCGTGTAGTGTACCAGACACACCATCTAGGCAGGTCCATGTTATGTAGTGTACCAGGCACACCATCTAGGCAGGTCCATGTTATGTAGTGTACTGGTCAGGTACATGTCATGTAGTGTACCGGACACACCATCTTGGCAGGTCCATGTCATGAAGTGTACTGGGAAGGTCCATGTCATGTATTGTACCGGGCACAACATCAAGGCAGGTCCATGTCATGAAGTGTACTGGGAAGGTCCATGTCATGTATTGTACCGGACACATCATCTTGGCAGGTCCATGTCATGAAGTGTACTGGGAAGGTCCATGTCATGTATTGTACCAGGCACACTATCTAGGCAGGTCCATGTTATGTAGTGTACCAGGCACACCATCTAGGCAGGTCCATGTTATGTAGTGTACCGGGCACACAATCTACGCAGGTCCATGTTATGTAGTGTACCAGGCACACCATCTTGGCAGGTCCATGTTATTTAGTGTACCGGGCACACCATCTAGGCAGGTCCATGTTATGCAGTGTACCAGGCACACCATCTAGGCAGGTCCATGTTATGTAGTGTACTGGGAAGGTCCATGTCATGTAGTGTCCCAGACACACCATCTAGGCAGGTCCGTGTCATGTAGTGTACCAGGCACACCATCTAGGCAGGTCGATGTTATGTAGTGTACCTGGCACACCATCTAGGCAGGTCCATGTAATGTAGTGTACTGGGAAGGTCCATGTCATGTAGTGTCCCAGACACACAATCTAGGCAGGTCCATGTTATGTAGTGTACCAGGCACACCATCTAGGCAGGTCCATGTTATGTAGTGTACCGGGCACACCATCTAGGCAGGTCCATGTTATGTATTGTAGTGGGCAGGTACATGTCATGTAGTGTACCGGACACACCATCTTGGCAGGTCCATGTCATATAGTGTACTGGGAAGGTCCATGTCATGTAGAGTACCGGGCACACCATCTAGGCAGGTCCATGTTATGTAGTGTACTGGGAAGGTACATGTCATGTAGTGTACTGGGAAGGTACATGTTATGTAGTGTACCAGGCACACCCTCTAGGCAGGTCCATGTCATGTAGTGTACTGGGCAGGTACATGTCATGTAGTGTAGCGGACACACCATCTAGGCAGGTCCATGTCATGTAGTGTAGTAGGCAGGTCCATTTCAAGTGGTGCACCAGGCATACCATCCAGGCATGTCCATGTCATGTAGTGTACCGGACACACCACTTAGGCAGGTCCATGTCATGTAGTGTAGCAGACACACTATCTAGGCAGGTCCATGTCATGTAGTGTACCAGGGACACCATCTAGGCAGGTCCATGTCATGTAGTGTACCAGGCACACCATCTAGGCAGATCCATGTCATGTAGTGTACCAGGCACACCATCTAGGCAGGTCCATGTCATGTAGTGTACCAGGCACATCATCTAGGCAGGTCCATGACGTGTAGTGTACCAGACACACCATCTAGGCAGGTCCATGTCATGTAGAGTGCCGCGCACACCATCTGCTGTTACACATGATATGTTGTTTAATGTGTGGCGTGACGGGCGCTGCTCTGGAATGAGTTGGACACTCCTCCATAAAGCCTTTCATTATGTAAAGTTGGCGTTAATGATATTAGCTGTCAAACTACCATATTTGAGGGCTGCTAACTCTATATCAGATATCTGCCGTTTTTGTCTGTGTGGACGTGGGCCGCCTGCTGCTCTTGATAAGGTTTGTTTGTTTCTTATTTTCCCCAGAAGACGACAATACTTGACCTATATCTCAATGACAGCGAGCCTGTCCACCTGACCCGATCCAATGTGAACTCCCTACGAATCTATTCTAATCCGGAATCCCCGCTGGTTAAGGGTGGGTGAGACATCTGTCACTCCAGATGTGCGCATGTGTGACATCTGCCACTTTACACATGTGCATGTGTGACATCTACCGTTCTAGATGTGTGCATGTCTGGCATATGCAGTTCTAGATGTGTGCATCTGTGACATATGCCGTTCTAGATGTGTGCACATGTGTACTATCCCGTTCTAGATGTGTGCATGTGTGACATATGCAGTTCTAGATGTGTGCATGTGTGACATATGCAGTTCTAGATGTGTGCATGGGTGACATATGCAGTTCTAGATGTATGGATGTGTGACTTATGTCGTTCTAGAAGTGTGCATGTGTGACATATGCCGTTTTAGACGTGTGCATGTGTGACATATCCCGCTCTAGATGTGTCCATATGTGACATATGCAGTTCTAGATGTGTCCATATGTGACATATGCCGTTCTAGATGTGTGCATGTGTGACATATGCACCTCTAGATGGGTGCATGTGTGACTTATGTCGTTCTAGATGTGTGCATATGTGTACTATGCAGTTCTAGATGGGTGCATGTGTGACATATGCAGTTCTAGATGGGTGAATGTGTGATACATGCCGTTCTAGATGTGTGCATGTGTGACATATGCAGCTCTAAATGGGTGCATGTGTGACATATGCAGTTCTAGATGTGTGCATGTGTGACATATGCCGATCTAGATGTGTGCATGTGTGACATATGCAGTTCTAGATGTGTGCATGTGTGACATACGCCGCTCTAGATGTGTGCATGTGTGACATATGCAGTTCTAGATGTGTGCATGTGTGACATATGCAGCTCTAAATGGGTGCATGTGTGGCATATTTAGTTCTAGATGTGTGCATGTGTGACATATGCAGTTCTAGATGTGTGCATGTGTGACATATGCAGTTCTAGATGTGTCCATATGTCACATATGCCGATCTAGATGTGTGCATGTGTGACATATGCAGTTCTAGATGGGTGCATGTGTGACATATGCAGCTCTAAATGGGTGCATGTGTGACATATGCAGTTCTAGATGTGTGCATGTGTGACATATGCCGATCTAGATGTGTGCATGTGTGACATATGCAGTTCTAGATGTGTGCATGTGTGACATACGCCGCTCTAGATGTGTGCATGTGTGACATATGCAGTTCTAGATGTGTGCATGTGTGACATATGCAGCTCTAAATGGGTGCATGTGTGGCATATTTAGTTCTAGATGTGTGCATGTGTGACATATGCAGTTCTAGATGTGTGCATGTGTGACATATGCAGTTCTAGATGTGTCCATATGTCACATATGCCGATCTAGATGTGTGCATGTGTGACATATGCAGTTCTAGATGTGTGCATGTGTGACATATGCAGCTCTAAATGGGTGCATGTGTGACATATGCAGTTCTACATGTGTCCATATGTGACATATGCCGATCTAGATGCGTGCATGTGTGACATATGCACCTCTAGATGGGTGCATATGTGACTTATGTCGTTCTAGAAGTGTGGATATGTGTACTACGCAGTTCTAGATGGGTGCATGTATGACATATGCCGTTCTAGATGTGTGCATGTGTGACATATGCAGCTCTAAATGGGTGCATGAGTGACATATGCAGTTCTAGATGTGTCCATGTGTGACATATGCCGTTCTAGATGTGTGCATGTGTGACATATGCCGATCTAGATGTGTGCATGTGTGACATATGCAGTTCTAGATGTGTGCATGTGTGACTGATGTCGTTCTAGAAGTGTGAATGTGTGACATATGCCGTTCTAGATGTGTGCATGTGTGACATACGCCGATCTAGATGTGTGCATATGTGACATTTGCCGTTCTAGATGTGTGCATGTGTGACATATGCAGCTCTGGATGGGTGCATGTGTGACTTATGTCGTTCTAGAAGTGTGCACATGTGTCCTATGCAGTTCTAGATGCGTGCATGTGTGATATATGCAGTTCTAGATGTGTGCATGTGTGACTTATGTCGTTCTAGATGTGTGCATGTTTAACATATGTCCTTCTAGATGTGTGCATGTGTGACATATGCAGTTCTAGATGTGTGCATGTGTGACATATGCAGCTCTAAATGGGTGCATGTGTGACATATGCAGTTCTAGATGTGTGCATGTGTGACATATGCCGATCTAGATGTGTGCATGTGTGACATATGCAGTTCTAGATGTGTGCATGTGTGACATACGCCGCTCTAGATGTGTGCATGTGTGACATATGCAGTTCTAGATGTGTGCATGTGTGACATATGCAGCTCTAAATGGGTGCATGTGTGGCATATTTAGTTCTAGATGTGTGCATGTGTGACATATGCAGTTCTAGATGTGTGCATGTGTGACATATGCAGTTCTAGATGTGTCCATATGTCACATATGCCGATCTAGATGTGTGCATGTGTGACATATGCAGTTCTAGATGTGTGCATGTGTGACATATGCAGCTCTAAATGGGTGCATGTGTGACATATGCAGTTCTAGATGTGTCCATATGTGACATATGCCGATCTAGATGCGTGCATGTGTGACATATGCACCTCTAGATGGGTGCATATGTGACTTATGTCGTTCTAGAAGTGTGGATATGTGTACTACGCAGTTCTAGATGGGTGCATGTATGACATATGCCGTTCTAGATGTGTGCATGTGTGACATATGCAGCTCTAAATGGGTGCATGAGTGACATATGCAGTTCTAGATGTGTCCATGTGTGACATATGCCGTTCTAGATGTGTGCATGTGTGACATATGCCGATCTAGATGTGTGCATGTGTGACATATGCAGTTCTAGATGTGTGCATGTGTGACTGATGTCGTTCTAGAAGTGTGAATGTGTGACATATGCCGTTCTAGATGTGTGCATGTGTGACATACGCCGATCTATATGTGTGCATATGTGACATTTGCCGTTCTAGATGTGTGCATGTGTGACATATGCAGCTCTGGATGGGTGCATGTGTGACTTATGTCGTTCTAGAAGTGTGCACATGTGTACTATGCAGTTCTAGATGCGTGCATGTGTGATATATGCAGTTCTAGATGTGTGCATGTGTGACTTATGTCGTTCTAGATGTGTGCATGTTTAACATATGTCCTTCTAGATGTGTGTATGTGTGACATATGCCGTTCTAGATGGGTGCATGTGTGACATATGCAGCTCTAAATGGGTGCATGTGTGACATATACAGTTCTAGATGTGTGCATGTGTGACATACGCCGCTCTAGATGTGTGCATTTGTGACATATGCAGTTCTAGATGTGGGCATGTGTGACATATGCAGATCTAGATGTGTGCATGTGTGACATATGCAGTTCTAGATGTGTGCATGTGTGACATATGCAGTTCTAGATGTGTGCATGTGTGACATACGCCGCTCTAGATGTGTGCATTTGTGACATATGCCGTTCTAGATGTGTGCATGTGTGACATATACAGTTCTAGATGTGTGCATGTGTGACATATGCAGTTCTAGATGTGTGCATTTGTGACATATGCAGTTCTAGATGTGTGCATGTGTGACATATGCAGTTCTAGATGTGTGCATGTGTGACATATACAGTTCTAGATGTGTGCATGTGTGACATATACAGTTCTAGATGGGTGCATGTGTGACATATGCAGCTCTAAATGGGTGCATGTGTGACATATACAGTTCTAGATGTGTGCATGTGTGACATACGCCGCTCTAGATGTGTGCATGTGTGACATATGCAGTTCTACATGTGTCCATATGTGACATATGCCGATCTAGATGCGTGCATGTGTGACATATGCACCTCTAGATGGGTGCATATGTGACTTATGTCGTTCTAGAAGTGTGGATATGTGTACTACGCAGTTCTAGATGGGTGCATGTATGACATATGCCGTTCTAGATGTGTGCATGTGTGACATATGCAGCTCTAAATGGGTGCATGAGTGACATATGCAGTTCTAGATGTGTCCATGTGTGACATATGCCGTTCTAGATGTGTGCATGTGTGACATATGCCGATCTAGATGTGTGCATGTGTGACATATGCAGTTCTAGATGTGTGCATGTGTGACTGATGTCGTTCTAGAAGTGTGAATGTGTGACATATGCCGTTCTAGATGTGTGCATGTGTGACATACGCCGATCTAGATGTGTGCATATGTGACATTTGCCGTTCTAGATGTGTGCATGTGTGACATATGCAGCTCTGGATGGGTGCATGTGTGACTTATGTCGTTCTAGAAGTGTGCACATGTGTCCTATGCAGTTCTAGATGCGTGCATGTGTGATATATGCAGTTCTAGATGTGTGCATGTGTGACTTATGTCGTTCTAGATGTGTGCATGTTTAACATATGTCCTTCTAGATGTGTGCATGTGTGACATATGCAGTTCTAGATGTGTGCATGTGTGACATATGCAGCTCTAAATGGGTGCATGTGTGACATATGCAGTTCTAGATGTGTGCATGTGTGACATATGCCGATCTAGATGTGTGCATGTGTGACATATGCAGTTCTAGATGTGTGCATGTGTGACATACGCCGCTCTAGATGTGTGCATGTGTGACATATGCAGTTCTAGATGTGTGCATGTGTGACATATGCAGCTCTAAATGGGTGCATGTGTGGCATATTTAGTTCTAGATGTGTGCATGTGTGACATATGCAGTTCTAGATGTGTGCATGTGTGACATATGCAGTTCTAGATGTGTCCATATGTCACATATGCCGATCTAGATGTGTGCATGTGTGACATATGCAGTTCTAGATGTGTGCATGTGTGACATATGCAGCTCTAAATGGGTGCATGTGTGACATATGCAGTTCTAGATGTGTCCATATGTGACATATGCCGATCTAGATGCGTGCATGTGTGACATATGCACCTCTAGATGGGTGCATATGTGACTTATGTCGTTCTAGAAGTGTGGATATGTGTACTACGCAGTTCTAGATGGGTGCATGTATGACATATGCCGTTCTAGATGTGTGCATGTGTGACATATGCAGCTCTAAATGGGTGCATGAGTGACATATGCAGTTCTAGATGTGTCCATGTGTGACATATGCCGTTCTAGATGTGTGCATGTGTGACATATGCCGATCTAGATGTGTGCATGTGTGACATATGCAGTTCTAGATGTGTGCATGTGTGACTGATGTCGTTCTAGAAGTGTGAATGTGTGACATATGCCGTTCTAGATGTGTGCATGTGTGACATACGCCGATCTATATGTGTGCATATGTGACATTTGCCGTTCTAGATGTGTGCATGTGTGACATATGCAGCTCTGGATGGGTGCATGTGTGACTTATGTCGTTCTAGAAGTGTGCACATGTGTACTATGCAGTTCTAGATGCGTGCATGTGTGATATATGCAGTTCTAGATGTGTGCATGTGTGACTTATGTCGTTCTAGATGTGTGCATGTTTAACATATGTCCTTCTAGATGTGTGTATGTGTGACATATGCCGTTCTAGATGGGTGCATGTGTGACATATGCAGCTCTAAATGGGTGCATGTGTGACATATACAGTTCTAGATGTGTGCATGTGTGACATACGCCGCTCTAGATGTGTGCATTTGTGACATATGCAGTTCTAGATGTGGGCATGTGTGACATATGCAGATCTAGATGTGTGCATGTGTGACATATGCAGTTCTAGATGTGTGCATGTGTGACATATGCAGTTCTAGATGTGTGCATGTGTGACATACGCCGCTCTAGATGTGTGCATTTGTGACATATGCCGTTCTAGATGTGTGCATGTGTGACATATACAGTTCTAGATGTGTGCATGTGTGACATATGCAGTTCTAGATGTGTGCATTTGTGACATATGCAGTTCTAGATGTGTGCATGTGTGACATATGCAGTTCTAGATGTGTGCATGTGTGACATATACAGTTCTAGATGTGTGCATGTGTGACATATACAGTTCTAGATGGGTGCATGTGTGACATATGCAGCTCTAAATGGGTGCATGTGTGACATATACAGTTCTAGATGTGTGCATGTGTGACATACGCCGCTCTAGATGTGTGCATTTGTGACACATGCAGTTCTAGATGTGTGCATTTGTGACATACGCCGTTCTAGATGTGTGCATTTGTGACATATGCAGTTCTAGATGTGTGCATGTGTGACATATGCAGTTCTAGATGTGTGCATTTGTGACATATACAGTTCTAGATGGGTGCATGTGTGACACATGCAGTTCTAGATGTGTGCATTTGTGACATACGCCGTTCTAGATGTGTGCATTTGTGACTTATGTCGTACTAGAAGTGTGCATGTGTGACTTATGTCGTTCTAGATGTGTGCATATGTGTACTATGCCGCTCTAGATGTGTGCATGTGTGACATATGCAGTTCTAGATGGGTGCATGTGTGATACATGCCATTCTAGATGTGTGCATGTGTGACATATGCAGCTCTAAATGTGTGCATGTGTGACATATGCAGTTCTAGATGTGTGCATGTGTGACATATGCCGTTCTAGATGTGTGCATGTGTGACATATGCAGCTCTAAATGTGTACATGTGTGATATATGCCAATCTAGATGTGTGCATGTGTGACATATGCAGCTCTTGATTGGTGCATGTGTGACTTATGCCATTCTAGATGTGTGCATGTGTGACATATGCAGTTCTAGATGTGTGCATGTGTGACATACGCCGATCTAGATGTGTGCATATGTGACATATCCCGATCTAGATGTGTGCATGTGTGACATATGCAGCTCTAGATGTGTGCATGTGTGACTTATGTCGTTCTAGAAGTGTGCATATGTGTACTATGCAGTTCTAGATGCGTGCATGTGTGACATATGCAGTTCTAGATGGGTGCATACAGGTGTATGTGACATATGCCGTTCTAGATGGGTGCATGTGTGACATATGCCCTTCTAGATATGTGCATGTGTGACATATGCAGTTCTAGATGTGTGCATGTGTGACACATGCCGATCTAGATGCGTGCATGTGTGACATATGCACCTCTAGATGGGTGCATATGTGACTTATGTCGTTCTAGAAGTGTGGATATGTGTACTACGCAGTTCTAGATGGGTGCATGTATGACATATGCCGTTCTAGATGTGTGCATGTGTGACATATGCAGCTCTAAATGGGTGCATGAGTGACATATGCAGTTCTAGATGTGTCCATATGTGACATATGCCGTTCTAGATGTGTGCATGTGTGACATATGCCGATCTAGAAGTGTGAATGTGTGACATATGCCGTTCTAAATGTGTGCATGTGTGACATACGCCGATCTAGATGTGTGCATATGTGACATTTGCCGTTCTAGATGTGTGCATGTGTGACATATGCAGTTCTAGATGGGTGCATGTGTGATACATGCCATTCTAGATGTGTGCATGTGTGACATATGCAGCTCTAAATGTGTGCATGTGTGACATATGCAGTTCTAGATGTGTGCATGTGTGACATATGCCGTTCTAGATGTGTGCATGTGTGACATATGCAGCTCTAAATGTGTACATGTGTGATATATGCCAATCTAGATGTGTGCATGTGTGACATATGCAGCTCTTGATTGGTGCATGTGTGACTTATGCCATTCTAGATGTGTGCATGTGTGACATACGCCGATCTAGATGTGTGCATATGTGACATATCCCGATCTAGATGTGTGCATGTGTGACATATGCAGCTCTAGATGTGTGCATGTGTGACTTATGTCGTTCTAGAAGTGTGCATATGTGTACTATGCAGTTCTAGATGCGTGCATGTGTGACATATGCAGTTCTAGATGGGTGCATACAGGTGTATGTGACATATGCCATTCTAGATGGGTGCATGTGTGACATATGCCCTTCTAGATATGTGCATGTGTGACATATGCAGTTCTAGATGTGTGCATGTGTGACACATGCCGATCTAGATGCGTGCATGTGTGACATATGCACCTCTAGATGGGTGCATATGTGACTTATGTCGTTCTAGAAGTGTGGATATGTGTACTACGCAGTTCTAGATGGGTGCATGTATGACATATGCCGTTCTAAATGTGTGCATGTGTGACATATGCAGCTCTAAATGGGTGCATGAGTGACATATGCAGTTCTAGATGTGTCCATGTGTGACATATGCCGTTCTAGATGTGTGCATGTGTGACATATGCCGATCTAGATGTGTGCATGTGTGACATATGCCGTTCTAGATGGGTGCATGTGTGACTTATGTCGTTCTAGAAGTGTGAATGTGTGACATATGCCGTTCTAAATGTGTGCATGTGTGACATACGCCGATCTAGATGTGTGCATATGTGACATTTGCCGTTCTAGATGTGTGCATGTGTGACATATGCAGCTCTGGATGGGTGCATGTGTGACTTATGTCGTTCTAGAAGTGTGCACATGTGTACTATGCAGTTCTAGATGCGTGCATGTGTGATATATGCAGTTCTAGATGTGTGCATGTGTGACTTATGTCGTTCTAGATGTGTGCATGTTTAACATATGTCCTTCTAGATGTGTGTATGTGTGACATATGCCGTTCTAGATGGGTGCATGTGTGACATATGCAGCTCTAAATGGGTGCATGTGTGACATATACAGTTCTAGATGTGTGCATGTGTGACATACGCCGCTCTAGATGTGTGCATTTGTGACACATGCAGTTCTAGATGTGTGCATTTGTGACATACGCCGTTCTAGATGTGTGCATTTGTGACATATGCAGTTCTAGATGTGTGCATGTGTGACATATGCAGTTCTAGATGTGTGCATTTGTGACATATACAGTTCTAGATGGGTGCATGTGTGACACATGCAGTTCTAGATGTGTGCATGTGTGACATACGCCGTTCTAGATGTGTGCATGTGTGACATATGCCGTTCTAGATGTGTGCATGAGTGACTTATGTCGTACTAGAAGTGTGCATGTGTGACTTATGTCGTTCTAGATGTGTGCATATGTGTACTATGCCGCTCTAGATGTGTGCATGTGTGACATATGCAGTTCTAGATGGGTGCATGTGTGATACATGCCATTCTAGATGTGTGCATGTGTGACATATGCAGCTCTAAATGTGTGCATGTGTGACATATGCAGTTCTAGATGTGTGCATGTGTGACATATGCCGTTCTAGATGTGTGCATGTGTGACATATGCAGCTCTAAATGTGTACATGTGTGATATGTGCCAATCTAGATGTGTGCATGTGTGACATATGCAGCTCTAAATGTGTACATGTGTGATATGTGCCAATCTAGATGTGTGCATGTGTGACATATGCAGCTCTTGATTGGTGCATGTGTGACATATGCCGTTCTAGATGTGTGCATGTGTGACTTTTGTCGTTCTAGAAGTGTGCCTGTGTGACATATGTTGTTCTAGATGTGTGCATGTGTGACATATGCAGTTCTAGATGTGTGCATGTGTGACATACGCCGATCTAGATGTGTGCATATGTGACATATCCCGATCTAGATGTGTGCATGTGTGACATATGCAGCTCTAGATGTGTGCATGTGTGACTAATGTCGTTCTAGAAGTGTGCATATGTGTACTATGCAGTTCTAGATGCGTGCATGTGTGACATATGCAGTTCTAGATGGGTGCATACAGGTGTATGTGACATATGCCGTTCTAGATGGGTGCATGTGTGACATATGCCCTTCTAGATATGTGCATGTGTGACATATGCAGTTCTAGATGTGTGCATGTGTGACATATGCAGTTCTAGATGCGTGCATTCGGACATATGCAGTTCTAGATGTGTGCATGTATGACTTATGCAGTTCTAGATGTGCGCATGTTTAATATATGTCCTTCTAGATGTGTGCATGTGTGACATATGCCGTTCTAGATGTGTGCATGTGTGACATATGCCGTTCTAGATGTTTACATGCGCGACATACGCCGTTCTAGATGTGTGCATGTGTGACATATGCAGTTCTAGATGTGTGCATTTGTGACATACGCCGTTCTAGATGTGTGCACATGTGACATACGCCGATCTAGATGTGTGCATGTGTGACATATGCAGTTCTAGATGTGTGCATGTTTGACATATGCAGTTCTAGATATGTGCATGTGTGACATATACAGTTCTAGATGGGTGCATGTGTGACACATGCAGTTCTAGATGTGTGCATTTGTGACATACGCCGTTCTAGATGTGTGCACATGTGACACACGCCGATCTAGATGTGTGCATGTGTGACATATGCAGTTCTAGATGTGTGCATGTTTGACATATGCAGTTCTAGATATGTGCATGTGTGACATATACAGTTCTAGATGTGTGCATGTGTGACACATGCAGTTCTAGATGCGTGCATGTGTGACATATGCAGTTCTAGATGTGTGCATGTTTGACATATGCAGTTCTAGATGTGTGCATGTTTGACATATGCAGTTCTAGATGTGTGCATGTGTGACATATACAGTTCTAGATGGGTGCATGTGCGACACATGCAGTTCTAGATGGGTGCATTTGTGACATACGCCGTTCTAGATGCGTGCTTGTGTGTCATATGCAGTTCTAGATGTGTGCATATGTGTACTATGCCGCTCTAGATGTGTGCATGTGTGACATATGCAGTTCTAGATGTGTGCATGTGTGACATATGCAGTTCTAGATGTGTGCATTTGTGACATACGCCGTTCTAGATGCGTGCTTGTGTGTCATATGCAGTTCTAGATGTGTGCATATGTGTACTATGCCGCTCTAGATGGGTGCATGTGTGACATTTGCAGTTCTAGATGTGTGCATGTCTGACTTATGTCGTACTAGAAGTGTGCATGTGTGACTTATGTCGTTCTAGATGTGTGCATCTGTGTACTATGCCGTTCTAGATGTGTGCATGTGTGACATATGCAGTTCTAGATGGGTGCATGTGTGATACATGCCGTTCTAGATGTGTTCATGTGCGACATATGCCGTTCTAGATGGGTGAATGTGTGACATATGCCGTTCTAGATGGGTGCATGTGTGACATATGCCCTTCTAGATATGTGCCTGTGTGACATACGCCGTTCGAGATGTGTGCATGTGTGACTTATGTCGTTGTAGATGTGTGCATGTTTAACATATGTCCTTCTAGATGTGTGTATGTTTGACATATGCAGTTCTAGATGCGTGCATGTGTGACATATGCAGTTCTAGATGTGTGCATGTGTGACTTATGTCGTTCTAGATGTGCGCATGTTTAACATATGTCCTTCTAGATGTGTGCATGTGTGACATATGCCGTTCTAGATGTGTGCATTTGTGACATATGCCGTTCTAGATGTGTACATGTGTGACATACGCCGTTCTAGATGTGTGCATGTATGACATATGCAGTTCTAGATGCGTGCATGTGTGACATACGCCGTTCTAGATGTGAGCACATGTGACATACGCCGTTCTAGATGTGTGCATGTGTGACATATACAGTTCTAGATGTGTGCATATGTGTACTATGCCGCTCTAGATGTGTGCATGTGTGACATTTGCAGTTCTAGATGTGTGCATGTTTGACATATGCAGTTCTAAATGTGTGCATGTGTGACATATACAGTTCTAGATTGGTGCATGTGTGACACATGCAGTTCTAGATGTGTGCATGTGTGACATACGCCGTTCTAGATGCGTGCATGTGTGTCATATGCAGTTCTAGATGTGTGCATGTGTGACATATGCCGTTCTAGATGTGTGCTTGTGTGACTTATGTCGTACTAGAAGTGTGCATGTGTGACTTATGTCGTTGTAGATGTGTGCATATGTGTACTTTGCCGCTCTAGATGTGTGCATGTGTGACATTTGCAGTTCTAGATGTGTGCATGTTTGACATATGCAGTTCTAGATGTGTGCATGTGTGACATATACAGTTCTAGATTGGTGCATGTGTGACACATGCAGTTCTAGATGTGAGCACATGTGACATACGCCGTTCTAGATGTGTGCATGTGTGACATATACAGTTCTAGATGTGTGCATATGTGTACTATGCCGCTCTAGATGTGTGCATGTGTGACATTTGCCGTTCTAGATGTGTGCATGTTTGACATATGCAGTTCTAGATGTGTGCATGTGTGACATATACAGTTCTAGATGTGTGCATGTGTGACACATGCAGTTCTAGATGTGTGCATGTGTGACATACGCCGTTCTAGATGCGTGCATGTGTGACATATGCAGTTCTAGATGTGTGCTTGTGTGACTTATGTCGTACTAGAAGTGTGCATGTGTGACTTATGTCGTTGTAGATGTGTGCATATGTGTACTTTGCCGCTCTAGATGTGTGCATGTGTGACATATGCAGTTATAGATGTGTGCATGTGTGACATATGCCGTTCTAGATGTGTGCATGTGTGACATATGCAGTTCTAGATGGGTGCATGTGTGACATATGCCGTTCTAGATGGGTGCATGTGTGACATACGCCGTTCTAGATGTGTGCATGTGTGACATATGCAGCTCTAAATGGGTGCATGTGTGACTTATGTCGTTGTAGATGTGTGCATGTGTGACTTATGTCCATCTAGATGTGTGCATATGTGTACTATGCCGCTCTAGATGTTTGCATGTGTGACATATGCCGTTTTAGATGTGTGCATGTGTACCATACGCCGTTCTAGATGTGTGCATGTGTGACATATACAGTTCTAGATGTGTGCATGTGTGACATACGCCGTTCTAGATTGGTGCATGTGTGACATATGCCGTTCTAGATGTGTGCATATGTGTACTATGCCGCTCTAGATGTGTGCATGTGTGACATGTGCAGTTCTAGATGGGTGCATGTGGGACATATACAGTTCTAGATGTGTGCATGTGGGACATATGCCGTTCTAAATGTGTGCATGTGTGACATATGCCGTTCTAGATGTGTGCATGTGTGACATATGCCGTTGTAGATGTGTGCATGTGTGACATATGCAGTCCTAGATGTGTGCATGTGTGACATATGCAGTTCTAGATGTGTGCATGTGTGACACATGCCGTTCTAGATTGGTGCATGTGTGACATATGCAGTTCTAGAAGTGTGCATGTGTGACACGTGCAGTTCTAGATGCGTGCATGTGTGACAGCGGCTACTCAAGATGTGTGTATGTGTCACAAAAAAATCTTATTGATCCACATGTATGCATGTTATACTAAAACAAAGTTGATAGAGTGGGTATCTAAGCGTGTGTTCAGTTGGCAGTGTCGTGTATCTAAACGTGTGTTCAGTTGACAGTGTGGTGTATCTAGGCATGTGTTCAGTTGACAGTGTGGTGTATCTAAACATGTGATCAGTTGACAGTGTGGTGTATCTAGGCATGTGTTCAGTTGACAGTGTGGTGTATCTAGGCATGTGTTCAGTTGACAGTGTGGTGTATCTAAACATGTGTACAGTTGACAGAGTGGTGTATCTAAACATGTGTTCAGTTGACAGTGTGGTGTATCTAAACATGTGATCAGTTGACAGTGTGGTGTATCTAGGCATGTGTTCAGTTGACAGTGTGGTGTATCTAGGCATGTGTTCAGTTGACAGTGTGGTGTATCTAAACATGTGTACAGTTGACAGTGTGACGTATGTAAGCATGTGATCAGTTGACAGAGTGGCGTATCTAAGCGTGTGTTCAGTTGACAGAGTGGCGTATCTAAGCATGTGATCAGTTGACAGAGTGGCGTATCTAAGCATGTGATCAGTTGACAGCGCGGCGTGTCTAAGCGTGTGATCAGTTGACAGAGTGGCGTATCTAAGCATGGTATCAGTTGACCTAGTGGTGTATCTAAACATGTGTTCAGTTGACAGAGGGGCGTATCTAAGCATGTGATCAGTTGACAGTGTGGCGTGTCTAAGCATGTGATCAGTTGACAGAGTGACGTATGTAAGCATGTGTTCAGTTGATAGAGTGGCGTATCTAAGCGTGTGTTCAGTTGACAGAGTGGCGTATCTAAGCATGTGTTCAGTTGACAGAGTGGCGTATCTAAGCATGTGATCAGTTGACAGTTTGGCGTATCTAAGAGTGTGATCAGTTGACAGTGTGGCGTATCTAAGCGTGTGATCAGTTGACAGTGTGGCGTATCTAAGCATGTGTTCAGTTGATAGAGTGGCGTATCTAAGCATGTTTTCAGTTGATAGAGTGGCGTATCTAGGCATGTGTTCAGTTGATAGAGTGGCGTATCTACGCATGTGTTAAGTTGACAGTGGGACGTATCTAAGCGTGTGATCAGTTGACAGAGAGGGGTATCTAAGCATGTGTTCAGTTGACAGTGTGGCGTATCTAGGCATGTGTTCAGTTGAAAGAGTGGCGTATCTAGGCATGTGTTCAGTTGACAGTGTGGCGTATCTAAGCATGTGTCCAGTTGATAGAGTGGCGTATCTAGGCATGTGTTCAGTTGACAGTGTGGCGTATCTAAGCATGTGTTCAGTTGACAGAGTGGCGTATCTAAGCATGTGTTCAGTTGATAGAGTGGCGTAACTAGGCATGTGTTCAGTTGACAGTGTGGCGTATCTAAGCATGTGTTCAGTTGACAGAGCGGTGTATCTAGGCATGTGTTCAGTTGACAGAGTGGCGTATCTAAGCATGTGTTCCGTTGACAGTGTGGCGTATCTAAGCATGTGTTCAGTTGACAGAGCGGTGTATCTAGGCATGTGTTCAGTTGACAGAGTGGCGTATCTAGGCATGTGTTGAGTTGACAGTGTGGCGTATCTAAGCATGTTTCAACTGAAGCTACTATTGAGTCAGCATTGATTGAGACAGACATGGGTCTGATTAACTAACAAAGCTTAACAGTGCAAAACACAACTTCCGACCAGGTTCTTAATGGTAGTCTTTTGTTGCGCTCACATTGTTTAATTCTGTGTTATTTCATAAACATCACATTGTTGCAACCTGAGTTATAAGATCAACATCCCATATTTGCATTCTTTCTGTGTGATCGATACACTTTGCAGTCAAGTATCTGATATTATGACCACATGTGGGCTGGTGGTGTCCCACTGAGATTACACGATGGGACGCTACAGTGATGCATTCGGGAATCATCACAGTTGACACATTCAACAAACACATATCTACACAGGACACACCTCTGTCGACTCGCATCATCTACACATATCTACACAGGACACACATCTGTCGACTCGCATCATCTACGCATATCTACACAGAACACACCTCTGTCGACTCGCATCATATATTCATATCTACACAGGACACACATCTGTCGACTCGCATCATCTACGCATACCTACACAGGACACACCTCTGTCAAGTCGCATCATCTACGCGTACGCATATCTACACAGGACACACATCTGTCCACTCGCATCATCTACGCATATCTACACAGGACACGCCTCTGTCGACTCGCATCATCTACGCATACCTACACAGGACACACCTCTGTCGACTCGCATCATCTACGCGTACGCATATCTACACAGGACACACCTCTGTCGACTCGCATCATCTACGCATACCTACACAGGACACACCTCTGTCGACTCGCATCATCTACGCGTACGCATATCTACACAGGACACACATCTGTCGACTAACATTATCTACGCATATCTACACAGGACACACATCTGTCGACTCACATCATCTACGCATATCTACACAGGACACACATCTGTCGACTCGCATCATCTACGCATATCTACACAGAACACACCTCTGTCGACTCGCATCATCTACGCATATCTACACAGGACACACATCTGTCGACTCACATCACCTGTATATCGATATTCAGGACACATTTCTGTCGCCAAATATTTACACGTGCAAAGCTACCAGGTTGGTGTTAATTCGTGTTTCCACAACCTCTGTACAATGAAATAATAACGCAATTATTCAGAGCATATTGACAACATCTGTCCTCGGACTTCAATTATTTAGTTATAACATTCTCCAGAGAATATAGTAACAATAATGAAAATAAGTCATCAGTTGTCTGCCCAAGCATGCTCTTGTGAGAGTGCGTCTCGCAGTTTAACGGAGTTAATTTCGAATGAGGTGATACACCGGATTTCATGCCGAATGGGGCGGTATAACAGTATTTCATGCCGAATGAGGCGGTATAACGGAGTTCATTCCGAATAGGTTGGTATAACGGAGTTCATACCGAATGGGACAGTATATCGGAGTTTAAGCCGAATGGGGCGGTATAACAGTATTTCATGCCGAATGGGGAGGTAAAACTGAGTTCCTGCCTAATAGGGCGGTATAACGGAGTTCATGCCGAATGGGTTCATGCATGTGTATTGCCTGTCAGCACTGAGTGAAGGTTAATGATGGTACATCTATTGCCTGTCAGCACTGAGTGAAGGTTAATGATGGTACATCTATTGCCTGTCAGCACTGAGTGAAGGTTAATGATGGTACAGCTATTGCCTGTCAGCACTGAGTGAAGGTTAATGATTGTACATACATGTATATTGCCTGTCAGCAGTGAGTGAAGGTTAATAATGGTGCATCTATTGCCTGTCAGACCTGAGTGAAGATTAAAGAAGGTACATACATGTATATTTCTTGTCAGGACTGAGTGAAGGTTAATGATGGTACATACATGTATATTGCCTTTCAGCACCAAGTGAAGGTTAATGATGGTACATACATGTATATTGCCTTTCAGCACCAAGTGAAGGTTAATGATGGTACATCTGTCAGCACCGAGTGAAGGTTAATGATAGCCAATCAGCACTGATTGTTAAGTAATAGCTTTATGGATTTGGCCTCCGCTCCAGTTAGTGTTGGTTTGCTCGATCGTTCTAACTAGAGAGTAGCATTCGGATAAATCGTTAACGTTCAGCATTCAGCCCTATGAATGTCATTGATGAGTTATGTATGTCTGTCCTCTACAGTGTCAGCTGCATTGGTTTATGCTAACAGTAATAACATCCTCAATAACGTCTACCTAATGGACGTAGCTATAACCGGTACAATGATATATGCTGCAAATATTTCTACCTGTTAATGTTTCACAAAACATGCTTGACGTGTAAATAGCTCGAACGTTCATCCATGTTTGCTGTAGTTTCTGTTGGTTCTGAATATGAGCACCTCCTACATACCTTCACCAGTATATATACAGCACAAACCATGCACTTATCAACACATCTCATAATCTTAGACTCTCCGCGTTCAAGTAAACTTTGAAGCTCTTTTAATGTATATGTAATGTATATAATTTTTATGAAGTTCATTATTTGTCAGAGGCGTCCCCGTGCGTGAGTTTGGGCACTATGGATTAATGAACATATTGACCGTACAGTATACTGAAGTTATTACTGTAAACAAGATCTGGTTCTGTACAAAAGTGCTGATTCTCTACATCGGGGCTGTTCTGGGGAGTACTTCAAGCTCCACACACAAGTGTGGGTTATGTACACAAGAGCTAGTACCATACACAAGTGTGGGTTATGTGTACAAGAGCAAGTACCGTACGCAAGTGTGGGTTATGTACACAAGTGTGGGTTATGTACACAAGAGCTAGTACTTTACACAAGTGTGGGTTATGTACACAAGAGCTAGTACTTTACACAAGTGTGGGTTATGTACACAAGTATGGGTTATGTACACAAGTGTGGGTTATGTATACAAGAGCTAGTACTGTACACAAGTGTGGGTTATGTACACAAGTGTGGGTTATGTACACAAGTGTGGATTATGTATACAAGAGCTAGCACTGTACAAAAGTGTGGGTTATGTACACAAGAGCTACTACTGTACACAAATGTGGGTTATGTACACAAGACCTAGCACTGTCCACAAGTGTGGGTTATGTACACAAGTGTGGGTTATGTATACAAGTGTTGGTTATGTACACAAGAGCTAGCAATGCACACAAGTGTGGGTTATGTACACAAGAGCTAGTACAGTACACAAGTGTGGGTTATGTACACAAGAGCTAGTACAGTACACAAGTGTGGGTTATGTACACAAGAGCTAGTACTGTACACAAGTGTGGGTTATGTACACAAGTGTGGGTTATGTATACAAGAGCTAGTACTGTACACAAGTGTGGGTTATGTACACAAGTGTGGGTTATGTACACAAGAGCTAGTACAGTACACAAGTGTGGTTTATGTACACAAGTATGGGTTATGTGTACAAGAGCAAGTACCGTACACAAGTGTGGGTTTTGTACACAAGTGTGGGTTATGTACACAAGAGCTAGTACTTTACACAAGTGTGGGTTATGTACACAAGAGCTAGTACTTTACACAGGTGTGGGTTATGTACACAAGTATGGGTTATGTACACAAGTGTGGGTTATGTACACAAGAGCTAGTACTTTACACAAGTGTGGGTTATGTACACAAGTATGGGTTATGTACACAAGTGTGGATTATGTATACAAGAGCTAGTACTGTACACAAGTATGGGTTATGTACAAAAGTGTGGGTTATGTACACAAGTGTGGGTTATGTATACAAGAGCTAGTACTGTACACAAGTGTGGGTTATGTACAAAAGTGTGGGTTATGTACACAAGAGCTACTACTGTACACAAGTGTGGGTTATGTACACAAGTGTGGGTTATGTATACAAGTGTGGGTTATGTACACAAGAGCTAGCAATGCACACACGTGTGGTTTATGTACACAAGAACTAGCACTGTACACAAGTGTGGGTTATGTACACAAGAGCTAGTACAGTACACAAGTGTGGGTTATGTACACAAGACCTAGCACTGTACACAAGTATGGGTTATGTACACAAGTGTGGGTTATGTATACAAGTGTGGGTTATGTACACAAGAGCTAGCAATGCACACACGTGTGGTTTATGTACACAAGAGCTAGCACTGTACACAAGTGTGGGTTATGTACACAAGAGCTAGTACAGTACACAAGTGTGGGTTATGTACACAAGACCTAGCACTGTACACAAGTATGGGTTATGTACACAAGTGTGGGTTATGTATACAAGTGTGGGTTATGTACACAAGAGCTAGCAATGCACACACGTGTGGTTTATGTACACAAGAGCTAGCACTGTACACAAGTGTGGGTTATGTACACAAGAGCTAGTACAGTACACAAGTGTGGGTTATGTACACAAGAGCTAGTACTGTACACAAGTGTGGGTTATGTGTATAAGAGCAAGTACCGTACACAAGTGTGGGTTATGTACACAAGTGTGGCTTATGTACACAAGAGCTAGTACTTAACACAAGTGTGGGTTATGTACACAAGAGCTAGTACTGTACACAAGTGTGGGTTATGTACACAAGAGCTAGTACCGTACACAAGTGTGGGTTATGTGTACAAGAGCAAGTACCGTACACAAGTGTGGGTTATGTACACAAGTGTGGGTTATGTACACAAGAGCTAGTACTTTACACAAGTGTGGGTTATGTACACAAGAGCTAGTACTTTACACAAGTGTGGGTTATGTACACAAGAGCTAGTACTTTACACAAGTGTGGGTTATGTACACAAGTGTTGGTTATGTACACAACAGCTACTACTGTACACAAATGTGGGTTATGTACACAAGACCTAGCACTGTCCACAAGTGTGGGTTATGTACACAAGTGTGGGTTATGTATACAAGTGTTGGTTATGTACACAAGAGCTAGCAATGCACACACGTGTGGTTTATGTACACAAGAGCTAGTACTGTACACAAGTGTGGGTTATGTACACAAGTGTGGTTTATGTACACAAGAGCTAGCACTGTACACAAGTGTGGGTTATGTACACAAGAGCTAGTACAGTACACAAGTGTGGGTTATGTACACAAGAGCTAGTACCGTACACAAGTGTGGTTTATGTACACAAGTGTGGGTTATGTGTACAAGAGCAAGTACCGTACACAAGTGTGGGTTATGTACACAAGTGTGGGTTATGTACACAAGAGCTAGTACTTTACACAAGTGTGGGTTATGTACACAAGAGCTAGTACTTTACACAGGTGTGGGTTATGTACACAAGTATGGGTTATGTACACAAGTGTGGGTTATGTACACAAGAGCTAGTACTTTACACAAGTGTGGGTTATGTACACAAGTATGGGTTATGTACACAAGTGTGGATTATGTATACAACAGCTAGTACTGTACACAAGTGTGGGTTATGTACAAAAGTGTGGGTTATGTACACAAGTGTGGGTTATGTATACAAGAGCTAGTACTGTACACAAGTGTGGGTTATGTACAAAAGTGTGGGTTATGTACACAAGAGCTACTACTGTACACAAATGTGGGTTATGTACACAAGACCTAGCATTGTACACAAGTATGGGTTATGTACACAAGTGTGGGTTATGTATACAAGTGTGGGTTATGTACACAAGAGGTAGCAATGCACACACGTGTGGGTTATGTACACAAGAGCTAGCACTGTAGACAAGTGTGGGTTATGTACACAAGAGCTAGTACAGTACACAAGTGTGGGTTATGTACACAAGAGCTAGTACCGTACACAAGTGTGGGTTATGTGTACAAGAGCTAGTACCATACACAAGTGTGGGTTATGTGTATAAGAGCTAGTACCGTACACAAGTGTGGCTTATGTACACAAGTGTGGCTTATGTACACAAGAGCTAGTACTTTACACAAGTGTGGGTTATGTACACAAGAGCTAGTACTTTACACAAGTGTGGGTTATGTACACAAGAGCTAGTACTTTACACAAGTGTGGGTTATGTACACAAGTGTTGGTTATGTACACAACAGCTAGCACTTTACACAAGTGTGGGTTATGTACACTAGAGCTAGTACTTTACACAAGTGTGGGTTATGTACACAAGTGTGGGTTATGTATACAAGTGTGGGTTATGTACACAAGAGCTAGCAATGCACACACGTGTGGTTTATGTATACAAGAGCTAGCACTGTACACAAGTGAGGGTTATGTACACAAGAGCTAGTACTGTACACAAGTGTGGGTTATGTACACAAGAGCTAGTACTGTACACAAGTGTGGGTTATGTACACAAGAGCTAGTACCGTACACAAGAGTGGGTTATGTGTAAAAGAGCAAGTACCGTACACAAGTGTGGGTTATGTGTACAAGAGCAAGTACCGTACACAAGTGTGGGTTATGTGTACAAGAGCAAGTACCGTACACAAGTGTGGGTTATGTACACAAGTGTGGGTTATGTACACAAGTATGGGTTATGTACACAAGTGTGGGTTATGTATACAAGAGCTAGTACTGTACACAAGTGTGGGTTATGTACAAAAGTGTGGGTTATGTACACAAGTGTGGGTTATGTACATAAGTGTGGGTAATGTACACAAGAGCTACTACTGTACACAAATGTGGGTTATGTACACAAGTATGGGTTATGTATACAAGTGTGGGTTATGTATACAAGTGTGGGTTATGTACACAAGAGCTAGCAATGCACACACGTGTGGTTTATGTACACAAGAGCTAGCACAGTACACAAGTGTGGGTTATGTACACAAGAGCTAGTACAGTACACAAGTGTGGGTTATGTACACAAGAGCTAGTACCGTACACAAGTGTGGGTTATGTACACAAGTGTGGGCTATGTATACAAGACCTAGCACTGTACACAAGTATGGGTTATGTACACAAGTGTGGGCTATGTATACAAGTGTGGGTTATGTATACAAGAGCTAGCAATGCACACACGTGTGGTTTATGTACACAAGAGCTAGCACCGTACACAAGTGTGGGTTATGTACACAAGAGCTAGTACCATACACAAGTGTGGGTTATGTACACAAGAGCTAGTACAGTACACAAGTGTGGGTTATGTACACAAGTGTGGGTTATGTACACAAGTGTGGGTTATGTACACAAGAGCTACTACTGTACACAAGTGTGGGTTATGTACACAAGTGTGGGCTATGTATACAAGACCTAGCACTGTACACAAGTATGGGTTATGTACACAAGTGTGGGCTATGTATACAAGTGTGGGTTATGTATACAAGAGCTAGCAATGCACACACGTGTGGTTTATGTACACAAGAGCTAGCACCGTACACAAGTGTGGGTTATGTACACAAGAGCTAGTACCATACACAAGTGTGGGTTATGTACACAAGAGCTAGTACAGTACACAAGTGTGGGTTATGTACACAAGTGTGGGTTATGTGTACAAGAGCTAGTACCGTACACAAGTGTGGGTTATGTACACAAGTGTGGGTTATGTGTACAAGAGCTAGTGCCGTACACAAGTGGGGGTTATGTACACAAGTGTGGGTTATGTACACAAGAGCTACTACTGTACACAAGTGTCGGTTATGTACACAAGAGCTAGTACTGTACACAAGTGTGGGTTTTGTACACAAGAGCTAGTACTGTACACAAGTGTGGGTTATGTACACAAGTGTGGGTAATGTACACAAGAGCTAGTACCGTACACAAGTGTGGGTTATGTACACAAGTGTGGGTTATGTGTACAAGAGCTACTACTGTACACAAGTGTGGTTTATGTACACAAGAGCTACTACTGTACACAAGTGTGGGTTATGTACACAAGAGCTAGTACCATACACAAGTGTGGGTTATGTACACAAGAGCTAGTACAGTACACAAGTGTGGGTTATGTACACAAGTGTGGGTTATGTGTACAAGAGCTAGTACCGTACACAAGTGTGGGTTATGTACACAAGTGTGGGTTATGTACACAAGAGCTACTACTGTACACAAGTGTCGGTTATGTACACAAGAGCTAGTACTGTACACAAGTGTGGGTTTTGTACACAAGAGCTAGTACTGTACACAAGTGTGGGTTATGTACACAAGTGTGGGTAATGTACACAAGAGCTAGTACCGTACACAAGTGTGGGTTATGTACACAAGTGTGGGTTATGTGTACAAGAGCTAGTACCGTACACAAGTGTGGGTAATGTACACAAGTGTGGGTTATGTACACAAGTGTGGGTTATGTACACAAGAACTAGCACTGTACACCAGTGTGGGTTATGTACACAAGAGCTAGCACTGGTTATGTTATTTACACGAGGGCTGATTGTGTGTACACTAGGGTTGGTTGGTTACGCTTGGGTTGCCTGTGTACGCTGGGGTTGGTTGTGTGTACACTAGGGCTGGTTGGGTTGACTAGGGTTGGTTATGTTTACTAGAGTTGGTTGTGTACACTGGGGTTGGTTGTGTATACCCTAGGGTGGGTTCTGTTTACTAGAGTTGGTTGTGTACACTAGGGATGGTTGTGTAGACTAGAGTTGGTTGTGTACACTAGGGATGGTTGTGTTTACTAGAGTTGGTTGTGTACACTAGGGATGGTTGTGTAGACTAGAGTTGGTTGTGTGTACACTAGGGTTGGTTGTGTACGCTGGGGTTGGTGGTGTACCCTGGGATTGGTTTTGTGTACACTTAGAGTTGGTTGTGTGTACACTATGGTTGGTTGTGTACAGTAGAGTTGGTTGCGTGTACACTAGGGCTGGCTGTGTAGACTAGGGTTGGTTGTGTACACTAGGGATGGTGGTGTACCCTGGGATTGGTTTTGTGTACACTAGGAGTTGGTTGTGTGTATACTATGGTTGGTTTTGTACATTATTCTTGGTGCTTTGTAAGGGTATTGTGGCATTTAGCGCGCACGCACGCACGCACGCACGCACACACGCACGCACGCACACACACACACACACTGACGTTAATTAACCGGATTACGCCGAATCGGTTTGACATTGATTGATCAAACGTTTGGTTTTCATATATCACTGAGTATCATCACTGACACTTTGTATACAGTTTTACATGATAGTACGATAAGACTGGATCCCGACAGCAATAAGCGATCTCAAGGCATGGATGTTTACAAGTTGTAACAAGGCAGAGCTCACTAAATCTCTTGATCCTGGGACCAAGGCGATATACATCATCTCTGCACACACGGCACCTTCTAACAGTAACGTTACCGTACACTAGACTTGCTCACATTGAGATAGTCATCATCACTGCTGATGAATATTCTGTGATACAGTTCGTTCAACCAAGCCGATCTTATGAGCTGATATTTCCCTCGGGGGATGGGCCACTGAGGCCAATAACCATGGTAACAGGCGTTGCGGCATGATTGGGTTATGCAATTGAATGATGATATGTAATCACGTGTTTAGCCTTTGTTATTAGTGAGCCTTTGTTGGAATAACGCGAGCTGTTGGACTGTTCAGACACATTGCAGGCGTGGAGCCGACACTCCCTGTATCCTCAAATTGATTTCAACACAGGGGATATGTTTGGTTTTGTCCCTTATTAGTATTGATGGTAGCCGCGTCGAACTACTTTTGGACAGACCCAATTTTAACTATTGGACGATTGTTAAATGGATGTGAACCCTGGAAGCTGGGATGTAATGTAGTGTGCGGTGGAAACGTAAGTGAACAACATACTGTAAACATTTTAATGACTAAGCGCTTGGTGCGGGACAAAGAGAGGGACGTGACGGTAGAAGTGGAGGGGCCGTGACGAGGGACGGGGAGGGGGGAGTGAAGAGGGACGTGAAGACGGGACGTGAAGACGGGAGTGACGAGGGACGTGGAGGGGGGCGTGAAGAGGGACGTGAAGACGGGACGTGAAGACGGGAGTGACGAGGGACGTGGAGGGGGGCGTGAAGAGGGACGTGAAGACGGGACGTGAAGACGGGAGTGACGAGGGACGTGGAGGGGGGCGTGAAGAGGGACGTGAAGACGGAAGTGACGGGGGACTGGAGAGGGGCGTGACGGGGGACGTGGAGGGGGGCGTGACGGGGGACGTGAAGACGGGAGTGACGAGGGACGTGGAGGGGGGCGTGAAGAGGGACGTGAAGACGGAAGTGACGGGGGACTGGAGAGGGGCGTGACGGGGGACGTGGAGGGGGGCGTGACGGGGGATGTGGAGGGGGACGTGACGAGGGACGTGGAGGGGGGCGTGAAGAGGGACGTGAAGACGGGAGTGACGGGGGACTGGGGATGGACGTGACGAGGGACGTGGAGGGGGGCGTGAAGAGGGACGTGAAGACGGGAGTGACGGGGGATGTGGAGGGGGACGTGACGAAGGACGTGGAGGGGGGCGTGAAGAGGGACGTGAAGACGGGAGTGACGGGGAGCTGGGGAGGGGCGTGACGGGGGATGTGGAGGGGGGCGTGACGGGGGATGTGGAGGGGGGGTCTGAAGACGGGAATGAAGGGGGACTGAAGAGGGGCGTGACGGAGGTGTGAATGGGAGATTAAAACATGCTCATCTTTACTGAATTTACCACCCCCCTGTTGTTGTTTAAGCTCGGACATGCACCGCTCGGTTTTGTCAGTTCTACCACGGACTTTTATAACTGTATATAGGTCAGTGGGTCTACTCTGTTACTCTCGCCCCTCCCTAGATACTCTGCGACGTCCCTAACTCATTACAGTGTGTCTATTGTGTTTTTACAGTGTGTCTTTTGTGTTGTTACAGTGTGTCTATTGTGTTATTAGTGTGTATATTGTGTTATTACAGTGTGTCTATTGTGTTAGAATCCATTGTGTCTTTTGTGTTATTACATTGTGTCTATTGTGTTATAATCCACTGTCTATTGTGCTATAATCCATTGTGTCTATTGTGTTATAATTCATTGTGTCAATTGTGCTATAATCCATTGTGTCTATTGTGTTATAATCCATTGTGTCTATTGTGTTATAATCCATTATATCAATTGTGTTAGAATGTTAAAGTGGCCTGTATGTCGCTGCAACGCTGATACTTTGATGTGCATAAGCTCCACATGATCGACATAACTAAATTAGCTCTTGTCTGAAGCCTCTCGTGTTGTGTACACAACTGGACAGTAGTGTTTGTTGAAGTGGATATGGAAATACGAGACCAACTCAGAGTCGCCCTAACATCCGCGCCATTAGTCATGTTTGGCCCGGCCGTGTGTGGCCGCTCTGGTGTATTCCCCTGGGATCCTTGTGTCGCGCATGTTCATTGCGCGCTCCCTGCCTCAGAATACTTTCTAGTTTCGGCTCAAAGAATCAATCTGTCAGCGGAGGACGTAGACTGGCATTTGTCGACAGCGTGATGTTGAGTGTTTGACCTCACCCGCACCCACCCCCACCCACCCCCACCATATATCTTGATATTTGAAAGATTGGGATTCATCTGTAACTGTTTCGTACTTGAGCACAGAAATATTTTGTCCGATCTTTTTGTGTGTTATAATTGGTTGGATACATGGTGTGATGGCCTTCTACGTGTTGTCGTGGACCTTTTGAAGGTGTAGAGTTACCAACTGCGCGTTGTCTGTCTTCCTCTCTCTGTCCCACCATCAATGTGACGACGGCAGTGCCGACATGTAGCGCCATCTGCGGCAGCAGCTGAACAGCATAATTATTTTTGTCTGTACTTAACCCATGGTGGTTTCAATACAAGTGGTACACGAGATGTTTGTTGTGGCCAAGGTGCGGCGGAGTGGCCGCCGTCATGGACGTCGTGGGTATCTAAGTGACGATATTTCCGCTTTCTCAAACACGGGCTTTTGATGCGGAAATCCGTTGAACTTTAGGAATTTGTTGCCAGGGCAACAGAAGACTGTCAGCCTATAGAAGCATTCTTTGGCAGTGAAGTCAGGCATCGGAACAGCTTCTGCTTTGAAAGGTTTAAACCAGATCTCCCACACCACAATTACTTGAATCGTGCACATTGAGTGAGTATGGTTTTACGCCGCTTAAGCAATATTTCCGCAATATCACGGAGGGGAGCACATATGGAGAATCGAACCCCGGTCTTTGGCGATACGAGCAAACTCTTTAAACACTAGGCTACCCCGCCGCCCCTGAATCACGGAGAGAATCGTAGATAAGCAATACACCAACTTGAGCCCGCGTGTGTCACAGAGTTCTCTGTCACAGTCACGTGTTCACTGTCAGTCACATGTTTACGTCATGGTCATGTGTCCACTGCCAGTCACATGTTCACTGTCACGGTCACGTGTTCACTGTCACGGTCATGTGTTCATTGTCACAATCACGTGTTCATTGTCACTCAAGTGGTCACTGTCACAGTCACATGTTCACTGTCACGGTCACGTGTTCACTGACACTCACGTGTTCACTGTCACGGTTACGTGTTCACTGTCACAGTCACGTGTGACCCCCAGGGTCATGGTTTTGCGTCTTTTACGTGTTATGTGCTATATGCATGGAACTCCATCACATCGAGTATGCATAGAAACTATCTCCTGTCAGGCCAGACGGTAATTACGAATGGCCACCATTTACTGGCTATTGCTGACAGATAGGACGGAGAACCCTGTGTTACGGAGACGGCCGAATGCTTCCTTCGGGGGAAGTTAGAAGACCTTTATGAGCATCTTTATCGCTGCAATTAACACCAGTTCGCCCCCGACGCGGCTCCTTGGACAATAGGACGACGGAAACCCTGCAGCTAATGTGTCGACGATCAAATATATTTGTTGTCTATTCAAGAAAGGAATTTAGACAGATGATTTCTGCTGCCCCGATTCCACCGTTCAGTCAACCACCTCACCTGGCATAATGGGGCCCCGCAGAACACTTCAGCTAAATCCATCCTGAGGACACATGCGGGATGTCTCGGGATTCTGAAGAATAAAGTCTTTGTTGGATCTTGACCTAAATGCGCTATAAGAGAACGTTCAATTGAAATGCTGTCTCAAAAACGCACACGGGTGTATTTGCACTTCTGCCCATGACAAATAGGATAATGCAACGCGAGATTCATGTAGAATAACGGACACACGAAGCAACGTGACGCGAGATTCATGTAGAATAACGTACAGACGAAGCAACGTGACGCAAGATTCATGTAGAATAACGTACACACGAAGCAACGTGACGCGGGATTCATGTAGATTAACGGACACACGAAGCAACGTGACGCGAGATTCATGTAGACTAACGGACACACGAAGCAACGTGACGCGAGATTCATGTAGACTAACGGACACACGAAGCAACGTGACGCGAGATTCATGTAGAGTAACGTACAGACGAAGCAACGTGACGCGGGATTCATGTTGAATAACGTACACACGAAGCAACGTGACGCGAGATTCATGTAGAATAACGGACACACGAAGCAACGTGACGCGAGATTCATGTAGAATAACGGACACACGAAGCAACGTGACGCGAGATTCATGTAGAATAACGAACACACGAAGCAACGTGACGCGGGATTCATGTAGAATAACGGACACACGAAGCAACGTGACGCGAGATTCATGTAGAATAACGGACACACGAAGCAACGTGACGCGAGATTCATGTAGAATAAGGTACAGACGAAGCAACGTGACGCGAGATTCATGTAGAATAAGGTACAGACGAAGCAACGTGACGCGAGATTCATGTAGAATAACGGACACACGAAGCAACGTGACGCGAGATTCATGTAGAATAACGGACACACGAAGCAACGTGACGCGGGATTCATGTAGAATAACGTACACACGAAGCAACGTGACGCGAGATTCATGTAGAATAAGGTACAGACGAAGCAACGTGACGCGAGATTCATGTAGAATAACGGACACACGAAGCAACGTGACGCGAGATTCATGTAGAATAACGTACACACGAAGCAACGTGACGCGGGATTCATGTAGATTAACGGACACACGAAGCAACGTGACGCGAGATTCATGTAGATTAACGGACACACGAAGCAACGTGACGCGAGATTCATGTAGAATAACGTACACACGAAGCAACGTGACGCGGGATTCATGTAGATTAACGGACACACGAAGCAACGTGACGCGAGATTCATGTAGAATAACGTACACACGAAGCAACGTGACGCGGGATTCATGTAGAATAACGTACACACGAAGCAACGTGACGCGGGATTCATGTAGATTAACGGACACACGAAGCAACGTGACGCGAGATTCATATAGAATAACGTACACACGAAGCAACGTGACGCGGGATTCATGTAGAATAACGGACACACGAAGCAACGTGATGATAACGCCATGTTGGTAACAACAACTCAAGTGGGGTTTCCATGAAGTAGTCAGCTCTCCTCCTTCCCTGCAAATTATCAAGCTACAAATTAATACTAAAATATCTACTTTGGAATCTGTACGTATCAGATCCATTCTTTTCACAAACAATGTTTACGAAACCATTGTGTCTTTGAGAGAGTAAAGTTAATGAGACTGTTGTTTTGTTTGGAGGTAAAAGATGCCGAGACTATTGTCTTCTTTAGAGGGTAAGGCTAACGATAATATTGTGTTGTTGAATATTATGATAATGTAACCGATTTAGTGCGTGGAGGTAAACAAAAGTCAAAGAAATCTGGTTTTCAAGAACGTTTTATTCCTGGTTTATTATAACATACACAGAAACAATATATCATTCATTAAATACAGCCTCATACAATATACTTGAGGCTTCAAAACAGTCCATTACACAAATTAGGTGAAATAGGAATCACAGAGTATAGACAGACAGACAGACAGACAGATTTATTTCGTATGTGTGGCCCTGATGCCAATAGTACAATGACATTTTGTTGTAAGAAAATTCGTCGTGAAGGACCACTTGTATACTGATTAGATTGTAGCTAGATAGGTGTACACAGTTCTATTTATATTCAATGTATTATCCTTCTTTCAAATATCTTATAAACACAAACTGCAAGTCTGAGAAGAATATGGCTATTTTTGCTGTTCATTAACTGTACATCTTTGGGATGGATACGTATAATAATAGTTAGGCAGGTATTTGATTCTCATATCTTCATATACTGGTACATTAAGGGTATGTATACCACACCTGAACTTCGTTAAACATCTGCGTAAAGATAAAGATCGAATTGTTGTTAAGTACATTTCTGGTATTATTTCCATCTGAATAGGCATGTAACGATTTTGAACATATTATATCGGCTGACCAGCCTTGACAATACATATCTCTACATCGTTGTTTAAACATTGTTAAGAACATTATTTTATTTCCAACATCCTGGTATATCCACGCGTATGCAAATCCATGCGAAAAAAAGAATTTCTCTAACAGCTGAGGCCCAGTTTATATCCCCAAAGTCATCAAGGCGCTTAAGCATGTACTAGCATCGTCTGGAGTATCGTGTATTTGGTTGTCTGAGCAAACGTATCCAGTATAAGATAACCCTGCATTGATAGTGTATATATATCGGATGCCTTCTGCATTCTGCTAAAATTGCCTTATTTGGTGCCCGGTAGCCGACGCCAAGAACAAACTTACAAAATTTTGCATGAATTTTCTCAATACTGTGGCGATATCTGGTTCCCCAAAGTTCCGAGCCGTACGTCAGTATTGGCTGTATTTTCCCATCAGATATCCTGAACAGCGATTCAACAGGTATATTTCTAAATGTACTAATAAACTTCTTCGATGAATACATTGCTTTATCTGCTTGCCTTGAAAGGACTTCACATGCTTTTGTAAATAGATTTCGACATGAAATTGTTAAGCCAAGATATTGTAGTATGATACTACTTCTAGTCTTTCTGGACCGAGGAACCATTTCTCATGTTTAGATATCTACCCCCTTTCTTGAAAACAACAACTTTGGTTTTGTTAGTATTTACAGATACTCCCCACTTAGCACAATATTTATAAAGAACATCTATCTTTTTCTGTAAATTTAGAACACTATCTGCAAATATTACAACATCATCGTCTCTACTATGACACTGGCCTCGACCACATTCCTATCTGGATTGCCCCGTGCTACTGTTGCGCTCGTCAGGTTGTCTCTCGGGGTGGCTGTCACCACGTCGTCTGCTAGCTCTGGGGTCCCGGATGTGGGAAGCACTAAGTTTTCTCTCCGTGATTGGGATTCTAGTTGTTCGAGTCTGTTCACAGATTATATGACAATTAACAAGGGGCGTTAACTCCTTGATTGACTCTATATATTCAAATCAAATAGATGTGGTACAGCCACAGACGTCTTAATGAAATACGCATGTCAAATGAAATAGATGTGATACCCAGTATCCCATAAACATATACCTGAATACAAAATCCTTCCTACCGGGTGTATGGCACAAGGGTGCAGACGTACCGAGGGTGCAGACGTTAACGCAGCCAAGCCAGAAGTACCAATCGCACCTGAAATCTGCGTAAACAGATACAACATTAATTCTGCAGTAGCTACAAATCAACATATCTAAACTAACAGGCAAAAGAAACGCCACCAAACAATTTTCTGGTCTAAAACAAAACAGACGCAAAATTGAGTATCAGTTGATGTTTTATTATAAAAAAAATATATATTCAAAAACGGTATTTTTAAATGACAAAATCAAAAACCTCGTACTTAGTTTCATTCTGATATAATTAAGGGTAGATAGGTCGGGCTACCACATTGTCACTTGGCCTGATTTAATCAACGTCGATTGGATCATTTAAATCTTGCCCTCTTTCTTAATTCAAATCAGCACTTCACATCCACCCTTTGCACCAGCAGGACTGTCATATATTGGAGTAAACAGTTGTTAATACCTCACAGGTTAGTTTTATCTGTTACATTGGTTTATACGTATGCACACCTTATGTTATAGTTGTATTGTTTGTGTATAAATATAACCAGTAAGTTCAACCTTAATAATGATAAATCTAACATAAGTGTAAATAAGACTTCAGTCAGGTTTTAGTGAATTTCGAAGTATAGAACTTAATATGAAAAACTATCAAATAATTCATCTAATTCATTCAAGTATTTCTATTTTCCCTTTGAGTCAATTGTTGCATGTTTGAAGGTTTGAGTGACTGATTTCATGTCTGCTTCAAGTGCACCATCGCCAGACTTGTCCCACGTCACAGGCAAACTGGCAGTAATGCAGACAGGCCGAGGAGTGGAAGACCATAGGTCACGACCCCACAGGAAGACCGGTATTTACGGGTGCTTCACCTAATGTCAAGATTGCTGACTGTGACGTCATCATCCGCAAACAGCCTTGGACATCCAGTCAGCAGAAGGACCGTTGCTAGAACACTCCGTCTGTATGGGCTCCGTGCCTATTGACTTTCCAGGGCATGACGTTAACGTTTCTACACCGACGTCACAGGCTGAGATGGGCCAGGACTGTACAGCAGTGGCAGCAGAGAAATTGGCGAAGAGTGCTCTTCAGCGACGACAGTAGGTGTCAGCTCTTCAAGTCTAATGGGGGGGTTCGAATCTACCGACGACGTGGTGAACGGATGGCACGTTGTTGCGTCCAAGAAGTGGCGCTATATGGAGGTGGTCGTGTCATGGCCAGGGGTGGCATCTGTGGGGGCCAGAAGACAGATCTGGTCATCATCGACGGAAATCTCACTGCACGTCGTTACAAACTAATATGTACATGACTATAATACAATAATACAAACTATTATGAACACGACTGTGTAACACAATAATACAAACTATTATGTACATGACTATAATACAATAATACAAACTATTATGAACACGACTGTGTAACACAATAATACAAACTATTATGTACATGACTATAATACAATAATACAAACTATTATGAACACGACTGTGTAACACAATAATACAAACTATTATTAACACGACTGTACAATACAATATTACAAACTAATATGTACATGACTATAATACAATAATACAAACTATTATGAACACGACTGTGTAACACAATAATACAAACTATTATGAACACGACTGTGTAACACAATAAAACAAACTATTATGAACACGACTGTGTAACACAATAATACAAACTATTATGAACACGACTGTGTAACACAATAATACAAACTATTATGAACACGACTGTGTAACACAATAATACAAACTAATATGAACACGACTGTACAATACAATATTACAAACTAATATGTCCATGACTGTATAATACAATAATACAAACTAATATGTACATAACTGTATAGCACAATAATGCAAACTAATGTGTACATGACGTTATAATGCAATAATACAAATTAATATGTACATGACTCTGCAATACAATAATACAGACTAATATGAACATGACTCTGTAATACAATAATACAGACTAATATGAACATGACTGAGTAACACAATAATCCAAACTTATATGTACAAGACGTTATAATGCAATAATACAAACAAATATAAACACGACTGTATAATGCAATAATACTAACTAATATCTTTATAACAGTAAAGGGTTATTATACAAACCAATATGAACATGACTGAGTAACACAATAATACAAACTATGTTCATAACTTTATAACACAATCATGCAAAGTAATATGTACATAACAGTATAATACCAAGCTACAAATAATTTGTTTATGACTTTGTAATGCAATAATACAAACTAATATGAATATGGCAGTATAATACAATAATACAAACTAATATACTCAACAACAAAAGTTCCTGTGACACCAATATTTAAGTGTATTTTTCAAACAAGTAAAGTTTGGTTTTCAATATTGTAGTACATGTATGGAATCAAGTCACAAACACACAACTGCTACAGAAAAGCATGCATTCTATGCAAAAGTTGACTTTTATGCAAGCCCCATGCATTTCACTACCCAAGAATTGGTATAAAAACATGTGCGTTAACGGGATTCCATATACATTGTTAAGCATCGTGCTGACAACAACCACTCAGAAAAACAATAAAACTACGCAATTATTCAACATTACGAAATGCCACGCCTGTCCGAAAATGAGCGTCTGCGAGCCATTGGTATGCTTGAAGCAGGATCTAGTCAACGTGACGTTGCAAGACAATTTAACGTCCACAGAAACACCATTTGGTGTTTATGGCAACGTTGGCAACAGACGAATGAAGTCAGAGACCACCCTCGGAGTGGCAGGCCACGCGCAACCAATAATCAACAAGACAACTGGATTTGAACAACACACCTACGAAATCGATTCCAGCCAGCAACAGTGACTGCAAGAAGCATCCCTGGCCTTCGACGAATATCTTCACAAACCGTACGTCGTCAACTCAGATGTGCAGAGACTGTCGCCAGAAGACCCGCCAGACGTCCCATTTTGACAGGAAACCATCGTCAAGCACGTCTACAGTGGTGCAGACAGCGCCTACGCTGGACGGCCATGCAGTGGGGACAAGTTCTATTCACTGACGAGTCTCGTTTTCACCTCAGCCACAACGATGGACGGATTCGAGTGTACCGATGTCGAGATGAACGTTACGTCAATCATTGTGTCATGGAAGAAGATCGGTTCGGGGGCGGCAGCGTTATGGTATGGGGTTGGATTACAGCAAGACAGAGGACCCGTTTGATAGTGGTTGAGGGAAATCTCAATGGACAGCGCTACCGCGACGAGATCATCGGCCCTGTTGTTCTACCGTTTTTGTGTCGTCATGGCCCAAGCATACCCTTTCAACATGACAACGCCCGGCCTCATATTGCTTGACTTGTTCAGGATTCTCTTCAACAAAACAACGTGAATGTCATCTCCTGGCCGGCTCGCTCCCCTGATCTCTCACCAATCGAGCACATGTGGGATGAGATGGATCGGCGCCTTCGACGTCAACCACGTGTTCCACAGACACTCCGGGAACTTCGAAACATGCTCCAGCAGATATGGACAGATATCCGACAGGACTTTATGCGACAACTGGCCAATTCCATGAGACGAAGATGTGTTGCTGGCATCGCAACCAGAGGTGGACACACACACTATTGATTTGTAAATTGACATTTTGGCATGTTCATGGTTTTTTTATGAAATCACGCATTTTCTGAATTCAATCGCAATTGTTTCAGATTTGTTAAAACATAACTTTGCATTAAATCAATGTCACAGGAACTTTTGTTGTTCAGTATACAATGCATATGCCACAATAATAGTTATGGTATGTGAATGTATATGCCACAATAATAGTTATGGTATGTGAATGTATATGCCACAAGAATAGTTATGGTATGTGAATGTATATTGCGGGAAGGGCAATGATTGATGGAATAGTTAAGGTGTGTGGATGGGTGTCCTGAATGTCTCACTGTCTTAGGGAGGTCAGAGACAAGGGTTTTTCCAAAAGTATGTACTAGTCCAGTGGTTGTGTGTCAGTCGAGTGGTTGTATGTCAGTCGAGTGGTTGTGTGTCCGTCCACAGGTTGTGTCAGTCCACAGGTTGTGTCAGTCCACAGGTTGTGTCAGTCCACAGCTTGTGTGTCCGTCCACAGGTTGGGTATCTTTCCAGTGGTTGTGTGTCAGTCCAGTGGTTGTGTGTCAGTCCACAGGTTGTGTCAGTCCACAGCTTGTGTCAGTCCACAGGTTGTGTGTCCGTCCACAGGTTGTGTCAGTCCACAGGTTGTGTGTCCGTCCACAGGTTGGGTATCTTTCCAGTGATTGTGTGTCAGTCCACTGGTTGTGTGTCAGTCCACAGGTTGTGTCAGTCCACAGGTTGTGTGTCCGTCCACAGGTTGGGTATCTTTCCAGTGATTGTGTGTCAGTCCACTGGTTGTGTGTCAGTCCACAGGTTGTGTCAGTCCACAGGTTGTGTGTCCGTCCACAGGTTGGGTATCTTTCCAGTGATTGTGTGTCAGTCCACTGGTTGTGTGTCAGTCCACAGGTTGTGTCAGTCCACAGGTTGTGTGTCCGTCCACAGGTTGGATATCATTCAAGTGGTTGTGTGTCAGTCCACTGGTTGTGTGTCAGTCGATAGGTTGTGTCAGTCCACAGGTTGTGTCAGTCCACTGGTTGTGTCAGTCCACAGGTTGGGTCAGTCCACTGGTTGTGGGTCAGTCCACTGGTTGTGTGTCAGTCCACAATTTGTGTCAGTCCACTGGTTGTGTCAGTCCACTGGTTGTGTGTCAGTCCACTGGTTGTGTGTCAGTCCACTAGTTGTGTGTCAGTCCACTGGTTGTGTCAGTCCACAGGTTGTGTCAGTCCACTGGTTGTGTGTCAGTCCACTGGTTGTGGGTCAGTCCACTGGTTGTGTGTCAGTCCACAGGTTGTCTCTCAGTCCACTGGTTGTGAGTCATTCCAGTGATTGTGTGTCAGTCCACTGGTTGTGTGTCAGTCCACAGGTTGTGTCCGTCCACAGGTTGGGTATCATTCCAGTGGTTGTGTGTCAGTCCACTGGTTGTGTGTCAGTCCACAATTTGTGTCAGTCCACAGGTTGTCTGTCAGTCCACTGGTTGTGAGTCATTCCAGTGGTTGTGTGGCAGTCCACAGGTTGTGTCAGTCGACTGGTTGTGTGTCACTCCACTGGTTGTCGTTTCACAGGTTGTGTCAGTCCACTGGTTGTGCCAGCCCACATATTGTGTGTCACTCCACTAGTTGTGTGTCAGACCACTGGTTGTGTGTCAGACCACTGGTTGTCAGTCCACTGGTTGTGTCAGTCCACAGGTTGTGTCAGTCCACTGGTTGTGGGTCAGTCCACTGGTTGTGTGTCAGTCCACAATTTGTGTCAGTCCACAGGTTGTCTGTCAGTCCACTGGTTGTGAGTCATTCCAGTGGTTGTGTGGCAGTCCACAGGTTGTGTCAGTCCACAGGTTGTGTTAGTCCAGTGGTTGTGTCAGTCCACTGGTTGTGTCAGTCCACTGATTGTGTCAGTCCACTGGTTGTGGGTCAGTCCACTAGTTGTGTGTCCGTCCACTGGTTGTGTGTCAGTCCACAATTTGTGTCAGTCCACAGGTTGTGTGTCAGTCCACTGGTTGTGTATCATTCCATTGGTTGTTTGTCAGTCTACTGGTTGTGTATCAGTCCACAGGTTGTGTCAGTCCGAAAGTTGTGTCAGTCCACTGGTTGTTGGTCAGTCCACTGTTTGTGTGTCACTCCACTGGTTGTCATTCCACAGGTTGTGTCAGTCCACTGGTTGTGTCAGCCCACATATTGTGTGTCAGTCCACTGGTTGTGTGTCAGTCCACTGGTTGTGTGTCATTCCAGTGGTTGTGTGTCAGTCTACTGGTTGTGTGTCAGTCCACAGGTTGTGTCAGTCCACAGGTTGTGTCAGTCCACTGGTTGTGTGTCACTCCACTGGTTGTCGTTTCACAGGTTGTGTCAGTCCACTGGTTGTGTCAGCCCACATATTGTGTGTCAGTCCACTGGTTGTGTGTCAGTCCACTGGTTGTGTGTCAGTCCACTGGTTATGTGTCAGTCCACTGGTTGTGTCAGTCTACAGGTTGTGTTTCAGTCCACTGGTTGTGTGTCAGTCCACTGGTTGTCATTCCACAGGTTGTGTCAGTCCATTGGTTGTGTCAGTCTACAGGTTGTGTCAGTCCAGTGGTTGTGTGTAATTCTAATGGTTGTGTGTCAGTCCACTGATTGTGGGTCAGTCCACTGGTTGTGTGTCAGTCCACTGGTTGTGTGTCAGTCCAATGGTTGTCATTCCATAGGTTGTGTCAGTCCACTGGTTGTGTCAGTCCACAGGTTGTGTCAGTCCACTGGTTGTGTCAGTCCACATATTGTGTGTCAGTCCACTGGTTGTGTGTCAGTCCACAATTTGTGTCAGTCCACAAGTTGAGTGTCAGTCCACTGGTTGTGTGTCAGTCCACAATTTGTGTCAGTCCACAAGTTGAGTGTCAGTCCACTGGTTGTGTATCAGACCACCCGGTTGTCAGTCCACTGGTTGTGTGTCCAGTGGTTGTGTGTCATTCCAGTGGTTGTAGGTAAGTCCACAGGTTGTGTGTCAGTCTACAGGTTGTGTCAGTCCACGGATTGTGTCAGTCCACTGGTTGTGTGTCAGTCCACATGTTGTGTGTCAGTCCACTAATTGTGTGTTAGTCCACTGGTTGTTTGTTAGTCCACTGGTTGTGTGTTAGTCCACTAGTTGTCAGTCCACTGGTTGTGTGTCAGTCCACTGGTTGTGTGTCAGTCTACAGGTTGTGTCAGTCCACGGATTGTGTCAGTCCACTGGTTGTGTGTCAGTCCACATGTTGTGTGTCAGTCCACTAATTGTGTGTTAGTCCACTGGTTGTTTGTTAGTCCACTGGTTGTGTGTTAGTCCACTAGTTGTCAGTCCACTGGTTGTGTGTCAGTCCACTGGTTGTGTGTCAGTCTACAGGTTGTGTCAGTCCACGGATTGTGTCAGTCCACTGGTTGTGTGTCAGTCCACTGGTTGTCAGTCCACTGGTTCTGTGTTAGTCCACTAGTTGTGTGTTAGTCCACTAGTTGTCAGTCCACTGGTTGTGTGTGTTAATCCACTAGTTGTCAGTCCACTGGTTGTGTGTGTTAGTCCACTAGTTGTCAGTCCACTGGTTGTGTGTGTTAGTCCACTAGTTGTCAGTCCACTGGTTGTGTATGTTAGTCCACTAGTTGTCAGTCCACTGGTTGTGTGTGTCAGTCCACTGGTTGTTTGTTAGTCCACTAGTTGTGTGTTAGTCCACTAGTTGTCAGTCCACTGGTTGTGTGTGATAGTCCACTAGTTGTCAGTCCACTGGTTGTGTGTGTTAGTCCACTAGTTGTCAGTCCACTGGTCCTTATGTTAGTCCACTAGTTGTCAGTCCACTGGTTGTGTGTGTCAGTCCACTGGTTGTGTCAGTCCACTGGTTGTTTGTCAGTCCACTAGTTGTGTGTGTTAGGCCACTAGTTGTCAGTCCACTGGTTGTGTGTGTCAGTCCACTGGTTGTGTCAGTCCACTGGGTGTGTGTTTGTCAACTGGTTGTGTGTGTCAGTCCACTGGTTGTGTCAGTCCACTGGTTGTTTGTTAGTCCACTAGTTGTGTGTTAGTCCACTAGTTGTCAGTCCACTTGTTGTGTGTGTCAGCCGACAGGTTGTGTGTCAGTCCACTGGTTGTGTGTTAGTCCACTGGTTGTGTGGTAGTCCACTGGTTGTGTCAGTCCACTGGGTGTGTTAGTCCACTAGTTGTCAGTCCACTGGTTGTGTGTGTCAGTCCACTGGTGTTGTGTCAGTCCACTGGGTGTGTGTTAGTCCACTGGTTGTGTGTGTCAGTCCACTGGTTGTGTCAGTCCACTGGTTGTTTGTTAGTCCACTAGTTGTGTGTTAGTCCACTAGTTGTCAGTCCACTTGTTGTGTGTGTCAGCCTACAGGTTGTGTGTCAGTCCACTGGTTGTGTCAGTCCACTGGATGTGTGTTAGTCCACTGGTTGTGTGGTAGTCCACTGGTTGTGTCAGTCCACTGGGTGTGTTAGTCCACTAGTTGTCAGTCCACTTGTTGTGTGTGTCAGTCCACTGGTTGTGTCAGTCCACTTGGTGTGTGTTAGTCCACTGGTTGTGTGGTAGTCCACTGGTTGTGTGTTAGTCCACTATTTGTGTGTTAGTCCACCAGTTGTGTGTTAGTCCACTGGTTGTGTGTCAGTCCACTGGTTGTGTGTCAGTCCACTAGTTGTGTGTCAGTCCACTGGTTGTGTGTTAGTCCACTAGTTGTGTGTTAGTCCACTAGTTGTCAGTCCACTGGTTGTGTGTCAGTCCACTGGTTGTCAGTCCACTGGTTCTGTGTTAGTCCACTAGTTGTGTGTTAGTCTACTAGTTGTCAGTCCACTGGTTGTGTGTCAGTCCACTGTTTGTCAGTCCACTGGTTCTGTGTTAGTCCACTAGTTTTCAGTCCACTGGTTGTGTGTTAGTCCACTAGTTGTGTATTAGTCAACTAATTGTCAGTCCACTTGTTGTGTGTCAGTCCACTGGTTGTCAGTCCACTGGTTCTGTGTTAGTCCACTAGTTGTGTGTTAGAACACTAGTTGTCAGTCCACTGGTTGTGTGTCAGTCCACTGGTTGTCAGTCCACTGGTTCTGTGTTAGTCCACTAGTTGTCAGTCCACTTGTTGTGTGTCAGTCGAGTGGTTGTGTGTCAAGTGGTTGTGTGTCAGTCCACAGATTGTGTGTCAGTCCACTGGTTATGTGTTAGTCCAGTGGTTGTGTGTCAGTCTACAGGTTGTGTGTCAGTCCACAGGTTGTGTCACTCCACTGGTTGTCAGTCCACTGGTTGTGTCAGTCGAAAGGTTGTATCAGTACACTGGTTGTGTCACTCCACAGGTTATCAGTCCACTGGTTGTGTGTCAGTCCACAGGGTTCTGTGTCAGTCCACGGGGCTGTGTGTCAGTCCACTGGTTGTGTGTCAGTCCACGGGGTTTTGTGTCAGTCCACGGGGGTTGTGTGTCAGTCCACTGGTTTTGTGTCAGTCCACAGGTTGTGTCTCACCCCACTGGTTGTGTCAGTCCACAGGTTGAGTGTGAACAGTGACACGGTATGTAAGCAGTGACACGGTATGGCCAGTCCGGACAGGAAAGGAATAAACTGCTATGTTGTCTTATATGGGTCACAGGACGACCAAGGCGACTGGTTGTCTGTGGTGCGTCCATCTTCAAAGGCTGTTCACATCAACGTGACAGTACCGCTGCATGAAAGAGAGACACCGTATTCCCAGTAGACTCATTTAACTGAGAGAGCAAACTCTCCACAACTTAAAGTGTCGGTATTAAACGATTGCATGGCTTCTTACAACCAAGATTTAATAAACAGAGTTGGAGAAGGAACCATTTGTATTGATGCGTATTGGATAAAAACTGTGTCAGCTTGCACATGTTGTTCCTGGTGGTTCCTGTTGGTTCTGGGTGGTTCCTGGTGGTTCTTGTTGGTTCTGGGTGGTTTCTGGTGGTTCCTGGTGGTTCTGGGTGGTTTCTGGTGGTTCTGGGTGGTTCCTGGTGGTTCCTGGTGGTTCTGGGTGGTTTCTGGTGGTTCCTGGTGGTTCTGGGTGGTTCCTGGTGGTTCCTGGTGGTTCTTGGTGGTTTTCTGGTGGTTTCTGGTGGTTCCTGGTGGTTCTGGGTGGTTCCTGGTGGTTCTGGGTGTTTTTTGTTGGTTCCTGGTGGTTCTGGGTGGTGTCAGTCTTCATCGAAAACATTGCCGTGAGCGGGAAGTTTAGGAATCCATTGTTTCTATATTGTGGTGGCCAAATGGTCTAGTGCGACCATAAGTCGTACCAGGACCAGCTGGTCGGTTGTTCGAATCCCATATTTGCCCCAATTATCATCCTTGGTTTGTCTGTAACATGTCCTTGGTCGAGGGTTTTATCAGCCCGCGTCAAGTTTCCAGTGTCTCCCATTCAGCTGATGTAACCAGTGGCCAAAGTTCAATCCTTCCATTAACGTCGACTGGAGCATTCGAATGTATATCTTGAGCGAAATGAAATCGCGAAACAGAAAAGAAAACTGACGTCACATTTTATATCTTAAGCAAAAAGGTATCAGCATATAGTTGATTGATAGTTACAATTATCTGATGATACAAAAAGACAATGTTGCATGTGCATTTGGTTACTATATTTACTGATGTGATTCAGTGTTGCATTATATCGTCCTCAGTAATGGGCTGACCAGCGTCTTAGATTCAATGGTGACAGTCTTTGTTTTAAGTGATTCCGTTGCCCATACTATACACGTTCTTGTTGTAGGAGAGAAAAATTAATTCGTGCCAGCAACATGTAGAAGGTATTTAATTTGAAGGAGGCAAAATCCATTCCGCTTAAATATTCTGTTTTAGTAAAGGCCCACGTGGACTTAAGTAATCCAACGTGACAACATTGTATTGTGCAGTTCAAGGCTTTGATTCCCGCGCACTATCGTCTATTTGTCTCTAATCAGTAATGCCAGGGGATTTTTACAAATCTCCAGCCTTTTGAATAACCGACGCCATTATATGATCTGAGATACTCTCATTTAAGGGCACAACGTTACACGGTGTGAGCTGGGCGGACGGTGGCTGGCATCTCGGCAAGGCTACCGCAGTATCCTCAGGCAGGCTTGTGATATAAGCCCTAGTAAGTCTGCTTGTTACAGATGTGACTTTATTCTCCTTTAGTAGATGTGACGCCAAGGGTTGAACAGCTGAGTGACGCCAAGGTTGACCAGCAAGTGACGCCAAGGTTGAGCACCAAGTGACGCCAAGGTTGACCAGCAAGTGACGCCAAACGTTGACCATCAAGTGACACCAAACGTTGACCTGCTGATATGATGGAGCGAATGAAGCAGTGGTTGGGGATATCCCGCGAGTCCAGCCCCACCCGGTCCCCGCCAGGGTCTCCGGCTTCCCACGCCCCAGTGAGTCACGTGACACGGCCCTCGAATGTCTCACCCAGGTAAGATTGGTGTCACTGCCGCAGCCCTGAGGATGACGTCACTACTCACCCGGTGTCTCCGTTCACCCTGTTGGCACCATGTTGGCACCATGTTCCACACATCGTCACCAATTTTGTTGTACCAAGAGTGTTCACTGTTGCACCGATGTAAGCCACTTGCACACTTCTATTGCTGTTCCTGACGTGACCTTCTGCTTCTAGTGGTCATCACTGCTCACTGCTTCTGGTTCCAGTGACGTCATGGACTTCTGTGTGGTTAATAGAAATTAATACACGAGTGTTTGTCTGATACCATTTATCGTACGAGTTGTTCCAGCGTCAACCATTTAACGTCGCGCGCTGGCGCGTGCGTGCGTGCGTGCGTGCGTGCGTGCGTGCGTGCGTGCGTGCGTGCGTGCGTGCGTGTGTGTGGGTATGTGTGTGGCTGCTTATACTAGTCCGGACTGGTGCCGATTTATAGTGCTAGTCCACTGAGATACAATGCCGCAGTTTAACATGAACACCCAACTCAGACACAGTATACTGACTCCGAGCCCCTTAATGCCGAGCGCCAAGCAAGGTAACAACAAGTGCCATCTTTTTACGTCTTTTCGTGTGACGTGACCGGATATCGAACCCCGGACCTTCCGCTCTCCGGGCGTACGCTCTACCACTAGACCACGGAGGCGGTCACATACGTTTTGAAACGGGTTGTAAAATTAATGGTAAGTTGACGGACACGAGCTTAGTAATCTGTTTCTTACACACCCTAAATTCACACCATGCATATGTTGTCTATTCTCATAGTCGCAATGGCGCATGAACACATAGCACAACGATCATGACTTCCGACCTACCGCTTACTACTCATACCTGGTGTGACCCTCCACAAACACGTTTCCGCCATATGGGTTATAGGCGATAATGTGAATGCAACACAGATCAGATTAAAGACCATTTACTTTACATTGGAAAACCATGTCTTTCGACACAGGCGTTGGTAGATTCGACTGAAGCACGAGAAACCTATCAATAAATTGCAATAACTAGTGTTTCATTATCTGACCTTCAGTCACTACCATGGATAGGACAACCACGGGCCTGGATTCCCCAAAACTCACATGTTTGACACCAGTTATGTCAAATGGGTTTCTCACAGGTGTGTACGATGTCGTGACCACGCTGCTCGTTATGCCTCATTATGTAGACATGGTGTATGTTTTCACTTTTTTCGTGTCACCCTCGCACGTGCTATGTCACTTGTGTTTGAGGATCGGACCAAGCAAAGCCTCGCTATGATCTCAACCCTTCTCCTATACTCCTGCACTGGAAGTTTTCAAGTGGCCTAAAACAGTGGAATCTGACTCACAACAGAACGGCCAGGTTCACTGGCTAAATTATTTAAATAAAGATATTTGACGATAGCAGACGTTTTTGGCCATGATAACAATGTGACTTGTTGAATACTAATGATAATGTTGCCATGATCATATTTGGAAAGCCAAATTGCAACCGTTTGTCCCGCTTGCGTGCCGTGTTGACAACGCGATGTTACCGATGTGCGGTTCAGCCTTCACCATGTGTCTCGCTTTCAAACCAGAACTGGCTAGCCCTAAGTGTGAAAAAGGGCACTAAACATCAGCTGCACCCGACTTTGTTTATACAACACGTCCATATTGTGGAGTTATCTCAAGAATTATTTATGTCACAAGAAACATAGTTAAAACATGATAAAAAATGAAACAATTTGGAGAGTCTATATTAAGAAACATAATTCCTGGCTTCATCGTGAATGTCAAGGTCTACGTAGACGTGGCTCCAGAAACGAAATCATGCAAATATAGTGCATTTTGTTTTATACATATTAGTATTAATGTTTTAAAAAAATGGTCGTTCACGAGTGATCATCTACCGTCGCACTTTCCCCGAGATCTTGCCGTCTACACCACACAATCTGAAAAATCTTATTAACATATTTGTTTTTTAATCTTCATAAAAGTTGTTTGGTTACGTTTAGTATCTCTTCTGGCAACAATTAACCATCGCCACCATTGCTGAACTTCTCACTCGTGATCCGATTGTTGTTGGAGGTACCCTTTCTGATTCAATTCTTCCATCTCCACCATTAACTGGTTCTCAGAAAACCATCTCTACCATTAAACTCAGTCAACCATCTTTGAAACTCAGTCAACCATCTGTGAAACTTTGAAATATGTAACATTTTAAGGTGTAATTGAAGTCTCAACACGTGTGCATGCTCATTTCTCACACGTGCATCAGGTGCGGTAATGTCTTGATTGTTCCCATTGTGGATCAGGGCTAGAAGAGATCCCCAGCAGCGTGTACGCCGTTGGCGGCATAAAACAACAGACAACAAATAGTTCAAGTGATGTCACCAGCACGTTATTCCCCAGTGGTGTGGGCAATGAGACTAAATCCGTCAGCCGTACATTAGAACAAGCGTCACCTGTATATCTAGATCATCCCTTCACAACAAGTATAGCGCGCATGTGGGTCATTGTCCAAAAATGTCAAAGTTTCACCACAGCAAAATAACAAACTGAGATATTTTCAAACTGGAATTTTATCATTTAAACCAAAACATAGTGCAATTAAGTATACATCCGTCAAATTGCAATCTTAATGGCTAAGAGTTTAAATGAAATAATGTCAACTTGGAACATGGAAGCTGTCAAGGATTCTATCCTGTTACCGATAAAAACTGTTTAGAAAATATTGTTTAAAATAAAAACATACTGTTACATAAATAAATTTACATCCAGAGAATACCGCACCAAATACTAGCACCCTTTCCATTCTCTTTTCAGCATCAACACTGTTTCGATTCTTCTCGTGCCTTCTTGTTTGACCCTTCACTTATAGTCCTCTGCATCTACCCTCTCATCGCTTCCTTCACTCCTCACTTCTACATCCCTTTCTTCTCCACTTTCTACTCCAAGATCAATTGTCTGCTTTAGTTTCTTTCTGTTTCCATCATTTTGAATTGCCTGATCCTCGCCATGTCCTTCTCCCCATGGTTCATGTTCTTCATCAACTCCTTTAGATAGGTAAGCCTGTCTTTCCATTGGATCAGCCTCTCGCCTTGCCCCATATTGTCGTTGCTTCTCTGCTTTTGAGACAGCCATGTTTCCTGTGGGAAAAAAAGCAACATTCTTTTATGTTGTTGTTTCACTACCAGAACATTCTATGATGTTACCAAAGTGTTCTATCCTGTTTCCGATTCAAACCATACGTGACAGAATTATATATTTAGATTTTTGTCTATAATGGATGTTCTACAATTATTTCAGGGTTTAATCTATCACTAATAAAACTGGGCCAAAATTACGACCAACTTCTGTTTCCATTTGGTGGACAGGAATTAAGTGCTAATGTGCATGATACCATGACACCATGATAACAGGAGAGAAAGTAGTCGGATGGACATACTATTATTACAATTTATTTCACATCCAATATGCCCCCCAAAAATATCACACTATTTAATAAGTTAAAAATAATTAATATCACACCAATGAAAAATAAGTTTCAAAAGGTTAAACTGAGCTGATATAAAGTCGGTTTATGAAAATGGGCATGCATTATTCCATATCCCTCAACTTGAGAAAACTTAAGACGTATATTGCGCACTGTAAAAATATATATAGTCTTGCTTAAAGGGCGTCATTTAACCAGTCATTTTGCTAAAAACTTTCTTAATAAAGCAATCATTGCGCGCAGGATGGGCCGGAGAGGAATTTTGACATTTTTGTACAATATCCCATGTACTTAGATTGCAGTCCCGTGAGGATTCCGGGGTAGAATATATCTTCAGCAACCCCTGCTTCTCGATCAAGGCGACTAACGGGATTGGGTGGTCAGGCTCGGACACTTGGTTGATGCATGCCATCGTATCCCAATTGCGAAGATCGATGCGCGCGAAGATCGAAGCGCATGATGTCAATCACTGGATTGTCCATACTCGAATATTTACAGACCGCCGTCATATAACTGGAATATTGCTGAGTGCGGCCTTAAACAACAAACAACAAACTTTGATTGCAGCAAACCTTGAATCTGAATTGCTCGATCTCCTTCCACTGGAACTCGCTATTGGTCAGTTAATAAATATATGCCACCTATATATAAGATATAGTTATAAGTTACTGACCAATGACGTGCTCATGTGTCTCCTTCACTAGTCGGCTCGTGTGTCACGACAACATCGATAGCTGTCTCCACGGGACCGTTCTGTGGCATTGGCGTATTTCAGACATGCGACACTTGTTCACTCGCAGAACAAAAGACAACAGAAACATGTCACCGAGGGATTCCAAATAACGAATACAGGTATCACGTGACGGCGATCCCAATGCTGCTGTATCACATGACGAGCCAGGAGTCCATCAAAGGGTCTGAGATTAGAAGTGTCGTGTTTCACGGGCATATGTTTGAAGGATTTCCATCACCTCTCTAGACACCAGCAGTTTCAGAGGGAAAACAGTGAACATTATTTCTTACACGTCACATTGAGAAACTAGCGATAGTTGCTAGTAGACAGTAGCGATAGTAGCTAGTAGACAGTAGCTAGTAGACAGTAGCGACAGCAGCTAGTAGACAGTAGCGATAGCAGCTAGTAGACAGTAGCTAGTAGACAGTAGCGACATCAGCTAGTAGACAGTAGCGACAGCAGCTAGTAGACAGTAGCGATAGTAGCTAGTAGACAGTAGCTAGTAGCTAGTAGACAGTAGCGATAGCAGCTAGTAGACAGCAGCTAGTAGACAGTAGCGATAGACTACAGAGTACAAAGTGGTGTAAAGTCAGGAGCGAGCTGAATGATACCTGGCCCTGTGGATATGAAAACTTATTATGTCTCAAAGTGAGACTGACCAGTCAGGGAGCAGATCCTGATCCCATTTGAGCCCGTATACCGTCAGTTAATATCGAAGATATAGTTGGTACTGACCTGATATGAGGCGTATACCGTTCAGGAAGAGCCATATTGGATTTTACAACATCCAGTTCACTGTTTGGTGCTTTTATGTCATCAACTGTGATGTGCAAGGATAATAATTTTTAAAAATCACCTTGATCACTTTATTATCATCAGATCATACGTTTTCGGACGGCCATGTTTATCGTGACTACACGCGCTATAACGAGGGGTGTAGCGTCACAAAGACATTGTAAATAATCAGATTATGGCTTGTTTTAAAGAGAAAATTATATATTTTAGAAATGAATGCGATGTTTTACAGTGATTAGAGAGAAATCTTCGAATGTTTTTTCAAGCGTCCGAAAACCCACAACACGAGCATAATAAAAGTTATAGAGTAGGCGACGTTATCGATTTTACATTTCAGATTGATATATAATTTGTAGCTAATCCCCAAAGGAACAAAACAACAAACAGCAGCATACGTTTACTGACTGTATGTATGAAAATAAATCTCACAACGGAGGTAACTGATTTACAAATAGCAACGTCATAGAACATAATGAATACGACGACGTCCCAAAAATGACGCCAATAGAATAGATAGCTGACGCCTCGCTAAATATTTTTTCTCCTAACCTAATAAAGACACCATATCAACTAATAATGCACTCGATCGTGAGGTATAGTACGTAAGGGGCGAACTGAATGATATCTGTCCGTCACACTGGGCTGCAGCGCATGCATTGCCGGTCAGTCCACAAATGTTGAGAAGTAAACAGCCCACGTCGATCGTCAACATGATGCGCGGTATGTTTTCCCGGTCCTCCTTGGTTTATTGGATTGTCCTTTGTACTGACAAGACGGTGTTACCGGTAGAGCATGACCTCATACAGAGTCACTTTAACCTAGTCGCAAACACGTCATATCATCACTCATGTCAGTGGTCCATTCATATAACTTTCAGTATTATTTGGCCTTCTATGCTGTCTGTTTCGGCAGATGTTCGAGACTAACTAGCCTCTTGCGTTGACGATTTAATGTAGGTACCAATGGGTAGGCCTGAAGACATGAGATTCATTCGTCTTTTGACACATTAAATTCATTAATAGGACATAAAACATTATTCATAGGAGTATGGTAGGACGTTCACCGAAGCCTTCGGTTGGATGGAGTGCGAAACTCATTATGACACACACGAGGCCTCCCTGTCATTAGTGTCCTGTACAACAGATCTCGATCGCCTGCGGTAGGAATATTTGCGGGATTTTACGAGCGCTGCGTCCATCTAGTGCAACACACGATTAATAATGAAATTTTCGTTGTGTTCATTGAAATTCCTGCATTCTGATTAACTGAATTGGTCACGTGTTATTGCATTCATTTCCCAATGAATGTAAAAAAATAAGCGACGCCCACCGAGGCGCACTACTTTTATTACTGCGGAATGTCGGGGAATCCCAATATTACAGTCGAGGGAATTTCCTTTCTGCTCACGTGTATCTTCATGCACGTGACATTTAGCGACATTCATGCATATTCATTGTCCAAACTACGGCCTACCTTTAGAATACAGTACCACAAAACTTTTCAAACACGTGACAATTAAGAATTGAACGTCAGTGTGGTGGGTTCATTGAAGTGTGAACGATTTTAAAGCGCTGGTTAAACACTGGTTAAACTGTGTGAACCTCCAGCGCTTTTAAATCGCCGAAGAACATTGCAACAACGTTATTTTGTCGGAATTTGTCGGCTCTCGGTCACATTCGTTTCCCCACTCATACTCAGTTACGCAAAGAAAAATAGTTATTTGAATATATACAGCATAATCTAGAATGTCAACATAATTTCATTCTCTGAACAAATATACAAACAATATTTGGGATAAATCAAATCTTAAAAATAGGTTACAGGAAGGTGAACAAAAATATAAACATGACCTCGATGCACCGAGGCGAGGTCAACCTTCACGCGCGGATTTATATATGACGTCACATAAGTTTGTAAAGAGGTGCATTTCGAGTTGAACGGGAGCATGAGGATGAAATTTATACTTACTGCTGTTGAAAATGAAGTTTATGGAGAAGTTATGGAAAACACCCCGACGCGTGAACCCTCTCATGGCACAATATCGCTCAATAAATCAATTTCGTTGACCTCAGTAATTTTACAGAATTAATTTCCTTTACTTGCGTTATTAGTATTGAAAGATAGCCATTCCATATCCAAATCACCGTAAGGATAATCCATTTTGTTTCCTGTAGCAGCTAGATGACATCAAACACGTCATCAAAGCGCTGGTTAAACTTTCGTGCTCGGAGGTTCACACAGTTTAACCAGCGCTTTAAAATCGTTCACACTTCAATGAACCCATCCACACTGACGTTCAATTCTTAAATGACTGTGTAGGCGCGTCAAGTTATTTGCATAAATTAAACGATCACCTGATCCATTTCACGCCACAGTACGTATTCATACACCTGGAATGTTTATCAATCTCTTTGTTTGATAGGCATTACTTAGAAGTTGACGGATGACAAGGTAGACACAATTTTATGCATAACAACTTCTTTAATTAATACTGTGAAAAGCGACGTTTCGGTATAGATCCTTATACCGTTGTCAAGCAAGACTACGTTTCGGTATAGATCCTTATACCGTTGTCAAGCAAGACTGTCTTGCTTGACAACGGTATAAGGATCTATACCGAAACATCGCTTTTCACAGTATTAAAGAAGTTGTTATCCATAAAATTGTGTCTATCTTTATCAATCTCGTCATATTTGTCTGCTTTGATATATATAACTGCCTTTGGTTAAACTATTGTAGATAAAACATGTTTTACGTTGTCGAATTTAATTATAACCATTGACTGTGTATTTTTTTTCAGTTCATTGAGGTATGAATTAAAAAACCGATGTGCAAACTTACGCGGATTCATACAGTTTGCACATCGGTTTTTCGATTCATACCTCAATGAACCGAGACCGCCTCCGTGGTCTTGTGGTAGAGCGTCCGCCCGGAGAGCGGAAGGTCCAGGGTTCGATCCCGATCCCGGGCTGCGTCATACAAAAAGACGTTAAAAGATTGTACTTGTTGTTACCCTGTCTGGCGCTCGACATTAAGGGGCTAAAACAAGGACTGGTCGGATCAGAGTCAGTATACTGTGTCTGAGTGGAGTATTCATGTTAAACTGCGGCATGGTATCTCAGTGAGCTAGCACTATAAATCGGCATCAGTCCGGACTAGTACAAGCAGCCACACACACACATACACGTGCATGCACGTCGCTATATAAGTGCAATAATCTTGGACGCGACGTTAAACCCAATTTCACCTCACCTCACCTCAATGAACCGAAAAAAATACACAGTCAATCCTTAAATATAAGGACTTTGACGGACACACAGTGTGATACTTTTATCCATCTATATTTACACCTTCTACTTACACTTCTATTTGCTTTCAGTAAGCCTAGATCTATCGACCAATCAGAAGTCAAGAAAGCAGAAATGGCGACATCGTCTTCCCTTCCGGCGCCCGCGCGACGTCGGTCAAGGTCAAAGTCACCAAGTAGACCTGGACGGCAGCGACAGACCAGCAGTGGAAGTCGAACTCTTGGACTGACAAAGACGTCTGACGACGAAACGTTCTTGCCACGGGCACATCAGAATCCCGAGTAAGTATAGATGTAATATATTCATCATTGGGAAGGGAGTAATCGTTCTGGTTTTGATTTTGACGATGTATGGTCAAGACTCAAATGTGGAAACGGAAACTGACCTCGGATCTGTAGACCCACTGGAGGTCTATCTGTAATGTATTGGTACTACGTCGTAAACCGCTTCTGGTTGTAAGGGCGTAGGGGTGCACCATTCTTCACCCAACATTTGATTAATACATTTTTCATTCATGTTGTCCTGTAAGATTTTTAAACATGTAACATCTGCAAGGCCGTAGTTAATTGTTTTTGACAGGGTGAGCAAATATTTGTACAAGTATCACTTATTACTTTATCACACATTACTTTACAGAATTATAGATCTAAGCCAAAAAAGGTTTCAAAGTAATTTTTCATTCAGTTTCATTTGCGGTCCCTATGAAAGCGTCTATTTGTCGTTTATTTACAATCATAGTTAGGGTATTCCATGATATTTGATTTTCCTGTTCCTTCTTGGCCTCTGAATACACCATGCCATTAAAACAAATGTTATATTTGGGATAACACTTTCTCAGTAAGGTACTGATTCTAGTACTTTTGTAGGTTGAGTCCCATTTTTGGCCTCTCTCTGATAACAATCCTGATCACAGCCAAATGTGATAGACTAGTAGACGACACTGTCTCTCTCCACTGAGATACAGCTTATAGTTAACATCTATATAGCCAGGAAATTCTCATTTTTCTTCTCTTATTTTGCAATTCCAAACTATCACTTATATTGTATTCATGCACATAGCTGAAACATTAATTGTTGTCATTTCAAGACATTATTAAGACTATTTTATACTAAATGTAATACAGTTCTATGTTTCTTTAATATAAATGGTGAAATTACAGTTCTTTCGCAATAAATAGCTGAAAACATCAATTTGACAGACTTCTCGGTTATCTCTATGAAAGTAATCACGTATGTCAGGAACAACTCAGACATGTTCTATAACATGTTGAGATTCAAATTAAGTCCCATCATTTTAATATAATTCATCATCCTTGATAATAGATTTTGAAAGAAATTCATAATGCCTTTAAGATATTTACAGCTCATCTTTTTTAAGACAAACAGTACTGCTGAAGGGGGTGTTGCTCGAACACTATATATTAGGGCTGTAACGATTCACCGATACCTACGATATCATCGATACTTAGATCATCAGTTTGTGATATTGCGATAGTCTAATAGAACAGAAACTAATAGATTTACCTCCCATAATGTAAGAAGCAGCATAGCACCACCTGTAAGCATGGCAAAAAACAAGGAGGAGGTCACTCTGACTTAACTGTTAAAAACAACAACCATCCATTCATTTAAAACTGATTTGTTCTTGTGTTTTTCTTTGTTAAAGTTTTTGAGTTAACATAAATAAATGTATGAAAAAGATTATTTTTTTAGCTGTATTTCAGTGATTTCATCATTGCTCACTATTTGAAGTGGTGTATCGTGATACCAGTAGTATCGTCAGTCCGTATTGTGATACAAATGGTATTGCGAGATACCAGGCCATACTCAGTTCTACTATATATACTTCTTTGTCATGGAGACCCTTACTGACTTAACTCCCTGGTAGCATGCAGATACTTACTGACTTAACCCCTGGTAGCATACAGACCCTTATTGACTTAACCCCTGGTAGCATACAGATACTTACTGACTTAACCCCTGGTAGCATACAGACCCCTACTGACATCTACTGACTTAACCCCCTGGTAGCATGCAGACCCCTACTGACTTAACCTCCTGGGAGCATGCAGACCCTTACTGACTTAATCCCCTGGTAGCATGCAGACCCTTACTGACTGAAATTCACTGGTAGCATGCAGACCCATACTGACTTATATCCCTGGTAGTATGCAGACCCCTACTGACTTAACCCACTTGTAGCATGCAGACCCCTACTGACTTAACCCCCTGGTAGCATGCAGACCCGTACTGACTTAACCTCCTGGTAGCATGCAGACCCTTACTGACTTTACCCCTGGTAGCATGCAGACCCTTACTGACTTGACCCCTGGTAGCATGCAGACCCCTACTGACTTAACCCCCTGGTAGCATGCAGACCCTTACTGACTTAACCCCCTGGTAGCATGCAGACCCCTACTGACTTTACCCCTGGTAGCATGCAGACCCTTACTGACTTTACCCCTGGTAGCATGCAGACCCCTACTGACTTAACCCCCTGGTAGCATGCAGACCCCTACTGACTTAACCCCCTGGTAGCATGCAGACCCCTACTGACTTAACCCACTGGTAGCATGCAGACCCATACTGACTTATATCCCTGGTAGTATGCAGACCCCTACTGACTTAATCCCCTGGTAGCATGCAGACCCCTACTGACTTAACACGCTGGTAGCATGCAGACCCCTACTGACTTAATCCCCTGGTAGCATGCAGACCCTTACTGACTTTACCCCTGGTAGCATGCACACCCCTACTGACTTAACCCCCTGGTAGCATGCAGACCCTTACTGACTTTACCCCTGGTAGCTTGCAGACCCCTACTGACTTTACCCCTGGTAGCATGCAGACCCTTACTGACTTTACCCCTGGTAGCATGCAGACCCCTACTGACTTTACCCCTGGTAGCATGCAGACCCTTACTGACTTTACCCCTGGTAGCATGCAGACCCCTACTGACTTTACCCCTGGTAGCATGCAAACCCCTACTGACTTAACCCCCTGGTAGCATGCAGACCCCTACTGACTTTACCCCTGGTAGCATGCAGACCCTTACTGACTTTACCCCTGGTAGCATGCAGACCCCTACTGACTTTACCCCTGGAAGCATGCAAACCCCTACTGACTTAACCCACTGGTAGCATGCAGACCCTTACTGACTCAACCCCCTGGTAGCATGCAGACCCTTACTGACTTAACCCCTGGTAGCATGCAGACCCCTACTGACTTTACCCCTGGTAGCATGCAGACCCCTACTGACTTTACCCCTGGTAGCATGCAAACCCCTACTGACTTAACCTCCTGGTAGCATGCAGACCCTTACTGACTTAACCTCCTGGTAGCATGCAGACCCTTACTGACTTAACCTCCTGGTAGCATGCAGACCCCTACTGACTTTACCCCTGGTAGCATGCAAACCCCTACTGACTTAACCCACTGGTAGCATGCAGACCCTTACTGACTCAACCCCCTGGTAGCATGCAGACCCTTACTGACTTAACCCCTGGTAGCATGCAGACCCCTACTGACTTTACCCCTAGTAGCATGCAGACCCCTACTGACTTTACCCCTGGTAGCATGCAAACCCCTACTGACTTAACCCACTGGTAGCATGCAGACCCTTACTGACTCAACCCCCTGGTAGCATGCAAACCCCTACTGACTTAACCCACTGGTAGCATGCAGGCCCCTACTGACTTAACCCCCCTGGTAGCATGCAGACCCCTACTGACTTAACCCCTGGTAGCATGCAGACCCTTACTGACTTTACCCCTGGTAGCATGCAGACCCCTACTGACTTAAATTCGCTGGTAGCATGCAGACCCTTACTGACTTAACCTCCTGCTAGCATGCAGACCCTTACTGACTTTACCCACTGGTAGCATGCATACCCTTACTGACTTAATCCCCTGGTAGCATGCAAACCCCTACTGACTTAAATTCGCTGGTAGCATGCAGACCCCTACTGACTTAAATTCGCTGGTAGCATGCAGACCCCTACTGACTTAATCCCCTGGTAGCATGCAGACCCTTACTGACTTAACCTCCTGGTAGCATGCAGACCCTTACTGACTTAACCTCCTGATAGCATGCAGACCCTGACTGACTTAATCCCCTGGTAGCATGCAGACCCCTACTGACTTAAATTCGCTGGTAGCATGCAGACCCTTACTGACTTAACCTCCTGGTAGCATGCAGACCCCTACTGACTTAACCCCCTGGTAGCATGCAGGCCCTTACTGACTTAATCCCCTGGTAGCATGCAGACCCTTACTGACTTAACCTCCTGGTAGCATGCAGACCCTTACTGACTTAATCCCCTGGTAGCATGCAGACCCCTACTGACTTAACCTCCTGGTAGCATGCAGGCCCCTACTGACTTTACCCCTGGTAGCATGCAGACCCTTACTGACTTAATCCCCTGGTAGCATGCAGACCCCTACTGACTTAACCCCCTGGTAGCATGCAGGCCCTTACTGACTTAATCCCCTGGTAGCATGCAGACCCTTACTGACTTAACCTCCTGGTAGCATGCAGACCCTTACTGACTTAATCCCCTGGTAGCATGCAGACCCCTACTGACTTAACCTCCTGGTAGCATGCAGGCCCCTACTGACTTTACCCCTGGTAGCATGCAGACCCATACTGACTTATATCCCTGGTAGTATGCAGACCCCTACTGACTTAATCCCCTGGTAGCATGCAGACCCCTACTGACTTAAATTCGCTGGTAGCATGCAGACCCTTACTGACTTTACCCACTGGTAGCATGCAGACCCCTACTGACTTAACCTCCTGGTAGCATGCAGGCCCCTACTGACTTTACCCCTGGTAGCATGCAGACCCTTACTGACTTAACCCACTGGTAGCATGCAGACCCCTACTGACTTAACCCACTGGTAGCATGCAGACCCCTACTGACTTAACCCCCTGGTAGCATGCAGGCCCCTACTGACTTAACCCCCCCCCCCCCCCAGTAGCAAGCAGAACCCTACTGACCCCTAACCCCCCCCAGTAGCATGCAGACCCTTACTGACCCTTACTGACTTAACCTCCTGGGAGCATGCAGACCCTTACTGACTTAATCCCCTGGTAGCATGCAGACCCCTACTGTCCCCTACTGACTTAACCCCCTGGTAGCATGCAGGCCCCTACTGACTTAAACCCCCGTCCCCCCAGTAGCAAGCAGAACCCTACTGACCTAACCCCCCCAGTAGCATGCAGACCCTTACTGACTTAACCTCCTGGTGGAATGCAGACCCCTAAAGACCCTGACTGACTTAACCCCCCAGTAGTAAGCAGACCCCTACTGACTTAACCCCTGGTAGCATGCAGACCCCTACAGACCCCTACTGACTTAACCCCCCAGTAGCAAGCAGAACCCTACTGACTAACCCCTGGTAGCATGCAGACCCCTACTGACTTAACCCCCTGGTAGCATGCAGACCCCTACTGACTTAACCCCCTGGTAGCATGCAGACCCCTACAGACTTGACCCCCTGTAGCATGCAGACTCCTACTGACTAACCCCTGGTAGCATGCAGACCCTTACTGACCCCTACTGACTGAACCCCCTAGATGCCTGAAGGATATGTCCCTCTACCTTGGTCCTCACATTGATATTGAATAAAACTTGCATCATGCACACAAATACACTTTTGAATTCTCTATTCTGTGATATCTCTAATAATTAGGCACTTCATAATATTGTCTTATATTTTACATTTGATTAAATCACAGAGCACTTATGCACAGTGAATGCTGTGCTATACAAATGCATAAATTATTATTATTATTAATTCACCCATTTACAGCATTACTTTGTGAATGTTTAGAAATCTAAATGTCAGATATTTATTTGGAGAATTCGGTTACAGAAATATCACACAGGTACTCATAAGTATTGGTGATTTATCAAATCACCAATGATTAGTTTAAGATGTCACCAATAATTCTATGTTCATTTCGTGTGTTTTACAGTTGATGTGAAACTGAACGCTGAAGTGAACTTGAACTCGCCATGTTTGATCATGTTTACAAGATCCTGTTTCACGAGAAATGAAATCATTCAATGCCTATTGCCATGGTAACATCGCATAATTATCCCACTCAGCCATGATGCATTCATCCTAGAAATCCTCATACAGTTTACAGTTTAATAACAACTCGTCTATTTCAATAAATCAAGAGAATTATATTGTGTATGAACATTACCCTGAAACCATTTTAAAGATTTCTTGTTCATTTAGTTTGAGCCAGGAGTTATTTCCCTTAGATAAGTCTCCGCCTGTAGCTGCGTCAATAACATTGTCTTACTGTTCCATGTATCATTCTGAATTATTACAATATCAGTAATGAATACATATTGTTAATCTTTGATGTTGGATTGTTATAGTTGTTATGATAAGAAAAGAATTACAATGTGATACAATATAAGTAAGGTCACCTAATTCCCTGAACATTGCCAATGTCTGTTGTCGTATCCAGCAGTAAATCTTATGAAACTTAAACAATTCTAGTTCCTCTTTGTAGTCTTGTAATGAGTCCAGTGTGTGTGGAATCTTGACTGAAATACCCCATGAATAATACTTCTCCTATGAATGAACTCCACTCCATCCACTGATCCGTGTTACTCAGATGGCTTTCATCATTGCTGTGTTATAAGTCACTGGTTTGTCTGGTCCGGATATTTATCATGATTATGACTGTTGTGTAAACAATATTCACTCACTGACTAACAATTATCATATGTCTGTATATCTGTCTTTCTGGTGAGAATATACATGGAAATAACTGATCTGAAATCGAAATATCCAATTTGTGAGTTGAATATGGACTTTTACACATGAGGCACATGAGACATACCCTATTTCTGTCCATGTGTCCCCCAAAAGCTTGCTGTAATTACACTTATGTGAACACAGTTTGGTCATTTTCAGCGTAACAGGAGTAAATATGTTCTGAGGCAAATGGTCTTTCATACATCAATGATCGATATGATAAATTTACTTCATTATTTGAAATCATTAATTTTGCAAACAAATATGTTTTTTCCAACTACAGTCGTTATGACATAAGAAGCAAACTGAAAATAAACATCAATGTTTTTTTGTCAAAGTACAGTCTGATAATCTTTTGCAGCATGTATCTGAAAAGAAACGCAAACACTTTTATCCATGAGTACAAACATGAGACCATAATGTATAATGTAATGTATCATTTTTAGCTTTTGGTAAATGCACCTATTCCCAATTCTAAATCATGCTAAATCTTTACGTTTTAATAAATGACCTAACCAAATAAATACAGCCATTGGACTGTGCCATAAGTGTTTTATTACTGAATAGGCATATCATAGAGACTCATTGACTATATGCTAATATGCTTGGCATATAAACCTGACACTTTATATACCTGAACATGGTTTCAAGAAGATGCAGATTGTAAATCACCCAATGCCTCCTGTTACTTTGCTGTTTGTAATATTTCATTATGCTTAGAGATCTAACTTTTCTTAACTTATGGCAGACCTCTTCTCTATATTAATTAATTTTTAGGCTTAAAATTTTCAGCTTCTTCAGTACTAATACAGTGTCAATAATCCTTAATGGTTGCATTTTCACTGTTTTCACGATTTCCGTACAATGAAGCATGCTGGCCTTGTTCCCTGGGACGCCATCATTCAGACCATTTACAGGGATATGTTCTAGGAACACTAACATGGTCAATTCATGGCCGACGTGATAAAAAACATTCTGACACCATGACAAGATATCTCAATAACAATCAATGCCCTACTTTTGTAACAGTTGAAACAGTTCCAAAATCAGGAATGGCTTAAATATTGGACTTATCAATGGTTTAGGCAATTGATGTTGTCATATTGCAAGATCGTAACAACCTGTTATCTAGGGCAGTGTATTGACCTGGATTTTGTATTGCAATATATTGACATACTTTAACCTGTATTGCGATATGTATTGCAATATATTACCAATTTACATTTTCATGAGTAAATCACAGTTATAGTAACTTATACCCTGTATTGACTCTATCAACACCAGTAAACCAGAAACGTTTACTCCTGTGACACCGAGTTCCCAGAGACTCTTATGTGATAGATGAAGCCAACATTTATCAAAGAAAATATCTGCTTGTAAAACATCTTTGCTACTACATGTTATACACCATTTGAAAGGTCTAATCATATTGTTTATAAATATGAAAGCTATGTTTATCACATTATTTAAATAAAGCATTTACAACTTAATTAAGCTTGTTGTAAATAACAAAATGTAAGCTGACACAATCATAATGTCCAGATTATAATATAAGATTTCATAAAATCCACTTTGTCCTATTTCCTTTTTATTTTCATTGTTAACGTAATTGGAAAATTATTTTAAAAAGAATTATAAAGAGTATCTGTCATCACCCATTTCCCGATAACAGTGACTGTCCGCTCAGCAGCATGAAGAAATACCTCCGTTTTCAAAGCTTCGTATGAATATCATGTTTGTCGAAGACTGACACATGACACATTGCTAGAGAGCATGTTTTTTCATTTACACGGACATAACATCGCCTGGAGTCTTTTAGTAGCTGTAACATGCGATTTTATTGGCTGGTGTACCAGCCTACAGTGTTGAAAGAGTAATTGTCAGATAAAACAAGAAATATTTGGGACGATGTCGAAATCATCTGCCATTTTGTATCCCAGCAATGATCAAGGGAGATAATATGGTCACATGGTAGCCCAAGCTCCTTCCCAGCGCGTGACACCTTCGATATACTCTCGGTATAGAGAGCTCTGTGAACGCGTTTTCGCTATGAGGAGATTGAGGAGTCCGGTGATGGGATTCGAACCACGGATCTTCGGACGCCTTGTCCACATGACCAAAGAGGTTAACCCTGTCAGCAAGCTGACAAGGTAAGGATGTCACCTGCGGGATGACTCCACGCCCTACTGCAACTGCACATCATTATCTCATGGAATGTACATTGTTTAGTCATCAGCATCATAATTATGTTTAACAGCCGAAAAACATATTGTTCGTAGCATACCTGATTACGTAAACTGACACATGGCAGTTGAACATTACACCTCTCTCTTTTCTGTCTCCTCCCTCTCCTCTCCTCTCTCTTTCTCTTTTTTCTCTTTCCTCTTACCTCTTCTCTATCCTCTCTCACTCATCTTCTCTCTGTCTCTCTCCTCTTCTCTCATCTCTCTTTTCTTCTCTCTCCTCTTCTGTCTCGCTGTCTCTCTGTGTGTGTCTCTCTCTCTCCTCTTCTCTCTCTCACTCTCCACACATCATGTGTTGAAGTGGATCAAGCTGAAAGCAGACAAGTCTCGTTCAGAACAAGGTATGTATAGCCAGCGGCCCTGAAAGCTTCCATTCATCAAGCCGTTTATTCAATTATAAGCTGTGTTAATCTTCTCACGACTCAAATGATCATTTTGCTTGCTGAAATGTTCAGCTTAGATCATGTTTGCAGGAAGCACCTGCAGATTAGCTAGGCTGTATAAACTTTCACATTTCCTTCACCAAAGATGGAAGCCCACTGTGGCAATTTGAGACTGATCTTGGAATGTTAGTATTTGTGACGTGAATTGATTCTGTAAATGGACAACCCTGAGTGGAGGTTCACTGTGGGGATAGGGGGTGGAAGTGGATCACTGTGGGTGGGGATAGGGGGTGGAAATGGATCACTGTGGATAGGGTGGAAGTGGATCACTGTGGGTGGGGATAGGTCCGAAGTGGATCACTGTGGATAGGGTGGAAGTGGATCACTGTGGATAGGGTGGAAGTGGATCACTGTGGGTCGGGATAGGGGCTGGAAGTGGATCACTATGGATAGGGTGGAAGTGGATCACTGTGGGTGGGGATAGGTCCGAAGTGGATCACTGTGGATAGGATGGAAGTGGATCATTGTGGATAGGGTGGAAGTGGATCACTGTGGGTGGGGATAGGGGGTGGAAGTGGATCACGGTGGATAGGGTGAAAGTGGATCACTGTGGGTGGGGATAGGTTGGAAGTGGATCACTGGATAGGGTGGAAGTGGATCACTGTGGGTGGGGATAGGGGTTGGAAGTGGATCACTGTGGATAGGGTGGAAGTGGATCACTGGGAAGGGATAGGTTGGAAGTGGATCACGGTGGGGTTAGGGTGGAAGTGGATCACTGTGGGAGGGGATAGGTTGGAAGTGGATCAAGGTGGGGATAGGTTGGAAGTGGATCATTGTGGGTGGGGATAGGGTGGAAGTGGATCACTGTAGGTGAGGAACGGTTGGAAATGGATCACTGTGGGTGGGGATACGGTGGAAGTGGACCATTGTGGGTGGGGATAGGGTTGATGGATCATTATAGGTTGGGATAGGGTGGAAGTGGATCATTGTGGGTGGGGATAGGATTGAAGTGGATCATTGTGGGTTGGGATAGGGTTGATGGATCATTATAGGTTGGGATAGGGTGGAAGTGGATCATTGTGGGTGGGGATAGGATTGAAGTGGATTATTGTGGGTTGGGATAGGTTGGAAGTGGATCACTGTTGGTGGGGATAGGTTGGAAGTGGAGCATTGTGGGTTGGGATAGGATGGAAGTGGATCATTGTTGCTGGGGATAGGTTGGAAGTGGATCATTGTTGGTGGGAATAGGGTGGAAGTGGATCATTGTGGATGGAAATAGGGTGGAAGTGGATCATTGTTGGTGGGAATAGAGTGGAAGTGGATCATTGTGGGTGGAGATAGGTTGGAAGCGGATCACTGTGGGTGGGGATACAGTGGGTGGATCATTGTGGGTGGGGAAAGGTTGGAAGTGGATCACTGGGTGGGGATGGGATTAAAGTGGATCACAGTGGCTGGGGATAGGTTGGAAGTTGATCACTGTGGCTGGGGATGGGATGGAAGTGGATCAATGTGGATGGGGATAGGTTTGAAGTGGATCACTGTAGGTGAGGAACGGTTGGAAATGGATCATTGTGGGTGGGGATACAGTGAAGTGGATCACTGTTGATGGGGATAGGTTGGAAGTGGATCACTGTTGATGGGGATAGGATGGAAGTGGATCACTGGGTGGGGATAGGATGGAAGTGGATCATTGTGTGTTGGGTTATGTTGGAAGTGGATCACTGGGTGGGGATGGGATGGAAGTGGATCACCTTGGCTGGGGATAGGTTGGAAGTTGATCACTGTGGCTGGGGATGGGATGGAAGTGGATCAATGTGGATGGGGATAGGTTGGAAGTGGATCACCTTGGCTGGGGATAGGTTGGAAGTTGATCACTGTGGCTGGGGATGGGATGGAAGTGGATCAATGTGGATGGGGATAGGTTGGAAGTGGATCACTGTTGGTGGTGATAGATTGGAAGTGGATCACTGTGGCTGGCGATAGGTTAGAAGTGGATCACTGTTGGTGGTGATAGATTGGAAGTGGATCACTGTGGCTGGCGATAGGTTGGAAGTGGATCACTGTGGGTGGCGATAGGTTGGAAGTTGATCACTGTGGCTGGGGATAGGTTGGAAGTGGATCAATGTTGATGGGGAAAGGGTGGAAGTGGATCACTGTGGGTGGGGATAGGATGGAAGTGGATCATTGTGTGTTGGGTTATGTTGGAAGTGGATCACTGGGTGGGGATGGGATGGAAGTGGATCACCTTGGCTGGGGATAGGTTGGAAGTTGATCACTGTGGCTGGGGATGGGATGGAAGTGGATCAATGTGGATGGGGATAGGTTGGAAGTGGATCACCTTGGCTGGGGATAGGTTGGAAGTTGATCACTGTGGCTGGGGATGGGATGGAAGTGGATCAATGTGGATGGGGATAGGTTGGAAGTGGATCACTGTTGGTGGTGATAGATTGGAAGTGGATCACTGTGGCTGGCGATAGGTTAGAAGTGGATCACTGTTGGTGGTGATAGATTGGAAGTGGATCACTGTGGCTGGCGATAGGTTGGAAGTTGATCACTGTGGCTGGGGATAGGTTGGAAGTGGATCAATGTTGATGGGGAAAGGGTGGAAGTGGATCACTGTGGGTGGGGATAGGTTGGAAGTTGATCACTGTGACTGGGGATGGGATGGAAGTGGATCACTGTGGCTGGGGATAGGTTGGAAGTGGATCACTGTTGGTGGTGATAGATTGGAAGTGGATCACTGTGGCTGGGGATAGGTTGGAAGTGGATCAATGTTGATGGGGAAAGGGTGGAAGTGGATCACTGTGGCTGGGGATAGGTTGGAAGTGGATCACTGTGTCTGAACTGTCAAGGTCCTTTTTTGACAGATTTCACTGATTTACATAAATTAAGGAAAAACAAGGAATTGAAATCAAAACCCTATCGTTTGTAGAAGAAGAAAGCTTTTTGGTTTTTGTGAAGCAGTTTCTACAGTCTGTATCTGTTTCAAGATCAGATTTTGATTATTTCCAAGAGAAGACTTGATTCAGATCCTGAATGGGTTCAGTTGTTTTTGGAATCCTATCAGTAATAGCATACAAACACAAATCTTAGCTCTTAATTAGCCATCAACACTTAACTTGGAATATACTTATATATGCTTATATTGTTCCAGGAAATTGTGTGATTTCAAGAGGTTTTACCATTTGCATTAATACAAACAATATACCAGCTCTAGATAAATAACCTAGGAAGAACAAGTTTAAATGAGCAGCAATCACTAATGCCAGATGGAATGCTACTGATTTTGGATGTTGTCACTGGAAGCATTAAAATTCAGTTGACCTGAGTACTAGATACGGAAATGTGAACTGAAAGGTAAAGTCAATTGTGAAAAATTAATAAGCAAATCCTTGTGCTACATCCCTGCCGTCCCACGCACAGGGTATATACACGTTGCAGGAGATACATTGAATGGATTACCATGGCAACAACAGACTTTTTGTGTGTTAATTATTAATAAACACTTCTGAATACACTTCCAAACCGAGATCATTGTAATGTCATGTAGTGGCTTCCTGGGACATTGGTGGCAAAGGTGCCTTGGGAGAAAGACTTTATTATAAACTGGTTATATTTAAGAAACTTAATGTTTCTGAGATGTTGTAATATAGTGTGACCTAGGATTTCATGTGTATAGGATTTATCATGAGTAGAAGTAGAAGTCGCCGACGGTTTTCTAAGGTGACTGATTTCCGAGGCCTGCCATCTACACAACCAAGTGCCAGGTAGGCGATAGGAATTCATCACCATGTGTGTCAGAAACATCCTCATCATGTGTACTCATGTTTTAACATCTCCATCACCATGTGTGTCAGATATACCCTCATCACGTGTACTGATGTTTTAACATCCCCATCACCATGTGTTTCAGAAACATCCTCATCTCGGTACTGATGTTTAACATCCCCATCACCATGTGTGTCAGAAACATCCTCATCTCGGTACTGATGTTTTAACATCTCCATCACCATCTGTGTCAGAAACATCCTCATCATGTGTACTGATGTTTTAACATCTCCATCACCATGTGTGTCAGATATACCCTCATCATGTGTACTGATGTTTTAACATCCCCATCACCATGTGTTTCAGAAACATCCTCATCTCGGTACTGATGTTTTAACATCCCCATCACCATGTGTGTCAGAAACATCCTCATCTCGGTACTGATGTTTTAACATCCCCATCACCATGTGTGTCAGAAACATCCTCATCATGTGTACTGATGTTTTAACATCTCCATCACCATGTGTGTCAGAAACATCCTCATCATGTGTACTCATGTTTTAACATCCCCATCACCATGTGTTTCAGAAACATCCTCATCATGTGTACTGATGTTTTAACATCTCCATCACCATGTGTGTCAGAAACATCCTCATCATGTGTACTGATGTTTTAACATCTCCATCACCATGTGTGTCAGAAACATCCTCATCTCGGTACTGATGTTTTAACATCCCCATCACCATGTGTGTCAGAAACATCCTCATCATGTGTACTGATGTTTTAACATCTCCATCACCATGTGTGTCAGAAACATCCTCATCATGTGTACTCATGTTTTAACATCTCCATCACCATGTGTGTCAGAAACATCCTCATCATGTGTACTGATGTTTTAACATCTCCATCACCATGTGTGTCAGAAACATCCTCATCACGTGTACTGATGTTTTAACATCCCCATCACCATGTGTGTCAGAAACATCCTCATCTCGGTACTGATGTTTTAACATCTCCATCACCATCTGTGTCAGAAACATCCTCATCATGTGTACTGATGTTTTAACATCTCCATCACCATGTGTGTCAGATATACCCTCATCACGTGTACTGATGTTTTAACATCCCCATCACCATGTGTTTCAGAAACATCCTCATCTCGGTACTGATGTTTTAACATCTCCATCACCATGTGTGTCAGAAACATCCTCATCATGTGTACTGATGTTTTAACATCTCCATCACCATGTGTGTCAGAAACATCCTCATCATGTGTACTGATGTTTTAACATCTCCATCACCATGTGTGTCAGAAACATCCTCATCATGTGTACTGATGTTTTAACATCTCCATCACCATGCGTGTCAGAAACATCCTCATCATGTGTACTGATGTTTAAACATCTCCATCACCATGTGTGTCAGAAACATCCTCATCATGTGTACTGATGTTTTAACATCTCCATCACCATGTGTGTCAGAAACATCCTCATCTCGGTACTGATGTTTTAACATCCCCATCACCATGTGTTTCAGAAACATCCTCATCATGTGTACTGATGTTTTAACATCTCCATCACCATGTGTGTCAGAAACATCCTCATCATGTGTACTGATGTTTTAACATCTCCATCACCATGTGTGTCAGAAACATCCTCATCATGTGTACTGATGTTTTAACATCTCCATCACCATGTGTGTCAGAAACATCCTCATCATGTGTACTGATGTTTTAACATCTCCATCACCATGTGTGTCAGAAACATCCTCATCATGTGTACTGATGTTTAAACATCTCCATCACCATGTGTGTCAGAAACATCCTCATCATGTGTACTGATGTTTTAACATCTCCATCACCATGTGTGTCAGAAACATCCTCATCTCGGTACTGATGTTTTAACATCCCCATCACCATGTGTTTCAGAAACATCCTCATCATGTGTACTGATGTTTTAACATCTCCATCACCATGTGTGTCAGAAACATCCTCATCATGTGTACTGATGTTTTAACATCTCCATCACCATGTGTGTCAGAAACATCCTCATCATGTGTACTGATGTTTTAACATCTCCATCACCATGTGTGTCAGAAACATCCTCATCATGTGTACTGATGTTTTAACATCTCCATCACCATGTGTGTCAGAAACATCCTCATCATGTGTACTGATGTTTTAACATCCCCATCACCATGTGTGTCAGAAACATCCTCATCATGTGTACTGATGTTTTAACATCTCCATCACCATGTGTGTCAGAAACATCCTCATCTCGGTACTGATGTTTTAACATCTCCATCACCATGTGTGTCAGAAACATCCTCATCACGTGTACTGATGTTTTAACATCCCCATCACCATGTGTGTCAGAAACATCCTCATCTCCGTACTGATGTTTTAACATCTCCATCACCATGTGTGTCAGAAACATCCTCATCATGTGTACTGATGTTTTAACATCTCCATCACCATGTGTGTCAGATATACCCTCATCACGTGTACTGATGTTTTAACATCCCCATCACCATGTGTGTGAGAAACATCCTCATCACGTGTACTGATGTTTTAACATCTCCATCACCATGTGTGTCAGAAACATCCTCATCTCGGTACTGATGTTTTAACATCTCCATCACCATCTGTGTCAGAAACGTCCTCATCATGTGTACTGATGTTTTAACATCTCCATCACCATGTGTGTCAGATATACCCTCATCATGTGTACTGATGTTTTAACATCCCCATCACCATGTGTTTCAGAAACATCCTCATCATGTGTACTGATGTTTAAACATCACCATCACCATGTGTGTCAGAAACATCCTCATCATGTGTACTCATGTTTTAACATCTCCATCACCATGTGTGTCAGAAACATCCTCATCATGTGTACTGATGTTTTAACATCTCCATCACCATGTGTGTCAGAAACATCCTCATCATGTGTACTGATGTTTTAACATCTCCATCACCATGTGTGTCAGAAACATCCTCATCATGTGTACTGATGTTTTAACATCTCCATCACCATGTGTGTCAGAAACATCCTCATCATGTGTACTGATGTTTTAACATCTCCATCACCATGTGTGTGAGAAACATCCTCATCATGTGTACTCATGTTTTAACATCTCCATCACCATGTGTGTCAGAAACATCCTCATCATGTGTACTGATGTTTAAACATCTCCATCACCATGTGTGTCAGAAACATCCTCATCATGTGTACTGATGTTTTAACATCTCCATCACCATGTGTGTGAGAAACATCCTCATCATGTGTACTGATGTTTTAACATCTCCATCACCATGTGTGTCAGAAACATCCTCATCATGTGTACTGATGTTTTAACATCTCCATCACCATGTGTGTCAGAAACATCCTCATCATGTGTACTGATGTTTTAACATCTCCATCACCATGTGTGTCAGAAACATCCTCATCATGTGTACTGATGTTTTAACATCTCCATCACCATGTGTGTCAGAAACATCCTCATCTCGGTACTGATGTTTTAACATCTCCATCACCATGTGTTTCAGAAACATCCTCATCTCGGTACTGATGTTTTAACATCCCCATCACCATGTGTGTCAGAAACATCCTCATCATGTGTACTCATGTTTTAACATCCCCATCACCATGTGTGTCAGAAACGTCCTCATCATGTGTACTGATGTTTTAACATCCTCATCACCATGTGTGTCAGAAACATCCTTGGTCGATTAATGAAAGGGTTTTTTCAGTTAAAGCTCTGTTTAACGAGTAGGCTTTGCGTATATTTTAAGTATGCATATATGCTCAGCTAACAAAATATAAAAACTTTCAGTAGTTTATTTACCTCAAAAGAAAACATCGCATGTTAACCTTTAGCCTGCTGAATTATTTTCACACTTCTTACCCCTGCCTGCTGGATTAATTTTAGCATAAGGTGCTGTAAAGAGGGTGGGTGATTTCAAACAGTCGGTGCTTGATTATACAAGGGCCAATTGAAGATATATTTTGCACATTTATTCCTGATAGAAAAATACACATTACTATGTAATAAAATCCAGATGTTTTTAATCATACCAAGGTTAAGACCAAAACAAACACAAATTTTTTAAATTTTCGTGATCTTGCCTGAATTACGTTATTGAAGGTGTTTACGTTTCATGTTAGGAACCTTTTTAAATCGTTAAATTTGTGCAAATTGATTTCAATAATCAGATCTCCGATATCTTAATTTTAACTGAGTATACATTCGATGTTTTTTATTGGTAAATAACAGCGCGATGGTAAATTATGAACCATTTCTGTAAATTTATTATCCAAACATTAAACAGAAAAAAAACTAATTTTTCGAGGTCATCATGTCAGTTGCAGAAATACGAACATTCAAGTTAATCTAACATGTCACGCTATCAAATTTGCAGGAAACAATAAATGACTCATAAATATTCACCAATCCATTTTTCAAGTGTTTTGGTTGAATATTTACAATGTACGAAAATACAAGTACCGTGTCATGATGCTAGCAGACGTTCGAACATTAAACATGGCGCGCTTCGCTCGACCTCGGCATAACTTATTGCTATTTTAATATCAACAAAATGACAAGAATTTATTACTTTCCTATCGCAATCAGTCAATTTGAGTTGTGCCAATGTGGACTGACTTCACTCAAGGACCAGGTACATTTAGGTTAGTCATATTATGAACTTGATGTTGAAATGTTTTATCATAATGTTCAGTTCATTGTTTGCAATAAACATGAAAAAATAAATATGATCAAACAGATTTAGTTTAGTTTTCTTGGGTACAAAATCACAAGGTACTCTGGGTACAATTTTGTTTTGGGTACAAAATCACATAGGCCCTACATTCATCCAGTCGAAGTGTGTACCTACTTTCATCCGTTCTGAAGATTGGGGAGGGGGAGTAAACATTTTAAAAACAATCCTTAATATTCTAAATTGTCCTTCTTTCAATGACAGACCAATAACAATATTCTGTTGTTATTATTATGGCATATCAAAATGTTATATCGCTCTCCGCTGCCGTCGTTTTCAGAAAATAATTTAAAATCATCGAGCGTGGAATCCTTTACGGTTTTGGATTTAGACCTACAAATTTGATGTTACGCACCGGCGGCAATCACTAAAAAATATGAAACAAATAGGAGTGAAGACTGCTATCCAGATCAATAAATAGTAAACAGTTGTCGAAAAATAGTAAACTATGTATTTTCTTTTGAATTGGAATCTATTTCGGAATTTGTTTTATGATAGCTTACCAACTTTTGCATACCGTATTTTGCTTCGATGCGTCATGCGGTACGGGCTTCCGGTTTCAGACATGATAGCTAAAATTGCAAGTATTTGATTATTTTTCGTAAACTGCATTATATTGCTATTGAATGGTTTACCTAGAATGTATATCAGTTCAGATTTTGCGTATCATCCAATATTTGTCATTATTTGCAGTGTTTGTTGACTTTGTTCAACTAAACAAATCGTGAGTAAGGCCACGCCCAAACGTATCGCTGACGTTTGTCGGCTTGTCAGTGTGTCGGAAAGTTTATCAAACGAAATCATTTGAAAACTCTATAAAAATTAGATATTTTTTTACACAGATGTATACATGTGTGTCAATAATTCTAGAAAATTAAGTTAGATGTAACAAAATTATTGTAATAGTCTTACGGGATCACTATGCATGTGGAGTTGTTTGTTTACCGCCGTTGCCATGATCGTACAAGTTCCATCCAATCGATGATGTTACGATTCAGATTGTTTTTGTTTATAATTAATTACATCGAAAATTGCTAATTTTTAGAAATTTAGGAACTTGAGTGTTTTCCCTTCGTCAGCAAACAATAAATTATGAACGAATGTGAAAAATGATAAGATTATAAAGAAAATATCAGACTGCATTCCGTTCAACGTGAAGTGCCAAAAGTCAACAATGGCCGTTTCTGGTATTTGTGTGCTGAGAAGTTTGGCTGAAACTTTTTAAACTCGCGATATTTTCTTTTTGAGGTAAATATACTACTGAAAGTTTTAATATTGAGCAAGCTGAGCATTTATGCATGTCATATGTAATTTAAATGTAACGCAAAGCCTTCTTGGTAAAAAGATATGGCGAGTTTTGTTTGAGGGTGTCCTTATGCTATTCGCCTGTCGAACTGGTTCGACAGTAGCAACACGGCTAGTGACAAACTCTGTCGAACTGGTTCGACAGTAGCGTTGAGAGCTTTAAGAAAGTATTGACCAAATTTATCGGCACACAACTACCAGAAATGGCCATTGTTGACTTTTGGCACTTCACGCTGAGCGGCATGCATATTTTCCATATAATTTTCTCATTTTTCTTATTCAATCATAATTTTTTGTTTGCTGACGAAAGGAAAACACTCAAGTTCCTTAATTTCTAAAAATTAGCAAATTTCAATGTAATTATTTATAAACAAAAACAGTCTGAATCGTAACATCATCGATTGGATGGAACTTGTACAATCATTGGAATGTCGGTAAACAAACAACTCCACATGTATAGTGATCCTGTAAGACTATTACAGTAATTGTGTTACATCTAACTTAATTTTCTAGAATAATTGACACGAATGTATAAATCTTTGTAAAAAAATATCTCATTTTTATAGAGTTTGCGAATGATTTCGTTTGATAAATGTTCGGACACATTGACAAGCCGACAAACGTCAGTGGCACGTTTTTATTTGTTACCCAAACATGATGTTTGTAATTAAATACCAGTTACCGATTGTTAGTTGTTATTTTATTATTCACAATGTCAAGATCAAAGATCATTTCACACATCAACAATGTATGCAATGTTGTTCTTAAGGATTAACAGAAATAGCAGAAACAATATATGTATAACGGCTAAGAATCATAAGATAGATGAAGATATCATCCTGAGGCAAGGGAGTTAGCTGACTATAAAAGTCAAGTTTCCACCCTTGATGAACTAGGCTAGAATTTCTGTGCGTGATCTATGTCCCTCCTATTGACCAATCAGATTCCACCTCGCATATCACTTGCATTTGCTTTAAACAAAATGGCAGGGCTGAGTCAAGATGGTCTGATGGATAATCAAGATCTAAATTGTGATAAAACAGGTCTTACTTCACGAAATGCATCAAATCACATGAGCACCTTGATTAAAATATCTGTTGACATCGAGCACATCCTTTGAAAATCCTGCAATTGACTGAAATCTGCACGGCAGTTTACGAACCGGATGTCTTGATTGTTACCCGATTTTGATTGGACTATGCAAAGACTAGTTAGTCCAGCCAAAATATAACTCCATAATTTCAGCCTAGTTCGGCAAGAGTGGAAAACAGGACTTTTATAGTCAGTTAACTCTCTTGCCTTGGGAAGATGAGATGAAGATGGCCAATATATTAGCCAATGAAAACAGTTGTCACTGCTGTGCCGATAGCTTTAGGCCATGCCCCCAAAAAGGTTTGTTTTGGAACCTGATTACAGAGTGTGTGTTTTCAGCCCTTTCACTTTGAGTTTTAAATACGAATATTATGAATATTTTTCTCTCCGAAATTGACTAAATGTATTTATGAAAATTGATATTCGCAACAAAATCACAATAATATCTTTCACTTTACTTGCCCTTTAACATCTTTATCACATATTAGTGGGTCACTCGGAGCGTAGGGATGGGGTGTAAGTGGGTCATCCAGAGGGTCATTCAGAGGGTGTGGGTGGGGTGAGTTGGTCACTCGGAGGACGGGGATGGGGTGAGTTGGTCACTCTTAGGTCTTTGGTGGGGTGAGTGGGTCATTCAGAGGGCGTGGTTGGGGTGTGTGGTCATTCAGAGGGTGTGGGTGGGATATGTGGTCATTCAGAGGGCGTGGGTGAGATGAGTGGTCATTCAGAGGGCGTGGGTGAGATGAGTGGTCATTCAGAGGGCATGGGTGGGCTGTGTGGTCATTCAGAGGGTGTGGGTGAGATGAGTGGTCATTCAGAGGGTGTGGGTGGGCTGTGTGGTCATTCAGAGGGCGTGGGTGAGATGAGTGGTCATTCAGAGGGCGTGGGTGGGCTGTGTGGTCATTCAGAGGGCGTGGGTGAGATGAGTGGTCATTCAGAGGGTGTGGGTGAGATGAGTGGTCATTCAGAGGGCATGGGTGGGCTGTGTGGTCATTCAGAGGGCGTGGGTGGGCTGTGTGGTCATTCAGAGGGCGTGGGTGGGCTGTGTGGTCATTCAGAGGGCGTGGGTGAGATGAATGATCATTCAGAGGGCGTGGGTGGGCTGTGTGGTCATTCAGAGGGCGTGGGTGAGATGAGTGATCATTCAGAGGGCGTGGGTGGGCTGTGTGGTCATTCAGAGGGTGTGGGTGAGATGAGTGGTCATTCAGAGGGCATGGGTGGGGTAGGTGGTCATTCAGAGGGCGTGGGTGGGCTGTGTGGTCATTCAGAGGGCGTGGGTGGGCTGTGTGGTCATTCAGAGGGCGTGGGTAGGCTGTGTGGTCATTCAGAGGGTGTGGGTGAGATGAGTGGTCATTCAGAGGGCATGGGTGGGGTAGGTGGTCATTCAGAGGGCATGGGTGGGCTGTGTGGTCATTCAGAGGGCGTGGGTAGGCTGTGTGGTCATTCAGAGGGCATGGGTGGGGTACGTGGTCATTCAGAGGGCGTGGGTGGGCTGTGTGGTCTTTCAGAGGGCATGGATGGGGTGAGTTGGTCATTCAGATGGCGGGGATGGGGTAAATGGGTAACTTGGAGGGAGGGGATGGGGTGAGTCGGTCACTGGGAGGGAGGGGATGGGATGAGTCGGTCACTCGGAGGGAGGGGATGGGGTGAGTTGGTCCGTCACTCAGAGGGAGGGGATGGGGTGAGTTGGTCCGTCACTCAGAGGGAGGGGATGGGGTGTAACTGGGTCATTCAGAGGGCATGGATGGGGTGAGTCAATCATTCAGATGGCGGGGATTGGGTAAATGGGTAACTCGGAGGGAGGGGATAGGGTGAGTCGGTCCGTGGGAGGGAGGGGATGAGATGAGTCGGTCACTCGGAGGGAGGGGATGGGGTGAGTTGGTCACTTGGAGGGCGGTGGTGAGGTGAGTTGGTCATTCAGAGGGTGGGGATGGGTAGGAAATGGGTCATTCAGAGGGTGGTGATGGGGTGAGTTGGTCAATCAGAGGGCGGGTATGGGTCGAGTTGGTCGCTCGGAGGGCGGGGGTGTGATCAGGGGGTCACTCGGAGGGCAGTGGTGGGGTCAGGGGGTCACTTGGGCTGGGGCTGGGGTGAGTGAGTCACTCGGAAGGCGGCGACGGGGCGGAAGTGAGTCACTCGGAGGGCGGGGGTGGGATCAGGGGGTCCCTCGGGCTGGGGCTGGGGCTGGGGTGAGGGGGTCACATGGAGGGCGGTGGTGGGGTGAGGGAGTCCATCGGAAGGCGGCGACGGGGTGGAAGTGAAGCACTGTAAGTAAAGTAAACATGAAGATGTCAAGCATGTGTTTTTATGAGAGTTCAAAATCCTAACTACGGTTTGTTTGGGAAGCTGTAACTCATGAATGGTTCTTTTCATGAACTTTGAAATGTCAAAGAAGGGCAAATGTCTTTCACTTTCAGCCTTAAAGTATTCAAATATTTTAAGAACGAAACCTTTCATATCAGCAGAAAGATGCTTGCGCTGAGACATCATGAAATCTAATGCTAACACCGTATTCGTGCGTGCATGATTCCTGTGCAACCTTTCGAGTTGAGTTGATTGGTTCAACTGTGTCATATGGCCCTGTGACGCAGGGGTAGCATTATGCAGATGGCTGTTACAATGAATGCTCGTACCACCCGTGACGAACAGGTCTGGTTGTTGATGAAATATAGTAATAGCTAAATATACAGATTTTTTATTCATGCACCGATTGTCTTTAAATGAAATATCCAGTTATGTATGACTGTTTAAAAATCTCATACCAACTTTGACTGGAGTAGGTCCAATAGTTTTTCAGATATTGTAGTAAACGTTGGTACCTTAAATCAACTTCCAGACTATACATGTTTCACTTTTTTGTCGACTGCATAAAATGTTCAGAAGAAACTCAAGTATATTTAAAAACCTGAATATTTCATCAAATCTTCATGTCCGACATTGTGATGTGCTGACAGGCTGCCTGATGTCTCTGATATGATATTCTACCACCATACTGTCCAAAGATTTCTGTCCAAGTGTCCCTGCACTTCGTCAGGGTGCTGCTTGAGGGTGCTTGGTTGTGGCACAGTTTGCATACGACTCTTGTTTGCTTCGCCATTACTACTTTGAGACAGAAACCATCCCAAACTTCCCACACAAAATCAACAGTATTGTATGCAAGGTTGGCCAGACTTCACAGCCAGGTTTGTGCTGGTTGAAACTGGAGATGGAGGGTCAAAGCGTGGGACTAAATGTTGGAATGCAGGATGAAACCATAATTATTTTAGTTTGTATTATTTATAGAAACTGTTTTGCTGGGTGGTTTAAGAAACATAAACCAAATACTCTATGGAAAACCATAATAAACATAAGAGCATCCAAGTATTAGAAACACTTAAATCAATTTACACTTTCGCTGAAATTTACCTGAGGACTGCTTTTGGTAATACTTGGAAATCATCTTCGTGGTACACTATGCACACTATACACAAGACATCAGCTGAATTTAACACTAGTTATTTTCAAGTCTGTAGACTAAACCTTTTAACTGGAACAGTACCTTTAATATGTTCTCTAGCAGTGAATTAGTAATTAGTATTAATTTTGTACCTATACTCCGCAATAGGACATTCCTACTTCATGTTTTGAAATATAAGAATATTGAAGCAAAAACTTTGAAAATGAGAAATATACCTAGAATATTATCACCTTAATGGTCTTGCATGGAAAGAATACTGTGTGTGGCATATGACGATGATTCTGCATTCATGAATAACACATGAGAGGAAATGTCAGAATGTTCATGAGGATGTCTTGTCTAAAATTCCAAACTAGAAACTCATTTCACTTGTTGGAGACAATACAGATCATAATCGGCATACGTGCCACATGGTTGTTGTTAGGGCTTCTCAACTCTCTCATGGTGGGACAGACGAGATGTATAATGAATTCATCATTAAAATCAGTTCAGCTACATATAGCATTGTTTGTTTTATAGCCTTTGTGTTTATATGGCCTAAAGCTGGTAGTTTTGAAATGGTGCCAGAATATATAAACAAGAATAATGAAACATTGATATGTTCCGGATATATATAGTTTCACGTGGGGCATGAAACCGTTGTAGGTCCCAGATTTTGCCTGGAAGCCCTACACAAGTGGACGTTCATCAGTAGGACTCAGGTAGCAGAACCCTACAGAAGTGGACTTTGATCAGTGGGACTCAGGTAGCAGAGCCCGACACAAGTGGACATTCATCAGTGGGACTCAGGTAGCAGGGCCTGACACAAGTGGACATTCATCAGTGGGACTCAGGTAGCAGGGCCTGACTTAAGTGGACATTCATCAGTGGGACTCAGGTAGCAGGGCCCGACACAAGTGGACATTCATCAGTGGGACACAGGTAGCAAGGCCCGACACAAGTGGACATTCATCAGTAGGACTCAGGTAGCGGGGCCCCACACAAGTCGGAATTCATCAGTGGGACTCAGGTAGCAAGGCCCGACACAAGTGGACATTCATCAGTGGGACTCAGGTAGCAGGGCCTGACACAAGTGGACATTCATCAGTGGGACTCAGGTAGCAGGGCCTGACTTAAGTGGACATTCATCAGTGGGACTCAGGTAGCAGGGCCCGACACAAGTGGACATTCATCAGTGGGACTCAGGTAGCAGGGCCTGACACAAGTGGGAATTCATCAGTGGGACTCAGGTAGCAAGGCCTGACACAAGTGGACATTCATCAGTGGGACTCAGGTAGCAGGGCCTGACACAAGTGGGAATTCATCAGTGGGACTCAGGTAGCAGAGCCCGACACAAGTGGACATTCATCAGTGGGACTCAGGTAGCAGAGCCCGACACAAGTGGACATTCATCAGTGGGACTCAGGTAGCAGGGCCTGACTTAAGTGGGAATTCATCAGTGGGACTCAGGTAGCAGGGCATGACACAAGTGGACATTCATCAGTGGGACTCAGGTAGCAGGGCCTAACAAAAGGGGACATTCATCAGTGGGACACAGGTAGCAAGGCATGAATTAAGTGGGAATTCATCAGTGGGACTCAGGTAGCAGGGCCCGACACAAGTGGACATTCATCAGTGGGATTCACGCAGCAGGGCCTGACACAAGTGGACATTCATCAGTGGGACTCAGGTAGTAGGGCCCAACACAAGTGGACATTCATCAGTGGGACTCAGGTAGTAGGGCCCAACACAAGTGGACATTCATCAGTGGGACTCAGGTAGCAGGGCCTGACACAAGTGGACATTCATCAGTGGGACTCAGGTAGCAGGGCCCGACACAAGTGGACATTCATCAGTGGGACTCAGGTAGTAGGGCCCAACACAAGTGGACATTCATCAGTGGGACTCAGGTAGCAGGGCCTGACACAAGTGGACATTCATCAGTAGGACTCAGGTAGCAGGGCCTGAATTAAGTGGGAATTCATCAGTGGGACTCAGGTAGCAGGGCCTGACACAAGTGGACATTCATCAGTGGGACTCAGGTAGCAGGGCCTGACTTAAGTGGGAATTCATCAGTGGGACTCAGGTAGCAGGGCCTGACACAAATGGACATTCATCAGTGGGACTCAGGTAGTAGGGCCCAACACAAGTGGACATTCATCAGTGGGACGCAGGTAGTAGGGCCCAACACAAGTGGACATTCATCAGTGGGACTCAGGTAGCAGGGCCCGACACAAGTGGACATTCATCAGTGGGACTCAGGTAGCAGGGCCCGACACAAGTGGACATTCATCAGTGGGACTGAGCTAGCAGGGCCCTTTACAAGTGGACATTCATCAGTAGGACTCAGGTAGCAAGGCCTGACACAAGTGGAAATTCATCAGTGGGACTCAGGTAGCAGGGCCTAACACAAGTGGACATTCATCAGTGGGACTCAGGTAGCAGGGCCTGACTTAAGTGGGAATTCATCAGTGGGACTTAGGTAGCAGGGCCTGACACAAGTGGACATTCATCAGTGGGACTCAGGTAGCAGGGCCTGACACAAGTGGACATTCATCAGTGGGACTCAGGTAGCAGGGCCTAACACAAGTGGACATTCATCAGTGGGACTCAGGTAGCAGGGCCCGACACAAGTGGGAATTCATCAGTAGGACTCAGGTAGCAGAGCCCGACACAAGTGGGAATTCATCAGTGGGACTCAGGTAGCAAGGCCTGACTTAAGTGGGAATTCATCAGTGGGACTCAGGTAGCAGAGCCTGACACAAGTGGGAATTCATAAATGGGACGCAGGTAGAGGAGCCTGACACAAGTGGGAATTCATGAATGGACCACAGGTAGTATAGCCTCACACAGGTGGGAATTGATCAGTGGGCCACTGGAAGCGGAGGCCGACACAAGTGGGAATTGATCAATAGGTCACAGGTAGCGAGCATCACACAAGTGGGAATCGATCAATAGGCCACAGGTAGCGGAGCCCAGCACAAGTGGGAATTGATCAGTGGGCCACTGGTACCGGAGCCCAACACATGTGGGAATTGATCAGTTGGCCAATGAAAACAATCTTATATTATTCTTCCTGAAGCTCTTGCAGACAATGAAACAAATCTCATATTGTTCGCCGTGAGGCTGATGTTGACAATGAAACAAATCTCATTCCCCCTGAGACTCTTGCAGACAATGAAACAAATCTCATATTGTTCCCCCTGAGACTCTTGCTGACATTGAAAACAATCTCATATTGTTCCCCTGAAGGCTCTTGCCACCAATGAAATAATACTCATATTATCTGCCCCTGAGACTCTTGGCGCCAATGAAACAAATCTCATATTGTTCCCCTGGAGACTCTTGCTGCCAATGAAACAAATCTCATATTGTTCCCCTGGAGACTCTTGCCACCAATGAAACAATGCTCATATTATCCGCCCCTGAGACTCTTGCCGCCAATGAAACAAATCTCATATTGTTCCCCTGGAGACTATTAGTGACAATGAAAACAATGTCATATTGTTCCCCTTGAGACTATTAGTGACAATGAAACAAATCTCATATTGTTCCTCTGGAGACTCTTGCCGCCAATGAAACAATGTTCATATTATCTGCCCCTGAGACCCTTGCCACCAATGAAACAAATCTCATATTGTTCCCCTGGAGACTCTTGCCGCCAATGAAACAATACTCATATTATCCACCCCTGAGACTCTTGCCTCCAATGAAACAGATCTCATATTGTTCCCCGTGAGACTCTTGCCGCCAATGAAACAATACTCATATTATCCGCCCCTGAGACTCTTTCCACCAATGAAACAGATCTTATATCCCCTGGAGACTCTTGGCGCCAATGACACAATGCTCATATTATCCGCCCCTGAGACTCTTGCCGACAATGAAAACAATCTCATATTATCCGCCCCTGAGACTCTTGCTGACAATGAAACAAATCTCATATTGTTCCCCTGGAGGCTTTTGCTACCAATGAAACAATGCTCATATTATCTGCCCCTGAGACTCTTGCCGCCAATGAAACAAATCTCATATTGTTCCCCTGGAGACTCTTGCCGCCAATTAAACAAAGCTCATATTATCTGCCCCTGAGACTCTTGCCGCCAATGAAACAAATCTCATATTGTTCCCCTTCAGACCCTTGCCACCAATGTAACAAATCTCATATTGTTCCCCTGGAGACTCTTGCCGCCAATGAAACAATGCCTATATTATCCGCCCCTGAGACTCTTTCCGCCAATGAAACAGATCTTATATCCCCTGGAGACTCTTGCCGCCAATGAAACAATGCTCATATTATCCGCCCCTGAGACTCTTGCCGACAATGAAACAAATCTCATATTGTTCCCCTGGAGACTCTTGCCGCCAATGAAACAATGCTCATATTATCCCCCCCTGAGACTCTTGCTGACAATGAAAACAATCTCATATTGTTCCCCCTGAGACTCTTGCCGCCAATGAAACAAATCTCATATTGTTCCCCTAGAGGCTCTTGCCACCAATGAAACAATGCTCATATTATCTGTCCCTGAGACTCTTGCCGCCAATGAAACAAATCTCATATTGTTCCCATGGAGACTCTTGCCGCCAATGAAACAAATCTCATATTATCTGCCCCTGAGACTCTCGCCGACAATGAAAACATTCTCATATTGTTCCCCTGGAGACTCTTGGCGCCAATGAAACAATGCTCATATTATCTGCCTCTGAGACTCTTGCCACCAATGAAACAAATCTCATATTGTTCCCCTGGAGACTCTTGCCGCCAATGAAACAAATCTGATATTGTTCCCCTGGAGACTCTTGCCGCCAATGAAACAAATCTGATATTGTTCCCCTGGAGGCTCTTGCCGCCAATGAAACAAATCTCATATTGTTCCCCTGGAGACTCTTGCCGCCAATGAAACAATGTTCATATTATCCGCCCCTGTAACTCTTGCCGCCAATGAAACAAATCTCATATTGTTCCCCTTGAGACCCTTGCCACCAATGAAACAAATCTCATATTGTTCCCCTGGAGACTCTTGCCGCCAATGAAACAAATCTCATATTGTTCCCCTGGAGACTCTTGCCACCAATAAAAAATCCAATATTGTTCCCCTGGAGACTCTTGCCGCCAATTAAACAATGCTCATATTATCCGCCCCTGAGACTCTTGCCGCCAATGAAACAAATCTCATATTGTTCCCCTGGAGACCCTTGCCACCAATGTAACAAATCTTATATTGTTCCCCTGGAGACTCTTGGCGCCAATGAAACAATGCTCATATTATCTGCCTCTGAGACTCTTGCCACCAATGAAACAAATCTCATATTGTTCCCCTGGAGACTCTTGCCGCCAATGAAACAAATCTGATATTGTTCCCCTGGAGACTCTTGCCGCCAATGAAACAAATCTGATATTGTTCCCCTGGAGGCTCTTGCCGCCAATGAAACAAATCTCATATTGTTCCCCTGGAGACTCTTGCCGCCAATGAAACAATGTTCATATTATCCGCCCCTGTAACTCTTGCCGCCAATGAAACAAATCTCATATTGTTCCCCTTGAGACCCTTGCCACCAATGAAACAAATCTCATATTGTTCCCCTGGAGACTCTTGCCGCCAATGAAACAAATCTCATATTGTTCCCCTGGAGACTCTTGCCACCAATAAAAAATCCAATATTGTTCCCCTGGAGACTCTTGCCGCCAATTAAACAATGCTCATATTATCCGCCCCTGAGACTCTTGCCGCCAATGAAACAAATCTCATATTGTTCCCCTGGAGACCCTTGCCACCAATGTAACAAATCTTATATTGTTCCCCTGGAGACTCTTGCCACCAATGAAACAATGCTCATATTATCCGCCCCTGAGACTCTTACCGCCAATGAAACAAATCTCATATTGTTCCCCTGGAGACTCTTGCCGCCAATGAAACAAATCTCATATTATCTGCCCCTGAGACTCTTGCCGACAATGAAAACATTCTCATATTGTTACCCTGGAGACTCTTGCTGCCAATGAAACAATGCCTATATTATCTGCCCCTGAGACTCTTGCCGCCAATGAAACAAATCTCATATTGTTCCCCTGGAGACTCTTGCCGCCAATGAAACAATGCTCATATTATCTGCCCCAGAGACTCTTGCCTCCAATGAAACAAATCTCATATTGTTCCCCGTGAGACTCTTGCAGACAAATGAAACAAATCTCATTTTATCTGCCCCTGAGACTCTTTCCACCAATGAAACAAATCTCATATTGTTCCCCTGGAGACTCTTGCCACCAATGAAATAAATCTCATATTGTTCCCCTGGAGACTCTTGCCGCCAATGAAACAAATCTCATATTGTTCCCCTGGAGACTCTTGCCGCCAATGAAACAAATCTCATATTGTTCCCCTGGAGACTCTTGCCGCCAATGAAACAATGCTCATATTATCTGCCCCTGAGACTTTTGCCACCAAAGAATCTCATATTGTTCCCCTGGAGACTCTTGCCGCCAATAAACAAATCTCATATTGTTCCCCGTGAGACTCTTGCCGCCAATTAAACAATGCTCATATTATCCGCCCCTGGAGACTCTTGCCGCCAATGAAACAAATCTCATATTGTTCCTCTGGAGACCCTTGCCACCAATGAAACAAATCTCATATTGTTCCCCTGGAGACTCTTGCCGCCAATGAAACAAATCTCATATTGTTCCCCTGGAGACTCTTGCCGCCAATGAAACAAATCTCATATTGTTCCCCTGGAGACTCTTGCCGCCAATGAAACAAATCTCATATTGTTCCCCTGAGACTCTTGCCGCCAATGAAACAAATCTCATATTGTTCCCCTGGAGACTCTTGCCGCCAATGAAACAATGCTCATATTATCTGCCCCTGAGACTTTTGCCACCAATGAAACAAATCTCATATTGTTCCCCTGGAGACTCTTGCCGCCAATGAAACAAATCTCATATTGTTCCCTGTGAGACTCTTGCCGCCAATTAAACAATGCTCATATTATCCGCCCCTGAGACTCTTGCCGCCAATGAAACAAATCTCATATTGTTCCTCAGGAGACCCTTGCCACCAATGAAACAAATCTCATATTGTTCCCCTGGAGACTCTTGCCGCCAATGAAACAAATCTCATATTGTTCCCCTGGAGACTCTTGCCGCCAATGAAACAAATCTCATATTGTTCCCCTGGAGACTCTTGCCACCAATGAAACAAATCTCATATTGTTCCCCTGGAGACTCTTGCCGCCAATGAAACAAATCTCATATTGTTCCCCTGGAGACTCTTGCCGCCAATGAAACAAATCTCATATTGTTCCCCTGGAGACTCTTGCCGCCAGTGAAACAATGCTCATATTATCCGCCCCTGAGACTCTTGCCGCCAATGAAACAAATCTCATATTGTTCCCCTGGAGACTCTTGCCGCCAATGAAACAATACTCATATTATCCGCCCCTGAGACTCTTGCTGCCAATGAAACAAATCTCATATTGTTTCCCCCTGAGGCTGGTGCCAACAGTGGCGTCATATGTTTTGTCAATACCAGTATTTCTTCCAGGACTATTTCTGTTTCTTCTGCTTGAGACTTTTTTGTTCCGCTATTTCCCGGCTGCCATGTCCCAACACCTAATCTGATTACAATGGGTTGTATAAGGCTTGGGTTCTTCTGGCGATGTATTATTGATTGTCCTCTGATGACTGAGGTGTACATGTAGTAATTAGATTGCCTCCTCACCTCTCAAATAGTGACACGTTTTCCCTCACTCCTTCACTTGTAAAACAGAGACATTTACCTACTTGAAATTGTGAGGCCAACAAGAAGTTCTTTTGTCACGCTTTTATTTAAATACAGTCGAACCTGAATTTTCAAATGTACTGATATCTGGAACCTATTCTCTGTACCTGACCGCCGCACTTCATAAATACATCTATATTTGCATGCTTATCTCTAATTTGGAGTGATGGGGATTGGCCTGAAGTTTGTTCAATATTCAAATTTATTGCAATAATGCTTCTTGTATTGCATACATACCACAATATATTGCATGCATTCTTCCATCTGTAATTTGTTATGAACCTGAATAAAAAACACTTCCCCTGCATGTTTTTGACCACTTCGTATAATGTGGGATGTTGCTATGGTCTCAAGGCATTATGTACAGGAAACTGTCACATCATGTTTCACTTTTTTGTCCCAGGAAAAAGTTGCTAATTTCTTAATTTCCATTTGAGTTGTCACTAGTGTAAAATCTTCCAAAAAGATGATATGTATGATCCAACTGTCGTGGTATTCTTTATTGACAAATAAAACATGGTGAATAGACATGAGTGAAACCATGGCAGCACTTCCTGGTTACATCCCAAAGTACAGAGCAAAGTCGGATAAAGGAATCAAAGCTGTGTGCTGCCACTCATATGGCACAATGTCCAAGCTGTGAATTAGTCATGTCAACAAGCTTGAGACATGGGTGTAGCTTTCATAACACTGAATCATGGCTGTAACTTTTATAACACTCAGTGGTGGCTGTAACTTTCATAACACTCAGTGATGGCTGTAACTTTTATAACACTCAGTGGTGGCTGTAACTTTTATAACACTCAGTGGTGGCTGTAACTTTTATAACACTCAGTGATGGCTGTAACTTTTATAACACTCAGTGGTGGCTGTAACTTTTATAACACTCAGTGATGGCTGTAACTTTTATAACACTCAGTGGTGGCTGTAACTTTTATAACACTCAGTGGTGGCTGTAACTTTCATAACACTCAGTGGTGGCTGTAACTTTCATAACACTCAGTGGTGGCTGTAACTTTCATAACACTCAGTGGTGGCTGTAACTTTCATAACACTGAATCATGGCTGTAACTTTTATAACACTCAGTGGTGGCTGTAACTTTTATAACACTCAGTGATGGCTGTTACTTTTATAACACTCAGTGATGGCTGTAACTTTTATAACACTCAGTGGTGGCTGTAACTTTCATAACACTCAGTGGTGGCTGTAACTTTCATAACACTGAATCATGGCTGTAACTTTTATAACACTCAGTGGTGGCTGTAACTTTCAGTACACTGAATCATGGCTGTAACTTTCATAACACTCAGTGGTGGCTGTAACTTTCATAACACTCAGTGGTGGCTGTAACTTTCATAACACTCAGTGGTGGCTGTAACTTTCATAACACTGAATCATGGCTGTAACTTTTATAACACTCAGTGGTGGCTGTAACTTTCATAACACTCAGTGATGGCTGTAACTTTCATAACACTGAATCATGGCTGTAACTTTTATAACACTCAGTGGTGGCTGTAACTTTCATAACACTCAGTGATGGCTGTAACTTTTATAACACTCAGTGGTGGCTGTAACTTTCATAACACTCAGTGATGGCTGTAACTTTTATAACACTCAGTGGTGGCTGTAACTTTTATAACACTCAGTGGTGGCTGTAACTTTCATAACACTCAGTGATGGCTGTAACTTTCATAACACTCAGTGGTGGCTGTAACTTTCATAACACTGAATCATGGCTGTAACTTTTATAACACTCAGTGGTGGCTGTAACTTTCATAACACTCAGTGATGGCTGTAACTTTAATAACACTGAATCATGGCTGTAACTTTTATAACACTCAGTGGTGGCTGTAACTTTCATAACACTCAGTGATGGCTGTAACTTTCATAACACTGAATCATGGCTGTAACTTTTATAACACTCAGTGGTGGCTGTAACTTTCATAACACTCAGTGATGGCTGTAACTTTTATAACACTCAGTGGTGGCTGTAACTTTCAGTACACTGAATCATGGCTGTAACTTTAATAACACTCAGTGGTGGCTGTAACTTTCATAACACTCAGTGGTGGCTGTAACTTTCATAACACTCAGTGATGGCTGTAACTTTTATAACACTCAGTGGTGGCTGTAACTTTCAGTACACTGAATCATGGTTGTAACTTTCATAACACTCAGTGATGGCTGTAACTTTCATAACACTCAGTGGTGGCTGTAACTTTCAGTACACTGAATCATGGCTGTAACTTTCATAACACTCAGTGGTGGCTGTAACTTTCATAACACTCAGTGGTGGCTGTAACTTTCATAACACTGAATCATGGCTGTAACTTTCATAACACTCAGTGGTGGCTGTAACTTTCATAACACTGAATCATGGCTGTAACTTTTATAACACTCAGTGGTGGCTGTAACTTTTATAACACTCAGTGGTGGCTGTAACTTTCATAACACTCAGTGATGGCTGTAACTTTTATAACACTCAGTGGTGGCTGTAACTTTCATAACACTCAGTGATGGCTGTAACTTTCATAACACTCAGTGGTGGCTGTAACTTTCATAACACTGAATCATGGCTGTAACTTTTATAACACTCAGTGGTGGCTGTAACTTTCATAACACTCAGTGATGGCTGTAACTTTTATAACACTCAGTGGTGGCTGTAACTTTCATAACACTCAGTGATGGCTGTAACTTTCATAACACTCAGTGGTGGCTGTAACTTTCATAACACTGAATCATGGCTGTAACTTTTATAACACTCAGTGGTGGCTGTAACTTTCATAACACTCAGTGATGGCTGTAACTTTCATAACACTGAATCATGGCTGTAACTTTCATAACACTCAGTGGTGGCTGTAACTTTCATAACACTCAGTGGTGGCTGTAACTTTCATAACACTGAATCATGGCTGTAACTTTCATAACACTCAGTGGTGGCTGTAACTTTCATAACACTCAGTGATGGCTGTAACTTTCAGTACACTGAATCATGGGTGTAACTTTCATAACACTGAATTATGAGTGTAACTTTCATAACACTGAATCATGGGTGTAACTTTCATAACACTGAATCATGAGTGTAACTTTCATAACACTGAATCATGGGTGTAACTTTCATAACACTGAATCATGAGTAACTTTAATAACAATGAATCATGAGTGTAACTTTTATAACATTGAATCATGAGTGTAACTTTTATAACACTGAATCAGTAGTGTAACTTTTATAACACTGAATCATTAGTGTAACATTTATAACACTGTATCACAAGTAACTTTTATAACATTGAATCATGAGTAACTTTTATAACACTGAATCATGAGTGTAACTTTTATAACACTGAATCATGAGTGTAACTTTTATAACACTGAATCAGTAGTGAAACTTTTATAACACTATCACAAGTAATTTTTATACCACTGAATCATGAGTGTAACTTTTATAACATTGAATCATGAGTGTAACTTTTATAACACTGAATCATTAGTGTAACTTTTATAACACTGAATCATTAGTGTAACTTTTATAAAACTGAATCATTAGTGTAACGTTTATAACACTGAATCATGGCTGTAACCGTCAACAAAACACTGAATCCTAGCTGGCTGAGTGATATGTCACAAGAAGCTTCACTGACTGCCTCATCACCACACTGAAACTCCCTAGTACCCAACACCTAGCCCCACACTGCCACCCGGCTTTATCTGAGCGAGCGGCCGCCAGAGGACACACCTTTCTCCCTGTAAGACTGTGAGCCAGTAATGAGGAGGACATGGCTGCTGATGCATTAGGTTCATGGACACAGCTCGTCTTAACAAATGTTTGTACGATCACAGTGGAAGGATCAATACTTCTCATTTTCTATTCATGTAAACTGATTGCGTTCATAGTTCACTGTCGACAGGTATAGTGTTACTACAGCGGTGTTGAAGGGGACACGGCAGCGGCCGCCGTCCACGACGTCATCTACTTCACTCCTGGGACTGTGGCATACAGCTGCTTGGTGAAGGTGGCCATGTGTGCCTCCTCTGTCTGTATTTGTGAATGAAACAGCTGTTCATGGGATTTTGATCCTGTAAAGAGAGAGTATGCTTCCTGTTTTCAGGGTACAGGAATCGGATGGAAATTTCTTTGAGAGTTTTACGGCTTTAGCCTGGAGGCAGGAGAATAAACGTCTTCGACTAGCAAGCGAGGTAAGCCAACTTCTTATGTATGCCTGTTCACAATGTGAAGATGCAACTTGGTGTTTTGTATCTTTCTTCTCTTATTGATGCTTTCCCTAATTTACCTTACACCGAAGAAATATTGACATGCCCTGAACACCAACACTGGGATACACATATAGGTAAATAACACTTGACATGCCCTGAACACCAACACTGGGATACACATATAGGTAAATAACACTTGACATGCCCTGAACACCAACACTGGGATACACATATAGGTAAACAACACTTGACATGCCCTAAACACCTACACTGGGATACACATATAGGTAAATAACACTTGACATGCCCTGAACACTGGGATACACGTATAGGTAAATAGCAATTGACATGCCCTGAACACCAACACTGGGATACACATCTAGGTAAATAACACTTGACATGCCCTGAACACTGGGATACACGTATAGGTAAATAACAATTGACATGCCCTGAACACTGGGATACACATCTAGGTAAATAACACTTGACATGCCCTGAACACTGGGATACACGTATAGGTAAATAGCAATTGACATGCCCTAAACACCAACACTGGGATACACATCTAGGTAAATAACACTTGACATGCCCTGAACACCTACACAGGGATACACATCTAGGTAAATAACACTTGACATGCCCTGAACACCAACACTGGGATACACATCTAGGTAAATAACACTTGACATGCCCTGAACACTGGGATACATGTATAGGTAAATAGCAATTGACATGCCCTGAACACCTACACTGGGATACACATCTAGGTAAATAACACTTGACATGCCCTGAACACCGACACTGGGATACACATCTAGGTAAATAACACTTGACATGCCCTGAACACTGGGATACACGTATAGGTAAATAGCAATTGACATGCCCTGAACACCTACACAGGGATACACATCTAGGTAAATAACACTTGACATGCCCTGAACACTGGGATACACGTATAGGTAAATAGCAATTGACATGCCCTGAACACCTACACTGGGATACACATCTAGGTAAATAACACTTGACATGCCCTGAACACTGGGATACATGTATAGGTAAATAACACTTGACATGCCCTGAACACCTACACAGGGATACACATCTAGGTGAATAACACTTGACATGCCGTGAAGACCTACACAGGGATACACATCTAGGTAAATAACAATTGACATGCCCTAAACACCAACACTGGGATACACGTATAGGTAAATAGCAATTGACATGCCCTGAACACCAACACTGGGATACACATCTAGGTAAATAACACTTGACATGCCCTAAACACCTACACTGGGTTACACATCTAGGTAAATAACACTTTACATGCCCTGAACACTGGGATACACGTATAGGTAAATAACAATTGACATGCCCTGAACACCTACACATGGATATACATCTAGGTAAATAACACTTGAATGCCCTGAACACCAACACTGGGATACACATCTAGGTAAATAACAATTGAAATGCCCTGAACACCAACACTGGGATACACATCTAGGTAAATAACACTTGACATGCCCTAAACACCTACACTGGGATACACATCTAGGTAAATAACACTTGACATGCCCTGAACACTGGGATACACGTATAGGTAAATAACAATTGACATGCCCTGAACACCTACACTTGGATATACATCTAGGTAAATAACACTTGAATGCCCTGAACACCTACACAGGGATACACATCTAGGTAAATAACAATTGACATGCTCTAAACACCAACACTGGGATACACATCTAGGTAAATAACAATTGAAATGCCCTAAACACCTACACTGGGATACACATCTAGGTAAATAACACTTGACATGCCCTGAACACCAACACTGGGATACACATCTAGGTAAATAACACTTGATAGGCCCTGAACACAGGGATACACATCTAGGTAAATATACCCCTACAACTCAAGACTATACCAGATTCCCCATATACCCCAACAACTCAAGACTATACCAGACTCCACATATAACCTTTCAACTCAAGACTATACCAGACTCCACATATACCCCTTAAACTAAATACTAAACAAGACTCCACATATAACCTGTCAACTCAAGACTATACCAGACAGAGTCTGATATAGTCTTGAGTTGTAGGGGTATATGGGGAGTCTGGTATAGTCTTGAGTTGACAGGTTATATGTGGAGTCTGGTATAGTCTTGAGTTGTAGGGGTATATGTGGAGTCTGGTAGAGTCTTGAGTTGTAGGGGTATATGTGGAGTCTGGTATAGTCTTGAGTTGACAGGTTATATGTGGAGTCTGGTATAGTCTTGAGTTGTAGGGGTATATGTGGAGTCTGGTATAGTCTTGAGTTGTAGGGGTATATGTGGAGTCTGGTATAGTCTTGAGTTGTCGGGGTATATGGGGAGTCTGGTATAGTCTTGAGTTGTAGGGGTATATGTGGAGACTGTTACATATTTTTAGATAAATTAGTATTTTTTTTGGATATTATTACAGGTATAATTACAAGTATTATGCCAGTATTTTACAACTGTTATTGCAGGTTTTATTGCAAGTGTTATCAACGTATTACTGGGGCAATCAGAGCTGCAGACCCGTCATTGTTGTAATCTCCATGTGGTCACAGAACCATCATTATGTAATAATAACATATACTTGTGCATCTGAAGTTTCCATGGTAATAGTATTAACTATCATGCACCAGCATATTAATGATGAATTATGAGAGAATTAGGGATTTCCGATGCTGCTACTGGCAGGTTCGTTATCCAGTAGTTAAAGAGAGCTTCTGATCCTCAACATCCCTTGCATATCCAATATCACTGTACAAGAGGGAAATACTGATGACCAATGAGTGTACAGAAGAGTGTCACTGATGACCAATGACTGTACAGGAGAGTGTCACTGATGGCCAATGACTGTACAGGAGAGTGTCACTGATGACCAATGACTGTACAGGAGAGTGTCACTGATGACCAATTACTATACAGGAGAGAAATACTGATGACCAATGACTGTACAGGAGAGTTACCACTGATGACCAATGACTGTACAGGAGAATGTCACTGATGACCAATGACTGTACAGGAGAGTGTCACTGATGACCAATTACTATACAGGAGAGAAATACTGATGACTAATGACTGTACAGGAGAGTTAACACTGATGACCAATGACTGTACAGGAGAGTGACACTGATGACCAATGAATGTACAGGAGAGAAATACTGATGACCAATGACTATACAGGAGAGTACCACTGATGACCAATGAATGTACAGGAGAGTGACACTGATGACCAATGACTGTACAGGAGAGTGACACTGATGACCAATTACTATACAGGAGAGAAATACTGATGACCAATGACTGTACAGGAGAGTGTCACTGATGACCAATGACTGTACAGGAGAGTGACACTGATGACCAATTACTATACAGGTGAGAAATACTGATAACTAATGACTGTACAGGAGAGTTACCACTGATGACCAATTACTATACAGGAGAGTGACACTGATGACCAATTACTATACAGGAGAGAAATACTGATGACCAATAACTGTACAGGAGAGTTACCACTGATTACCAATGACTGTACAGGAGAGTGACACTGATGACCAATTACTATACAGGAGAGAAATACTGATGACCAATTACTGTACAGGAGAGTGACACTGATGACCAATTACTATACAGGAGAGAAATACTGATGACCAATGACTGTACAGCAGAGTACCACTGATGACCAATGACTGTACAGGAGAGTGACACTGATGACCATTAAATGTACAGGAGAGTTAAACTTATGACCAATGACTGTACAGGAGAGTGACACTGATGACCAATTACTATACAGGAGAGAAATACTGATGACCAATGACTATACAGGAGAGTACCACTTATGACCAATGAATGTACAGGAGAGTGACACTGATGACCAATGAATGTATGGGAGAGTGACACTGATGACCAATGACTGTACAGGAGAGTGTCACTGATGACCAATGAATGTACAGGAGAGTGACAGTGATGACCAATGAATGTACAGGAGAGTGATACTGATGACCAATTACTATACAGGAGAGAAATACTGATGACCAATGACTATACAGGAGAGTACCACTGATGACCAATGAATGTACAGGAGAGTGACACTGATGACCAATGAATGTATGGGAGAGTGACACTGATGACCAATGACTGTACAGGAGAGTGACACTGATGACCAATGACTGTACAGGAGAGTGACACTGATGACCAATGAATGTACAGGAGAGTGACACTGATGACCAATGACTGTACAGGAGAGTACCACTGATGACCAATGATTGCATGGCGGAGTAACTCAGCTTATTTAATTATTTCAGAGGGTGTCACATGATGGTAGGACTCAAGAGACATTAATCTGCTGTTGTTGAATTTTTCTCATTATTTGTGACGTATTGACTAACTATGTTCGCTGTTGTGGATCCAGTACTACCAGTACCAGCAAGGTTCTGTGAGGACAATGTTCTCATCCTCTGTGTTTACCCCTGGAGTTTTGTCACTTGATTACTGAGAATTGCTGACAATACTTTTAGCAGAAGATATTTTACTTTTCTCAGACACTGTATTTGGACTTCAGAAGTATTTGGATACCATGGATATTGCAACAAGTGGAAACTATCTATTGACCTAGATGTAACTGAAATTGTTGTTTTTAGGAAATATGGTCCCATGAAGAAATGTTTCATGAAAAGTTGGCAATGGTCACATTGTAGAATTAGTTTGTCTTGGATATCTATACCAGATATGTTGGGGGATTTTTTAGCCCAAAACTAAATGTCCAAAAAATCAGTTGAAAGCACTTGTGAAAAGGGCCAAAAAAAGAACTCTTGTGAGCTTTTAGAAAGAATGAATAGCATGAGAGTTTAACCTGTTACATATTTTTTAAGATGTTGAACATGAAGATAAAATATTCCTGTATGTGGAAGTGAACTGTGGTGTTTCCAAAGATTTAATGTCTCAGAAAGAACGATGATTAGTAGGCATGTCCCAATATACACCCAATGTTCTGGCTAATGGCAAATGTGGGAGCTTCCCATTGTTCAGTCATATATTTGATGTATAAATTATTTGTCATAAGCCTGTGACATGTAATATCTCCAAACAGGTATTCTTGTGAAACAATGGTTATACAGTCACTTTGTATATTGGCTTTCGGAAATGTTGGGATTTATCAAGATGTCGGTAATGTTATGTATTTTGTAGACAAATTCAAATTAAGCTGAAGAAATATTTCCTGTCAAGGTTGGCAAGCAACAATAAATGTGACCTCAAGATAGAAAACTATTCATGTTGAAAAATGTATCTAATTCCCTGAACACTCCTTGTACAATAGAACATAATATTATTGAGCTCAAATGAGAATTGGCAAGGTTATAAATAGATATAGGTCTGCAAAATATACTGAAATCTTGTAATGATTGAAGATGAATTTCATGGCATATTAAAATGTCCATTAGATAATGAGGTAAGATAAAAATATATCCCAGTTACAGGCATATTATACTCTGTTGTTCCAGGGGAGGTTTTTGTTGGACCATGGCTGTTTAGTTGGGGCAGTTCATCCTACTTTATCTGCTTGATCCTTCCTTGTTGATAGGCAGGCAGTGTAAAGCACACAAATACAGAACATTGTCCTGAAGTTTCTGTACTAACTCTTGTTTGCTGTTGCCATGTTAATTCTTTAAGTGACATGTTTGTTGTTGTTCAGCTGTCGCCATGTTAAGAATTTTCAACATTTTCTATGTTTTCAATGTGACGTTTGTGTGTTTGCAACACTTACTTGATAAAGTCTCTGGCATCTTGGCACCACCACTACATGCCTAGGTGCTTGTTTATATACCATACTACATCACTAATCCCTGTCTTGTGTGTAATTTGTCGTGTTTTCTTTGGCTTAATGTCATGGACTTTGTGTCCTTGAAGATTCTATACTGTAACTTCATCTCTCACTAAAGTTAAACATCATGGTGCATCCTGGTTGAGTGTCTAAAGCCTCATTGATACATGACTCCTGGTCGAGTGTCTATAGCCTCATTGATACACTACTCCTGGTCAAGTGTCTATAGCCTCATTGATACACTACTCCTGGTCGAGTGTCTATAGCCTCATTGATACACTACTCCTGGTTGAGTGTCTATAGCCACATTGATACACTACTCCTGGTCAAGTGTCTATAGCCTCATTGATACACTACTCCTGGTTGAGTGTCTGTAGCCTCATTGATACACTACTCCTGGTTGAGTGTCAATGGCCTCATTGATACACTACTCCTGGTTGAGTGTCTGTAGCCTCATTGATACACTACTCCTGGTCAAGTGTCTATAGCCTCATTGATACACTACTCCTGGTTGAGTGTCTGTAGCCTCATTGATACACTATTCCTGGTTGAGTGTCTGTAGCCACATTGATACACTCCTCCTGGTCGAGTGTCTATAGCCTCATTGATACACTACTCCTGGTTGAGTGTCAATAGCCTCATTGATACACTACGCCTGGTTGAGTGTCAATGGCCTCATTGATACACTACTCCTGGTCGAGTGTCTGTAGCCTCATTGATACACTATTCCTGGTTGAGTGTCTGTAGCCTCATTGATACACTACTCCTGGTTGAGTGTCTATAGCCTCATTGATACACTACTCCTGGTTGAGTGTCAATAGCCTCATTGATACACTACTCCTGGTCAAGTGTATGTAGCCTCATTGATACACTACTCCTGGTTGAGTGTCTGTAGCCTCATTGATACACTACTCCTGGTTGAGTGTCAATAGCCTAATTGATACACTACTCCTGGTCGAGTGTCTATAGCCTCATTGATACACTACTCCTGGTCGAGTGTCTGTAGCCTCATTGATACACTATTCCTGGTTGAGTGTCTGTAGCCTCATTGAAACACTACTCCTGGTTGCGTGTCAATAGCCTCATTGATACACTACTCCTGGTTGAGTGTCTGTAGCCTCATTGATACACTATTCCTGGTTGAGTGTCAATAGCCTCATTGATACACTATTCCTGGTCGAGTGTCTATAGCCTCATTGATACACTACTCCTGGTTGAGTGTCTGTAGCCTCATTGATACACTACTCCTGGTTGAGTGTCAATAGCCTCATTGATACACTACTCCTGGTTGAGTGTCTATAGCCTCATTGATACACTACTCCTGGTCGAGTGTCTGTAGCCTCATGGCCTCATTGATACACTTCTCCTGGTTGAGTGTCAATGGCCTCATTGATACACTACTCCTGGTTAAGTGTCTATAGCCTCATTGATACACTACTCCTGGTTGAGTGTCTGTAGCCTCATTGATACACTATTCCTGGTTGAGTGTCTGTAGCCTCATTGAAACACTACTCCTGGTTGAGTGTCAATGGCCTCATTGATACACTACTCCTGGTTGAGTGTCTATAGCCTCATTGATACACTACTCCTGGTCGAGGGTCTGTAGCCTAATTGATACACTACTCCTGGTTGAGTGTCTATAGCCTCATTGATACACTTCTCCTGGTTGAGTGTCAATGGCCTCATTGATACACTACTCCTGGTTGAGTGTCTATAGCCTCATTGATACACTACTCCTGGTCGAGGGTCTGTAGCCTAATTGATACACTACTCCTGGCTGAGTGTCTGTTGCCTCATTGATACACTGCTTTTGGTTGAGTGTCTATAGCCTCATTGATACACTACTCCTGGTCGAGTGTCTGTAGCCTCATTGATACACTACTCCTGGTCGAGTGTCTATAGCCTCATTGATACACTGCTCCTGGTTGAGTGTCAATAGCCTCATTGATACACTACTCCTGGTCAAGTGTCTATAGCCTTACTGATACACTTCTCCTGGTTGTGTGTCCATGGCCACATTGATACAGGCCATGGACACTCAACCAGTAGTAGTGTATCAATGAGGCTATAGACACTTGACCAGGAATAGTGTATCAATGAGGCTACATACACTCGACCAGGAGTAGTGTATCAATGAGGCTACATACACTCTACCAGGAGTAGTGTATCAATGAGGCTATAGACACTCGACCAGGAGTAGTGTATCAATGAGGCCATTGACACTCAACAAGGAGCAGTGTATCACTGAGGCTATAGACACTCAACCAGGAGTAGTGTATCAATAAGGCTATAGACACTCAACCAGGAGTAGTGTTTCAATGAGGCCATTGACACTCAACCAGGAGTAGTGTATCAATGAGGCCATTGACACTCAACCAGGAGTAGTGTATCAATGAGGCCATTGACACTCAACCAGGAGTAGTGTATCAATGAGGCTATAGACACTTGACCAGGAGTAGTGTATCAATGAGGCTATAGAAGCTTGACCAGGAGTAGTGTATCAATGAGCCTATAGACACTCAACCAGGAAGACTTCGTAGATGTGTACAGAGTGGAGACTGTGTAGATGTGTACAGAGTGGAGACTGTGTAGATGTGTACAGAGTGGAGACTGTGTAGATGTGTACAGAGTGGAGACTGTGTAGATGTGTACAGAGTGGAGATTGTGGAGATGTGTACAGAGTGGGGCTGTGTAGATGTGTACAGAGTGGAGATTGTGGAGATGTGTACAGAGTGGGGCTGTGTAGATGTGTACAGAGTGGAGACTGGAGATTTGTACAGAGTGGAGACTGTGTAGATGTGTACAGAGTGGAGATTGTGTAGATGTGTAAAGTGGAGACTGTGTAGATGTGTACAGAGTGGAGATTGTGTATATGTGTACAGAGTGGAGACTGTAAATGTGTGGAGTGGAGACTGTGTAGATGTGTACAGAGTGGAGACTGTGTAGATGTGTATAAAGGGGGGACTGTGTAGATGTGTAGAGTGGAGACTGTGTATATGTGTACAGAGTGGAGACTGTGTAGATGTGTGGAGTGGAGACTGTGTAGATGTGTACAGAGTGGAGACTGTGTAGATGTGTATAAAGGGGGGACTGTGTAAATGTGTAGAGTGGAGACTGTAGATGTGTACAGAGTGGAGACTGTGTAGATGTGTACAGAGTGGAGACTGTGGAGATGTGTACAGAGTGGAGACTGTGTAGATGTGTACAGAGTGGAGATTGTGTAGATGTGTAGAGTGGAGGCTGTGTAGATGTGTACAGAGTGGGGCTGTGTAGATGTGTAGAGTGGAGACTGTAGATGTGTAGAGTGGAGACTGTGTAGATGTGTACAGAGTGGGGCTGTGTAGATGTGTAGAGTGGAGACTGTGTAGATGTGTACAGAGTGGAGACTGTGTAGATGTGTACAGAGTGGAGACTGTGTAGATGTGTACAGTGTGGGGCTGTGTAGATGTGTAGAGTGGAGACTGTGTAGATGTGTAGAGTGGAGACTGTAGATGTGTACAGAGTGGGGCTGTGTAGATGTGTACAGAGTGGAGACTGTGTAGATGTGTAGAGTGGAGACTGTGTAGATATGTAGAGTGGAGACTGTGTAGATGTGTACAGAGTGGAGACTGTTTAGATGTGTACAGAGTGGAGACTGTGTAGATGTGTAGAGTGGAGACTGTGTAGATGTGTAGAGTGGAGACTGTGTAGATGTGTACAGAGTGGAGACTGTGTAGATGTGTAGAGCCGGGGCTGTGTAGATGTGTAGAGTGGAGACTGTGTAGATGTGTACAGAGTGGAGACTGTGTAGATGTGTACAGAGCGGAGACTGTGTAGATGTGTAGAGTGGAGACTGTAGATGTGTAGAGTGGAGACTGTGTAGATATGTACAGAGTGGAGGCTGTGTAGATGTGTAGAGTGGAGATTGTGTAGATGTGTACAGTGTGGGGATGTGTAGATGTGTAGAGTGGAGACTGTGTAGATGTGTACAGTGTGGGGCTGTGTAGATGTGTAGAGTGGAGACTGTGTAGATGTGTACAGAGTGGAGACTGTGTAGATGTGTACAGAGTGGAGACTGTGTAGATGTGTAAAGTGGAGACTGTGTAGATTGGAGACTGTGTAGATGTGTACAGAGTGGAGACTGTAGATGTGTAGAGTGGAGACTGTAGATGTGTACAGAGTGGAGACTGTAGATGTGTAATATGGAGACTGTGTTAATGTGTACAGAGTGGAGACTGTGTTAATGTGTAGAGTGGAGACTGTGTAGATGTGTAGAGTGGAGACTGTGTAGATGTGTAGATTGGAGACTGTGTAGATGTGTAGAGTGGAGACTGTGTAGATGTGTAGAGTGGAGACTGTGTAGATGTGTAGAGTGGAGACTGTGTAGATGTGTACAGAGTGGGGCTGTGTAGATGTGTACAGAGTGGAGACTGTGTAGATGTGTAGAGTGGAGACTGTGTTGATGTGTACAGAGTGGAGACTGTAGATTTGTAGAGTGGAGGCTGTGTAGATGTGTACAGAGTGGAGACTGTGGAGATGTGTAGATTGGAGACTCTACACATCTACAGTCTCCGCTCTGTACACATCAACACAGTCTCCACTCTACACATCTACACAGCCTCCACTCTACACATCTACACAGCCTCCACTCTACACATCTACACAGCCCCACTCTGTACACATCTACACAGTCTCCACTCTACACATCTACACAGCCTCCACTCTACACATCTACACAGCCTCCACTCTACACATCTACAGTCTCCACTCTGTACACATCTACACAGTCTCCGCTCTACACATCTTCACAGCTTCCACTCTACACATCTACACAGTCTCCACTCTGTACACATCTACACAGTCTCCACTCTACACATCTACACAGCCCCACTCTGTACACATCTACACAGTCTCCACTCTACGCATCTACACAGCCTCCACTCTGTACACATCTGCACAGCCTCCAATCTACACATCTACACAGTCTCCGCTCTACACATCTACACAGTCTCCACTCTACACATCTACACAGTCTCCACTCTACACATCTTCACAGCTTCCACTCTACACATCTACACAGCCTCCACTGGCAACGACCACACACTTCCCTGACCCTCATCTATCTCGATGCAAAATACTTTCCAAGAATAGTAAAACGTGATGACAAAAAATGTTTAAACCTTGATGCCAAGGTTTGTATGAGATCACCTCGGAGTGAGTGAGATCCATATATTGGCCTTATTTATAAAAACTTGCTGAAACCACTTAGTTGAGATTGAGAGATTGCAGATCAATAGTCACCTGGCACTGAGGACACCTTGCTGGCTCAGGGGGGTCCCTATCTCATTGATTCCAGCTGCTGACCACTCGAGCGTTTGCCGGTGCTACTTAGCATCACAACAACACTTTTAAACTTAAGCCTTTCATCAAAGAAAATTGATGCTGAAAGGAAAAAAAAATAAAAAATTAGTGTTGTCCAACCCCCAGTACAAGACAGTAACTGATTGAATTGATTTTGATTTGGTGGGTGGTGGAGGAGGTTTCTGTTCTGTTTCTTCATGACTGAATCAACCCGTGAGAAGTTTGAGGAAGATCAGTTTCTTGAAGAAGGGGACAAGTTATGATGAAGGGTGGTGTTAATTGAATGAATACCATTTGGGTAAGTTGTAACATGTTCATCAGAGATTGAAAGGTAGCGGATCAAGATATGGACATTACTTGGGCCAATGAGATAGTGACATGTTTACTTCTCCAGGATTCCAGTGGGAGTATCCATGTATCTCCGTTACTGTGGTCCCTTGCTACAATGCTAGTAACCGTTGGGGTCCAAATAATTATAATTGACGGAGGTGGAGTCATAGGGGGTAGATGGATGACCAACACAACAGTACATGCTCTGTCGACCTAACATGATCTATGATGCACATTTCAGAGTTTGAACAAATATTAGAATAGTACTTGTTTATGATTCATAATGTTGAAAAGATTTATCAAGTGTTTTATAAAAAAACCACATTGTATCCCTTCAGAGAATTCAGGTGAACAAACAAACTTGGTCAATAAATATATGAAATTTGATATAAAATATCGCTAGACATGATGATTTACCATTTAATTTGTATTTCCTGCTCTCCAAGGCATCGTTTTATATGCAGAGATTAAGATTACTGTGTGTATTTCCTCGTAAACAGAGTAGAAAAAAACAACCAGCTGTATGTATTTCAATTGTGAAAATGTTATGACATTTCAGTCCAATTGCTACAAATATGACTTTTAACGAGTCAAAGTATTGCATATATATGATATATGTATCCGTTCTCTGGCAACTTATATATAATTAACTTCATATCAAGGCTTCAATAGCGGTAATCTGACCGTGGTTGCTGTATATAACCGATCACTTCACACACAATTTCGCCAAAACTAATGTAAACAATATTGAATGAAATTTTGAAGTTTTGAATAAAATTAAAAAAATGTATTACAAACACAAGTCCAGATATACAATGAACGCGTTTTTATAACCAGATAGTATAATAAGGGGATTGAATTGAGTACTTCAGTTCGGATTTGTTGACTGGTATTCCAGTATTACAGCCGATTATGTTTTTGGAGATGGGGAAAAACATTGTGTCATTTAAAACTTGAGTTTATTAAATATGTAAGTATATTTTGAGAGCCACGTGTTACCGTACGCTATAACTGAGTTAGAGCTTGATTGAAGGGTGCAATAGCGAGGGAACACTGTGTGTGCACTGAGGGAGTATCCAGTAGTTGAAAGTTGAAGTTTAATTCTGCGATTCTCTTTAGAAGATAGTATTTTCTTCCTTAGAGTACACTTATTTGCATTATTCGATCAAGTGGCTTGAGGAAAGTGGTAGCTGTCAAGCTCCTTGACACGGCAGCACTTGTAGGAGATAGTCGCACCACAAGCAGCCTACTGCATGATCTCCAGTCATGTAACCGGTCATCAGGGGAGTAGTTTCTCAGTAAAGCTATCTTCCTCCCAACTGACCTCACATTCCTGATACACTCTCATTTGGATATTATTACAACAGACGTGGATCTGTGGCTAGGGGAAATACCAGGGCGGCAGTTTCCTCATACAACATTCTGACAGGACTAATGCCATTATCATGTCAGTACTGTCCTGATAGGAGGTTGGTAGGTCAGCTGATTCAAGTCGAGATTACCTCCTGGTGGGCTGCAGCACACATCCAATAAACCCGGCCACATTACTGACAACCCTGGCCAAAGTACTGACACATCCCCCGGCCACAGTACTGACACAGCACACAGCCCCTGCCACACAAACACTGGCTACAGTACTGACACAACTCACACACCCAGCCACAGTACTGACACAACACACAACCCTGGCCAAAGTACTGACACCACACACAGCCCCGGCCACAGTACTGACACAACACAACACACCCAGTCACAGTACTGACACAACACACACCCCTGGTCTCAGTACTGACACAACTCACACCCCTGGTCACAGTACTGACACAACCCCTGCCACAGTATGGACATAACCCCGGTCACAGTACTGAAACAACTCCAACCACAATACTGACAGAACCCTGAATAAAGTACTGACACAACCCCAGCCACAGTACTGACACAACCCTGGCCACAGTACTGACACAACCCCGGTCACAGTACTGACACAACCCTGGCCACAGTACTGACACAACCCCAGCCAAAGTACTGACACAACTCAAACCCCTGGTCACAGTAATGACACAACTCACACCCCTGGCACAGTACTGACACAACTCACACCCCTGGTCATAGTACTGACACAACTCACACCCCTGGTCTCAGTACTGAAGCAACTCACACCCCTGGTCTCAATACAGAAGCAACTCACACCCCTGGTCTCAGTACTGAAACAACTCACACCCCTGGTCTCAGTACTGACACAACTCCCACCCCTGGTCTCAGTACTGAAGCAACTCACACCCCTGGTCTCAGTTCTGACGCAACTCACACCCCTGGTCTCAGTACTGACGTAACTCACACCCCTGGTCACAGTACTGACACAACTCACACCCCTGGTCTCAGTACTGACGCAACTCACACCCCTGGTCTCAGTACTGAAGCAACTCACACCCCTGGTCACAGTACAGACACAACTCACACCCCTGGTCACAGTACTGATGCAACTCACACCCCTGGTCTCAGTACTGAAGCAACTCACACCCCTGGTCTCAGTACTGAAGCAACTCACACCCCTGGTCTCAATACAGAAGCAACTCACACCCCTAGTCACAGTACTGATGCAACTCACACCCCTGGTCACAGTACTGACACAACTCACACCCCCTTGTCTCAGTTCTGACGCAACTCACACCCCTGGTCTCAGTACTGACGCAACTCACACCCCTGGTCACAGTACTGACACAACTCACACCCCTGGTCTCAATACTGACGCAACTCACACCCCTGGTCTCAGTACTGAAGCAACTCACACCCCTGATCACAGTACAGACACAACTCACACCCCTGGTCACAGTACTGATGCAACTCACACCCCTGGTCTCAGTACTGAAGCAACTCACACCCCTGGTCTCAGTACTGAAGCAACTCACACCCCTGGTCTCAATACAGAAGCAACTCACACCCCTAGTCACAGTACTAATGCAACTCACACCCCTGGTCTCAGTACTGACACAACTCCCACCCCTGGTCTCAGTACTGACGCAACTCACACCCCTGGTCACAGTACTGACACAACTCACACCCCTGGTCTCAGTACTGACACAACTCACACCCCTGGTCTCAGTACTGAAGCAAATCACACCCCTGGTCTCAGTACTGACGCAACTCACACCCCTGGTCACAGTACTGACACAACACACACCCCTGGCACAGTACTGACGCAACTCAAATACCCGGTCACTGTGAGTACTGACACGATACAACACCCCCCCAGGCCACAGTACTAACACAACACACATCCCTGGTCACAGTACTGACACAACACAACACACCCCCAGGCCACAGTACTAACACAACACACATCCCTGGTCACAGTACTGACACAACACAACACACCCCCAGGCCACAGTACTAACATAACTCACACATCCGGCCACAGTACTGACACAATACACACACCCGGTCAGAGTACTGACACCACACACAGCCCCGGCCACAGTACTGACTGATGATGTATCAGATTGTAACAATAAAATGACTTTATATTGAGTTACATTGACATTATCTGAGAATGGATTGATTCTCTTAGCAACATCAAGTTTCCAGTTAAACAATATTACAATATTACAAGCTCCTGCATGTATATTTCCTGGAGTTTTACAAGGAAATAGATTGTTTCTGTGCATCAGGGAAGAGCTGTGTTCTTAATGCGAACAAAGACAGGAGAACTGTGTTGTGGAGACTCCAGATCCATTCACAGCACACTTCAGGCAATCAAACAATGCCGGAGTCAACACATAGGCATGTTCACAGACAAGAGCCAGTCAACATTAATCCAACATTGATCATGGATAACTTAAGCTGGTCCTCCTGGCTATTGGACAATTTTACGTGCCTGTGTTCCTCTGGGTGGGGTACAGTTTCACATGCCACAAAGGGAGGGGAGAGCCATAAAATGAAAACCATTCAATGTCTTTCAATGTAATTTTCTTTTATTATGTTGCTATGGAAACAATTTTAACTTAGTGTCAAACAAGGGTAAAGTTTGTTTCAGAGCCATAACTTGAAAACCTTTTTGACAGTCTTCAATGAAACTTAGCACATGCATTGTTCATTACCACATATGGACAAAAATATCGTGAACAGCCTCCTAGCAATTGGGATCATAACTCTAATATCAGAATGGATGCTGTCGTAGCATATGCCAATCATAGGCTAAAAGAGAAGAGGAACCTGCTAAATTCCCTTCAGTGTGGGTGTGCCAATGTGTGATGGTGTCATTGGTAGAATGCACAAGCTGAATAAGAGAAAACAGAATTGGTATAAACCCAGCTGTCATCCAAAATCTGGCTGCCCTACGTAAAAAGATTGTAGTTGTTCCCACTGACAAGGCCCTTCAAATAACATTACCATTATGTGTAAGCATCACCATGTTAATTGTTTAATGAAGGAACTTGGTGTGCGTGACATATCAAATAATGCCACATATAAGGCCAATAGGTTAATTGAGGAGAAATCTTTTCAAACCATGCATCGGTAGTAGCAACTTTTGATGTCATTATGTTCAATGTGAGAATGCCCAGGTTGTGAATCTTACTGTGCATTAAGCATGTTGGTATGTTCATTTGACATGTGTCAAAATATGATTTACAAAAGCGTCCTTGAGGAATCAGGAGCTTAATTTAAATCTTCTCCTTTAGGATTTTAACAGCACCATTGGCACTCTTAATACAAGAAAGTTCAGATCATCATCTCCAAAGAGACCGCATCTTCCATCACTCGTTCTAAAGTTGAGATAATTGAAGGAAAATATTCTGGTAATTTCAAGTACCTCCATTTCTACCCATGCTTGACAAATCCCATTACAAACAAAACTTAATTTGATTGCACAATGTCATTCTTTGTACATATAATGAGTTTTGAGTTTGTGGTATTTTTACTTGCCATGTGGTGAAGCCGGTAACCATGGGGATGATTGGCTCTCTTCATTGACTGATTAAACTTGGTGCACACAGATGGCTTTGCCAATTTGGCTCTGATTGCCGAGCGTTCATGAAGAAGTGGAACTTGCCATCTGAGTGCTTGACACTCATTGGGATTGCCACAAGACTAAAACAGTCTTCTCTTTCATAAATGTCACTCACTGACAGATTTAAATAAGTTAAATGTTTGAAGAACTTTCACATTTTGTGTTTTCTTTGCTTCTTCCAGGAGAATGTCATATATAACCATGGGGAAAAGGAAACAGTTGTTATGGAGGTAGTATTATCATGGAAAAGTGATGACAGTTGTATTGGAGGTAGTATTATCACAGAGAAGTTGTAACAGTTGTGTGGGAGGCAGTATTGTCATGGGGAAGTGGTAATAACAGTTGTGTGGGAGGTATTTTTACTATGGAGAAGTGGTAACAGTTGTGTGTAAGGCAGATTTACCATGGTAAAGAGTATCAGTTGTGTGGGAGGCAGTATTACAACCTGGAAACAGTATCAGTTGTGTGGGAGGCAGTATTACTACACGGAAGCAGTATCAGTTATGTGGGAGGCAGTATTACAACCTGGAAACAGTATCAGTTGTGTGGGAGGCAGTATCACTACCTGGAAGCAGTATCAGTTGTGTGGGAGGCAGTATTACAACCTGGAAACAGTATCAGTTGTGTGGGAGGCAGTATTACTACAGGTAAGAAGTATCAGTTGTGTGGGAGGCAGTATTACAACCTGGAAACAGTATCAGTTGTGTGGGAGGCGGTATTACAACCTGGAAACAGTATCAGTTGTGTGGGAGGCGGTATTACAACCTGGAAACAGTATCAGTTGTGTGGGAGGCAGTATTACAACCTGGAAACAGTATCAGTTGTGTGGGAGGCAGTATTACAACCTAGAAACAGTATCAGGTGTGTGGGAGGCAGTATCACTACCTGGAAGCAGTATCAGTTGTGTGGGAGGCAGTATCACTACCTGGAAGCAGTATCAGTTGTGTGGGAGGCAGTATTACAACCTGGAAGCAGTATCAGTTGTGTGGGAGGCAGTATCACTACCTGGAAACAATATCAGTTGTGTGGGAGGCAGTATCACTACCTGGAAGCAGTATCAGTTGTGTGGGAGGCAGTATCACTACAGGGAAGCAGTATCAGTTGTGTGGGAGGCAGTATTACAACCTGGAAACAGTAGAAGTTGTGTGGGAGGCAGTATTACAACCTAGAAGCAGTATCAATTGTGTGGGAGGCAGTATCACTACCTGGAAGCAGTATCAGTTGTGTGGGAGGCAGTATCACTACCTGGAAGCAGTATCAGTTGTGTGGGAGGCAGTATCACTACCTGGAAGCAGTATCAGTTGTGTGGGAGGCAGTATCACTACCTGGAAGCAGTATCAGTTGTGTGGGAGGCAGTATCACTACCTGGAAACAGTATCAGTTGTGTGGGAGGCAGTATTACTACCTGGAAGCAGTATCAGTTGTGTGGGAGGCAGTATCACTACATGGAAGCAGTATCAGTTGTGTGGGAGACAGTATCACTACCTGGAAGCAGTATCAGTTGTGTGGGAGGCAGTATCACTACAGGGAAGCAGTATTAGTTGTGTGGGAGGCAGTATTACTACAGGGAAGCAGTATCAGTTGTGTGGGAGGCAGTATTACCACAGAGAAGCAACAATATAGCAGACAGGCGTGGACCCTGACCAAAGCTTGATCTTAGCACTAAGACTATCATAACTCTTGTTATGTAATGGGAGTTACTACACTCTTGGCACTAAGATCACGTCGTTGAATCAGACCCTGGTGATGATGACCACCAGCCATTAGTGTGTCAGCCTCCCATTGATCTCCTCCATCAGTTAGTGGACAATGGACAAGTACCTGTGGATATTGATCCTTGTCACATCACAACATTTGGTTCTATGATACACCTAGTGGTTGTGTAGTTCACATACCAAGGGCAGCCTGCACCAAAAACATTTGAGAAGATTTTAGTGTTAGCGTACTCGACTGAACTGACTTTTACTAGACTCAGGCTTCGGACTAGTGGCTAAGTCACAGACTGCAAGAGGAATAAATGTGTAGAAAAGCAAATCTAATCTGTCCTCAATAGGTTTGGTTGATCAGAACTTTGTTTGAATTAGGTGTATGGATCTTTCTGATCAATGAACTGTACAAAGCAGCCCCTATAATTGTATCCCATTAGTTTTTCTAATGTATTTGATATTGAAATACTTCAGTGTAGTTTGTTTGATGGTAAACGTTACGCAAATGGAGGGTTAGGTTATTGACTGTATGTAGCCCAGGGGCAGATAACTACACGAGAGTGTCTGTACATCTTGGACGTACACAAGTTGATGTTGTATAGCGTAACATGATGACATCGCTGATATTTTGCATACACTGTCGAGTGTCAACATAACTGTTTTATCCAATGGTCTGAGTGACAAGGGTAGATCCCCAAGAAATGCTTCTGGCACAGAATCTATTATTATTTATAAATATCTAACATTGAGGGGCTAGAATTTGAAATTCAGTGTATTTGATCGAAACTTGGCAAAGCTATCAGGCACATACTGAAGTGGTGCCTTTTGATATTTTGGGATTTTTCTAATTTTTTTTTTTTTAAAATTTTTATGGAATGAAGTTGGACATAGACTCAATTGGAGATGGGGTTGGTTTCCGGGGCAGAATTCGAAAACCATTCAGTGTATTTGATTGAAACTTGGCAAATCTATCAGGCACATACTGAAGTGGTGCCTTTTGATATTTTGGGATTTTTCTAATTTTTATTTTTTTAAATTTTTATGGAATGAAGTTGGACATAGACTCAATTGGAGATGGGGTTGGTTTCCGGGGCAGAATTCGAAAACCATTCAGTGTATTTGATCGAAACTTGGACGTACACAAGTTGATGTTGTATAGCGTAACATGATGACATGTGACTCATGCCGTGCGATGACTCGCTGATATTTTGCATACACTGTCGAGTGTCAACATAACTGTTTTATCCAATGGTCTGAGTGACAAGGGTAGATCCCCAAGAAATGCTTCTGGCACAGAATCTATTATTATTTATAAATATCTAACATTGAGGGGCTAGAATTTGACCTCTTGCAGAATTTTATGATGAGGTGCTTCATTAAATAGCACTTGTGAAACCACATTGTTTTATATTACATAGGTAGGGGGCTAAACTTTTTTCATCTGATCATGTCGGTACCTCCATGGATCAACATTGTTGTAATCTATATGACTTCAATGATGCAGTTAAGATGTTGTTATTTCTCCTGACTTTGCTTGATGTAACATTGTATTGTGTAGGTGTGACCCAGTTATGGCCATACTCCTGGTCACCCAGCCTAACCCTAGCTAGGCTAAGGGTAAGACCTTTCTTTGTCTCCTCTCTCAATGTCTCTGGACCATGTTACTCACCTGACATTTAGTAAGTAATAAATATAAATGTAAACAGTAATTCATCAGTGACATACTTGCTCATCTCGTTCAGGATGGCAGACAGTCGATGTACACAAAAATGGGGATTAACAATTAGGATTAGCATCTTATAAATAACAGCAATTAAGTGTTTCAAGGCATAAAGATGTCATGGCTCCAGGGTAATGAGCCTTTGCGATTAAATGTTCTTCAGACATGGGTGTCGTAAATCAGTCGCTATGACACATCCCGTTAGTCGCTTCAAAATGGCGGAGATTTGCCTCCAAAGGGAGATTTTTAAAATAGTCAAGATAAGATAACTTCCAACTTTTATTTTTATAAATGTTATTAAGAAAACCAAATATTTTAAAACAATAAATAATTAATAAGTTTCTTATAAGTACAGCTTGCATCTTAGATAAACGCAAACAGATATTAAAATTTAACGATCGGTAGCTTGACAAGTTGACGACGTGTTCAGTTCAAGCCAGTTGTCAGGCTTCGTTATGATGCAGGTTTTCTGAGTATTTGGCCCGATTTGGGTTATAAAATACGCCAAAGAAATATCAAGTGCATTTATCCTGGCGCAACATGATCGCCCCTAATTTCAATGAGATATATTGTTTTTTTTTCTGTCTGCGGTACTCTGTGACAGTCCTATTACTTTGCTTCTTAAATTTCCTAGAAATGTTCACGTTATTCCTTTCCAAAAAATGTATGCCATATCTGGAAATACTATTACGTTTTACAACAATTAATGAAGGAAATGAGTCTCGTCGTTGTTGATCTTTCTGACCGTGACGTATATTAATCTCATTGGTTGACTTGTACTGTTGTATGCAAATTAGATTGCCGATCTTGGACTCTGGCAAACCATTAGCCAATCAAATCTTGTAAAATAATCACATGATACATTCTCACGAAATTTGATGAAGTTCTATGTGTTGATATTTCTGTGCAAAAGAGTCCTGATGTCAGTCAAGAGGAAATTTATAAGTTTCACCCCAGTTATGAGGAAGCCTGATCGAGTAACTCATTGTTATTTCGACTACTGAATCAACCAATCACCCATTGTGTTGTTTCGGAAGACAGCGCTTGCAGGTCATATTTTGATTTCATTTCCGAGTGTTCAATGACGTAACTTTGAGGTATGTTGATGTTTTTAACAAAGTTTCTGACAAATCTAATAAGCAATAAAGTCATGTAAAACTGGACCAGCCATATGTATCTTCGTTCTTAAATTATTGAAGAATAAGCACGCTAAGTTAATTTCAGGAAGTGATGAATACTGGGCTGATTATTCATTTAAAGTTCAACCCTTCAGGCACCTGTTAGGACTATCTGAGTTTTCTGTGCAGTTTTCATTGTTCAATCATTCACCATACGAATTTAGTTACCAGTTGATTAATCTGGGTCCCCCAGCAGGTGGCTGATAGGGTCCCTAATCCGGACAGATCGGGACGTTAACTTCCCATTCTTTTTTTTATCCCCCCGGCATATAATGCGGGGGGGATATAGCGATCAGCCAGTCTGTCTGTCCGTCCGTCTGTCCGTCTGTCCGTCCGTAATCATTTCCTTTTCCGGGGCAGAATTCAAAAACCATTCAGTGTATTTGATCGAAACTTGGCAAATCTATCAGGCACATACTGAAGTGGTGCCTTTTGATATTTTGGGATTTTCTAATTTTTATTTTTTTTAAATTTTTATGGAATGAAGTTTGACATGGACTCAATTGGGGATGGGGTTGGTTTCCGGGGCAGAATACGAAAACCATTCAGTGTATTTGATCGAAACTTGGCAAAGCTATCAGGCACATACTGAAGTGGTGCCTTTTGATATTTTGGGATTTTTCTAATTTTTTTTTTTTTTAAATTTTTATGGAATGAAGTTGGACATAGACTCAATTGGAGATGGGGTTGGTTTCCGGGGCAGAATTCGAAAACCATTCAGTGTATTTGATTGAAACTTGGCAAATCTATCAGGCACATACTGAAGTGGTGCCTTTTGATATTTTGGGATTTTTCTAATTTTTATTTTTTTAAATTTTTATGGAATGAAGTTGGACATAGACTCAATTGGAGATGGGGTTGGTTTCTGGGGCAGAATTCGAAAACCATTCAGTGTATTTGATCGAAACTTGGCAAATCTATCAGGCACATACTGAAGTGGTGCCTTTTGATATTTTATTTTTTTACGAATTTTTATTTTTTTACAATTTTTATGGCCAGAATTCGAAAACCATTCAGTGGGTAAACAATTTATGCTTCTTAAAGAACATTCAACTGTTGACTCATTACATACAGAATTGCACATTTACTAGTGGTTACTTTACAGACAGCTGCCGGGGGGATATGTCATCTTTCTGATGACTCTTGTTTACTCACAGGACAATTGAAGCAAATTTTTAAAATAATGATGAATTCTGAGTAGTATAGGTAATGATGGTTCTGCCGCAACTCCACTGGAGCCGGATTTATATACCTATACCACCACTACAGATGGCATTTTTTATGTGTAAATGACTATGCATTTCAACGATAGTCATGAGATTAAACTAAATTGACTCCAGCTCACCACCACTTGGAGTCAATCAATGCTTCTATGATATAAATTTTTATAGGTAATAGGGGTTCTGACGCAACTCAACTGGAGCCGGATTTATATACCTATACCACCACTAAAAAGGGAATTTTTTATGCGGCGTATTTTTCTTGTTTGGCACCCCCGATTTCGGCACCCCCCACAATATTTTTTCCACTAGAGCAATAGGATGTGTCCAAAGCATACAACTGTGCCCAACGAATTTCCAATTGAACATTTGTGCCCAACTACAGTATAGAACAAAAATAGAAGATCGAAATATACAACTATGGAGAGCATGGGCATACGTGCAGAAATGTCTGTGTTCCAACATATACTAGTGGAGAATGCATACGAAGACAACTTGCTACCAGATATATCCAAGGTAGACTATTTGGAAGGAAATCTGGGTAGAACACATCTAGAACCTTTGGATGGCCTGCCAACATTTGTAGACGATATGTATGTATTTGGCTATCTAGAAGAAAACGATATAGTATCTCTACGGGGATCTGTGTCTTGTACAACTGGAGAAAATGGATCCGCAAAACGTATACTACAAGAAATACAAAGTATACGGATGTCGCGTGCATGCTACTATTGCAAATACAATTTCCAATATAGGAGGCTCCAGGAGCAAAATACCAGACACAATACAACGAATACAAAAACAAACAGAATACAAAGCAAAGAAAAATGGATGGAAAGATTTTCCAACGAAGGACCCAAAGGTTCTCTTCCTATCTGCATAGTATTGGTGCTGTATATGTATCCAAGGGATCCAATTTTGCAACTTCTTCTTGCCAAAATGTTCCATATACATGTACTGGAATTTCCGATCCATCTGTTGTTTGTAGAAACAGAATAGTCCTTTCCAATCCTCGAAATATACCTTTGGCAAATTTTCTACATGTATATTCTACTTCCAAATCCAATGCTTTTTTGCATTCTTTCCATGCTGGCGCTTTTTGCCAAATAGCAGGAAAACAATAAACAAGTTCTCTGGAATTGTCTACATTTTCGATATATTCCATATGCCTAGCTACAACACGTTCTCCTTTCCGTCCGAGTATAGAAATAGTTTTTCCAGAAAATTCGGGCATCTTTCTACACAAGCTTCCCAAATTTTGTTCTACAATTTTTTTGGTATCTGTAGATGCAATTCTATATTCTTCTATATTCTTGTATGTTTTTTGTATTTCTTCTATTTCTTGTTCTCTATTTTTCCTTTCCTCCTTTTCTTTTTGTATTCTTTGTTTGTGTATTTTTGCAATATTTTCTTTCCATATATTGCTATCCAACCAGTCTTCTATGTCTTGCAATCTTTGTTCTTTATTGGATCTGGAAAGAGTGGATATTTGTCTTTTGGTTTCCATTTCTATTGCTTGGAATTGGGAAACTTCTTTTCCTATTCTCTGGGATTTGTTTTTCCGGAATATCCATTCTATGTGTTCTGTGCTTGGGAGAAGCCTGGAAGGGTTTGTATCTGCCTTGGATATTTTTGTTGGTTGTTCGGATGGTGCAAGAATAGTTTTGGAATCCTTTGCTTTTGTATAGCATCGAAGTGGTCCAAACTCTACACCTTCGTTTGTGGAAGATAGGATGTCTATACAAATATGTTGGACAAGCGCGAAACCCAAAGTCTCCAATTGTAAATTCTACTGTCTACTGCTCTTTCCCATTTCTTCGGATGTTCTACTGTCTCTTTTTTCGGATGTATATGTATCCCTGCTATTCTCCTAGTTTTTGTGTGTGCATACCATGCTACAAATATCTTCCCGAGAGGTCTAGAGGCGACTATACAACATCTATCCAATTTCTTTGCCAAGTTTCTCCATTGGTTTTCTGGTGGTTGTTCGAGAAATAGTGGTTCTTCTTTGGAGGATACCAACTCTAGAATTTCGTCTACAACCCAAGGTCCTATGTCTTCGTCTGGTGCATACACAGATACTTCTATTCGACAACAACCACTTTTCTGTACGTATGGATGCAAAAATGTTTTTCGTAGGTGTCTATTTGGACAATCTACGTATTTGCAAAGATGTGCTCCTATTGGATTCGGAACGTCCTCCGCTTCGAAATTGGAAACAACTTTGTTGTATATCTTCGCGGAAAATGTTCTATTGTTCCTACTGTATACCCAAGTACATACATGTTCTCCTACAGACGCTGTATTGTCTAGAATTGTTCCTTCTCTTTCTCCACAATCGTATTGCATACCTTGTAGAAAGTATCCCTCGCTTTGTAGGTATTCCACTAGTTTTTTCCTATCTAGTACACCAGAAAAGTCTCTAGTATAGTCTATGGAATATATCTCGTATCCGAAGGAATATAGTTGCGTGTGTAGTGCATCCAACCCCTTTTGTGTTTCCTCTAGGGACAACTCGGAGACATCTATTTTGCACACAAATATACCTTTGGGTTCGTCGTAGGAAAATCTTTCCATCCATTTTTTCTATGCTTTGTATTCTGTTTGTTTTTGTATTCGTTGTATTGTGTCTGGTATTTTGCTCCTGGAGCCTCCTATATTGGAAATTGTATTTGCAATAGTAGCATGCACGCGACATCCGTATACTTTCTGTATTTCTTGTCGTATACGTTTTGCAGATCCATTTTCTCCAGTTGTGCAAGACACAGATCCCCGTAGAGATACTATATCGTTTTCTTCTAGATAGCCAAATACATACATATCGTCTACAAATGTTGGCAGGCCATCCAAAGGTTCTAGATGTGTTCTAACCAGATTTCCTTCCAAATAGTCTACCTTGGATATATCTGGTAGCAAGTTGTCTTCGTATGCATTCTCCACTAGTATATGTTGGAACACAGACATTTCTGCACGTATGCCCATGCTCTCCATAGTTGTATATTTCGCTTCTTCCATTTTTGTTCTATACTGTAGTTGGGCACAAATGTTCAATTGGAAATTCATTGGGCACAGTTGTATGCTTTGGACACATCCTATTGCTCTAGTGGAAAAAATATTGTAGGGGGGTGCCGAAATCGGGGGTGCCAAACAAGAAAAAGACGTCGCATAAAAAATTCCCTTTGTAGTGGTGGTATAGGTATATAAATCGGGCTCCAGTTGAGTTGCGTCAGAACCCCAGATACAAGATACCTTCTACATGTGACATAGTGTTAGCTGGCCAGATACCTTCTACATGTAGAAGGTATCTCGCCTCAGCTAACACTATGTAACATGTAGAAGGTATCTGGCCTCAGTTAACACTATGTAACACTATGTAGAAGGTATCTGGCCCCAGCTTACACTATGTAACATAAAGAAGAAGGTATCTGGCCTCAGCTAACACTATGTAACATGTAGAAGGTATCTGGCCTCAGTTAACACTATGTAACACTATGTAGAAGGTATCTGGCCTCAGTTAACACTATGTAACACTATGTAGAAGGTATCTGGCCTCAGCTAACACTATGTCACATGTAGAAGGTATCTGGCCTCAGTTAACACTATGTAACACTATGTAGAAGGTATCTGGCCTCAGTTAACACTATGTCACATGTGGAAGGTATCTGGCCTCAGCTAACACTATGTAACATGTAGAAGGTATCTGGCCTCAGTTAACACTATGTAACACTATGTAGAAGGTATCTGGCCTCAGTTAACACTATGTCACATGTGGAAGGTATCTGGCCTCAGCTAACACTATGTTACACTACGTAGAAGGTATCTGGCCTCAGCTAACACTATGTAACACTATGTAGAAGGTATCTGGCCTCAGCTAACACTATGTAACATGTAGAAGGTATCTGGCCTCAGCTAACACTATGTAACATGTAGAAGGTATCTGGCCTCAGCTAACACTATGTAACATGTAGAAGGTATCTGGCCTCAGTTAACACTATGTAACATGTAGAAGGTATCTGACCTCAGCTAACACTATGTCACATGTGGAAGGTATCTGGCCTCAGCTAACACTATGTCACATGTAGAAGGTATCTGGCCTCAGCTAACACTATGTAACATGTAGAAGGTATCTGGCCTCAGTTAACACTATGTAACACTTTGTAACATGAAGAAGGTATCTTGCCTCAGCTAACACTATGTAACATGTAGAAGGTATCTGGCCTCAGCTAACACTATGTAACATGTAGAAGGTATCTGACCTCAGCTAACACTATGTAACATGTAGAAGGTATCTGACCTCAGCTAACACTATGTCACATGTGGAAGGTATCTGGCCTCAGCTAACACTATGTAACATGTAGAAGGTATCTGGCCTGAGCTAACACTATGTAACATGTAGAAGGTATCTGGCCTCAGTTAACACTATGTAACACTTTGTAACATGAAGAAGGTATCTGGCCTCAGCTAACACTATGTAACATGTAGAAGGTATCTGACCTCAGCTAACACTATGTCACATGTGGAAGGTATCTGGCCTCAGCTAACACTATGTAACATGTAGAAGGTATCTGGCCTGAGCTAACACTATGTAACATGTAGAAGGTATTTGGCCTCAGTTAACACTATGTAACATGTAGAAGGTATCTGGCCTCAGTTAACACAATGCAACATGTAGAAGGTATCTTGCCGCAGCTAACACTATGTAACATGTAGAAGGTATCTGGCCTCAGCTAACTCTATGTAACACTATGTAACATCTAAAAGGTATCTTGCCTCAGCTAACACTATGTAACACTATGTAACATGTAGAGTGTGTTTGAATTCAGCATGGCCGTGTCAAAGTCAAGTCAATTAGATCTTGTGACAGCCTGCAACATCTCCAGGGTGCAATAACTGTCACTGCTGACACTTACAAGAATCAATTGGATCTCAACTGGTCTGTTACATATCCTGCTTTGTTGGCTACCATTCAGTCAAAGATTTACTTCCATGCTGGAACAGGCACTTTCAGACATTCATGTTTGTCTTACACGTTCCAGATCCCTCCATGCCTCTACTCTTGCTGGTTTTTGGCGCACCAAGAGGGGTATTATTGGCAGTGTTGGTGCCTGCAAGCAAGTTGGAGGAATATATATAGGACTTAACAAGTTCTGTGGAAACTTTTATTGCTTGGACTTGTGTAACTAATCTATATCCCACTCTCCATCACACTGTACTGGGAACACAAGTAGGAGGATTAGATTGCAGTGTGGTCAGCTTGTCTATTGTTGATCTGAAATCATTGCAGCAACTGTAGGCTGTATTTGTAATCAGGGTGGCATGTCTACCAATGATGGATAAAATGTGGACTTCTGCATATTTGCCATGCTGATCAATACAAGGTTGTTTGTTATAAACTCTACCATCAACACACGTGTAGGTAAAGAACGCCAAATAGTATGGTGTAACCTCTACCATCAACACACTTGTAGGTAAAGAACGCCCGATAGTATGGTGTAACCTCTACCATCAACACATGTGTAGGTAAAGAACACCAGATTGTATGGTGTAAAATCTTTCATCAGCACATGTGTAGGTAAAGAACACCAGATTGTTTGGTGTAACCTCTAAAATCAACACATGTGTAGGTAAAGAACACCAGATTGTATGGTGTAAAGTCTACCATCAGCACATGTGTAGGTAAAGAACGCCAGATTGTATGGTGTAAACTCTACCATCAACACATGTGTAGGTAAAGAACACCAGGTTGTATGGTAACATCAACCATCAAGACATGTGTAGGTAAAGAACGCCAGATTGTAAGGTGTAACCTGTAGAATCAACACATGTGTAGGTAAAGAACACCAGATTGTATGGTGTAAACTTTACCTTCAGCACATGTGTAGGTAAAGAACTTCATAATTGTATGGTGTAAACTCTTCCATCAACACATGTGTAGGTAAAGAACGCCAGATTGTAAGGTGTAAACTTTACCATCAACACATGTGTAGGTAAAGAACACCAGATTGTATGGTGTAAACTCTACCATCAGCACATGTGTAGGTAAAGAACGCCAGATTGTAAGGTGTAAACTCTACCATCAACACATGTGTAGGTAAAGAACACCAGATTGTATGGTAACATCAACCATCAAGACATGTGTAGGTAAAGAACGCCAGATTGTAAGGTGTAACCTGTAGAATCAACACATGTGTAGGTAAAGAACACCAGATTGTATGGTGTAAACTTTACCATCAACACATGTGTAGGTAAAGAACGCCAGATTGTAAGGTGTAACCTGTAGAATCAACACATGTGTAGGTAAAGAACACCAGATTGTAAGGTGTAAACTCTACGATCAACACATGTGTAGGTAAAGAACACCAGATCGTATGGTGTAAACTCTACCATCAACACATGTGTAGGTAAAGAATGTCAAATTGTAAGGTGTAAACTCTACCATCAACACGTGTAGGTAGAGAAGGTCAGATTGTATGGTGTAAAATCTTTCATCAACACATGTGTAGGTAGAGAACGTCAGATTGTATGGTGTAAAATCTTTCATCAACACATGTGTAGGTAAAGAACGCCAGATTGTATGGTGTAAACTCTACCATCAGCACATTTGTAGGTAAAGAACGTCAGATTGTAAGGTGTAAACTCTACCATCAACACATGTGTAGGTAAAGAACGCCAGATTATAAGGTGTAAACTCTACCATCAGCACATGTGTAGGTAAAGAACGCCAGATTGTATGGTGTAAACTCTACCATCAACACATGTGTAGGTAAAGAACGCCAGATTGTAAGGTGTAAACTCTACCATCAGCACATGTGTAGGTAAAGAACGCCAGATTGTATGGTGTAAACTCTACCATCAACACATGTGTAGGTAAAGAACGCCAGATTGTAAGGTGTAAACTCTACCATCAATACATGTGTAGGTAAAGAACGCCAGATTGTAGGGTGTAGACTCTACCATCAACACATGTGTAGGTAAAGAACGCCAGATTGTATGGTGTAAACTCAACCATCAACACATGTGTAGGTAAAGAACGCCAGATTGTAAGGTGTAAACTCTTCCATCAACACATGTGTAGGTAAAGAACGTCAGATTGTATGGTAACATCAACCATCAAAACATGTGTAGGTAAAGAACGCCAGATTGTAAGGTGTAACCTGTAGAATCAGCACATGTGTAGGTAAAGAACGCCAGATTGTATGGTGTAAAGTCTACCATCAACACATGTGTAGGTAAAGAAAGCCAGATTGTATGGTAACATCAACCATCAAGACATGTGTAGGTAAAGAACACCAGATTGTAAGGTGTAACCTGTAGAATCAGCACATGTGTAGGTAAAGAACGCCAGATTGTATGGTGTAAAGTCTACCATCAACACATGTGTAGGTAAAGAAAGCCAGATTGTATGGTAACATCAACCATCAAGACATGTGTAGGTAAAGAACACCAGATTGTAAGGTGTAACCTGTAGAATCAGCACATGTGTAGGTAAAGAACGCCAGATTGTATGGTGTAAAGTCTACCATCAACACATGTGTAGGTAAAGAACACCAGATTGTATGGTAACATCAACCATCAAGACATGTGTAGGTAAAGAACGCCAGATTGTAAGGTGTAACCTGTAGAATCAGCACATGTGTAGGTAAAGAACGTCAGATTGTATGGTGTAAAGTCTACCATCAACACATGTGTAGGTAAAGAAAGCCAGATTGTATGGTAACATCAACCATCAAGACATGTGTAGGTAAAGAACACCAGATTGTATCATGTAAACTCTACCATCAACACATGTGTAGGTAAAGAACGTCAGATTGTATGGTGTAAACTCTACCATCAACACATGTGTAGGTAGAGAATGCCAGATTGTATGGTGTAAAGTCTACCTTCAGCACATGTGTAGGTAAAGAACTTCATAATTGTATGGTGTAAACTCTTCCATCAACACATGTGTAGGTAAAGAACGCCAGATTGTAAGGTGTAAACTTTACCATCAACACATGTGTAGGTAAAGAACACCAGATTGTATGGTGTAAACTCTACCATCAGCACATGTGTAGGTAAAGAACGCCAGATTGTATGGTGTAAACTCTACCATCAACACATGTGTAGGTAAAGAACACCAGATTGTATGGTAACATCAACCATCAAGACATGTGTAGGTAAAGAACGCCAGATTGTAAGGTGTAACCTGTAGAATCAACACATGTGTAGGTAAAGAACACCAGATTGTAAGGTGTAAACTCTACGATCAACACATGTGTAGGTAAAGAACGCCAGATTGTATGGTGTAAACTCTACCATCAACACATGTGTAGGTAAAGAATGTCAAATTGTAAGGTGTAAACTCTACCATCAACACATGTGTAGGTAGAGAAGGTCAGATTGTATGGTGTAAAATCTTTCATCAACACATGTGTAGGTAAAGAACGTCAGATTGTAAGGTGTAAAATCTTTCATCAACACATGTGTAGGTAAAGAACGCCAGATTGTATGGTGTAAACTCTACCATCAGCACATTTGTAGGTAAAGAACGTCAGATTGTAAGGTGTAAACTCTACCATCAACACATGTGTAGGTACAGAACGCCAGATTGTAAGGTGTAAACTCTACCATCAGCACATGTGTAGGTAAAGAACACCAGATTGTATGGTGTAAACTCTACCATCAACACATGTGTAGGTAAAGAACGCCAGATTGTAAGGTGTAAACTCTACCATCAGCACATGTGTAGGTAAAGAACGCCAGATTGTATGGTGTAAAATCTTTCATCAACACATGTGTAGGTAAAGAACGCCAGATTGTATGGTGTAAACTCTACCATCAGCACATTTGTAGGTAAAGAACGCCAGATTGTAAGGTGTAAACTCTACCATCAATACATGTGTAGGTAAAGAACGCCAGATTGTAAGGTGTAAACTCTACCATCAACACATGTGTAGGTAAAGAACGCCAGATTGTATGGTGTAAACTCAACCATCAACACATGTGTAGGTAAAGAACGCCAGATTGTAAGGTGTAAACTCTTCCATCAACACATGTGTAGGTAAAGAAGGTCAGATTGTATGGTGTGAACTCTACCATCAACACATGTGTAGGTAAAGAACGCCAGATTGTAAGTCGTAAACTCTTCCATCAACACATGTGTAGGTAAAGAAGGTCAGATTGTATGGTGTGAACTCCACCATCAACACATGTGTAGGTAAAGAACACTAGATTGTATGGTGTAAACTCTACCATCAGCATATGTGTAGGTAAAGAACGCCAGATTGTTTGGTGTAACCTGTAGAATCAACAGATGTGTTGGTAAAGAACGCCAGATTGTATGGTGTAAAGTCTACCATCGACACATGTGTAGGTAAAGAACGCCAGATTGTATGGTAACATCAACCATCAAGACATGTGTAGGTAAAGAACACCAGATTGTATGGTGTAAACTCTACCATCACCACATGTGTAGGTAAAGAACGTCAGACTGTATGGTGTAAACTCTACCATCAACACATGTGTAGGTAAAGAATGCCAGATTGTATGGTGTAAAGTCTACCTTCAGCACATGTGTAGGTAAAGAACTTCATAATTGTAGGGTGTAAACTCTACCATCAACACATGTGTAGGTAAAGAACACCAGATTGTACGGTGTAAACTCTACCATCAACACATGTGTAGGTAAAGAACGTCAGATTGTATGGTTTAAACTCTAACATCAACACATGTGTAGGTAAAGAACGCCAGATTGTTTGGTGTAACTACATGTAGACACTACATGGAGAACAATATGAGGAATAAAGCAGGTAGACACTGCATGGAGAACAATATTGGGAATATTGCAGGTAGACACTACATGGAGAACAATATTGGGAATATTGCAGGTAGACACTGCATGGAGAACAATATGGGGAATATTGCAGGTAGACACTACATGGAGAACAATATTGGGAATATTGCAGGTAGACACTGCATGGAGAACAATATGGAGAATATTGCAGGTAGACACTACATGGAGAACAATATTGGGAATATTGCAGGTAGACACTGCATGGAGAACAATATGGAGAATATTGCAGGTAGACACTACATGGAGAACAATATTGGGAATATTGCAGGTAGACACTGCATGGAGAACAATATGGAGAATATTGCAGGTAGACACTACATGGAGAACAATATGAGGAATAAAGCAGGTAGACACTACATGGAGAACAATATGAGGAATAAAGCAGGTAGACACTGCATGGAGAACAATATGGGGAATATTTCAGGTAGACACTGCATGGAGAACGATATGGGGAATATTCCAGGTAGACACTGCATGGAGAACAATATGGAGAATATAGCAGGTAGACACTGCATGGAGAACAATATGAGGAATATAGCAGGAAGACACTGCATGGAGAACAATATGAGGAATAAAGCAGGTAGACAGTGCATGGAGAACAATATGAGGAATATTGCAGGTAGACACTGCATGGAGAACAATATGAGGAATATAGCAGGTAGACACTGTCATGGAGAACAATATGGAGAATATAGCAGGTAGACTCTGCATGGAGAACAATATGGGGAATATTCCAGGTAGACACTGCATGGAGAACAATATGAGGAATATAGCAGGTAGACACTGCATGGAGAACAATATGGAGAATATTGCAGGTAGACACTGCATGGAGAACAATATGGAGAATATAGCAGGAAGACACTGCATGGAGAACAATATGGAGAATGTAGCAGGTAGACACTGGATGGAGAACAATATGAGGAATATTGCAGGTAGACACTGCATGGAGAACAATATGGAGAATATAGCAGGTAGACACTGCATGGAGAACAATATGGAGAATATAGCAGGAAGACACTGCATGGAGAACAATATGGAGAATATAGCAGGTAGACACTGCATGGAGAATAATATGGGGAATATTGCAGGTATACGCTGCATGGAGAACAATATGAGGAATATTCCAGGTAGACACTGCATGGAGAACAATATGAGGAATATAGCAGCAGGCCACAAAGTTAAAAAAAATTCAAAGGAGCCACTTGGCTCCTAAATCTTTTTTTCAAGGAGCCAAATAGAATTTCAAGGAGCCAAGGCAAAATGTAAGGAGCCAAAAGTAATGACTTATAATTTAACTGAGCTTCTGCATAACAAAACACACAAATATCCATTAGTTTGAATAATCAGTTTGATATCATGAACAACAACTGTTGTTGAAGCTGTTGAGTTTTTCAGACAAACAAGCTTTAGAACATTGTGTCAGTAACATCATCTGACAGTTTACCGGTGCCAGTTGCAGGTTTTGGTTCATCGAACGTGTCGACAGACGATGAAACTTCCGTGTCAGCTTCGCCATTCAAAGCATTCCGTATTTTCTTGAGTATACTGCGCATTATCTTAAAAAAAAACCCACAGCTGTGTAGAAGGGGGTGCGCATGATACACGAAATAATGAGTTTTGATGTTTTTCCCCCATGGAAAGACATTACCGTGAGCACGTAACACCGGAAATACCATGTCAACAAATCCATACTGAAGTACGCAAATTATTCATGTAATTACACTGTCTGACTATAAAAAGTGTTCTTTGTATATCTGGACTTATGTTTGTAACTTATTTCATTAATTTTATTCAAAATTCCTTTTAATATTGTTTTAATTAATTTCGGCGAGATCGTGTGTGAAGCAATCGGAAGATCGCACAACTCAACGTTATTGACAGAAACCACGGTCAGATTACCGCTATTGACGCCTTGAAACGAACTTTAGTTGACAGAGAATGGATACATATGTCATACATGCCATACTTTGACTCGTTAAAAGTCATATTTGTTTTTGTTGGACGATTCTATGTCAACACGTAATTCTCGCGATCACGCGATCACGTGCGCGGGAGCCTTGACGGTGACTGGTCAGACTGGTTCCATGTAAGACCATGTAATACCCGGGTATTGCAATCAGCTGCTTCGCTTAGGGTTATTATTATTTCAAATATGTTTAGTAAAAGCTGCATCTAAATTAACAAGATATTGGAATATATTATTCCTGATAAAAAAATAGTTTCAGGTACAATTTTTGCCGATCCTTGCATTAAAACCCTGTGAAAGTTATATCATTGGGTGTGTCTTGACTGAATCACCGGTAAATTCCAAGAAAATGTGTGTACAGCTGATTGCTGTGTCCGGCTTAGTTTACGAGAAGATACACATGGTATATCCTGGATATAAATCAATGCCTAGCTGAACAAAAAATACAATTTAAATGGTAAATCAACATGTCTGGTGATTTTTTCTCTCAAATCTCGAATTTGTACTGACCAAGTTTCTCATCACCCGTTCGTTTGCCGGACTTCGCTAAAGGGGTAGATATATCTACGGTGTAATTTTTTTTCTGCGCTTGGAAGATCTATTCGAATTTTTTCCCCAAAAACATTCTGAATCCGCTAGAGAGGGGTGCACACTATACTTAAGAAAATACGGTATACATCATTTGCCGATTGACAAAGATTTGTTGTTGTTTTGACTTGCGCAAATATGGAAAAATACTTCGTGTTTTTGAACGGCGAAACGACCGCCACAGCTGTCACCTGGGCGGATGTCGTACAGCGCATGCGTGGGTACTAAACTCTTAACATCGTTAGTGCATTACTTAATAACGGAAAGTGCTTCCTTCATTCCAGGTATGGAGCTTCATATCGAAAGCGAAAACAGTACACATGGCCTAGCAGTGATCTAGTCGATGTTATTATGTTCTGATATCGATTTTTTTCACTGAAGTTACCGCTCTTATATTAAAAACGATCTTTTTTAATATCTAATGACAAGAGATATTTAGTCGTCAAACTTAATTAAAGACAAGGAGCCAGTTGGCGACTGACATGAAAATACCAGTCGCAAAATACAAAACTAGATCGCCATGGCGACCAATTTAGTCGCAACTCTGTGGCCTGAGCAGGTAGACACTACATGGAGAACAATATGAGGAATATAGCAGAAAGACACTGCATGGAGAACAATATGGAGAATATAGCAGGTAGACACTGCATGGAGAACAATATGGAGAATATAGCAGGTAGACACTGCATGGAGAACAATATGAGGAATATTGCAGGTAGAAGCTGCATGGAGAACAATATGAGGAATATAGCAGGTAGACACTACATGGAGAACAATATGGGGAATATAGCAGGTAGACACTGCATGGAGAACAATATGGGGAATATAGCAGGTAGACACTGTCATGGAGAACAATATGAGGAATATTGCAGGTAGACACTGCATGGAGAACAATATGAGGAATATAGCAGGTAGACACTGCATTGAGAAGTGCTGTCCATCTGTTGACTGGTTGAGATAAAACAGTGATATGATCGAACGAAGTTACCCTAGTCATCGTCATGCTAATATGTATTTTGAAGAAGGAAAGGAGGTGGAGCTCAATTGTCTAGGTAGAAACTGTATTGATGTTAGCAAACTTCATGCTGATGAATTCCTATACTTTGAAGGAAACGTCCCCAACATGAGCCGGCATTTCAGTGAAGTGTTCTCTCATTGTACCATTTGTTTGTCATGGACATGTTTAACCTTGAATTAGATCCTGCAGAATTTCTGCTGATTAATATCTTATAACCAATTGGATTTCACTTTACCAGTTGAGCTCTTCAGTACTACAACTGTTGGTGATTTGTAAAGATGTACAGTAGTGTTTACTGTGTATTGTCTTTATACAGGATTAATAGTTTGATACCACACCTGTCTTGTAGTGGTCCCTCTCCTCTCCCCCTCTCCTCTCCTCTCCCCCCCTTCCTCTCCCCCTCTCCTCTCCTCCCTCTCCTCTCCCCCTCTCCTCTCCCCCCTTCTCCTCTCCCCCCCTCTCCTCTCCCCCCTCTCCTCTCTTTTGATAATTATTGTAAAAATGTTTGCTGTGTAACTAGAGAATGTGAGAAGTCTTGTATTGAAAACACTGATAATGAGTGTAGCTACAGTGTTTTGACTGGGAACTTCCATGAAGATCTGTGGTTAGGATCTAGTCACGGACATTAAATCTGCCTTTACTAACAACTGACTGAAGTATTTTGACTTACTTTAAAAATGTCACTTTTAAGATTTTGATTTGTGATAGGGCTGGTGATTTAGATCGATAATTGTAATTATCATCGATGGAAGAAGGTTGTGATGATTATCGATATGAATATAATGCTATCGATAATGACATGTATTTTTTCGACAAATAAAAGTTTTTACTGCAACACATTTCACTTATTTGTTTTGCTGTCCTTGTAATTATCGCTAGATATAAACAGATTCACCCTAACACACAGTTTTCTCACCTTCTCTTTATGTTTAGTCGCAAATAATAATCAAATGTTTCAAAAAGTAAAAAGTTCTGCTTTGAATCGAACGACGACACCATTACGTGTTGTTAGTGGGTAATTACAAATTTAGTCACTGGCATCTAAATGCGGAGTCAGGATTTTAGAAAATTGAAATAGGTTTCATAATATTTTATTTCTTAAAAAAGAATTCTGCCCATTCTATTTCATAAAATTTTTGTCTATTTGGTAACTACGTATTCCAGTCTGTTTCAGTTTTTTTCAATGATCATAGTTTTTGTTTTTCCCGGTGTTCTCAACTCACAGCCCACGTGAGGTCAATGTGGGGTTTGACATTTTTACAATATGGCAGCAAAAATTCATAATTTCGCCGGAAAGGCAAAAAGTGCTGCGTGGAACATTTTTGGTTTCCATCGAAACGAAACTGATAAAGAACTTGATAAAGCATGTGCCGTGTGCAGGCAGTGCTTTACTAAAGTAAAGTATACCGGCAATACTACTAATTTGCAGCAAGTCCATATCGATAAGTATCATGGTTCAAAAACAGGTCAGAAATGGCAACCAACTATACAACAGTGTATTTCCCCAAATGCTAGTGCAGTAAAATTGCCTATGCACAGCCCAAAAGCTGAATCCATTACAAATGCAATAGCTGAACATATCGTGCTCGACATGAGGCCGGTCTCCATTGTGGAGTCTAGAGGTGTAACGATACGGGAGTCGCGATACGATATGTATCACGATACAGTGTTTACTGGTACAAGCTAAGCCAAGTTGATGTCTTTCTGCTCTCTAAAAGATGTGACAAGTACAGTTGAAGAAGATATAAGGTGTTTATTACACCGTACCCCTTCAGCGAAGTCCGGTAAAAAAACGGGTGATGAGAAACTTCGTCAGTACAAATTCGAAATTTGAGATAAAAAATCACGAGACATGTTGATTTACCATTTAAATTGTATTTTTTGTTCAGCTAGGCATTGTTTTATATCCAGGGATTAAGATTACCGTGTGTATTTTCTCGTAAACTAAGCCGGACACAGCAATCAGCTGTACACACCTTTTCTTGGAATCTACCGGTGATTCGGTCAAGACACATCCAATGATATAACATAACAGGATTTTAATGCAAGGATCGGCAAAAGTTGTATCTGAAACTATTTTTTTTAACAGGAATAATATATTCCAATATCTTGTTAATTTAGATGCAGCTTTTACTAAACATATTTAAAATAATAATAACCCGAAGCGAAGCAGCTGATCGCCATTGCCGGGTATTATTTTTTACATGGAACCAGTCTGACCAGTCACCGTCAAGGCTCCCGTGCACGTGATCGCGTGATCGCGAGAATAACGTGTTGACATAGAATCGTCCAACAAAAACAAATATGACTTTTAACGAATCAAAGTATGGCATTTATGATATATGTATCCATTCTCTGTCAACTAGTGTTTGTTTCAAGGCGTCAATAGCGGTAACCTGACCGTGGTTGCTGTTAATAACGGTGAGTTGTGTGATCTTCCGATCGGTTCACACATGATTTCGTCGAAATTAATTAAAACAATATTAATAGGAATTTTGAATAAAATTAATGAAATAAGTTACAAACATAAGTCCAAATATACAAAGAACACTTTTTCTAGCCAGACAGTGTAATTACATGAATAATTTGCGAACTTCAGTATGGATTTGTTGACATGGTATTTCCGGTGTTACGTGCTCACGGTAATGTCTTTCCATGGGGGAAAAAACATCAAAACTCATTAATTCGTGTATAATGCGCACCCCCTTCTACACAACTGTTTTTGGGAGAAAAAAAGGGCGCACTATACTCAAGAAAATATGTAGGTAAAACTGTGTTATGAAAATATTGTATGTATCGCGATACATGCTTTCCAAATCGATGCATCGTATTGTGGGCTGTGCATCGGGATACAATACTGTATCGCGGTATCGTTTCACCACTAGTGGAGTCCCAGTCGTTCCGTAAGATTCTAAAGGTTTCAGAGCCGAGATATGAAATGCCTTCTCGTAGTTATTTCAAGGACAAGATTATACCCAAAATGTACCATGATACCAGAAAAATGGTTGCGATGCAGTTGAGGGTGGCGTTTGATGTGTCTACAACAACTGACTGCTGGACATCATCAGCGATGGAATCTTACATGTCAATAACTGCACATTTCATACATGATTGGAAAATTGTCAACTACGTACTCCAGACACGTGAGTTACCCGGTAGTCACACAGCTGAACACTTGCAATAGGCTTTGAAAACATCCGTTGCAGATTGGGGATTTGATCCCTTCACTATTGTCTCAGACAATGCAGCAAACGTTAAAGCCTTTGGCATGTTTGAAAACACAATACACTTTCCTTGCATCGCCCATCCTATGAACTTTGCAGCAAACCCGGGTCTGAACGCAAATGCTAGTCTCAGCAAACTGCAATCTCGCTGCAGACACCTCGTTGGTTATATCAAAAGAAGTCTGCTGGCCGCAAATGTCTTACATTCCAAACAGGAGTTATTGCAACTACCACTTCACAATCTTATTCAAGACGTCGAAACGCATTGGAACAGTACATACGATATGCTAACGCGTTTGCTGGAGCAAACTGCAGGAATCCATACTGCGTTCACTGATCAAAGTCTTAAGAAAGACGCACATGGCCTGGTTTTAGCTCCCTCTGAACAGGACCAAATAGAAAATCTTATCCGTGTCTTGCAGCCATTAAAGCAAGCTACAACCCTTCTGTGTGACGCTACTCTGCCGAGTGTTTCCATGGTTTTGCCAATGATGTACAAGCTTAGGGTTCATTTGACTGTCAAGGATGGGGACAGTGGGCTTGTTAAAGCTGTTAAATCGGCAATTTCAGCTAACTTGTCCAAACGTTACACCAAAGACAAACTCAGAGAAACGCTTGTAGCGTCAACGCTGCTGGATCCACGATACAATGGGATACCTTGTATCACTGAGGATGAAAAATCTGATCAGCTACAAAGAGAAGTGACAGAAGTACATCGCAAGTTATCAGAAACACCAATGCGTTTGAGCATAAAGCAGGAGAAAGCTGACTTAGCTGAGAGCAAACCAGCCCTTCCCGACTTGCCCCGATTGCCAGATTTTCCCAACGTACCAGATACTGCAGATAGTACAGATTCAAGCAAGTCTGAGGTGACAGCTGAGACTGAGCCACCCGTGAAAAGGATCAAGACTGAATCTGACAGCATTAAATCGAAGTCACTTGGTGTTGACGACTGGTTCTCAGATGTCATTGTCACAGGAGTGGAGAAAGTTGCTGTAGATCATAATCAACGGGCAAGAGAGGAGATATGTAGATTTCTGAAGGAATGACGGCTATACGGGGACATGTCTACCCTGGAATGGTGGAAGATGAAGGAAGTGGCATATCCAGCACTGGCAGTGCTAGCCAAGCGTTATCTCTCCATCCCTGCCACATCGGTCCCCAGTGAGCGGGTTTTCAGCGCCGCGGGACTTGTTGTTAATAAACAATGAAGCAGCTTGAAAACAGACAATGTCGATAAGCTGATATTCTTGAACAAAAACCTTAAAAAGGTCTTTGATCAGTGATGATTTTCATGTTCAATACCAAATGAACTCATTACTATTTGTCGTATTTGAGGCAAGTGACCTTGCCAGATACAAATAAGTTTTCAAGTGTTAGCGTTTTGATATTTAGCGGTACATTCACTAAAGTCAAAAACATGAAAAATGAATTGCTGTTAGGTATTTTATTTTTTTGCATTTACAAAATGAATTGATGTTAAATTTAATACTAGTTCTTTATATTTTATACATTAATAAAATGAATTTATATTACGCATTTTAAAGTTCATAGTTTGATTGTTTCTCAAACTTGGTGACTGACACCGATTGCCGATTGGAGATATTCCAACTGAACGTTTATAAAGTTATTTTAAAAGTGCATTCTTCGTTTTTTTTATTTCATGACTTAAGACTATTAGACAATCAATATATAGTAATCATGAGAAAGTTTCGTAACACATTAGTGCTGAGACGATCATTACTACATTATTACAAGGGTATACAAACTTACATCGTTATAATCGCACTATGTTTGTTTAATATCAGTCTGTAACCCAATCTGTGCCCCACCACGAAAACAATGACGTAGCACTCACCTGACCTATTACGTATCACACCTGTGAACCTAGTACAACCTACTACGTAGCACACACCTGTACACACCTGACATTCACAATGGCAGAATATTTAATGATTTTTTATCTGAATAGTTTCATGAATACTGTACATAAATGACAAACGACTATATCAGGTGAAATTACATTTAATTTCTCAATTATTCTCACTTTATACAAATAATAATTGTCTGTGACGACATGAATCTTAAACTCAGATTGTTCATCGCTAAAAATGCGATGTAACGTGCGTATTGTTGAAACACTGAGTCTCCGGAGAAGTGAATTGCCATTTTTCTGTAATGTCATTTTACCAAAATAGAATTCTTAGATATTTATCGATTATTGATCGATATGTGACTACGGATAATCGATCTGAGTAATCAATATCGATAACCGGCCCTACACAAATCAGTTCAGGACCTTGATTGTTATTGCACTTTCTACAGTGTAAGATCCTGTTTCCCTCAAGCTGTGGCTGGGCATGTTAGAGCTGCCGTCCTGCAGTGGGTTTCCCTCAACTAAAGGCCACAGCGTACCAGAATGTAGACATCATTAATTTGTCTCCAAATAATAGGGTTCCACTAAATGGAGACATTTTGTCCAACATCGTGAGGATCTGCTTTATTTGCTGGTGGCACTGCCATGTTTTTGTTTTAATGATGAAGCGGGATGGAGCGAGGTTTTCCTGGCTAGGAAGTCAGCCCGCCGAGAGGTGGGTGTAACTGAAGCAATCAGTGTTGAGTTTTGCTTGACATACATGAAAACTAAGAAATATGTTCTTTTTGTTGGAAGGAAGTTTCTAGATAATTATAACAAGAAAACATTATCGAAATAAATTTTCTGGAAGTTTCATTTCTAGTTTTGCTTTTTAATTTCTTTTTGAGACCCCCAAATCCTGTGGTATTATCACATGTTGAACTTTTCATTAGTTGTCATTTGGACCACATGCTGAGTGAGGATGAAACATCATACAGGTGTATCATACAATCAGTGGATTTATCTGTCATCAATCTGGGTTGAAGCAATCCTATATTTTGTGTTGACGCTGTGAGAAATCCCCCGATCTGGTACACTGTGAATGAGAGAGGCAACCACAAGAAGATCAGACAGGATACATGACCAGTATGTCAGAACTGGGTAGATGATGCATCGATCACAATGCTGGTATTCGTTGACAGAATGCTTTAGGCCCAAAATTGATTACCTGTCATGCAATCATAAATCAATAATAACATACTAATCTACTTACCTAATAGCATATATTCCTTGAAAAAATCCTTCTATAATGAATAAACATGTTTTTAAACTTGACGGCAGCTATATGCGAATGAGCAGCAAACAAAGACAGCACTTCAGATATAGATCATAGGGTTGGAGGTGCTGCTGTAGAGAGCTAAAGGTCATATATAGGTCATTGGGATGTGACCCATGCTTGCCGTAAAAGGCGACTATGCTTGTCGTAAGAAGCGACTAATGGGATCAGGTGGTCAGGCTCGCTGACTTGGTTGAAGCATGTCATCGATCCCAATTGTGTGGATCGATGCTCATGACATCAATCACTGGATTGTCTGGTCCAGACTTGATTATTTACAGACCCCCATCATATAGCTGGAATATTGCTGAGTGCAGCTTAAAACAACAAACCAACCAACCACTCTGGCAGTGTGGGTTCGAATCCGGATGGGACTCAACCCAAAAAGGATGAGAATCTGTACTTTACTCAGAAATTGTTATCCCAAATATAACATTTGTTACATTTGACCACTTTTCAAAATGGCATTGTGTTCATAACATGTTGTGTAGTAAAACATTGTGTAGTTCATTCCAAAATTGTTTAACATACACCTAGAAATTAATTTAGCACCCCCTTGTTTTGCAACCATGCATTTCTGTCCAACAACAAGGTATCATTCATTTCAAGCCTGAGCTATGGTGGAGAATTAAATGTCTTGTGTAAGATGAGACTCCTGACACAGAGAGTGATGCACATTTTCCGTATGTTAAGTGCATTAATAGCATAGTTGAAATAGTGCTGTAATTGAGCAAAATTGATAACCACGGAAACTAGGGATCTGGGAAGTTCCATGATCAGGTATGAATGACCATTACTGTCCGCAAACTTTCATTGTTATCTTACACAGATAATCACAATCCGGAAAATCAGTAGCAAGTGTAACTGCCTTGTGCCTGGATGACAGATTCTACTCTTCTTCTCATTCCTTCAGTGAGTCTTCTGATACGCTTAAGAGGAAACTGCTGCCGCTCCCAATGAAATGCAGCCTCTTAAGCTGCCAAAGTCTATCCTGGTGGATCCATACATGCAGTCACAGCAGGAGAATGATGGGGTCAAGCATTGTTGCCAATAAACAGGTTGAGTGGCAAATGCATGAATGTCAAAATGTGGCACAACAGGATTGTGATGTCCTGGATGTAACGATCGCCATTGTGATTGCAACCTCCTTTGCTTCCAAAGATGTCAAGCCATACACCAAGCCAGTCGAAGTCTTGGATGAGCAGTTAACAATGGATGACGCAATGATGACACATTGTGACTTCAATCCAAATGGTTTTAGTCTGTTTCAGACAGTTCTGATGGAGAGATGCCTGTTCACATAGTAAAGGGTTGTCGCCTCAGTTGTCTTTCGGGGTGGCCCTGGTCATAGACGTTCCTTTACTTGTCGTGTCTGTCTGCTGATGACAGTATGGCGAAGTTGACGTCTGATGGCTCTGTATGACATACCTGTGTCTGAATGCTGATAACTTGTCAACAGATTGCCTCTGACAGCCTCCTGCTTGATGTCCAATGGCTCTGTATGACATACCTGTGTCATGCATGCCTATAACTTGCCAACGGAGTACCTCTGACAGCCATCTGCGTGACGTCCAATGGCTCTGTATGACATACCTGTGTCATGCATGCCGATAACTTGCCAACGGAGTACCTCTGACAGCCACCTGCGTGACGTCCAATGGCTCTGTATGACATACCTGTGTCATGCATGCCGATAACTTGCCAACGGAGTACCTCTGACAGCCACCTGCGTGACGTCCAATGGCTCTGTATGACATACCTGTGTCATGCATGCCGATAACTTGCCAACGGAGTACCTCTGACAGCCACCTGCGTGACGTCCAATGGCTCTGTATGACATACCTGTGTCATGCATGCCGATAACTTACCAACAGAGTGCCTCTGACAGCCTCCTGTGTGCCATGGTTAAACAATCGGATAACTGCCACTTTATATACCCTTACTTTCATCAATAATAACCAAGTGCTTTTCCTGAAACTCGAGGGTATCATGCTTCACATTCATATGTCTGTGTGTTTGGCTGAAGCAGTGAGTTATTGGCCTGACTATACTCGTGACCGACAGGTATTCTATGAAAGAGTATCATGAGACTTGAATTTTCATAAACAGAAAAATATCACTGGGGAAGAGAATATATGGATGTCAACTTCTTTATTATGAGGAACACAACATTTCGAAATATATGCTTACTCCTTCATCAGGTGAATGAATGCCACGAGGCAGAGAGCATATGCATGTACATGTAAGGATAACAAAATTAATAAGGTAACAAAAGGCCTAGGGCTTGGGACTTATTGCTTTGATCTTTGTCAGTGCTTATTACCTAGCTGCCCTCAATTTGCCCTTTGCTATGTCCATTCTTTCACCTATCAGTGCTAAACCCCCAACAGCCTCCTGTTTTATTTTCCACCTTTTGTTATCTTATCTTATTTTTTGTCCAAACATGTACATATATATATATATATGCTCTCTGCCTCATGGCATTCATTTACCTGATGAAGTGGGGCACAGGTGGCCCAGTCGTCTAAGGGGCCGCGATTCGCTGTGCAGTTTCATTTCTTGGGCACGCCAGAAACCTATGATTATAGTTTAATCCACTGGCCTAATGCAATGTCTTCCAAGTAACATACGTGAACACCTTCCTGAACATATTAATTGGTAGAATACGTTATTCTAAATCTTCCCATGTTTTATGTTTAATCTCATATTCTTCTCGCTCTAACTTTTGGCGCCTTCTGCTTGCATTTACGGTAATGATATTGACAAATTAATGTCAAAGGTCGGCGATTGGCTTACGTTTCTATTTCCATTTTCTAAGCCAATCAGTGATGCCGTTACAGACAAGATATGGAAGAGAAATGCGATTGGAGACATGCTTGTCAATTGGCTTCTTGGACGTGAGAGAAATGCGACACAACAATAAGTTATGTGTGCAGTATACATCATTTAACTTGAAATAGAATTTCTAACTTCTCGGGGAAGCATGTAGTTTTGTTTTATGAAGTGTGTGCGTGCGTGCGTGCATGCGTGCGTGTGTACCTATATATATTACACACACACATATATATATATATAACATGGATTACGTGGTATGTCCTCCAAAATGTCAAATGGAATCCGTGAGTATGGTTTTACGCCCCCCTTTAGCAATATTACAGCAATATTACGACAGGGAACACCAGAGAGGGGCTTCACACATTTGTACCTATGTGGGGAATCGAACCTGGGCATGATGAGTGAACGCTTTAACCACTGGGCTCCCCCACCTCCCCTCAAATGGAATCAATTAAGAAGCTGCTGAGATCGGGAGACTGGTCCATCTGTCTGGATTTACAGGATTCCGATCTACTTATCCCCATACATCCCAGTTGTCACCATAACCTGTACTTTGCAGTAATTGGGTAAGAGGTGCAAGGTCATATATGCGGATAGAGATGCAAATATCAAAGGTCAAGTTTGGACTACTTCCACTGTTTATAAACAAACATGGCGTCTCTGTTGTCATTCGGCGATCGAGTCAGAATTAACCATCGGGAATCTGGAGAAACTACAGGGATAATTGCTATAATTATCAATAAGACAGTCTAATATACTGAAAATCAGTGTCTAACTGTGATGTAGCTAATGCATTTTACAAGTTTTGCAAGGGTACGATTCCTAGCCAAGCAGAATCCGTAGCCTTACCTGTGCTTGTAGACTTGCGGCTTGGAACCTATTCCACAAATTAAAATAGTTGGATTTGGCCGAAATTTGTTCAAATTGTTACCTTGTTTCATTGTGTTGCTGTGTGTACATCTGACTGCACTCTCTGAACATTATTACACGACAGTCTGACTGTCAACAACGTCCAGCCATGACCGTGACATCTCATATACTAGGGTTAGAGTAGCTTCCCTTTGATAAAGGGCACTTACTCTTTCAGACAGACCAATGGATTGCTGCGAAAGCCAAGTAAAAACAATTCGTAAAGGCAATTGTTGTTTTTGCATATATGTAGTTTCGCCGCTGTATAAGAAACAGGTTTCAGTTGGAACTATATTGGCTACAGTCACTGTCCGATTGACATATTACTTGACCTGTAACGTAATATATATTAATGCACACATTCCAGGAAAACTTGCAATATTTTGGTAATGCTTGTGGGAGATGGAAAGCAATTTTCGAGCACAAAATTGAAGAAGGACATTTTATCATAAAGAGGTTATAATATAACGCTTGCGTGTTTGGGGATGGCAAATATCAGGTATTAGGAATAAACACTATGTATTTAGCTTGCCAAGGCTTGCTAAATACAATGTTTATTCCCAATACAGGATATTTACCCTCCCCCAACACACAAGCGTGATAACCTCTACACACCCAACCAAGTTGGAACTGAAGCCAGTCCAGGACATTGTCTACCATCTTCCCTAGGCAAGGGAGTTAACTATAAAAGTACAGTTTCCACCCTTGCCGAACTAGGCTGGAATTATGGAGTCATAATTTTGCTGGACTAACGAGTGTATGCAGAGTCCAATCAAAATCAAGTAACGAACTCGATATCCGGTTCATAAACTGCCATGCAGATTTCAGTCGATTGCAGGATTTGCAAAGCATGTGTACCGCCAACTCATCGTCAACAGACAATAGAACCAGTATGTCAGTTTGTCATTTGTGTGATATACAAGCTCTGTCATATAGGCAGTGAGGCAATGGACTGGAAATGGTACTTTGAGATATTTTCAGATTACTGTGTTTTGCGTTTCTGGTTCAGTTGCTGCAAACCTCAATGAGCCCCTTCCAGTGAGGGAGGCTGCCAGGTGTGGCGGGCAGTCCTGGGAACCGGAGACTGCGACATCAGTCCGGAATCCACATTTTTTGTGGTTTCATTTTTTTTAAAAAGCCACAAAATCAGAAAACAAATACTACATCTAACTGGCCTTAACCAAAACACATTTTATTGTGAAACTGACATTCCCAGTTTGTATACATATTCCTACAAGTTGATTGAATAGAGATTCTTGTTTATGTTCTGTAGAAGAGGTCCACTTACATGTCGTGACGTTTGTTGAACAATCTTCCATTTTTCACCTGGCCCAAGGCACTGTCATTAATGTGTGTCTGAAAATGGATTGAGTATTGGAAGGTAATGGATATTTCTGTCAGTGATAGCCAGTTGACCTTTATGTTCATTGTATGGTGGAGGTGATGTTCAGGGTGGATTGTCTGCCAGCGCCACCTGCAATCTGTTGTTGTCAGACATCAGCCGGGCTTCATCCCAATACTCATCTGTCAGTAACCTTTTGTTGCTGTGTAGAGCATCGCTCAACGCGACCTTTTGCATATCTTTCATCATGTGCTGGTGTGCTACCCGATATGGCATATAAACTATTCCAAAATAACACGCCACAATTTCCTGTCGTGAGGACAATCATTTATCTCCTTTGTCTTGTTCTTTTAAACATGATCGTGAGTGGTGACCTTGTCAAGTCTGTTTTCATTATGTGGGATGTACAACATTTGGTGATTTGAAATCTGAGTCTTTCTTCTATCGATATTGTACAAATAAATATTGTGGTTGAATTTCAGCATACCGTTGTAATTTGACTTTGGCTTCTGGAGCAGATAAAAAACAATAGAAAATGTTGTCATGACACACGAACAAACTAATGGTGAAGTTGCTAAGTGTGATGTATTTCTTTGTTAACCCCCCGACCAAACAGGGCATGGGTATATTATAGTCATACCAAGGAATCCCCTCTTTCCTTCCCAGGACATTTTTATGTGCAACATGAACTTGAAAACTACTGCATAGATTCTTTTCAAACTTGGTGAACATTTTGTATACCAATAGATAATAATAGACGAGTAGCTGGTGGATGGGGAGTAGCTGGTGGATGGGGAGTAGCTGGTGGATGGGGAAGTAGATGAGTAGATGGGGGTGTAGATGAGTAGCTGGTAGATGGGGGAGTAGCTGGTGGATGGGGAGTAGATGAGTAGCTGGTGGATGGGGGAGTAGCTGGTGGATGGGGAGTAGCTGGTGGATGGGGAGTAGCTGGTGGATGGGAAGTAGATGAGTAGCTGGTGGATGGGGAGTACCTGGTGGATGGGGAGTAGCTGTTAGATGGGGGAGTAGCTGGTGGATGGGGAGTAGCTGGTGGATGGGGAAGTAGATGAGTAGCTGGTGGATGGGGAGTAGATGATTAGCTGGTGGATGGGGAGTAGCTGGTGGATAGGGAAGTAGATGAGTAGCTGGTGGATGGGGAGTAGCTGGTGGATGGGGAAGTAGATGAGTAGCTGGTGGATGGGGGAGTAGCTGGTGGATAGGGAGTAGATGAGTAGCTGTTAGATGGGGAGTAGCTGGTGGATGGGGAGTAGATGAGTAGCTGGTGGATGGGGAGTAGCTGGTGGATAGGGAGTAGATGAGTAGCTGGTGGATGGGGAGTAGCTGGTGGATGGGGAGTAGATGAGTAGCTGGTGGATGGGGGAGTAGCTGGTGGATGGGGAGTAGATGAGTGGATGGGGGAGTAGCTGGTGGATGGGAAGTAGATAAGTAGCTGGTGGATGGGGAGTAGATGAGTGGATGGGGAGTAGATGAGTGGATGGGGAGTAGATGAGTGGATGGGGGATGGGGAAGTAGATGAGTAGCTGGTGGATGGGGAGTAGCTGGTGGATAGGGAGTAGATGAGTAGCTGTTAGATGGGGGAGTAGATGAGTAGCTGGTGGATGGGGAAGTAGATGAGTAGCTGGTGGATGGGGGAGTAGATGATTAGCTGATGGATGGGGAGTAGCTGGTGGATGGGGAATAGCTGGTGGATAGGGAAGTAGATGAGTAGCTGGTGGATGGGGAGTAGCTGGTGGATAGGGAGTAGATGAGTAGCTGTTAGATGGGGGAGTAGATGAGTAGCTGGTGGATGGGGAAGTAGCTGGTGGATAGGGAGTAGATGAGTAGCTGGTGGATGGGGGAGTAGCTGGTGGATGGGGGAGTAGATAAATAGCTGGTGGATGGGGAAGTAGATGAGTAGCTGGTGGATGGGGGAGTAGATGATTAGCTGGTGGATGGGGAGTAGCTGGTGGATGGGGAGTAGCTGGTGGATAGGGAAGTAGATGAGTAGCTGGTGGGTGGGGAGTAGCTGGTGGATAGGGAGTAGATGAGTAGCTGTTAGATGGGGGAGTAGATGAGTAGCTGGTGGTTAGGGAAGTAGCTGGTGGATAGGGAGTAGATGAGTAGCTGGTGGATAGGGAGTAGATGAGTAGCTGGTGGTTTGGGAAGTAGATGAGTAGCTGGTGGCTGGGGGAGTAGCTGGTGGATAGGGAGTAGATGAGTAGCTGTTAGATGGGGGAGTAGCTGTGGATGGGGAGTAGATGAGTAGCTGGTGGATGGGGGAGTAGCTGGTGGATGGGGAGTAGCTGGTGGATGGGGGAGTAGCTGGTGGATGGGGAGTAGATGAGTAGCTGGTGGATGGGGAGTAGATGAGTAGCTGGTGGATGGGGAAGTAGATGAGTAGCTGGTGGATGGGGGAGTAGCTGGTGGATAGGGAGTAGATGAGTAGCTGGTGGATTGGGAAGTAGATGAGTAGCTGGTGGATGGGGGAGTAGCTGGTGGATAGGGAGTAGATGAGTAGCTTGTGGATGGGGAAGTAGATGAGTAGCTGGTCGATGGGGAAGTAGCTGGTGGATAGGGAGTAGATGAGTAGCTTGTGGATGGGGAAGTAGATGAGTAGCTGGTGGATGGGGGAGTAGCTGGTGGATAGGGAGTAGATGAATAGCTGGTGGATAGGGAGTAGATGAGTAGCTGGTGGATGGGGAAGTAGATGAGTAGCTGGTGGATGGGGGAGTAGCTGGTGGATAGGGAGTAGATGAGTAGCTGTTAGATGGGGGAGTAGCTGGTTGATGGGGAGTAGATGAGTAGCTGGTGGATGGGGGAGTAGCTGGTGGATGGGGAGTAGCTGGTGGATGGGGAGTAGCTGGTGGATGGGGAGTAGATGAGTAGCTGGTGGATGGGGAGTAGATGAGTAGCTGGTCAATGGGGGAGTAGCTGGTGGATGGGGAGTAGATGAGTGGATGGGGGAGTAGCTGGTGGATGGGGAGTAGCTGGTGGATAGGGGAGAAGCTGGTGGATGGGGAGTAGCTGGTGGATGGGGAGTAGATGATTAGCTGGTGGATGGGGAGTAGCTGGTGGATGGGGAGTAGCTGGTGGATGGGGAGTAGCTGGTGGATAGGGGAGAAGCTGGTGGATGGGGAGTAGCTGGTGGATGGGGAGTAGATGATTAGCTGGTGGATGGGGAGTAGCTGGTGGATAGGGAAGTAGATGAGTATCTGGTGGATGGGGGAGTAGCTGGTTGATGGGGAAGTAGATGAGTAGCTGGTGGATGGGGAGTAGATGAGTAGCTGGTAGATGGGGGAGTAGCTGGTGGATGGGGAGTAGCTGGTTGATGTGGAAGAAGATGAGAAGCTGGTGGATGGGGGAGTAGCTGGTGGATGGGGAGTAGCTGGTGGATGGGGAGTAGCTGGTTGATGGGGAGTAGATGGTCGATTGGGGAGTAGCTGGTGGATGGGTAGTAGATGAGTAGCTGGTAGATGGGGGAGTAGCTGGTGGATGGGGAGTAGATGAGTAGCTGGTGGATGGGGAGTAGCTGGTGGATGGGGAGTAGATGAGTAGCTGGTGGATGGGGGAAAAGCTGGTGGATGGGGGAGTAGCTGGTGGATGGGGAGTAGCTGGTGGATGGGGAGTAGCTGGTGGATGGGGGAGAAGCTTGTGGATGGGGAGTAGCTGGTGGATGGGGAGTAGATGAGTAGCTGGTGTTTTGGGAGTTATGGTAAGTGATGAAACAAGATAGAGCTGGCCTTGCACTTAAGTTATGGTCAGTGATGAAACAAATAGAGCTGGCCTTGCACTAAAGTTATGGTCAGAGATGAAACAAGATAGAGCTGGCCTAGCACTTATGTTATGGTCAGAGATGAACAAGATAGATCTGGCCTTGAGTTATGGTCGGTGGTGCAGGGATCACAGGGAATCAGCAAACCCTGATCCGTATTTTGAAATGAAAAGAACCCGTAATCCCTTGTGATGATTTCAAACAGTGGTAAGTTCCCTGTAAGCTGACTGTTCAAACAGTCAATCTGGGAATGTAATGTGTTATTGGTGTAGAGATAGATTACAAAACATCGCTTCTTCTTTGCAGGATGAGAAAGAGGCTGAAAAACCACCACCTTCTGAAACCAAGTTTGGTGCCAAGCCAAAGCATCACCAACTTAGCCGGAAAGAGGTTTGTAAAGTTGTCATGGTGGACACTGCTTTGATCATGCTGCAGAACACTTTCCTCCACATTTATCTAACAATGATTCTTGTCAGGGAAGTATGCTGTGACACAAATGAAGTTGATGGATGTGTATTCGGGGCTGTTAGGTAGAAGGAGAAGAATCTGGCAAAATAGGCAAGGAAAAATTCAACCTCGCAGATAATCGTTAAGTGGCTTGTCATGTTTTGGAAAAATCTTTCTCTTGTCTACAGGGAAAAAAATTGGTGTGTGGGTGTATGTGTGATCTGTTTTTGTGACCATTTTTCTACAATGTGATTTTTTATGGTAACATTACATTGATGGGACTCATGGGCTTCATGTTGTGATGTAGGTAGTTTGTGCTGACATGGATTTCTACCTATCAGCTGGAATGTTTGTTTGTTTCTCTGTTTGTTTGTTTGTTTAACACTGCACTCAACAATATTCCAGCTATATGTCGGCAGTCTGTACATAATCAAGTCTGGACCAGACAATCCAGTGATTGAGCATCATGAGCATAGATCAAAGCAACTTGGATATGATAACATGCATCAACCAAGTCAGCGAGCCTGACCACCCGATCCTATAAGTCTCTAACGACAAGCATAGGCACCTTTTACAGAAAGCATGAGTTGCTGAAGACCTCTACCCCGATCTTCACAGGTCCAACTGGAATGTAAACATTGTTGCATGTGTACGTGGTTTCAGTATGAGCTGCTCTACATTGAGGTGCTCTACACCATCAAGCACAAGATCGGGACAACCACCAGCTGCCACTCGCCGTTCATCCAGGACCTCTACCAATACGCCCAGGAGGCGTTCGGGGTGCGGCCGGAGGACCATGCTCGTCTCCTTGCCAAGGCCACTGAGGAGAAGGTCAGACATTGGGGGGGATAATTTAACATTCATTTTGTTGTGTTGTTTGCCTTCTGTTTCCTAGTATTAAATTGGAAACATGATATGCAATGTATATCAATATATCATGATATGCTATTGTCAAAACACAATATACACAGCTATGAGGGGGTGTGGTTGGGGAAGAGGTTATGATGGGGCTGGGAGGGGTTGTGATGTGGGGCTGGGAGGGATTGTGGTGGGGCTGGGAGGGGTTGTGGTGTGAGGGAAGGGGTTTGTTGTGGTGTGAGGAAAGGGGTTTGTTGTGGTGTGAGGGAAGGCGTTGTGGTGTGGGGCTTGGAGGTTGTGGTGTGAGGGAAGGGGTTGTGCTGAGGGCTGGGAGGGGTTGTGTGAGGCGAGGTGTTGTGGTGGGGCTGGGAGGGGTTGTGTGAGGCGAGGGGTTGTGTGAGGCGTGGGGTTGTGGTCAGGATGGAAAGGGTTGTGTGAGGCAAGGGGTTATGATGGGGCTGGAAGGGGTTGTGGAGGTAAAAGGGGTTGTTTGGGGCTTTGAGGGGTTGTGGGGCTAGGAGGGGTTGTGGTGGTGCTTGGAAGGATTGTGGTGTGGGGATGGGAAGGATTGTGGAGTGGGGCTGGTAGGGGTTGTGGTGTGGGGCCGGGAGAGGTTCTGGAGTGGGGCTGGGAGGGGTTGTGGTGTGAGGCCGGGAGGGGTGATGGTTGGGCTTGGAAGGGTTTTGGTGTGGGGCCGGGAGGGGTTGTGGTGTGGGGCCGGGAGGGGTTGTGGAGTGGGGCCGGGAGGGGTGGTTGTGTGGGGCCGGGAGGGGTTGTGGAGTGGGGATGGGAGGGGTTGTGGAGTGGGGCCGGGAGGGGTGATGGTTGGGCTGGGAAGGGTTGTGGAGTGGGGCTGGGAGGGGTTGTGGAGTGGGGCCGGGAGGGGTGATGGTTGGGCTGGGAAGGGTTGTGGAGTGGGGCTGGGAGGGGTTGTGGTGTGGGGCCGGGAGGGGTTGTGGAGTGGGGATGGGAGGGGTTGTGGAGTGGGGCCGGGAGGGGTTGTGGTGTGGGGCCGGGAGGGGTTGTGGAGTGGGGATGGGAGGGGTTGTGGAGTGGGGCCGGGAGGGGTGATGGTTGGGCTGGGAAGGGTTGTGGAGTGGGGCTGGGAGGGGTTGTGGAGTGGGGCCGGGAGGGGTGATGGTTGGGCTGGGAAGGGTTGTGGAGTGGGGCTGGGAGGGGTGATGGTTGGGCTGGGAAGGGGTGTGGAGTGGGGCTGGGAGGGGTTGTGGTGTGGGGCCAGGAGGGGTTGTGGAGTGGGGCTGGGAGGGGTGATGGTTGGGCCGGGAAGGGTTGTGGTGTGGGGCCGGGAGGGGTTGTGGAGTGGGGCTGGGAGGGGTTGTGGTGTGGGGCCGGGAGGGGTTGTGGAGTGGAGATGGGAGGGGTTGTGGAGTGGGGCCGGGAGGGGTGATGGTTGGGCTGGGAAGGGGTGTGGAGTGGGGCTGGGAGGGGTTGTGGTGTGGGGCCGGGAGGGGTTGTGGAGTGGGGCTGGGAGGGGTGATGGTTGGGCTGGGAAGGGTTGTGGTGTGGGGCCGGGAGGGGTTGTGGAGTGGGGCTGGGAGGGGTTGTTGTGTGGGGCCTGGAGGGGTTGTGGAGTGGGGCTGGGAGGGGTTGTGGTGTGGGGCTGGGAGGGGTTGTGGAGTGGGGCCGGGAGGGGTTGTTGAGTGGGGCCGGGAGGGGTGATGGTTGGGCTGGGCAGGGTTGTGGAGCAGGGATGGGAGGGGTTGTGGAGTGGGGCCGGGAGGGGTGATGGTTGGGCTGGGAAGGGTTGTGGAGTGGGGCTGGGAAGGGTTGTGGAGTGGGGCTGGGAGGGGTTGTGGTGTGGGGCTTGGAGGGGTTGTGGAGAGGGGCTGGGAGGGGTGATGGTTGGGCTGGGAAGGGTTTAATGTTCTGCGAACTGATGCATGCTATATTTTCCCTTGTATGTAGAGTTGCAACTGTATGTTTTGCCTTTTCCTGCAGCCTCCAATTGTCATCCTCAACATATCTGTGATTGAAGCTAAGGGACTGTTGGCCAAAGATGCAGACGGTAGGTTCCTTAACTCAGAAACCTCTCTGGAACTACTGCCATAGTGAGAATTCACTGCCACTACTGTCCTAGGTAGACCTTCCTTGTTACTGTCCTAGGTAGACCTTCCCTGTAACTGTCCTAGGTAGACCTTCCTTGTTACTGTCCCAGGTAGACCTTCCCTGTTACTGTCCTAGGTAGACCTTCCTTGTAACTGTCCTAGGTAGACCTTCCCTGTTACTGTCCTATGTAGACCTTCCCTGTTACTGTCCTAGGTAGACCTTCCTTGTTACTGTCCTAGGTAGACCTTCCCTGTTACTGTCCCAGGTAGACCTTCCCTGTTACTGTCCTAGGTAGACCTTCCCTGTTACTGTCCAAGGTAGACCTTCCCTGTGACTGTCCTATGTAGACCTTCCCTGTTACTGTCCTAGGTAGACCTTCCCTGTTACTGTCCAAGGTAGACCTTCCCTGTTACTGTCCCAGGTAGACCTTCCCTGTTACTGTCCCAGGTAGACCTTCCCTGTTACTGTCCTATGTAGACCTTCCCTGTTACTGTTCTATGTAGACCTTCCCTGTTACTGTCCTAGGTAGACCTTCCCTGTTACTGTCCTAGGTAGACCTTCCCTGTTACTATCCCAGGTAGACCTTCCCTGTTACTGTACTGTCCCAGGTAGACCTTCCCTGTTACTGTCCAAGGTAGACCTTCCCTGTTACTGACCAAGGTAGACCTTCCCTGTTACTGTCCAAGGTAGACCTTCCTTGTTACTGTCCAAGGTAGACCTTCCCTGTTACTGTCCTAGGTAGACCTTCCCTGTTACTGTCCAAGGTAGACCTTCCCTGTTACTGTCCAAGGTAGACCTTCCCTGTTACTGTCCTAGGTAGAACTTCCCTGTTACTGTCCAAGGTAGACCTTCCCTGTTACTGTCCTAGGTAGACCTTCCCTGTTACTGTCCAAGGTAGACCTTCCCTGTTACTGTCCAAGGTAGACCTTCCCTGTTACTGTCCTAGGTAGAACTTCCCTGTTACTGTCCTAGGTAGACCTTCCCTGTTACTGTCCAAGGTAGACCTTCCTTGTTACTGTCCTAGGTAGACCTTCCCTGTTACTGTCCTAGGTAGACCTTCCCTGTTACTGTCCCAGGTAGACCTTCCCTGTTACTGTCCCAGGTAGACCTTCCCTGTTACTGTCCCAGGTAGACCTTCCCTGTTACTGTCCAAGGTAGACCTTCCCTGTTACTGTCCAAGGTAGACCTTCCCTGTTACTGTACTGTCCCAGGTAGACCTTCCCTGTTACTGTCCTATGTAGACCTTCCCTGTTACTGACCAAGGTAGACCTTCCCTGTTACTGTCCCAGGTAGACCTTCCTTGTTACTGTCCAAGGTAGACCTTCCCTGTTACTGTCCAAGGTAGACCTTCCCTGTTACTGTCCTATGTAGACCTTCCCTGTTACTGTCCTATGTAGACCTTCCCTGTTACTGTACAAGGTAGATCTTCCCTGTTACTGTCCTATGTAGACCTTCCCTGTTACTGTCCAAGGTAGACCTTCCCTGTTACTGTCCAAGGTAGACCTTCCCTGTTACTGTCCTATGTAGACCTTCTCTGTTACTGTCCAAGGTAGACCTTCCCTGTTACTGTCCTAGCTTGACACTCTCTGTAACAACTCCCCTAGGCCCCTCACTGTAACTACTACCCTAGACTGCTGACTACTCTGCACTGCCTCAGTGGTTTAGTGGATTGTGTGCCTGCCCCGAGAGCAGCATGTGGAAGGTTCGATTCCCGGCCGGGTTATACCAAAAGATGTGAAAAAATGGAATTGTCATTTCCCTGCCTTGCACGCAGTATTAGGAGATGAAACAAAAACTGGTTCGCTCCGAGTTAATATACTGTGTCTGAGTGGGGTTTTCATGTTAAACTGTGGCATGGTATCTCAGTGGGCTAGCACTTTAAAATTGGCATTAGTTGGCCTAATACAAGCAACCACACACACACACGCATACAGACGCAGGCGCACCAACAGACACACAGACACGCACACAAACTCACTCATACACACACAGCACACACACACAGACATGCACACAAAATCACACACAAACTCACAGACACACTCTCACACACACACACACATGCACACACTCTCTCACACACATGCACATGTGCACACACTCTCTCTCACACACACATGCACATGTGCACACACTCTCTCTCACACACACACACACACACTGACTACAGTGTGGTAGAGGTTTCAGTGACCCCTACTGCACCTACTGACTACTGTGTGATACAGGTTTCAGTGACCCCTACTGCACCTACTGACTACTATGCGGTACAGGTTTCAGTGACCCCTACTGGACCTACTGACTACTGTGTGGTACATGTTTCAGTGACCCCTACTGGACTTACTGACTACTGTGTGGTACAGATTTCAGTGACCCCTACTGCACCTACTGTAGGGAACAGATTTCAGTAACCCCTACTGCACCTACTGACTACTACGTGGTACAGGTTTCAGTGACCCCTACTGGACCTACTGACTACTGTGTGGTACAGATTTCAGTGACCCCTACTGGACCTACTGACTACTGTGTGGTACAGGTTTCAGTGACCCCTACTGGACCTACTGACTACTGTGTGGTACATGTTTCAGTGACCCCTACTGGACTTACTGACTACTGTGTGGTACAGATTTCAGTGACCCCTACTGGACCTACTGACTACTGTGTGGTACAGGTTTCAGTGACCCCTACTGGACTTACTGACTACTGTGTGGTACAGATTTCAGTAACCCCTACTGCACCTACTGACTACTATGTGGTACAGGTTTCAGTGACCCCTACTGGACCTACTGACTACTGTGTGGTACATGTTTCAGTGACCCCTACTGGACTTACTGACTACTGTGTGGTACAGATTTCAGTAACCCTTACCTCACCTACTGAGTACTGTGAGGTACAGGTTTCAGTGACCCCTACTGGACCTACTGACTACTGTGTGGTACAGATTTCAGTGACCCCTACTGCACCTACTGTGTGGTACAGGTTTCAGTGACCCCTACTGGACCTACTGACTACTGTGTGGTACATGTTTCAGTGACCCCTACTGGACTTACTGACTACTGTGTGGTACATGTTTCAGTGACCCCTACTGGACTTCCTGACTACTGTGTGGTACAGATTTCAGTGACCCCTACTGGACCTACTGACTACTTTGTGGTACAGATTTCAGTAACCCCTACTGGACCTACTGACTACTCTGTGGTACATGTTTCAGTGATCCCTATTGGACCTACTGACTACTGTGTGGTACATGTTTCAGTGACCCCTACTGGACTTCCTGACTACTGTGTGGTACAGATTTCAGTGACCCCTACTGGACCTACTGACTACTTTGTGGTACAGATTTCAGTAACCCCTATTGGACCTACTGACTACTGTGTGGTACATGTTTCAGTGACCCCTACTGGACTTACTGACTACTGTGTGGTACAGATTTCAGTGACCCCTACTGGACCTACTGACTACTGTGTGGTACAGGTTTCAGTGACCCCTACTGGACCTACTGACTACTGTGTGGTACATGTTTCAGTGACCCCTACTGGACTTACTGACTACTGTGTGGTACAGATTTCAGTGACCCCTACTGGACCTACTGACTACTGTGTGGTACAGGTTTCAGTGACCCCTACTGGACCTACTGACTACTGTGTGGTACAGATTTCAGTAACCCCTACTGCACCTACTGACTACTGTGTGGTACAGGTTTCAGTGACCCCTACTGGACCTACTGACTACTGTGTGGTACATGTTTCAGTGACCCCTACTGGACTTACTGACTACTGTGTGGTACAGATTTCAGTAACCCTTACCTCACCTACTGAGTACTGTGAGGTACAGGTTTCAGTGACCCCTACTGGACCTACTGACTACTGTGTGGTACAGATTTCAGTGACCCCTACTGGACCTACTGACTACTGTGTGATACAGGTTTCAGTGACCCCTATTGGACCTACTGACTACTGTGTGGTACATGTTTCAGTGACCCCTACTGGACTTACTGACTACTGTGTGGTACAGATTTCAGTAACCCCTACTGGACCTACTGACTACTGTGTGGTACAGGTTTCAGTGAACCCTACTGGACCTACTGACTACTGTGTGGTACAGATTTTAGTGACCCCTACTGGACTTCCTGACTACTGTGTGGTACAGATTTCAGTGACCCCTACTGGACCTACTGACTACTTTGTGGTACAGATTTCAGTAACCCCTATTGGACCTACTGACTACTGTGTGGTACATGTTTCAGTGACCTCTACTGGACTTACTGACTACTGTGTGGTACAGATTTCAGTGACCCCTACTGGACCTACTGACTACTGTGTGGTACAGATTTCAGTGACCCCTACTGGACCTACTGACTACTTTGTGGTGCAGGTTTCAGTGACCCCTACTGGACCTACTGACTACTGTGTGGTGCAGGTTTCAGTGACCCCTACTGGACCTACTGACTACTGTGTGGTACAGGTTTCAGTGACCCCTACTGCACCTACTGTGTCGTACAGATTTCAGTGACCCCTACTGGACCTACTGACTACTGTGTGGTACAGGTTTCAGTGACCCCTACTGGACCTACTGACTACTGTGTGGTACAGGTTTCAGTGACCCCTACTGACTACTGTGTGATACAGGTTTCAGTGACCCCTATTGGACCTACTAAAGTCTGTGTGGTACAGGTTTCAGTGACCCCTACTGGACCTACTGACTACTGTGTGGTACAGGTTTCAGTGACCCCTACTGGACCTACTGACTACTGTGTGGTACAGATTTCAGTGACCCCTACTGGACCTATTGACTACTGTGTGGTACAGATTTCAGTGACCCCTACTAGACCTATTGACTACTGTGTGGTACTGGTTTCAGTAACCCCTACTGGACCTACTGACTACTGTGTGATACAGGTTTCAGTGACCCCTGCTGGACCTACTGACTACTGTGTGGTACAGGTTTCAGTGACCCCTACTGGACCTACTGACTACTTTGTGGTACAGGTTTCAGTGACCCCTACTGGACCTACTGACTTCTGTGCGGTACAGGATTCAGTGACCCCTACTGGACCTACTGACTACTGTGTGGTACAGATTTCAGTGACCCCTACTGCACCTACTGTGTGGTACAGGTTTCAGTGACCCCTACTGGACCTACTGACTACTGTGTGGTACAGATTTCAGTGACCCCTATTGGACCTACTGACTACTGTGTGGTACAGGTTTCAGTGACCCCTACTGCACCTACTGTGCGGTACAGAAGTCAGTGACCCCTACTTGACCTACTGACTTCTGTGGGGTACAGGTTTCAGTGACCCCTACTGGACCTACTGACTACTGTGTGGTACAGATTTTAGTGACCCCTACTGGACTTCCTGACTACTGTGTGGTATAGATTTCAGTGACCCCTACTGGACCTACTTACTACTTTGTGGTACAGATTTCAGTAACCCCTATTGGACCTACTGACTACTATGTGGTACATGTTTCAGTGACCCCTACTGGACTTACTGACTACTGTGTGGTACAGGTTTCAGTGACCCCTACTGGACCTACTGACTACTGTGTGGTACAGATTTCAGTGACCCCTACTGGACCTACTGTGTCGTACAGATTTCAGTGACCCCTACTGGACCTACTGACTACTGTGTGGTACAGGTTTCAGTGACCCCTATTGGACCTACTGACAACTGTGTCGTACAGATTTCAGTGACCCCTACTGCACCTACTGTGTGGTACAGGTTTCAGTGACCCCTACTGGACCTACTGACTACTGTGTGGTACAGATTTCAGTGACCCCTATTGGACCTACTGACTACTGTGTGGTACAGGTTTCAGTGACCCCTACTGCACCTACTGTGCGGTACAGACGTCAGTGACCCCTACTGGACCTACTGACTACTGTGTGGTACAGGTTTCAGTGACCCCTACTGGACCTACTGACTACTGTGTGGTACAGATTTCAGTGACCCCTACTGGACCTATTGACTACTGTGTGGTACAGATTTCAGTGACCCCTACTGGACCTATTGACTACTGTGTGGTACTGGTTTCAGTGACCCCTACTGGACCTACTGACTACTGTGTGATACAGGTTTCAGTGACCCCTACTGGACCTACTGACTACTGTGTGGTACAGGTTTCAGTGACCCCTACTGGACCTACTGACTACTTTGTGGTACAGGTTTCAGTGACCCCTACTGGACCTACTGACTTCTGTGCGGTACAGGATTCAGTGACCCCTACTGGACCTACTGACTACTGTGTGGTACAGATTTCAGTGACCCCTACTGCACCTACTGTGTGGTACAGGTTTCAGTGACCCCTACTGGACCTACTGACTACTGTGTGGTACAGATTTCAGTGACCCCTATTGGACCTACTGACTACTGTGTGGTACAGGTTTCAGTGACCCCTACTGCACCTACTGTGCGGTACAGACGTCAGTGACCCCTACTTGACCTACTGACTTCTGTGGGGTACAGGTTTCAGTGACCCCTACTGGACCTACTGACTACTGTGTGGTACAGATTTTAGTGACCCCTACTGGACTTCCTGACTACTGTGTGGTATAGATTTCAGTGACCCCTACTGGACCTACTGACTACTTTGTGGTACAGATTTCAGTAACCCCTATTGGACCTACTGACTACTGTGTGGTACATGTTTCAGTGACCCCTACTGGACTTACTGACTACTGTGTGGTACAGGTTTCAGTGACCCCTACTGGACCTACTGACTACTGTGTGGTACAGATTTCAGTGACCCCTACTGGACCTACTGTGTCGTACAGATTTCAGTGACCCCTACTGGACCTACTGACTACTGTGTGGTACAGGTTTCAGTGACCCCTATTGGACCTACTGACAACTGTGTCGTACAGATTTCAGTGACCCCTACTGCACCTACTGTGTGGTACAGGTTTCAGTGACCCCTACTGGACCTACTGACTACTGTGTGGTACAGATTTCAGTGACCCCTATTGGACCTACTGACTACTGTGTGGTACAGGTTTCAGTGACCCCTACTGCACCTACTGTGCGGTACAGACGTCAGTGACCCCTACTTGACCTACTGACTTCTGTGCGGTACAGGTTTCAGTGACCCCTACTGGACCTACTGACTACTGTGTGATACAGATTTCAGTGACCCCTACTGCACCTACTGTGTGGTACAGGTTTCAGTGACCCCTACTGGACCTACTGACTACTTTGTGGTACAGATTTCAGTGACCCCTACTGGACCTACTGTCTCGTACAGATTTCAGTGACCCCTTCTGGACCTACTGACTACTGTGCAGTACAGGTTTCAGTGACCCCTACTGGACCTACTGTGTCGTACAGATTTTAGTGACCCCTACTGGACCTATTGACTAATGTGCGGTACAGGTTTCAGTGACCCCTACTGGACCTACTGTGTCGTACCGATTTCAGTGACCCCTACTGGACCTACTGACTACTGTGTGGTACAGGTTTCAGTGACCCCTACTGGACCTACTGACTACTGTGTGGTACAGGTTTCAGTGACCCCTACTGGACCTACTGTGTGATACAGATTTCAGTGACCCCTACTGGACCTACTGACTACTGTGTGGTACAGGTTTCAGTGACCCCTACTGGACCTACTGACTACTGTGTGGTACAGGTTTCAGTGACCCCTACTGACTACTGTGCGGTACAGGTTTCAGTGACCCCTACTGGACCTACTGTGTCGTACCGATTTCAGTGACCCCTACTGGACCTACTGACTTCTGTGTGGTACAGGTTTCAGTGACCCCTACTGGACCTACTGACTACTGTGTGGTACAGGTTTCAGTGACCCCTACTGGACCTACTGTGTGATACAGATTTCAGTGTCCCCTACTGGACCTACTGACTACTGTGTGGTACAGGTTTCAGTGACCCCTACTGGACCTACTGACTACTGTGTGGTACAGGTTTCAGTGACCCCTACTGGACCTACTGACTGCTGTGTGGTACAGGTTTCAGTGGCCCCTACTGGACCTACTGTGTGATACAGATTTCAGTGACCCCTACTGGACCTACTGACTACTGTGTGGTACAGGTTTCAGTGACCCCTACTGGACCTACTGACTACTGTGTGGTACAGGTTTCAGTGACCCCTACTGACTACTGTGTGATACAGGTTTCAGTGACCCCTATTGGACCTACTAAAGTCTGTGTGGTACATGTTTCAGTGACCCCTACTGGACCTATTGACTAATGTGCGGTACAGGTTTCAGTGACCCCTACTGGACCTACTGTGTCGTACCGATTTCAGTGACCCCTACTGGACCTACTGACTACTGTGTGGTACAGGTTTCAGTGACCCCTACTGGACCTACTGACTACTGTGTGGTACAGGTTTCAGTGACCCCTACTGGACCTACTGTGTGATACAGATTTCAGTGACCCCTACTGGACCTACTGACTACTGTGTGGTACAGGTTTCAGTGACCCCTACTGGACCTACTGACTACTGTGTGGTACAGGTTTCAGTGACCCCTACTGACTACTGTGCGGTACAGGTTTCAGTGACCCCTACTGGACCTACTGTGTCGTACCGATTTCAGTGACCCCTACTGGACCTACTGACTTCTGTGTGGTACAGGTTTCAGTGACCCCTACTGGACCTACTGACTACTGTGTGGTACAGGTTTCAGTGACCCCTACTGGACCTACTGTGTGATACAGATTTCAGTGTCCCCTACTGGACCTACTGACTACTGTGTGGTACAGGTTTCAGTGACCCCTACTGGACCTACTGACTACTGTGTGGTACAGGTTTCAGTGACCCCTACTGGACCTACTGACTACTGTGTGGTACAGGTTTCAGTGACCCCTACTGGACCTACTGTGTGATACAGATTTCAGTGACCCCTACTGGACCTACTGACTACTGTGTGGTACAGGTTTCAGTGACCCCTACTGGACCTACTGACTACTGTGTGGTACAGGTTTCAGTGACCCCTACTGACTACTGTGTGATACAGGTTTCAGTGACCCCTATTGGACCTACTAAAGTCTGTGTGGTACAGGTTTCAGTGACCCCTACTGGACCTACTGACTACTGTGTGGTACAGGTTTCAGTGACCCCTACTGGACCTACTGACTACTGTGTGGTACAGGTTTCAGTGACCCCTACTGGACCTACTGACTACTGTGTGGTACAGGTTTCAGTGACCCCTACTGACTACTGTGTGATACAGGTTTCAGTGACCCCTATTGGACCTACTAAAGTCTGTGTGGTACAGGTTTCAGTGACCCCTACTGGACCTACTGACTACTGTGTGGTACAGGTTTCAGTGACCCCTACTGGACCTACTGACTACTGTGTGGTACAGGTTTCAGTGACCCCTACTGGACTTACTGACTACTGTGTGGTACAGGTTTCAGTGACCCCTACTGCATGCTGGGGATCCAGCCGAGCCATCCCTCTGAAGGCGATCCCAACACCTTGTTCTCATCTGACGAGGAATCAGGGACAAGGACGAAGGAGAAGGAGCGCCGTGGACTGCGTAAGTTCTCGACCAGTCTGCGCAAGAAGAAGGACAAGGAACTTGTGAAGGACCTGGTGCCTGCCAAATACATCCAGACAACCGCTGTGATACCCAACACTCTCAACCCTGAGTGGAATGAAAAATTCCGATTGTGAGTATTGATAACAAAATATGTAAATCATGAAAATTCACTTGTGAAAGCATCCTTAATTATGGGTGGATGTGTCTGTGTGTGCATCATGAAATACACTTGCCAACATCCTTAATTATTGCTGGATGTGCCTGTGTGTGCATCATGAAATACACTTGCCAACATCCTCAATTATGGGAAGATGTGTCTGTGTGTGCATCATGAAATACACTTGCCAACATCTTCAATTATGGGTGTATGTGTCTGTTTGCGTCATGAAATACACTTGCCAACATCCTCAATTATGGGTGGATATGTCTGTTTGCGTCATGAAATACACTTGCCAACATCCTCATTTATGGGTGGATGTGTCTGTTTGCATCATGAAATACACTTGCCAACATCCTCAATTATGGGTGGATGTGTCTGTTTGCATCATGAAATACACTTGCCAACATCCTCAATTATGGGAAGATGTGTCTGTGTGGGCATCATGAAATACACTTGCCAACATCTTCAATTATGGGAAGATGTGTCTGTTTGCATCATGAAATACACTTGCCAACATCCTTAATTATTGCTGGATGTGCCTGTGTGTGCATCATGAAATACACTTGCCAACATCCTCAATTATGGGAAGATGTGTCTGTGTGTGCATCATGAAATACACTTGCCAACATCCTCAATTATGGGAAGATGTGTCTGTGTGTGCATCATGAAATACACTTGCCAACATCCTCAATTATGGGTGGATATGTCTGTTTGCGTCATGAAATACACTTGCCAACATCCTCATTTATGGGTGGATGTGTCTGTTTGCATCATGAAATACACTTGCCAACATCCTCAATTATGGGTGGATGTGTCTGTTTGCATCATGAAATACACTTGCCAACATCCTCAATTATGGGAAGATGTGTCTGTGTGTGCATCATGAAATACACTTGCCAACATCTTCAATTATGGGAAGATGTGTCTGTTTGCATCATGAAATACACTTGCCAACATCCTCAATTATGGGTGGATGTGTCTGTTTGGATCATGAAATACACTTGCCAACATCCTCAATTATGGGAAGATGTGTCTGTGTGTGCATCATGAAATACACTTGCCAACATCCTCAATTATGGGAAGATGTGTCTGTGTGTGCATCATGAAATACACTTGCCAACATCCTCAATTATGGGTGGATATGTCTGTTTGCGTCATGAAATACACTTGCCAACATCCTCATTTATGGGTGGATGTGTCTGTTTGCATCATGAAATACACTTGCCAACATCCTCAATTATGGGTGGATGTGTCTGTTTGCATCATGAAATACACTTGCCAACATCCTCAATTATGGGAAGATGTGTCTGTGTGTGCATCATGAAATACACTTGCCAACATCTTCAATTATGGGAAGATGTGTCTGTTTGCATCATGAAATACACTTGCCAACATCCTCAATTATGGGAGGATGTGTCTGTTTGCATCATGAAATACACTTGCCAACATCCTCAATTATGGGAGGATGTGTCTGTTTGCATCATGAAATACACTTGCCAACATCCTCAATTATGGGTGGATGTGTCTGTGTGTGCATCATGAAATACACTTGCCAACATCCTCAATTATGGGTGGATGTGTCTGTGTGTGCATCATGAAATACACTTGCCAACATCCTCAATTATGGGAGGATGTGTCTGTTTGCATCATGAAATACACTTGCCAACATCCTCAATTATGGGTGGATGTGTCTGTGTGTGCATCATGAAATACACTTGCCAACATCCTCAATTATGGGAGGATGTGTCTGTTTGCATCATGAAATACACTTGCCAACATCCTCAATTATGGGTGGATGTGTCTGTGTGTGCATCATGAAATACACTTGCCAACATCCTCAATTATGGGTGGATGTGTCTGTGTGTGCATCATGAAATACACTTGCCAACATCCTCAATTATGGGTGGATGTGTCTGTGTGTGCATCATGAAATACACTTGCCAACATCCCCAATTATGGGAGGATGTGTCTGTTTGCATCATGAAACACACTTGCCAACATCCTCAATTATGGGTGGATGTGTCTGTGTGTGCATCATGAAATACACTTGCCAACATCCTCAATTATGGGTGGATGTGTCTGTGTGTGCATCATGAAATACACTTGCCAACATCCTCAATTATGGGAGGATGTGTCTGTTTGCATCATGAAATACACTTGCCAACATCCTCAATTATGGGTGGATGTGTCTGTGTGTGCATCATGAAATACACTTGCCAACATCCTCAATTATGGGAGGATGTGCCTGTGTGTGCATCATGAAATACACTTGCCAACATCCTCAATTATGGGTGGATGTGTCTGTGTGTGCATCATGAAATACACTTGCCAACATCCTCAATTATGGGAGGATGTGTCTGTGTGTGCATCATGAAATACACTTGCCAACATCCTCAATTATGGGAGGATGTGTCTGTGTGTGCATCATGAAATACACTTGCAAACATCCTCAATTATGGGAAGATGTGTCTGTGTGTGCATCATGAAATACACTTGCCAACATCCTCAATTATGGGAAGATGTGTCTGTGTGTGCATCATGAAATACACTTGCCAACATCCTCAATTATGGGAAGATGTGTCTGTGTGTGCATCTTGAAATACACTTGCCAACATCTTCAATTATGGGTGGATGTGTCTGTGTGTGCATCATGAAATACACTTGCCAACATCCTAAATTATGGGTGGATGTGTCTGTGTGTGCATCTTGAAATACACTTGCCAACATCTTCAATTATGGGTGGATGTGTCTGTGTGTGCATCTTGAAATACACTTGCCAACATCCTCAATTATGGGTGGATGTGTCTGTGTGTGCATCTTGAAATACACTTGCCAACATCCTCAATTATGGGTGGATGTGTCTGTGTGTGCATCATTAGATACACTTGCCAACATCTTCAATTATGGGTGGATGTGTCTGTGTGTGCATCATGAAATACACTTGCCAACATCCTCAATTATGGGTGGATGTGCCTCTGTGTGTGCATCATGAAATACACTTGCCAAGATCCTAAGTTATGGGTGGATGTGCCTCTGTGTGTGCATCATTAGATACACTTGCCAACATCCTCAATTTTTGGTGAATGTCTGTGTGTGCATCATGAAATACACTTGCCGACATCCTCAATTGTTATCCCCCCAGCATATAATGCAGGGGGATACAGCGAAATAAGGTAAATAATATGAAATATTATGCAAAGGAAAACTCAGAAAACAAATCTCCTTATTGGAAATTGTTACGATATTTAGTGAAAAATACAGGTAAGACTTTATCTATTCCCCCTCTGCGCAGACATGTCACAGACGAAAGCCCAAATATATACTCAGATTTAGATAAAGCTAACCAGTTAAACAAGTATTTTTCATGCATAGCAGATGTTGATGGAAGTAAGGCGATATTGCCAAATGTGGAAAAACGTACAGATAAAACATTTAGCACATTGCGAATAAACGTATATGAAATAAGTGATATAATAAAGTCTCATTCTTTGAATAAAGCTTCGGGCCCAGATCGCATTAGATCGCAAATTCTGAAACATACTGTAGCATCTTTAAGTGAAGTCTTATGTCTATTATTCAATATCTCATTGAGAACGCGTACATATCCAAGTCAATGGAAAGAGGGTCATGTTATGCCATTATTGAAAAAACGTGACCCAACACTTTCCTCAAATTATAGACCAATATCTTTGATAAGCTGTATCGGGAAAGTATTCGAACGAGTTGTGTTCAAGCACTTGCACAATTATTTTCATGAGAATTCGTTGCTATACAAATACCAATCAGGATTCCAAGCTGGTCACTCGACCGTCCACAAACTGTTGGAATTATATAATCAAGTGTGTAAAGCCTTCGATAAATTAATGAATGGGCTCAAGACTGGTTAATTCTATATAATCCGAGCAAAACAAAATCAATTCTCGTTTCCACAAAAGAGCTGCAGAGAACTTTGAAATTATTTTTGGATAATCAAAACATTGAAAATGTTAAAACACACAAATACCCGGGTGTTATATTGTCGTCATCGGGCAAGTGGTCAACTTGGGATTCAGTGATTCAACTATTAAAACAACATCAAAGATGATTCATTCAATGAGAAAGCTTAAGTATATGCTCTGTCGTAGTGTGTTGAGTAAGATTTATGTAATGTTTATTAGACCACATTATGAATATGCATGTGAAGTTTGGGACGGTTGTACCAAGGAGCAGAGTGACAAATTAGAAAAACTCCAACTGGAAGCAGCAAGAATTGTAACTGGTTTACCAACCTATACTTCCGTCAAAAATTTATATTTCGAAACTTCCAGGGAGCCCCTATCAGAGCATAGGAGAAAACGTAAATTGTGTTTATTCAATAAAATGTACAACAATATGACACCTTCATACCTTAAAGATCTAGTACCTCACTCTGTCGGGACAAACGTAACATACAACCTTAGAACCGCTCACAATATAACTATGCCTCTATTACGTACTAAGTTATCGGAATCCTCGTTTATACCATCCGCGATCAAATTGTGGAATACATTACCTATTCAGCAAAGGAATATTGAAACATTCCCTCGATTTAAATCCAGTTTAACAACAGATAGTCCTACAGTTCCATCATATTTCTCATATGGTTTAAGGAAAATTAACATAATACATACAAAATTAAGATATGATGACAGTGAATTAAAAAATGACTTATTTAGAAAAGGTTTAAACGAGGATCCAAAATGCCGATGTGGCAGCCCATGTGAAAATTCCTATCATTTTTTCATTGAATGTCCTTTATTTAAATCAGCTAGAAACGAATTGATGCACTCACTATTGTTAATTGTGAAAGATACTTGTGATGTAAATATTGACCTGATGCTAGTTGGAAATGCAATTTTTACCTAATCATGTGAACGAAAGCATTTTTAGGAATGTTCATACATATATAAAGAAAGCAAAAAGGTTTGAGTGAGCAGTGTGAATGTACATACATTTCTCTATCTCTTTCCTTTCCTTTCCTTTCCTTTCCTTTCCTTTCCTTTCTGTCATTTGATTTATTAACTGTAAATAAGCATACATGTAAATAGATGGGAGAGGGTGTTCTAAGTTGTGATAACCTGTGCCCAATCCTTTTCATGAGAATAAAATATGTTTAAACAAAAAAATAAAAAATATGTTTAAACAAAATACAGCGATCAACCAGGCCGTCTGTCCATCCGTCTGTCCGTCCGTCCGTCTGTCCGTCCATAGTCATTTCCTTTTCCGGGGCAGAACTCGAAAACAATTCAGTGTATTTGATTGAAATCTTGGCAAATCTATCAGTCACATACTGAAGTTGTGCCTTTTGCTATTTAGGGTTCTATAAGGGATCCCTATTATCTCAGCCTAACGATAAGGGGGTCCCTATCATTTCAGCCTAAAGATAAGGGTTGTCCCTATTATCTCAGACTAAAAATAATGGGATCCCTATTATCTCAGACTAAAGATAATGGGGTCCCTATTATCTCAGACTAAAGATAAGGGGGTCCCTATAATCTCAGACTAAAGATAAGGGTTGTCCCTATTATATCAGTCTGAAGGTAATGGGATCCCTATTATCTCAGCCTAAAGATAATGGGGTCCCTATTATCTCAGACTAAAGATAATGGGGTCCCTATTATCTCAGACTAAAGATAAGGGTGTCCCTATTATCTCATACTAAAGATAGGGTTGTCCCTATTATCTCAGACTAAAGATAATGGGGTCCCTATTATCGCAGACTAAAGATAATGGGGTCCCTATTATCTGCTGCAGGAAACATCTGGCACAGCAATATCAGTTCTGTCTCCCAGCTGATGCTAGCCTTGTGCTCATCATGTTTCACATGAAAGTGGCCACTGCTGATGTTAAGGCATTGTGTATTGTCTGACCAACAGGAACAATAAACGTCTCTTTAACCACAAAGCTTATAAAGCTCCTATGCACCGTGATTATCAATGGTGTTCACAGAATTCTCATCAATTTTAGAAATGGCTATTTTGAAAATGTCTTTCTGATCATTATCAGTGGCTGAGAAGAGTTATGTCAAATTATTTCTTTTATTCACATATATTTTTTTGAAAATTGAAATTCTCTTGAGAGGGATATGTTTCCTGTATATGCCAGTGACTGAGAACCAGACCATTTTTAAGGGAGAGAATTTATGGATGTCAACTTCTTTATTATGAGGAACACAACGTTTCAGAGTATATGCTTACTCCTTCATCAGGTGAATGAATGCTATGAGCCAGAGAACATATGCATGTACATGTAAGAACAACACAAGTAATAAGATAACAAAAGGTGGAAACTTAACAAGGGAAGACAGCACATAATGGGCTCTGATAGGTGATAAGCAATAGACAATGGAAGCCCACACTTTACAGTAATTAGCGCTGATAGGTGATAAGCAATAGACAATGGAAGCCAACACTACAGTAATTAGTGCTGATAGGTGATAAGCAATAGACAATGGAAGCCAACACTACAGTAATTAGTGCTGATAGGTGATAAGCAATAGACAATGGAAGCCCACACTTTACAGTAATTAGCGCTGATAGGTGATAAGCAATAGACAATGGAAGCCCACACTTTACAGTAATTAGCGCTGATAGGTGATAAGCAATAGACAATGGAAGCCCACACTTTACAGTAATTAGCGCTGATAGGTGATAAGCAATAGACAATGGAAGCCCACACTTTACAGTAATTAGCGCTGATAGGTGATAAGCAATAGACAATGGAAGCCAACACTACAGTAATTAGTGCTGATAGGTGATAAGCAATAGACAATGGAAGCCCACACTTTACAGTAATTAGCGCTGATAGGTGATAAGCAATAGACAATGGAAGCCCACACTTTACAGTAATTAGCGCTGATAGGTGATAAGCAATAGACAATGGAAGCCCACACTTTACAGTAATTAGCGCTGATAGGTGATAAGCAATAGACAATGGAAGCCCACACTTTACAGTAATTAGCGCTGATAGGTGATAAGCAATAGACAATGGAAGCCAACACTACAGTAATTAGCGCTGATAGGTGATAAGCAATAGACAATGGAAGCCCACACTTTACAGTAATTAGCGCTGATAGGTGATAAGCAATAGACAATGGAAGCCCACACTTTACAGTAATTAGCGCTGATAGGTGATAAGCAATAGACAATGGAAGCCCACACTTTACAGTAATTAGCGCTGATAGGTGATAAGCAATAGACAATGGAAGCCCACACTTTACAGTAATTAGCGCTGATTGGTGATAAGCAATAGACAATGGAAGCCAACACTTTACAGTAATTAGCGCTGATAGGTGATGAGCAATAGACAATGGAAGCCAACACTACAGTAATTAGCGCTGATAGGTGATAAGCAATAGACAATGGAAGCCCACACTTTACAGTAATTAGCGCTGATAGGTGATAAGCAATAGACAATGGAAGCCCACACTTTACAGTAATTAGCGCTGATTGGTGATAAGCAATAGACAATGGAAGCCAACACTTTACAGTAATTAGCGCTGATAGGTGATGAGCAATAGACAATGGAAGCCAACACTACAGTAATTAGCGCTGATAGGTGATAAGCAATAGACAATGGAAGCCCACACTTTACAGTAATTAGCGCTGATAGGTGATAAGCAATAGACAATGGAAGCCCACACTTTACAGTAATTAGCGCTGATTGGTGATAAGCAATAGACAATGGAAGCCAACACTTTACAGTAATTAGCGCTGATAGGTGATGAGCAATAGACAATGGAAGCCAACACTACAGTAATTAGCGCTGATAGGTGATAAGCAATAGACAATGGAAGCCCACACTTTACAGTAATTAGCGCTGATAGGTGATAAGCAATAGACAATGGAAGCCCACACTTTACAGTAATTAGCGCTGATAGGTGATAAGCAATAGACAATGGAAGCCAACACTACAGTAATTAGCGCTGATAGGTGATAAGCAATAGACAATGGAAGCCAACACTTTACAGTAATTAGCGCTGATAGGTGATAAGCAATAGACAATGGAAGCCCACACTTTACAGTAATTAGCGCTGATAGGTGATAAGCAATAGACAATGGAAGCCAACACTTTACAGTAATTAGCGCTGATAGTGTTGGACAACTGGAAGCCAGGACTAAATGTCACTGATTGGTAATGTCAATGGAAGAATGGGCAAACGGCCGGGGGTGACCATTTTTGTTTTCATTCTGTGGATTGCATCATGTGAATTTATCAGATCATGTAGAAAACCAACACCATTCCATTCACTTCATCTTGTGAAATTCTAGAAAAGAGACAATCCTAAAATTGAAACCACAGATAAACTACCACTTTTAGTCCACTAGTCCTTAAAAATGGCAAATGTCTACTAGTTCTTACCTTAACTGTTGGGCAGTTTGGCAAGGACTACATGACTAGTGCCAGTTTATAACGCTGAAGTGTCAGCACCAGCACCAGCTTAATCTGTCTAAAGCCTTCTGTCAGTGACTGCAAATTATGCACACCGGTCACATCGAGATGGCCGCACATCACACACACTGGTCACATCAAGATGGCCGCACATCACGCACTACAGTCACATCGAGATGGCCGCACATCAAGCACACGGGTCACATCAAGATGGCTGCACATCACGCACACTGGTCACATCGAGATGGGCGCACATCACGCACATCAGTCACATCTAGATGGCCGCACATCACGCACACCAGTCACATCAAGATGGCCACACATCACGCACACCTGTCACATCGAGATTGCCGCACATCACGCACACGGGTCACATCAAGATGGCTGCACATCACGCACACTGGTCACATCGAGATGGCCGCACATCATGCACACCAGTCACATCAAGATGGCCGCACATCACGCACACCAGTCACGTCAAGATGGCCGCACATCACGCACATGGGTCACATCTAGATGGCTGCACATCACGCACAAAGGTCACATATAAATGGCCGCACATCACGCACACGGGTCACATCGAGATGGCCGCACACCACGCACACCTGTCACTTCAAGATGGCCGCACATCACGCACACCAGTCACATCAAGATGGCTGCACATCACGCACACCAGTCACATCGAGATGGCTGCACATCACGCACACGGGTCACATCAAGATGGCTGCACATCACGCACACTGGTCACATCGAGATGGCCGCACTTCATGCAGACTGGTCACATCAAGATGGGCACACATCACGCACACCAGTCACATCGAGATGGCCGCACACCACGCACACCTGTCACATCAAGATGGCCGCACATCACGCACACGGGTCACATCAAGATGGCCGCACACCACGCACACCTGTCACATCAAGATGGCTGCACACCACGCACACCTGTCACTTCAAGATGGCCGCACATCACGCACACCAGTCACATCAAGATGGCTGCACATCACGCACACTGGTCACATCGACATGGCCGCACTTCATGCAGACTGGTCACATCAAGATGGGCGCACATCACGCACACCAGTCACATCAAGATGGCTGCACACCACGCACACCTGTCACTTCAAGATGGCCGCACATCACGCACACCAGTCACATCGAGATGGCCGCACACCACGCACACCTGTCACATCAAGATGGCCGCACATCACGCACATGGGTCACATCAAGATGGCCGCACACCACGCACACCTGTCACATCAAGGTGGCCGCACATCAACCACACGGGTCACATCGAGATGGCCGCACACCACGCACATCTGTCACATCCAGATGGCCGCACATCACGCACACTGGTCACATCGAGATGGCTGCACATCACGCACACCAGTCACATTGAGATGGCTGCACACCACGCACACCTGTCACATCCAGATGGCCGCACATCACGCACACTGGTCACATCCAGATGGCTGCACATCACGCACACCAGTCACATTGAGATGGCTGCACACCACGCACACCTGTCACATCAAGATGGCCGCGCATCATGCACACCAGTCACATCAAGATGGCCGCACATCACGCACACGGGTCACATCGAGATGGCTGCACATCACGCACACGGGTCACATCAAGATGGCCGCACATCACGCACGCGGGTCACATCAAGATGGCCGCACATCATGAACACTGGTCACATCTAGATGGACGCACAAAACTTATAACCGTCACATCAAGATGGGCTCACATCACGCACACTGGTCACATTGAGATGGCCGCACACCACTCACAGCAAGATGGCCGGACATCACGCACACTGGTCACATCAAGATGGACGCACACCACTCACAGCAAGATGGCCGCACATCACGCACACTAGTCACATCTAGATGGCCGCATATCACGCACACCAGTCACATCCAGATGGCCGCACATCATTCACACCAGTCACATCGAGATGGCCGCACATCACGCACACCAGTCACAGCAAGATGGCCGCACATCACGCACACCAGTCACATCTAGATGGCAGCACATCACGCACATGGGTTACATCGAGATGGCTGCACATCACGCACACTGGTCACATCTAGATGGACGCACAAAACTCACAACGGTCACATCAAGATGGCCTCATATCATGCACACTGGTCACATCGAGATGGCCTGCTCATCAAGCACACCAGTCACATCTAGATGGCTGCACATCACGAACGAGGGTTACATCGAGATGGCCGCACATCACACACACGGGTTACATTGAGATGGACGCACAAAACTCACAACGGTCACAGCAAGATTAGTCTATAAGTCTATTATCTGTCAGTGTTAGAGGATGTGTACCTGTTATCTGTCAATTTAAAAGATGTGTACCTGTTATCTGCCAATGTTAGAGGATGTGTACCTGTTATCTGTCAGCGTTTGATGATGTGTACCTGTTATCTGTCAGCTTTTGATGATGTGTACCTGTTATCTGTCAGTGTTAGAGGATGTCTGCCTGCTATCTGTCAGTGTTAGAGGATGGCTGCCTGTTATCTGTCAGCGTTTGATGATGTGTACCTGTTATCTGTCAGTGTTAGAGGATGTCTGCCTGCTATCTGTCAGTGTTAGAGGATGGCTGCCTTTTTTCTGTCAGCGTTTGATGATGCGTACCTGTTATCTGTCAGTGTTAGAGGATGGCTGCCTGTTGTCTGTCAGTGTTAGAGGATGGCTGCCTGTTGTCTGTCAGTGTTAGAGGATGGCTGCCTGTTATCTGTCAGCGTTTGATGATGTGTACCTGTTATCTGTCAGTGTTTGATGATGTGTACCTGTTATCTGTCAGTGTTAGAGGATGGCTGCCTGTTGTCTGTCAGTGTTAGAGGATGTGTACCTGTTTTCTGTCAGTGTTAGAGGATGGCTGCCTGTTATCTGTCAGCGTTTGATGATGTGTACCTGTTATCTGTCAGCGTTTGATGATGTGTACCTGTTATCTGTCAGTGTTAGAGGATGGCTGCCTGTTATCTGTCAGTGTTAGAGGATGGCTGCCTGTTGTCTGTCAGTGTTAGAGGATGTGTACCTGTTTTCTGTCAGTGTTAGAGGATGGCTGCCTGTTGTCTGTCAGTGTTAGAGGATGGCTGCCTGTTATCTGTCAGTGTTAGAGGATGTGTACCTGTTATCTGTCAGTGTTAGAGGATGGCTGCCTGTTATCTGTCAGTGTTAGAGGATGGCTGCCTGTTATCTGTCAGTGTTAGAGGATGTGTACCTGTTATCTGTCAGTGTTAGAGGATGGCTGCCTGTTATCTGTCAGTGTTAGAGGATGGCTGCCTGTTATCTGTCAGTGTTAGAGGATGGCTGCCTGTTATCTGTCAGTGTTAGAGGATGGCTGCCTGTTATCTGTCAGTGTTAGAGGATGGCTGCCTGTTATCTGTCAGTGTTAGAGGATGTGTACCTGTTATCTGTCAGTGTTAGAGGATGTGTACCTGTTATCTGTCAGTGTTAGAGGATGTGTACCTGTTATCTGTCAGTGTTAGAGGATGGCTGCCTGTTATCTGTCAGTGTTAGAGGATGGCTGCCTGTTGTCTGTCAGTGTTAGAGGATGGCTGCCTGTTATCTGTCAGTGTTAGAGGATGGCTGCCTGTTATCTGTCAGTGTTAGAGGATGGCTGCCTGCTATCTGTCAGTGTTAGAGGATGGCTGCCTGTTGTCTGTCAGTGTTAGAGGATGGCTGCCTGTTATCTGTCAGTGTTAGAGGATGGCTGCCTGTTATCTGTCAGTGTTAGAGGATGTCTGCCTGCTATCTGTCAGTGTTAGAGGATGGCTGCCTGTTATCTGTCAGTGTTAGAGGATGGCTGCCTGCTATCTGTCAGTGTTAGAGGATGGCTGCCTGTTGTCTGTCAGTGTTAGAGGATGGCTGCCTGTTATCTGTCAGTGTTAGAGGATTGCTGCCTGTTATCTGTCAGTGTTAGAGGATGGCTGCCTGTTATCTGTCAGTGTTAGAGGATGGCTGCCTGCTATCTGTCAGTGTTAGAGGATGGCTGCCTGTTATCTGTCAGTGTTAGAGGATGGCTGCCTGTTATCTGTCAGTGTTAGAGGATGGCTGCCTGCTATCTGTCAGTGTTAGAGGATGGCTGCCTGTTGTCTGTCAGTGTTAGAGGATGGCTGCCTGTTATCTGTCAGTGTTAGTGGTAGACTATACATTCTTTTGTTAGTTTTGAATACCAGCTATCGGTGTGAATTTTGATAGTTTTGAAAAGTTGACAATCATTTTCATTTTTCTTTAACAGTGACTTGGATGCTGCCCACACTGACCGGTTCCATTTGGACATCTGGTGAGTTGCACTATACTTGGGATAAATGTCACGTGGAACTGTATTTCATTCATATCAGGGGTGGGAGGAAATGGCAAGGTGACCCAGGAATTATCACTTTGGTGAAACCAGTGATCATGGGTACAGCGCTGATGGCTCAAGTACAGCTGATCCTGCAAAGCTCCTTACAGTGCCTTACCCCACTCAACCACCCATGCCCCTTTCAGTAAACACATAATCAGATAAGTTAATGATGGTCAGAATATATGTCTGTATTTTAAAGATTGTAAATACAAGAGATATTTACCTGCAGTGCTAGGTTTGAGTCTTAAGAGATTGAAGTGATACCAGAAGGGCCTTTATGTCTTACACACTTCAGTGTGGAATGTTCAGTGATTACAGACATGAGGCTGTAAGTTGCCTGTAACCAATAGCTTATTATTGATAATAAGTATAACAATAAGTATAGCACTGTCCGATGCCAGGGCTCCATTGCTACACGTTGCCTCCTGTATTGACATCAATAACGGATTCACCCTCACCCACACTCCATAATGGATTCACCCTAACCCACACTCCATAACGGATTCACACTCAACCACTAGAGGTGTAACGATACGGGAGGGTCGCGATACGTTACGTATCGTGATACAGGGGTCGCGATATGATACGTATCACGATACAGTGTTTACTGGTACAAGGTAAGCCAAGTTGATGTCTTTCTGCTCTCTAAAAGATGTGACAAGTACAGTTGAAGAAGATATAAGGTGTTTATTTACTGTTATAGCAAATTGTCAGCAATACAGTATGTTTTACTGAAACAACAAACTGGCTTTGAAACTGTTAAACGTATTTCATGTATTTTCTTAAGTATAGTGCGCACCAATGTATAATGCCCACCCCCCTCTAGCGGGTTCAATATTTTGGAAAAAAAAATAATTGAATATTATGCGCAGAAAAAATTACACTGTACTCCTTCAGCGAAGTCCGGCAAACAAACGGGTGATGAGAAACTTCATCAGTACAAATTCGAAATTTGAGATAAAAAAACACCAGACATGTTGATTTACCGTTTAAATTATATTTTTTGTTCAGCTAGGCATTGTTTTATATCCAGGGATTAAGATTACCTTGTGTATTTTCTCGTAAACTTAGCCGGACACAGCAATCAGCTGTACACACATTTTCTTGGAATCTACCGGTGATTCGGTCAAGACACACCCAATGATATAACTTTACAGCATTTTAATGCAAGGATCGGCAAAAGTTGGATCTGAAACTATTTTTTTTATCAGGAATAATATATTCCAATATCTTGTTAATTTAGATGCAGCTTTTACTAAACATATTTAAAATAATAATAACCCTAAGCGAAGCAGCTGATCGCCATTGCCGGGTATTATTTTTTACATGGAACCAGTCTGACCAGTCACCGTCAAGGCTCCCGTGCACGTGATCGCTTGATCGCGAGAATTGACATAGAATCGTCCAACAAAAACAAATATGACTTTTAACGAATCAAAGTATGGCATTTATGATATATGTATCCATTCTCTGTCAACTAAAGTTCGTTTCAAGGCATCAATGGCGGTAATCTGACCGTGGTTGCTGTTAATAACAGTGAGTTGTGCGATCTTCCGATCGCTTCATACACGATTTCGCCGAAATTATTTAAAACAATATTAAAAGGAATTTTGAATAAAATTAATGAAATAAGTTACAAACAAAAGTCCAGATATACAAAGAACACTTTTTCTAGCCAGACAGTGTAATAACATGAATAATTTGCGAACTTCAGTATGGATTTGTTGACATGGTATTTCCGGTGTTACGTGCTCACGGTAATGTCTTTCCATGGGGGAAAAACTTCAAAACTCATTAATTCGTGTATAATGCGCATCCCCTTCTACACAGCTGTGTTTTTGGGAAAAAAGGGCGCACTATACTCAAGAAAATATGGTAAGTAAAACTGTGTTATGAAAATATTGTATGTATCGCGATACATGCTTTCCAAATCGATGCATCATATCGTAGGCTGTGCAATGGGATACAATACTGTATCGCCGTATCGTTACGCCACTATCAACCACGCTTCATAACAGATTCACTCTCACCCACACTCCATAACGGATTCACTCTCACCCATACTCCATAACGGATTCACTCTCACCCATACTCCATAACAGATTCACTCTCACCCATGCTCCATAACGGATTCACTCTCACCCATACTCCATAACAGATTCACTCTCACCCATACTCCATAACGGATTCACTCTCACCCATACTCCATAACAGATTCACCCTCACCCACACTCCATAACAGATTCACTCTCACCAACGCTCCATAACGGATTCACTCTCACCCATACTCCATAACAGATTCACTCTCACCCACACTCCATAACGGATTCACCCTCACCTACACTCCATAACAGATTCACCCTCACCCACACTCCATAACAGATTCACTCTCACCAACGCTCCATAACGGATTCACCCTCACCCACACTCCATAACGGATTCACTCTCACCCATACTCCATAACAGATTCACCCTCACCCACACTCCATAACAGATTCACTCTCACCAACGCTCCATAACGGATTCACCCTCACCCACACTCCATAACAGATTCACTCTCACCCACACTCCATAACGGATTCACTCTCACCCATACTCCATAACAGATTCACTCTCACCTACACTCCATAACGGATTCACCCTCACCAACGCTCCATAACGGATTCACCCTCACCCACACTCCATAACGGATTCACTCTCACCCACGCTCCATAACGGATTCACTCTCACCCATGCTCCATAACAGATTCACTCTCACCAACGCTCCATAACGGATTCACCCTCACCCATGCTCCATAACGGATTCACCCTCACCCATGCTCCATAACAGATTCACTCTCACCCATACTCCATAACAGATTCACCCTCACCCACACTCCATAACAGATTCACTCTCACCAACGCTCCATAACGGATTCACTCTCACCCATACTCCATAACAGATTCACTCTCACCCACACTCCATAACGGATTCACCCTCACCTACACTCCATAACAGATTCACCCTCACCCACACTCCATAACAGATTCACTCTCACCAACGCTCCATAACGGATTCACCCTCACCCACACTCCATAACAGATTCACTCTCACCCACACTCCATAACGGATTCACTCTCACCCATACTCCATAACAGATTCACTCTCACCCACACTCCATAACGGATTCACCCTCACCTACACTCCATAACAGATTCACCCTCACCCACACTCCATAACAGATTCACTCTCACCAACGCTCCATAACGGATTCACCCTCACCCACACTCCATAACAGATTCACTCTCACCCACACTCCATAACGGATTCACTCTCACCCATACTCCATAACAGATTCACTCTCACCCACACTCCATAACGGATTCACCCTCACCAACGCTCCATAACGGATTCACCCTCACCCACACTCCATAACGGATTCACTCTCACCCACGCTCCATAACGGATTCACTCTCACCCATGCTCCATAACAGATTCACTCTCACCAACGCTCCATAACGGATTCACCCTCACCCATGCTCCATAACGGATTCACCCTCACCCATGCTCCAGAACAGATTCACTCTCACCAACGCTCCATAACGGATTCACCCTCACCCATGCTCCATAACGGATTCACTCTCACCCACGCTCCATAACAGATTCACTCTCACCCACACTCCATAACAGATTCACTCTCACCCACGCTCCATAACAGATTCACTCTCACCCACGCTCCATAACGGATTCACTCTCACCCATGCTCCATAACAGATTCACTCTCACCCACACTCCATAACAGATTCACTCTCACCCACGCTCCATAACGGATTCACCCTCACCTACACTCCATAACAGATTCACTCTCACCAACGCTCCATAACGGATTCACCCTCACCCATGCTCCATAACAGATTCACTCTCACCCAAGCTCCATAACGGATTCACCCTCACCTACACTCCATAACAGATTCACTCTCACCAACGCTCCATAACGGATTCACCCTCACCCATGCTCCATAACGGATTCACCCTCACCCATCCTCCATAACAGATTCACTCTCACCCACACTCCATAACAGATTCACTCTCACCCACACTCCATAACAGATTCACTCTCACCCACGCTCCATAACAGATTCACTCTCACCCACGCTCCATAACAGATTCACCCTCACCTACACTCCATAACAGATTCACCCTCACCTACACTCCATAACAGATTCACTCTCACCAACACTCCAAAACGGATTCACCCTCACCCATGCTCCATAACAGATTCACTCTCACCCACACTCCATAACAGATTCACTCTCACCAACGCTCCATAACGGATTCACCCTCACCCATGCTCCATAATAGATTCACTCTCACCCATGCTCCATAACAGATTCACTCTCACCCACACTCCATAACGGATTCACTCTCACCCACGCTCCATAACGGATTCACTCTCACCCATACTCCATAACAGATTCACTCTCATCCACGCTCCATAACGGATTTACTCTCACCCTCCCACGCTCTATCCAATAAAGACATGATTTTGCCTATTTGTCTGTGCCTTGCCTAACTGGCAATACATGTACTTATCTCTTGTCAACGCATTGTATTTTAATCAAATATGATTATATCATCTTCCTCTTGTAGTGACAAATAGAAACCTAATATGTTATGAAGCCCGTTTTACACTTGAGATTTTCCAAGTTGACCTAAAAGCATTCATTCCTGCCTGTCGTTTCTGTTACGAATTCCTCCTTCTCATACAGGCAAAGGCTTAAACAAATAGTTACATGATCAGTCCTGCACCTGGAATGACGACCATGTTTGAGACGTGGTGTGATAGACGTCCTCCCAGGAGATGTGTGCTCATGGTTTATTCATTATTTTCTGCATATGGAGGATATATATGAGACCCCTGGTCCAGTCTTAGCAAGATTGATTATGTTGCCAGAAAACATACAATCTGCAATAATGAAGGCGCGGTTATTTCCAAGTGAATTATTCCGAATATAGAGACTATGTGGTTGAGGAGAGAATAATGAAGCAATGAGAGGCTGTCGTCAGCGAGAGCCAGCATTATACATTAGCAGATTACAGGGGAGTCGCATTGATAACTGTATTCCTGGAAACAAATACAAAATACTAATGCTAATTGAAAACAAATAAAGTAAACATCTTGGCCATTTTTTAAAAATCAGTACTTTCTCTTTCTAGTAAGTATTAGAACTGGAATAGTATATTCAAAGTGGATATATGTGTGTATTGGTGTGGTGTGAAAGCTCTCGAAGCATGCATCATGTCTGCTTATTTCTTGCTGAAGGTGATGTCACGCGGTTGCCGTGATGATGTACGGGCTCTGGGTGGGTGTGAAATGATCAGTACTCTCGGGGATTATTAAATACTATATGATATGGAGAGTTCAGCCCTAATGAAGACTTGTCATTGTCAAGCTCTGGCTATTCATATTTGAAAGTAGATGTTGCAAAAAAAATGTAAAATGACTGGATTTCAGATCAGTTAATGTTCTAAGACACTGACTGTCATTCAAAATGGCCCAAGGACTTTTTTCAAATTTGTCCTGTCAAAAGTTAATAAATCATTAAACTGCCCTAATGCAATTTGTCTCCATCAAAATCAGTGAAAATATAATACAGTGTTCCCTTGTTATTGCGCCCTTCAATATAGCGCTAACTCGGTTATAGCGCGTGGTAAAGCATGGCTCCCAAAATTTACTAGTTTTCCAATGACGCGATGTTTTCCCCCATCTCAGAAAACATTATCAGCTGATCACGTAACACCGGAAATACCAGTCAACAAATCCGAACTGAAGTACGGAATTTCATTCTAGATTATTATAATATCTGGTAATAAAAAAAAATGTTCATTGTTTATCTGGACTAATGTTTGCAATTTATTTTTTTAATTATATTCAAAATTTCATTCAATAATTATAATAATCTTATGCGAAGTGATCGGTAGATCGCACAACTCACTGTTATTTACAGCAACCACGGTCAGATTACCGCTATTGATGCCTTTAAACGAACTTTAGTTGCAAGAGAATGGATACACATATCATAAATGTCGTACCATTACTCGCTAAAAGTCATATTTGAGGCAGTTTGTCTATTAAATGTCAACATAACGTTTTTGCAATCGAAATACATGTAGCGCGGGAAGTCCTTACGGTGACTGGTCAAAATCGTTCCATACGTCAAAAAATATCCTGCATACAATCTGTACCAAAGTGCTACGCTTGTGGTTCTTATAATTTTAAGTATATATGGTGGAAGCTGCAGCTAAAATAACATTATATTGGAATATATTATTTCTGATAAAATAATGATTTCAGATACAGTTTCTTCCGACCATTGCATTATATTTTTTTAAAGTGGTATCACTGGGTACGTTTCAACTAAATCACCGGTAGATTGGGAGCAATTATATCCAATTTCATACTTTTATTGACCAAGTTTGTTATAGATCTACCTGCTTATTCACCTCAAAGGGATATGATGTGTTGTTGTTTTTTGAAGCGCAGATTAATACTCGATCAATTCTTTTTTTACACTATGAATCATGAATAACTTCTGAAACGTGCAACATAGATCATGTTAGGTAGGCAGAGCATGTATACTGTTTTGTTGGTCATCTACCACCTACGACTCGACCTTCGTTAAACCGCTGATCATCTATAATGCTCATCAATTATTTGGACCCCGAAGGTAGCGTAGTAGCGAGGGATCATTGTATATTGAATGAAACCAAAATACAACATGTACAATACAGGATGTACAAAACAATACAAAGTGTACAATACAACATGTACAATACAATACAAAGTGTACAATACAACATGTACAATACAGGATGTACAACACAATACAAAGTGTACAATACAACATGTACAATACAACATGTACAATACAATACAAAGTGTAAAATACAGGCTGTACAACACAATACAAAGTACAATACAGGATGTACAACACAATACAAAGTGTACAATATAACATGTATAACACAATACAAAGTGTACAATACAACATGTACAATACAGGATGTACAACACAATACAAAGTGTACAATACAACATGTACAATACAATACAACATGTACAATACAGGCTGTACAACACAATTCAAAGTGTATAATACAACATGTACAATACATGATGTACAACACAATATAAAGTGTACAATATAACATGTATAACACAATACAAAGTGTACAATACAACATGTACAATACAATACAAAGTGTACAATACAGGATGTACAATACAACATGTACAACGCAATACAAAGTGTACAATACAACATGTACAATACATGATGTACAACACAATATAAAGTACAATATAACATGTATAACACAATACAAAGTGTAAAATACAACATGTACAATACAATACAAAGTGTACAATACATGATGTACAATACAGGATGTACAACACAATACAAAGTGTACAATACAACATGTACAATACAGGATGTACAACACAATACAAAGTGTACAATATAACATGTATAACACAATACAAAGTGTGCAATACAACATTTACAATACAGGATGTACAACACAATACAAAGCGTACAATACAACATGTACAATACAATACAAAGTGTACAATACAGGCTGTACAACACAATACAAAGTACAATACAGGATGTACAACACAATACAAAGTGTACAATATAACATGTAGAACACAACACAACATATACAATACAGGATGTACAACACAATACAAAGTGTACAATACAACATGTACAATACAGGATGTACAACACAATACAAAGTGTACAATACAACATGTACAACACAATACAAAGTGTACAATACAACATGTACAATACAGGATGTACAACACAATACAAAGTGTACAATGCAAAGTGTAAAATACAACATGTACAATACAATACAGAGTGCAATACAACATGTACAATACAGGATGTACAACACAATACAAAGTGTATAATACAACATGTACAATACAATACAAAGTGTACAATACAACATGTACAATACAGGATGTACAACACAATACAAAGTGTACAATACAACATGTACAATACAGGATGTACAACACAATACAAAGTGTACAATATAACATGTATAACACAATACAAAGTGTACAAAACAACATGTACAATACAGGATGTACAACACAATACAAAGTGTACAATACAAAGTGTACAATACAACATGTACAATACAATACAAAGTGCAATACAACATGTACAATACAGGATGTACAACACAATACAAAGTGTACAATACAACATGTACAATACAGGACGTACAACACAATACAAAATGTACAATAAAACATGTACAATATAACATGTACAACACAATACAAAGTGTACAATACAAAGTGTACAATGCAACATGTACAATACAATACAAAGTGTACAATACAACATGTACAATACAACATTTACAACACAATACAAAGTGTACAATACAACATGTACAATACAGGATGTAGAACACAATACAACATGTACAATACAAAGTGTACAATACAACATGTACCTTACAGGATGTACAACACAATACAATGTGTACAATACAACATGTACAACACAACACAAAATTTACAATATAACATGTAGAACACAACACAAAGTGTACAATACAGGATGTACAACACAATACAAAGTGTACAATACAACATGTACAATACAGGATGTACAACACAATACAAAGTGTACAATACAACATGTACAACACAATACAAAGTGTACAATACAACATGTACAATACAGGATCTACAACACAATACAACATGTACAATACAACATGTACAACACAATACAAAGTGTACAATACAGGCTGTACATCACAATACAAAGTGTACAATACAACATGTACAATACAGGATGTACAACACAATACAATGTGTACAATACAACATGTACAACACAATACAAAGTGTACAATATAACATGTAGAACACAACACAAAGTGTACAATACAGGATGTACAACACAATACAAAGTGTACAATACAACATGTACAATACAGGATGTACAACACAATACAAAGTGTACAATACAAAGTGTACAACACAATACAAAGTACAATACATGATGTACAACACAATACAATGTGTACAATACAACATGTACAACACAATACAACGTGCAATACAACATGTACAATACAGGATGTACAACACAATACAACATGTACAATACAACGTACAACACAATACAAAGTGAAGAATACAGGCTGTACAACACAATATGAAGTGTACAATACAACATGTACAACACAATACAAAGTGTGCAATACAACATGTACAATACAGGATGTACAACACAATACAACGTGTGCAATACAACATGTACAACACAATACAGGATGTACAATACAGGATGTACAACACAATACAAAGTGTACAATACAGAATGTACAACACAATACAATGTGTACAATACAGGATGTACAACACAATACAACATGTACAATACAGGATGTACAACACAATACAATGTGTACAATACAGGATGTACACCACAATACAATGTGTACAATACAGGATGTACAACACAATACAATGTGTACAATACAGGATGTACACCACAATACAATGTGTACAATACAGGATGTACACCACAATACAATGTGTACAATACAGGATGTACAACACAATACAAAGTGTACAATACAGGATGTACAACACAATACAATGTGTACAATACAGGATGTACACCACAATACAATGTGTACAATACAGGATGTACAACACAATACAAAGTGTACAATACAACATGTACAACACATCAGGTTGGGGATGAGTTAAAAGTTATCCATTATGCAAGATAGTGTATGTTTTTAGACAATACTTGAAGGTAAAACAAGATTGGGTATGATTATGAACTTCCCACTGTGATGTTTGCTGATGCTGTAATATTGCTGCTGTTGGTGACAGGGATCACGATGAGGAGTTCTCTGTCATCGATGCTGCCAAGAGCCTGAATGAGGTGTCGGGCTTCAGGGGGCTCGGACGTTTCTTCAAACAGATTGCTCAGTCAGCCCGCACCAAAAACGACAGCAGTATCGATGATTTCCTGGGCTGTGTGGACATAGGACTTGACGTAAGATGCGTGGCAGATGATATTAGTACATAGCTCTGTGTGTAGTACCGGCACTTTTGTGAACTTAATTCATGCTTTTCCTCGCCTTTCTGGGATTGATCTAGGCCTGCATAGATAGCTGATATAAATCATGACTTGTAGTTCTAGTCATCACTACTGTTACGGCTTTGTATACATGACTTGTAGTTCTAGTCATCACTACTGTTATGGCTTTGTATACATGCCTTGTAGTTCTAGTCATCACAACTGTTACGGCTTTATATACATGACTTGTAGTTCTAGTCATCACTACTGTTACGGCTTTGTATACATGACTTGTAGTTCTAGTCATCACTACTGTTAAGGCTTTATATACATGACTTGTAGTTCTAGTCATCACTACTGTTACGGCTTTATATACATGACTTGTAGTTCCAGCCATCACTACTGTTAAGGTTTTATATGCATGTCTATGTGTGTCTGTGTGTGTGTCTGTCATGTTGTAAATCTGTATGTCTGTGTGCGTGTCTGTGTCATGTTGTAACTCTGTGTCTCTCTCTTTGTGTGTGTGTCATGTTGTAGCTATGTGTGTGTGTGTGTGTGTGTGTGTGTGTGTGTGTGTGTGTGTGTGTGTGATGTTGTAACTCTTTGTGTCAGTGTGTGTGTCTGTCAGGATTGTAACTCTGTATGTCTGTGTGTGGGTGTGTGTGTCATGTTGTAGCTATGTGTGTGTGTGTGTGTGTGTGTGTGATGTTGTAACTCTTTGTGTCAGTGTGTGTGTCTGTCAGGATTGTAACTCTGTATGTCTGTGTGTGGGTGTGTGTGTCATGTTGTAGCTATGTGTGTGTGTGTGTGTCATGTTGTAGCTCTGGGTGTGTGTGTGTCATGTTGTAGCTCTGTGTTTGTGTGTTACAGAACATCCTGTCTGTGGGCCTGGACCAGTGGTATCAGCTGTGTGTGTGTGTGTGTGTGTGTGTGTGTGTGTGTGTGTGTGTGTGTGTGTGTGTCATGTTGTAGCTCTGTGTGTGTGTGTGTGTGTGTGTGTGTGTGTTACAGAACATCCCGTCTGTGGGACTGGACCAGTGGTGACCGCTGTGTGTGTCTGTGTCATGTTGTAGCTCTGGGTGTGTGTGTGTGTCACGTTGTAGCTCTGGGTGTGTGTGTTACAGAACATCCCGTCTGTGGGGCTGGACCAGTGGTATCAGCTGTGTGTGTGTGTGTCATGTTGTAGCTCTGTGTGTGTGTGTTACAGAACATCCCGTCTGTGGGGCTGGACCAGTGATATCAGCTGTGTGTGTGTGTCATGTTGTAGCTTTGCTTGTGTGTGTGTCATGTTGTAGCTCTTGGTGTGTGTGTGTCATGTTTTAGCTCTCTGTGTGACTGTGTTACAGAACATCCCGTCTGTGGGGCTGGACCAGTGGTATCAGCTGTGTGTGTGTGTGTCATGTTGTAGCTCTGTGCGTGTGTGTGTGTCATGTTGTAGCTCTGTGTGTGTGTGTGTGTGTGTGTGTGTCATGTTGTAGCTCTCTGTGTGTGTGTGTTACAGAACATTCCGTCTGTGGGGCTGGACCAGTGGTATCAGCTGTGTGTGTGTGTGTCATGTTGTAGCTCTGTGTGTGTGTGTCATGTTGTAGCTCTGTGTGTGTGTGTGTGTGTCATGTTGTAGCTCTCTGTGTGTGTGTGTTACAGAACATCCCGTCTGTGGGGCTGGACCAGTGGTATCAGCTGTGTGTGTGTGTCATGTTGTAGCTCTCTGTGTGTGTGTGTTACAGAACATCCCGTCTGTGGGGCTGGACCAGTGGTATCAGCTGCGTGTGTCTGTGTCATGTTGTAGCTCTGTGTGTGTGTGTTACAGAACATCCTGTCTGTGGGGCTGGACCAGTGGTATCAGCTGCGTGTGTCTGTGTCATGTTGTAGCTCTGTGTGTGTGTGTTACAGAACATCCCGTCTGTGGGGCTGGACCAGTGGTATCAGCTGTGTGTGTGTGTGTCATGTTGTAGCTCTGTGTGTGAGTGTGTTACAGAACATCCCGTCTGTGGGGCTGGACCAGTGGTATCAGCTGTGTGCGTGTGTCATGTTGTAGCTCTGGGTGTGTGTGTGTTACAGAACATCCCGTCTGTGGGGCTGGACCAGTGGTATCAGCTGTGTGTGTGTGTCATGTTGTAGCTCTGGGTGTGTGTGTGTTACAGAACATCCCGTCTGTGGGGCTGGACCAGTGGTATCAGCTGTGTGTGTGTGTCATGTTGTAGCTCTGTGTGTGTGTGTGTCATGTTGTAGCTCTGTGTATGTGTGTTACAGAACATCCCGTCTGTGGGCCTGGACCAGTGGTATCAGCTGTGTCTGTATCATGTTGTAGCTCTGGGTGTGTGTATGTCATGTTGTAGCTCTGTGTATGTGTGTTACAGAACATCCCGTCTGTGGGGCTGGACCAGTGGTATCAGCTGTGTGTGTGTGTCATGTTGTAGCTCTGTGTGTGTGTGTGTTACAGAACATCCCGTCTGTGGGGCTGGACCAGTGGTCTCAGCTGTGTGTGTGTGTCATGTTGTAGCTCTGTGTGTGTGTGTCATGTTGTAGCTCTGTGTGTGTGTGTGTCATGTTGTAGCTCTGTGTGTGTGTCATGTTGTAGCTCTGTGTGTGTGTGTCATGTTGTAGCTCTGTGTGTGTGTGTGTTACAGAACATCCCGTCTGTGGGGCTGGACCAGTGGTATCAGCTGTGTGTGTGTGTGTGTGTGTGTCATGTTGTAGCTCTCTGTGTGTGTGTGTGTTACAGAACATCCCGTCTGTGGGGCTGGACCAGTGGTATCAGCTGTGTGTGTGTGTGTGTGTCATGTTGTAGCTCTGTGTGTGTGTGTCATGTTGTAGCTCTGTGTGTGTGTCATGTTGTAGCTCTGTGTGTGTGTGTGTCATGTTGTAGCTCTGTGTGTGTGTGTCATGTTGTAGCTCTGTGTGTGTGTGTGTTACAGAACATCCCATCTGTGGGGCTGGACCAGTGGTATCAGCTGTGTGTGTGTGTCATGTTGTAGCTCTCTGTGTGTGTGTGTTACAGAACATCCCGTCTGTGGGCCTGGACCAGTGGTATCAGCTGTGTGCGTCTGTGTCATGTTGTAGCTCTGGGTGTGTGTGTGTCATGTTGTAGCTCTGTGTGTGTGTGTGTCATGTTGTAGCTCTCTGTGTGTGTGTGTTACAGAACATCCCGTCTGTGGGCCTGGACCAGTGGTATCAGCTGTGTGTGTGTGTCATGTTGTAGCTCTGTGTGTGTGTCATGTTGTAGCTCTGTGTGTGTGTGTGTCATGTTGTAGCTCTGTGTGTGTGTGTGTCATGTTGTAGCTCTCTGTGTGTGTGTGTCACAGAACATCCCGTCTGTGGGGCTGGACCAGTGGTATCAGCTGTGTGTGTGTGTCATGTTGTAGCTCTGTGTGTGTGTGTCATGTTGTAGCTCTGTGTGTGTGTGTGTCATGTTGTAGCTCTGTGTGTGTGTGTGTCATGTTGTAGCTCTGCGTGTGTGTGTTACAGAACATCCCGTCTGTGGGGCTGGACCAGTGGTATCAGCTGCAGGGCAGGTCCTCCAGGTCAAACATCCAGGGGGAGATCCACCTCAAGCTTAAGTTAGCCACGAGGGAAGATCGAGGCATCCCTGAAGATGACAACTGGACAGACGTCAAACAGCATGAAGATCTTATGTGTATATTTATTGAACATGAAGTCAGAAAATTTAATGTAAGTGTTAAGAAATATTTTGATTTTACAATATCCTATGTAAGAACTTAAAGTCTTTTTCACCTTTTAGTTTTAGCTCTTTGAGATTATTTGGTGGCATGTTGTCCCATCTTCAAGTTGGCATGCCTTTGGTGACTGTTACAGTATTGGCATCTCTACAAGGCTAATGAAGCAGAAACTTGCAAATATAAAGTCTTTGATTGGCATAAATAGTTGGAAGAAAAGGAAAGCATGACACCGCTAGTGGTGGGACAATACACCAATGCATCAGTGGATCGCTATATTTTTCTTCCCGATATAAGTATCGATCACAGCCACAGACTAAGTAAAAAAGTATCACTTCATTCCTTAAATGTTTACTTTAATGGCTGTTACACCGAACACTAATTTGTAGGGAAAATTAGTATTGAAAAATATGTTCATCCATTGCTTCATACTTGACGCTGCTAACTGTAAATCGTAAACTGTAAATATTTGACTATCCTGTCAATGAAAAACATGACTTACACACCACAGATAAGAGCACATACAAGTATAGTGATACATATCGGATCGTGAACAAGTATAATGACTACCCAGTATTGCCCAAGTGATGTTGTTAAAATATTGCTCATATAATTTGAATCTGATTATAAGCATGGTAGCCATATTGAAATTGTCATGTTGGCCCATGACTGCTTGTATAATAACAGAATTGTGATCTGACTTTAAAAACATGGGGGCCATTTTCTCTCAGTTCTTTTGTGAAGACTCGGAGAAGAATAGGTCTTCCTCAATCCATGCTTGCCGTAAAAGGCGACTATGCTTATCGTAAGAGGCAACTAACGGGATCGGGTGGTCAGGCTCACTGACTTGGTTGATGCATGTCATGGATCCCAATTGCGTGGATTGATGCTTATGATATTAATCAGTGGATTGTCTGGTCCAGACTCAATTATTTACAGACCGCTGTCATATAGCTGGAATATTGCTTAGTGCGGCGTTAAACAAAAAAAACAACCACCCAACCAACCAACCTTTTGTTATTTCTTTTACTTCTTCTTTACCCTTGTATGACGTTCTTGATTTAATATCATATCCAGAAAACTTTAGGTGAGCTACCCCACCCAAGGCTCTATTTTCCATTATGACAAGGACCCTTGTCTTGGAGGCTTGATTCCCAACACTGCATCTTGGAACAATAGTCCAGCGGAAGTTGTCACAGATGATGAAGGAATCAGGAGGACGTTTCATTACAGACATTATACTGATCATTTGTAACCACTAGGAGGGAGTCAGTTATGGATACAGATTTATACATTACACTCCAAACTGCAGAGGTGATCCGGTTCCCAATTTGTTTTGGTACGTGTTCCAGGACCCTTCCTTCAAGTGGACTGGGGACCTGCCCCAGGCTGCCCTCACCATCCTCCACCAGCATGCCATACAGGGGGACGTCACGGAGGTGCAGCAGGCTGTCTGGTGAGTGTCCCCTGTGAGAACAAGGGTGTGGATGAGGGCGAGGGCAAGGGTGTGGACAAGGGTGTGGATGACGAGGGTGTGGATGAGGGCGAGGGCACTGATGAGGGTATGGACAAGGGTGTGGATGAGGGTGAGGGTGTTGATGAGGGTATGGACAAGGGGTTGATGAGGGTGAGGGCATTGATGGGGGTGTGTTGAGGGTGAGGGCGTTGATGAGGGTGTGTATGAGGGTGAGGGCGTTGATGAGGGTGTGTATGAGGGTGAGGGCATTGATGAGGGTGTGTATGAGGGCGAGGGTGTTGATGAGGGTAGGTATAAGGGCAAGGACGTTGATGAGGGTATGGATTAGGGTGTGTATGAGGGCGAGGGCGTTGATGAGGGTGTGTATGAGGGCGAGGGTGTTGAAGAGGGTGTGTATGAGGGCGAGGGTGTTGATGAGGGTATGGATGAGGGCGAGGGCGTTAATGAGGGTGTGTATGAGGGCGAGGGTGTTGATAAGGGCGAGGGTGTGTATGAGGGCAAGGGCGTTGATGAGGGTATGGATGAGGGTGTGTATGAGGGCGAGGGCAAGGGCGTTGATGAGGGTGTTGATGAGGGTCTGTATGAGGGTGAGGGCGTTGATGAGGGCGAGGGTGTTGATAAGGGTGTGTATGAGGGTGTGTATGAGGGCGAGAGCTTTAATGAGGGTGTGTATGAGGGCGAGGGTGTGTATGAGGGCAAGGGCGTTGATGAGGGTATGGATGAGGGTGTGTATGAGGGCGAGGGCAAGGGCGTTGATGAGGGTGTTGATGAGGGTGTGTATGAGGGTGAGGGCAAGGGCGTTGATGAGTGTGTATGAGGGCGAGGGCAAGGGCGTTGATGAGGGTGTGTATGAGGGTGAGGGCGAGGGCGTTGATGAGGGTGTGTATGAGGGCGAGGGTGTTGAAGAGGGTGTGTATGAGGGCGAGGGCGTTAATGAGGGTGTGTATGAGGGCGAGGGTGTGTATGAGGGCGAGGGTGTGTATGAGGGCAAGGGCGTTGATGAGGGTATGGATGAGGGTGTGTATGAGGGTGAGGGCAAGGGCGTGGATGAGGGTGTGTATGAGGGTGAGGGCAAGGGCGTTGATGAGGGTGTGTATGAGGGCAAGGGCGTTGATGAGGGTGTTGATGAGGGTCTGTATGAGGGTGAGGGCGTTGATGAGGGTGTGTATGAGGGCGAGGGTGTTGATGAGGGTATGGATGAGGGCGAGGGCGTTAATGAGGGTGTGTATGAGGGCGAGGGTGTTGATGAGGGTATGGATGAGGGTGTGTATGAGGGCGAGGGCAAGGGCGTTGATGAGGGTATGGATGAGGGTGTGTATGAGGGTGAGGGCAAGGGCGTTGATGAGGGTGTGTATGAGGGCGAGGGCAAGGGCGTTGATGAGGGTCTGTATGAGGGTCGAGGGCGTTGATGAGGGTGTGTATGAGGGCGATGGTGTTGATGAGGGTCTGTATGAGGGTGAGGGCGTTGATGAGGGTGTGTATGAGGGCGAAGGCAAGGGCGTTGATGAGGGTATGGATAAGGGCGAGGGCGTTGTTGAGGGTGTGTATGAGGGCGAGGGCATTGATGAGGGCAAAGGCGTTGATGAGGGTGTGTATGAGGGCGAGGGCATTGATGAGGGCAAAGGCGTTGATGAGGGTGTGTATGAGGGCGAGGGCGTTGATGAGGGTGCGTATGAGGGCGAGGGTGTTGATAAGGGTGTGTATGAGGGCGAGGGCGTTGATGAAGTTGTGTATGAGGGCGAGGGTGTGTATGAGGGTCGAGGGCGTTGATGAGGTTGTGTATGAGGGTGAGGGCATTGATGAGGTTGTGTATGAGGGCAAGGGCGTTGATGAGGGTGTGTATGAGGGTGAGGGCATTGATGAGGGTGTGTATGAGGGCAAGGGCAAGGGCGTTGATGAGGGTATGGATAAGGATGTGGATAAGGGCAAGGGCGTTGATGAGGGTGTGTATGAGGGCGAGGGTATTGATGAGGGCAAAGGCATTGATGACGGTATGGACAAGGGCAAGGATGAGGGCAAGGGTGTTGATGAGGGCGAGAACCAAGGTGAGGATGAAGGCGAGAATGAGGGTGTTGACGAGGTTGTGGACAGGGCTTTTGATGAAGGTGTGGATGAGGATATGACTAGTCTGTGAAGTAATTGTTTATTTTGTTGCCCTAGTCGGTGGATGGCCCACAGCCGGCAGCATGCCAAGTACCCGCTTTCCTACAGCCTGCTTCTGGCTCATCTGACCAACCTGGACAAGGTGTGGAAGCCTGCCACTCTCTCCAGGGATGAGGTGAGTTCCTGCCACCCTCTCCAGGGATGAGGTGAGTTCCTGCCGCTCTCTCCAGAGATGAGGTGAGTTCCTGTCGCTCTCTCCAGGGATAAGGTGAGTTTTACCACCCTCTCCTGCCACTATCTCCAGGGATGAGGTGAGTTCCTGCCACTTTCTCCAGAGATGAGGTGAGTTCCTGCCACTCTTTCCTGCCTCTCACCAGGGATGAGGTGAATTTTACCACTTTCTCCAGGGACGAGGTGAGTTCCTGCCACTTTCTCCAGAGATGAGGTGAGTTCCTGCCACTCTCTCCAGGGATGAGGTGAGTTCCTGATACTCTTTCCTGCCTCTCTCCAGGGATGAGGTGAATTTTACCACTCTCTCCAGGGATGAGGTGAGTTTTTCCACTCTCTCCAGGGATGAGGTGAATTCCTGCCTCTCTCTCCAGGGATGAGGTAAGTTCCTGCCGCTCTCTCCTTCCACTCTCCAGAGATGAGGTGAGTTCCTGATACTCTCTCCAGGGATGAGATGAGGTTAAAGACTTTCTCCTGCCGCTCTCTCCAGGGATGAGGTCAGTTCCTGCCACACTTTCCAGAAATGAGGTGAGTTCCTGATACTCTCTCCAGGGATGGGGTCAGTTCATGACACTCTCTCCTGCCACTTTCCAGAGATGTGGTGAGTTCCTGATACTCTCTCCAGGGATGGGGTCAGTTCATGACGCTCTCTCCTGCCACTCTCCAGAGATGAGGTGAGTTCCTTCCACTCTCTCCAGGGTTGAGGTGAGTTTTACCACTCTCTCCTGCCAATATCTCTAAGGATGAGATGAGTTCCTGCCACTCTGTCCAGAGATGAGGTGAGTTTTACCACTCTCTCCTGCCAATATCTCTAAGGATGAGATGACTTCCTGCCACTCTCTCCAGGGATGAGGTGAGATCCCACCGCTCTCTCCAGGGATGAGGTGAGATCCCACCGCTCTCTCCTGCCAGTCGCTCCAGGGATGAGAAGAGCGTGATCAACATTTCTATCAATCATTTCAACACAACTACCAGAGAATGAACAGAAGATTACAAACTTGGTCAATAAAATGTGGTATTTGTGATAAAGCATCACTAAACATGATGATTTAAATTGTATAAATTTCAGGGTAACTCTGAGCCTGTATAACTTTCCTGTTTTGCTTGGCATTGTTTAATGTGCAGAGATTAAGATAACCATGTGTATTTTATCCTAAACTAAGCCAGACATAGCAATCAGCTGTATACACAGTTTCTCCACATTTACCGCTGATTCAGCTGAAACATATCAATGAATGGCAGAAATTGTATCTGAAACTATTCTGATACCAGGAATAATAAGCATGAACATTGTCGGGTTAGGATTAGGGTTAGGGTTAGGGTTAGGGTTAACCCTAACCCTAACTCTAACCCTAACCAAACTCTTCTGATATCAGGAATGATAAGCATGATCATTGTCGGTGATGTGGGACACAACAGTGTGTATTTGTTGGTAATTCACTGTCCACATCCGGAAACCGAATAATTCTGCATATCTTACCTCAGATTTGACTAACAGCACATCAGATAACTGACAGTGAAGAGGATATCTGTTGAAAATCTAAAGATTTTATGGTGTGAAAACAGCCAGCACAGAATTTATGGCTATGAATGTAGTAGAGGTGGTATTCTTAGATTTATACACAATGATAACTATTGTTTAATTTCTGGATAAATGAAGCATTTTGTGTAGTATATATTTCGTTCCACATAAATATTGTCCACTGTATACCACTGTATTGAAATACAAGTGTTGTGTAAGGTGAATCAAAACATGTTTACATTCTAATGTTGTGTTTCACAATGTACTTTACTGTTCACATGATTTTCTGTAATTTCACCTATTTGGCTTCACATTGAAGCAAAGGTGTCATGAAGATGTTTTTGTCAAGAAAAATGCATTTAATCATGGAAGTTCTCACCTCAAAATCCTTCAAAACTTGGTTTGATCATTTATAGTAATTGGAATAACAAAAATAGCATAGTTTTGTTTGTTTATTTGTTGTTTAACGCTGCACTCAGCAATATTCCAGCCATATGACGGATGTCTACACTTATCTTGAATGACTGATGGGTAGCATAACACTTATGTTGAATGACTGATGGGTAGCATAACACTTATGTTGAATGATTGATGAGTAGCATAACACTTGTGTTGAATGACTGATGAGTAGCATAACACTTGAATGACTGATGAATAGCATAACACTTTTGTTGAATGACAGATGAATAGCATAACACTTGTGTTGAATGACCGATGAATAGCATGACACTTGTGCTGAATGACTGATAAATAGCATAACACTTGTGTTGAATGACAGATGAATAGCATAACACTTGTGTTCAATGACTGACATGTAGCATACCACTTATGTTGAATGATTGATGAGTAGCATAACACTTGTGTTGAATGACAGATCAATAGCATACCACTTGTGTTGAATAACTGACGAGTAGCATAACACTTGCGTTGAATGATTGATGAGTAGCATAACACTTGTGTTGAATTACTGATGAATAGCATAACCCATGTGTTGAATGACTGATGAATAGCATGACACTTGTGTTGAATGATTGACGAGTAGCATAACACTTGTGTTGAATGACCGATGAATAGCATAGTACTTGTGTGGAATGACTGATGAGTAGCCTGGCACTTATGTTGAATGACTGATGAATAGCATGACACTTGTGCTGAATGACTGATGAATAGCATAACACTTGTGTTGAATCACAGATGAATAGCATAACACTTGTGTTGAATCACAGATGAATAACATAACACTTGTGTTGAATCACAGATGAATAGCATACCACTTGTGTTTAATGACTGATGAGTAGCATAACACTTATGTAGAATAACAGATGAATAGCATAACTCTTGTGTTGAATGACTGATGAGTAGCATAACATACGTGTTGAATGACAGATGAATAGCATAACACTTGTGTTAAATGACTGATGAGTAGCATAACACTTATGTTGAATGGCTGATGAGTAGCCTGGCACTTATGTTGAATGATTGATGAGTAGCATAACACTTGTGTTGAATGATTGATGAGTAGCATACCACTTATGTTGAATGACTGATGAGTAGCATAACACTTATGTTGAATGACTGATGAGTAGCATACCACTTATGTTGAATGATTGATGAGTAGCATAACACTGGTGTTGAATGACTGATGAGTAGCATACCACTTATGTTGAATGACTGATGAGTAGCATAGGACTTGCGTTGAATGACTGATGAGTAGCATAGGACTTGTGTTGAATGACTGACGAGTAGCATACCACTTGTTTTGAATGACAGATCAATAGCATACCACTTGTGTTTAATGACTGATGAGTAGCATAACACTTGCGTTGAATGACTGATGAGTAGCATAGCACTTGTGTTGAATGACTGACGAGTAGTATACCACTTGTGTTGAATGACAGATCAATAACATACCACTTGTGTTGAATGACTGATGAGTAGCATAACACTTGCGTTGAATGACTGATGAGTAGCATAGCACTTGTGTTGAATGACTGACGAGTAGTATACCACTTGTGTTGAATGACAGATCAATAGCATACCACTTATGTTGAATGACTGATGAGTAGCATAACACTTGTGTTGAATGACTGATGAGAAGCATAGCACTTGTGTTGAATGACTGATGAGTACCATAACACTTATGTTGAATGACCGATGAATAGCATAGTACTTTTGTTTAATGACTGATGACTAGCATAAAGCTTATGTTGAATGACTGATAAGTAGCCAAATTGTTTGAACATCGGAGCTTGCGGAAGTTGGTTTTTGAACCTGTGGTGGTTACATGTTTTAGTCATCATTGATCATCTGGCCGATCATTGAAAGGTGATTAAAGATGTGTCAAATAGACACTAAGGTAAATTCATAGATTGCTGTAGACTGTCACTGTCAACATAGACATGCATCGAGTCAATACTATGATAGTTTGAATGTGCATTTCTTTGTTTTGTTCACTAGGATGGTTCATAGCAAGGATATTCGTCAAACCCTCTGAAATTTCTCAATGCATCCTAAAAAGCTGAGTTCAAGATTAAAAGGTCTAAATGATCAGAAAGAACACTTCTGCATGTAATTGTGCTGGGGAATTCCCAGGGATGTGGAAATAGTCAGGCAGTGTTTACGTCATTTCAAGAACACGGTCTTGTGAAAAATGTTTGAACATCAAGCGTCGTGTTCATGGTCATGTGACCCACTTCTCGTCCATTTGAAAAGCCATATATTATGTAAACTTCAAGATAAAAAATTATTGACTGATGAATAGCATAACACTTGTGTTGAATAACTGATGATTTCGTTCCCAGGAGGAGAGCCTTGCTGAGTCATTCAACCTGTTCATAGAATACTGCTTGACTCTACTTCACCGACAACGGGAGACCTTCCCACCATCAAACAGGACAGCCTTCTCGAGGCTGGAGGGCATGTTTAGGTGAGCTATTCCATATCACTATCTTGTCAAATGCTAGATAGGCTGAATGGCCTTCTCCTGGTCAGAGGTAATGTTAAGTTGAGCTATTCCATATTAATGAATAGTGTACAATCAATCCCTGAAGTGTACAATCAATCCCTGAATAGTGTGCATTCAATCCCTGAATAGTGTTCAATCAATCCCTGAGTAGTGTCCATTCTATCCCTCAATAGTGTGCAATCAATCCCTGAATAGTGTCCATTCAATCCCTCAGTAGTGTGCAATCAATCCCTGAATAGTGTCCATTCAATCCCTCAGTAGTGTGCAATAAGTCCCTGAATAGTGTCCATTCGATCCCTGAATAGTGTGCAATAAATCCCTGAATAGTGTCCAATCAATCCCTGAATAGTGTACAATCAATCCCTGAGTAGTGTGCAACCAATCCCTCAGTAGTGTCCAATCAATCCCTGAATAGTGTCCAATCAATCCCTGAGTAGTGTCCATTCAATCCCTGAATAGTATGGAATCAATCCCTTTTAACGGGTCCAATCAATCCCTGAATAGTGTCCAATCAATCCCTGAATAGTGTCCAATCAATCCCTGAATAGTGTGCAATCAATCCCTGAATAGTGTCCAATCAATCCCTGAATAGCGTCCATTCAATCCCTAAATAGCGCACAATCAATCCCTGAATAGTATGCAATCAATCCCTGAATAGTGTCCATTCAATCCTTGAATAGTGTGCAATCAATCCCTGTGTAGTGTCAAATGAATCCTTTTTCCTGTCTATTCAATCCCTGAATAGTGTACAATCAATCCCTGAATAGTATGCAATCAATCCCTGAATAGTGTCCATTCAATCCCTGAATAGTGTGCAATCAATCCCTTTATTCTGTCCATTCAATCCCTGAATAGTGTGCAATCAATCCCTGAATAGTGTGCAATTAGTCCCTGAATAGTGTGCAATCAATCCATTAATGCTGTCCATTCAACCCCTGAATAGTTCCAATCAATCCCTGAGTAGTGTCCATTCAATCCCTGAATAGTGTGCAATCAATCCCTTTTAACGTGGCCAATCAATCCCTGAATAGTGTTCAATCAATCCCTGAATAGTGTCCACTCAATCCCTGAATAGTGTCCATTCAATCCCAGAATAGTGTGCAATCAATCCCTGTGTAGTGTCAAATTAGTCCATTTTGCTGTCTATTCAATCCCTGAATAGTATGCAATCAATCCCTGAATGGTGTCAAATCAATCCCTGAATGGTGTCCAATCAATCCCTGAATAGTTTCCAATCAATCCCTGAATGGTGTGCAATCATTTCCTGTGTAGTGTCAAATAAAATCCTTTATAGTGTGCAATCAGTTCCTGACTAGTGTCCCATTAAATTTACTTTATACTATAGTGTCCAATCAATCCCTGAGTAGTGTGCAATCAATCCCTGAATAGTGTCCATTCAAGCCCTGAATAGTGTGCAATCAATCGCTGAGAAGTGTCCATTCTATCCCTGAATAGTGATCAATCAATCCCTGAATATTGTCCATTCAATACCTGAATAGTATGCAATCAATCCCTGAGTAGTGTGCAATCAATACCTGAGTAGTGTGCAATCAATCCCTGAGTAGTGCCCATTCAATCCTTGAATAGTATGCAATCAATCCCTGAAAAGTGTCCAATCAATCCCTGAATTGTGTCCTTTCAATCCCTGAATAGTGTCCAATCAATCCCTGAGTAGTGTCCAATCAATCCCTGAATAGTGTCCAATCAATCCCTGAGTAGTGTCCATTCAATCCCTGAATAGTTTGCAATCAATCCCTGAGTAGTGTGCAATCAATACCTGAGTAGTATGCAATCAATCCCTGAGAAGTGTCGATTCAATCCCTCAATAGTATGCAATCAATCCCTGAATAGTGTTCAATCAAGCCCTGACTAGTGTGCAATCAATCCCTGAATAGTGTGCAATCAATCCCTGAATAGCGTCCATTCAATCCCTAAATAGCACAAAATCAATCCCTGAATAGTATGCAATCAATCCCTGAATAGTGTCCATTCAATCCCTGAATGGTGTTCAATCAATCCCTGTGTAGTGTCAAATCAATCTTTTTTGCTGTCCATTCAATCCCTGAATAGTGTGCAATCAATCCCTGAATAGTATGCAATCAATCCCTGAATAGTGTCCAATGAATCCCTGAATAGTGTCCATTCAATCCCTGAGTAGTGTCCAATCAATGCTTAATGCTGTCCATTCAATCCCTGGATAGTGTCCATTCAATCCCTGAATAGTGTGCAATCAATCCCTGAGCAGTGTGCAATCAATCCCTGAATAGTGTGCAATCAATCCCTGAGTAGTGTGCAATCAATACCTGAGTAGTGTCCAATCAATTCCTGAGTTGTGTCCTTTCAATCCCTGAATAGTGTGCAATCAATCCCTGAGTAGTGTCCAATCAATCCCTGAATAGTGTCCAATCAATCCCTGAGTAGTGTCCCTTCAATCCCTGAATAGTTTGCAATCAATCCCTTTTAACGTGTCCAATCAATCCCTGAAAAGTGTTCAATCAAGCCCTGACTAGTGTGCAATCAATCCCTGAATAGTTTGCAATCAATCCCTGAATAGCGCCCATTCAATCCCTAAATAGCACACAATCAATCCCTGAATAGTATGCAATCAATCCCTGAATAGTGTCCATTCAATCCCTGAAAAGTGTACAATCAATCCCTGTGTAGTGTCAAATCAATCCTTTTTGCTGTCCATTCAATCCCTGAATAGTGTGCAATCAATCCCTGAATAGTATGCAATCAATCCCTGAATAGTGTCCAATCAATCCCTGAATAGTGTCCATTCAATCCCTGAGTAGTGTCCAATCAATGCTTAATGCTGTCCATTCAATCCCTGGATAGTGTTCAATCAATCCCTTAATAGTGTCAAATCGATCCCTGAATAGTGTCCATTCCATCCCTGAATAGTATGCAATCAATCCCTGAATAGTGTCCTATCAATCCCTGAATAGTGTGCAATCAATCCCTGAATAGTATGCAATCAATCCCTGAATAGTGTCCAATCGATCCCTGAATAGTGTCCATTCAATCCCTGAGTAGTGTCCAATCAATGCTTAATGCTGTCCATTCAATCCCTGGATAGTGTCCATTCAATCCCTGAATAGTGTTCAATCAATCCCTTAATAGTGTCAAATCGATCCCTGAATAGTGTCCATTCCATCCCTGAATAGTATGCAATCAATCCCTGAATAGTGTCCTATCAATCCCTGAATAGTGTCCATTCAATCCCTGAATAGTGTGCAATCAATCCCTGAATAGTGTGCAATCAATCCCTGAATAGTGTCCATTCAATCCCTGAATAGTGTGCAATCAATCCCTGAATAGTGTCCATTCGATCCCTGAATAGTGTCCATTCGATCCCTGAATAGTGTCCATTCAATCCCTGAATAGTGTGCAATCAATCTCTGAATTGTGTGCAATAAATCCCTGAGTAGTCTGCAATCAATCCCTGAATAATGTGCAATCAATCCCTCAATGATGTCCATTCAATCCCTGAATAGTGTGCAATCAATCCCTGAGTAATGCACAATCAATCCCTTAATGCTGGCCATTCAATCCCTGAATAATTGCAATCAATCCCTGAGTAGTGTCCATTCAATCCCTGAATAGTGTGCAATCAATCCCTTTATTCTGTCCATTCAATCCCTGAATAGTGTGCAATCAATCCCTTTATTCTGTCCATTCAATCCCTGAATAGTGTGCAATCAATCCCTGAATAGTGTGCAATCAGTCCCTGAATAGTGTGCAATCAATCCCTTAATGCTGTCCATTCAATCCCTGAATAGTTGCAATCAATCCATGAGTAGTGTCCATTCAATCCCTGAATAGTGTGCAATCAATCCCTTTATTCTGTCCATTAAATCCCTGAATAGTGTGCAATCAATCCCTTTATTCTGTCCATTCAATCCCTGAATAGTGTGCAATCAATCCCTGAATAGTGTGCAATCAGTCCCTGAATAGTGTGCAATCAATCCCTTAATGCTGTCCATTCAATCCCTGAATAGTTGCAATCAATCCATGAGTAGTGTCCATTCAATCCCTGAGTTGTGTACAATGTCATGTGTATGGGTGATAGATATCAAGGAGATCTCCTAACCAGTAAAAAACGCAGAGAAGCTCGGTCTTGACCCTTGTGGACCAGCCACCCTTAGCCTGCCCAGAGACTACACCTGGTCTAGTTGTGGTTTCAATAGTTTAGGGGACAGGGGTGTTCTGTACCCAAGATTGCATGTCGGTCTCGCCTCCAGACTTTATATTTAGCGTTACCCTTATGTACAAGAGGGACGACAAAGATGGATATTTGAGTAGGCAACCTCTGCTTGGGGAGTCTTTCACCCAAGCAGCCAGCCACGGACTAGCATTTCATCCAACACAAGTAGTCAGACAATCATGTTGAGGTACAGAGTTTGCACTAAATGTTTCATACAATAAGTACCCGAGTTGTTTATTAGTTACCACCTAACAGGTAACCAAAGACTCAAGGGAATTGGACATTTAAAGCATATAAATATGGAGCCTTGCCACCTGCCTGTAACCCTCGGGGTCAGTTCATCTGCGCTAGTGACTTCTTATATATCAGATACACCCGAACAGAAAGTTAATTTAATGACAGCTGTTACGAGACTCTATATGTATCAAATGTATCATGAAGTTGCACTGTACCTCTCCATTCTGCCACCAGGTGGCATATCTCCCACCATGCAACACTACACACAAACTTTAGCCTGGCCTTTGATCTGCACGAAACAAATACTTCCTCTGCTGACTGGCCGCGGGCCAACCAGCTAGATAATTAATGTACTATGCACTAACATACACTAAACACACAGGGCAAATTGGGCTCTATTGATTTTGCTTCAAAGCTAATGAAGCATTCACTTTTTTACCTTTGTGAAAATTTGCAAACAAGTGGACCATATTGCCCACCTACCCTTGTGGCTATGTTATTTCAGTGAAGACAAATCTTGAGTGAATGCTCAAGTGTCTGCTCAAGGCTTCATTATCTGCACTGAATGGTGAGATGCAAGGCTTCAGTGATAGCAGCAATTAGATTGTTGGATAATCTCGCCGACGTATTTCATTACGTGTTTCAGTCAGATCAGGCTTCGAGCAGAGCTGTGACCTCACAATCACAAGTCTGCCGAGGGGAGGCAAGGCAGCAGCAGTTATTCTGACATTCATTTTCTTACGCTACTGTATTATTTATCCAACTCATAATTGATTTGTATATATGGGTTTGTGAATCTATTCCTGTCTTGAGTACATGGTCTATTTGTGTAGAAAGTTCTAGCAAGGATCAATGTGAAGAGAGGCAGGTGTCTGCAGTAAGCAGGCAAGTTCCATGAGGTTCTTCTCATGCTCTCTGTAGTTGCCAGGGAAACATCTACTGTAATGAAACAGCAGAATTCATGGGAGAAGCATTGTTTTTATGACACAGTCACACATATAGTCACGCAAACTGTCACCCATACTCACACTTAGTCACACTAAGTCACACATACAGTCACAGTAACATACTCAGTCACACATAGTCACACATCCACACACACATACAGTCACACATACCCACACATATAGTCGCACATACAGTCACAAACTCACACAGTCACAGTCACACATGCACTCATCCATACATTCACACATACTCACACACAGTCACACATATGGTCACACAGTCACATATACTCACACACAGTCACATATACAGTAACACAGCCACAGTCACAGTCAGCCACACCTATAGTCACACATACAGCCACACAGTAACAGTCACACATACAGCCACACACAGTCAGTCACACATACGCCACACCCATAGTCACACATACAGCCACACACATAGTCACACAGTCACAGTCACACATACAGCCACACACAGTCAGTCACATATACGCCACACCCATAGTCACACATACAGCCACACACATAGTCACACAGTCACAGTCACACATACAGCCACACACAGTCAGTCACATATACGCCACACCCATAGTCACACATACAGCCACACACACAGCCACACACATAGTCACACAGTCACAGTCACACATACAGCCACACACAGTCAGTCACACACAGTCACACAGTCACAGTCACACATACAGCCACACACACAGTCACACATACAGCCACACAGTCACACATACAGCCACACACAGTCAGTCACACATACGCCACACCCATAGTCACACATACAGCCACACACACAGCCACACACATAGTCACACAGTCACAGTCACACATACAGCCACACACATTCAGTCACACATACGTCACACCCATAGTCACACATACAGCCACACACAGTCAGTCACACACAGTCACACAGTCACAGTCACACATACAACCACACACACAGTCACACATACAGCCACACAGTCACACATACAGCCACACACAGTCAGTCACACATACGCCACACCCATAGTCACACATACAGCCACACACACAGCCACACACATAGTCACACAGTCACAGTCACACATACAGCCACACACATTCAGTCACACATACGCCACACCCATAGTCACACATACAGCCACACACAGTCAGTCTCACACAGTCAGTCACACATACAGCCACACAGTCACACATACAGCCACACACACAGTCACACATACAGCCACACAGTCACACATACAGCCACACACAGTCAGTCACACATACGCCACACCCATAGTCACACATACAGCCACACACATAGTCATACAGTCACACACACAGCCATACACAGTCACACATACAGTCACCCATACAGTCACACACTATTGCAGTCACACATACAGTCACACATACAGCCGCACATAGTTACACACTGTGACTCATACAGACACACCTACATCTACACACATAGTCACACATACAGTCACACATACAGCCACACACATAGTTACATAAAGCCAGACACATAGTCACACATACCGTCACACATACAGCCACATACACATACAGTCACACACACAGCCGCACTCATAGTCACACATAACGTGACACATACCATCACACATACGGTCACACACACATACACATACAGTCACACATACAGGCACACACACATACAGCCACACATACCGTCACACATACTGTCACATATACCGTCACACACACAGCCACATACACATACAGCCACACATACCATCACACATACGGTCACACACACATACAGCCAAACATACCGTCACACACACAGCCACATACAGCCTCACACAAATACAGCCACACATACAGCCAAACATACCGTCACACACACAGCCACATACACATAGTCACACACACATACAGCCACACACACATACAGCCACATACACATTCACCCACACATACCATCACACATACCGTCACACATACCGTCACACACACATACACATACAGTCACACACACATACAGCCACATACACATTCACCCACACATACCATCACACATACCGTCACACACACATACACATACAGTCACACACACATACAGCCACATACACATACAGCCACACACACATACAGCCACATACACATTTAGCCACACATACCATCACAAATACCGTCACACACACAGCCACATACACATACAGTCACACACACATACAGCCACATACACATACAGCCACACATACCGTCACACACACAGCTGCACTCATAGTCACACACACATACAGCCACATACACATACAGCCTCACACACATACAGCCACATACACATTCAGCCACACATACCATCACACATACCGTCACACACACAGCCACATACACATAGTCACACACACATACAGCCACATACACATACAGCCACACATACCATCACACATATCGTCACACACACAGCCACACTCATAGTCACACATACCGACACACATAGCCACAGTCACACATGCAGTCACACACATAGTCACACAGCCACACATGCAGCCACACATAGTCATACATATTGCCACACATAGAGTCCCACATGCAGTCACACTTAGCCACACTTAGCCAAACAGTTTCACACACAGTCACACATAGTCACACATAGAGCCACACTTATAGTCACAGTGTACCTCAATCAATAGCTCAACTAAATGATTAACTCTTTCTGTTTAATACTTCAATATTTCTGGTTTAAAAGTCAAAACAAATAATCTATTGTCTTTGTTTGAAGTTCAATTTTTTTATAAAGAAGTTATTATTTCAGTGAGATAACGTTATCTATCAATCAATGAGATAAATGAGATAAATATCCTTTTTCTGCCAAGTGACAGGAGATTGGTGTTGTGTTGCAGGTGCCTGGCCAACATCTACAGCATGAAGGTGTTCAAGAAGTGCTGCCCATTCCAGAAGGAGCTGCACTCCGAGATCACAGCTGTCGTAAAGGTCAGACATCCCTACACGATCCTTAGACTGTCGTTAAGGTCAGACAACCTTACACAATCCTTAGTCTGTCATAAAGGTCAGACATCACAACCCTGCACTAGCTTTAGTCTGTCGTCAAGGTCATACAGACATCAAGACCCTGCATTAGTTTTAGTCTGTCAGACATCACAACCCTAAACAGCTTTACTCTGTCATAAAGGTCAGACATCACAACCCTAAACAAGCTTTAATCTGTCGTAAAGGTCAGGCAGACATCATAACCCTAGACTAGCTTTAGTCTGTTGTAGAGGTCAGACAACCCTTCACGATCCTTAGTCTGTCGTAAAGGTCAGACATCATAACGCTATACTAGCTTTAGTCTGTCATAAAGGTCAGACAGACATCATGACCCTGCATTAGTTTAAGTCTGTCGTAAAGGCTAGACATCACAACCCTACACAAGCCTTTGTCTGTCGTAAAGGTCAGTCATACATCACATCCTCAGCAAGCTTTAGTCTGTCATGAAGGTCAGACAGACGTCATGACCCTGGACTAGCTTTAGTCTGTCATAAAGGTCAGACAACCCTACACAAGCCTTAGTCTGTCGTAAAGGCCAGAGAGATATCATAACCCTACACAAGCTTTATTTTGTTGTCAAGGTCATACAGACATCAAGACCCTGCACTAGTTTTAGTCTGTCATAAAGGTCAGACATCCTAACCTACACAAGCTTTATTCTGTTGTCAAGGTCATACAGACATCAAGACTCTGCACTAGTTTTAGTCTCCCGTAAAGGTCAGACATCATAACCCTACACAAGCCTTTGTCTGTCGTAAAGGTCAGTCAGACATCATAACCCTACACAAGCTTTAGTCTGTCATGAAGGTCAGACAGACGTCATGACCCTGGACTAGCTTTAGTCTGGTCATAAAGGTCAGACAACCCAACACAAGCCTTAGTCTGTCGTAAAGGCCAGAGAGATATCATAACCCTACATAAGCTTTAGTCTGTCGTAAAGGCTAGACATCACAACCCTACACAAGCCTTTGTCTGTCGTAAAGGTCAGTCAGACATCATAACCCTACACAAGCTTTAGTCTGTCATGAAGGTCAGACAGACGTCATGACCCTGGACTAGCTTTAGTCTGGTCATAAAGGTCAGACAACCCTACACAAGCCTTAGTCTGTCGTAAAGGCCAGAGAGATATCATAACCCTACATAAGCATTAGTCTGTTGTAAAGGTCAGACATCATAACCCTACACAAGCTTTATTCTGTTGTCAAGGACATACAGACATCAAGACCCTGCACTAGTTTTGGTGTGCCGTAAAGGTCAGACAACCCTACACGATCCTTAGTCTGTCGTAAAGGCCAGACAGACATCATGACCCTACACAAGGTTTAGTCTGTTGTAAAGGTCAGACATCATGACCCTGCACTAGCTTTAGTCTTTTGCAAAGGTCAGACATCATGACCCTGCACTAGCTTTAGTCTGTTGTAAAGGTCAGACATCACAACCCTGCACTAGCTTAGTCTGTTGTAAAGGTCAGAAATCATGACCCAGCACTAATTTTAGTCTTTCATAAAGGTCGGACATGATAACTCTGCATTAGCTTTAGTGTGTCTCAAAGGTCAGTCAGACATCATGACCCTACACAAGGTTTACTCTGTCATAAAGGTCAGACATCACAACCCTAAACAACCTTTAATCTGTCGTAAAGGTCAGGCAGACATCATAACCCTCGACTAGCTTTAGTCTGTCGTAAAGGTCAGTCAGACATCATGACCCTACACAAGGTTTAGTCTGTCGTAAAGGTCAGACATCATAACCCTACACAAGCCTTTGTCTGTCGTAAAGGTCAGACATACATCACATCCTCAGCAAGCTTTAGTCTGTCATGAAGGTCAGACAGACGTCATGACCCTGGACTAGCTTTAGTCTGTCATAAAGGTCAGACAACCCTACACAAGCCTTAGTCTGTCGTAAAGGCCAGAGAGATATCATAACCCTACATAAGCTTTAGTCTGTTGTAAAGGTCAGACATACATCACATCCTCAGCAAGCTTTAGTCTGTCATGAAGGTCAGACAGACGTAATGACCCTGGACTAGCTTTAGTCTGTCATAAAGATCAGACAACCCTACACGAACCTTAGTCTGTCATAAAGGTCAGACATCATAACCCTACACAAGCTTTATTCTGTTGTCAAGGTCATACAGACATCAAGACCCTGCACTAGTTTTAGTCTGCCGTAAAGGTCAGACCTCATAACCCATATACAAGCTTTAGTCTGTTGTAAAGGTCAGACATCATAACCCTACACAAGCTTTAGTCTGTCGTAAAGGTCAGCCATCACACGCCTTAGTCTGTTGTAAAGGTCAGACAGACATCACAACCCTGCACAAGCTTTAGTCTGTCGTAAAGGTCAGACAACCCTACACGATCCTTAGTCTGTCGTAAAGGCCAGACAGAAATCATGACCCTACACAAGGTTTAGTCTGTCATAAAGATCAGACAGACATCATGACCCTGCACTAGTTTTAGTCTGTCATAAAGGTCAGACGTCCCAACCTACACAAGCTTTATTCTGTTGTCAAGGTCATACAGACATCAAGACCCTGCACTAGTTTTAGTCTGCCGTAAAGGTCAGACATCATAACCCTACACAAGCTTTAGTCTGTCGTAAAGGTCAGACATCACAACCCTACACAAGCCTTTTTCTGTCGTAAAGGTCAGACATACATCACATCCTCTGCAAGCTTTAGTCTGTCATGAAGGTCAGACAGACGTCATGACCCTGGACTAGCTTTAGTCTGTCGTAAAGGTCAGACAAACCTACACAAGCCTTAGTCTGTCTTAAAGGCCAGAGAGATATCATAACCCTACACAAGCTTTAGTCTGTTGTAAAGGTCAGACATCATAATCCTACACAAGCTTTATTCTGTTGTCAAGGTCATACAGACATCAAGACCCTGCACTAGTTTTGGACTGTCGTAAAGGTCAGCCATCACAAGCCTTAGTCTGTCGTAAAGGTCAGACAGACATCACAACCCTACACGATCCTTAGTCTGTTGAAAAGGGCAGACAGACATCATGACCCTACACAAGGTTTAGTCTGTTGCAAAGGTCAGACATCATGACCCTGCACTAGCTTTAGTCTGTTGTAAAGGTCAGACATCACAACCCTGCACTAGCTTTAGTCTGTTGTAAAGGTCAGAAATCATGACCCTGCACTAATTTTAGTCTTTCATAAAGGTCAGACATGATAACTCTGCACTAGCATTAGTCTGTAGTAAAGGTCAGACAACCCTACACAAGCTTTAGTGTGTTGTAAAGATCAATTGGAAGAGGGAAATTGCGCATACCAAGGTCTCACACCACCAGGAACACAGGGGGAGATTGTGCACAACCTTGTCTCACACCACAAGGAACAGAGTTGGGAGATTGTGCAAGACCTTGTCTCAAACTACCAGAAACACAAGAGAGATTGTGCACAACCTTGTCTCACACTACCAGGAACACAGGGGAGATTGTGCATGACCTTGTCTCAAACTACCAGAAACACAGGAGAGATTGTGCACGACCTTGTCTCACACTACCAGGAACACAGGGGAGATTGTGCACGACCTTGTCTCAAACTACCAGGAACACAGGGGATATTGTGCACCACCTTGTCTCACACTACCAGGAACACAGGAGAGATTGTGCAAAGCCTTGTCTCACACTACCAGGAACACAGGGGGAGATTGTGCACAACCTTGTCTCAAACTACCAGGAACACAGGGGAGATTGTGCACCACCTTGTCTCACACTACCAGGAACACAGGGGAGATTGTGCACCACCTTGTCTCAAACTACCAGAAACACAAGGGAGATTGTACACCACCTTGTCTCAAACTACCAGAAACACAGGGGAGATTGTACACCACCTTGTCTCAAACTACCAGGAACACAGGGAGAGATTGTGCACCACCTTGTCTCAAACTACCAGGAACACAGGGAGAGATTGTGCACCACCATGTCTCACACTACCAGGAACACAGGAGAGATTGTGCACAGCCTTGTCTCACACTACCAGGAACACAGGGGGAGATTGTGCACGACCTTGTCTCAAACTACCAGAAACTCAGGGGAGATTGTGCACCACCTTGTCTCAAACTACCAGGAACACAGGAGAGATTGTGCACGACCTTGTCTCAAACTACCAGGAACACAGGGGAGATTGTGCACGACCTTGTCTCAAACTACCAGAACACTGGAGAGATTGTGCACGACCTTGTCTCAAACTACCAGAAACTCAGGGGAGATTGTGCACCACCTTGTCTCAAACTACCAGGAACACAGGAGAGATTGTGCACGACCTTGTCTCAAACTACCAGGAACGCAGGGGAGATTGTGCACGACCTTGTCTCAAACTACCAGAACACTGGAGAGATTGTGCACGACCTTGTCTCAAACTACCAGGAACGCAGGGGAGATTGTGCACAACCTTGTATCAAACTACCAGAAACACAGGGGAGATTGTGCACCACCTTGTCTCAAACTACCAGAAACACAGGGAGAGATTGTGCACGACCTTGTCTCACACTACCAGGAACACAGGAGAGATTGTGCACGACCTTGTCTCACACTACCAGGAACACAGGGGATATTTTGCACCACCTTGTCTCACACTACCAGGAACACAGGGGAGATTGTGCACCACCTTGTCTCACACTACCAGGAACACAGGCGAGATTGTGCACCACCTTGTCTCAAACTACCAGAAACACAGGGGAGATTGTGCACCACCTTTTCTCAAACTACCAGAAACACAGGGGAGATTGTACACCACCTTGTCTCAAACTACCAGGAACACAGGGGAGATTGTGCACCAAATTGTCTCAAACTACCAGGAACACAGGGAGAGATTGTGCACCACCTTGTCTCACACTACCAGGAACACAGGAGAGATTGTGCACCACCTTGTCTCAAACTACCAGGAACACAGGGGGAGATTGTGCACCATCTTGTCTCAAACTACCAGGAACACAGGAGAGATTGTGCACCACCTTGTATCAAACTACCAGAAACACAGGGGAGATTGTGCACCACCTTGTCTCACACTACCAGGAACACAGGAGAGATTGTGCACCACCTTGTCTCACACTACCAGGAACACAGGGGAGATTGTGCACCACCTTGTCTCACACTACCAGGAACACAGGGGAGATTGTGCACCACCTTGTCTCAAACTACCAGGAACACAGGAGAGATTGTGCACCACCTTGTCTCACACTACCAGGAACACAGGGGGAGATTGTGCACGACCTTGTCTCAAACTACCAGAAACACAGGGGAGATTGTGCACCACCTTGTCTCAAACTACCAGGAACACAGGGGAGATTGTGCATGACCTTGTCTCAAACTACCAGAAACACAGGGGAGATTGTGCACGACCTTGTCTCAAACTACCAGAAACACAGGGGATATTGTGCACCACCTTGTCTCACACTACCAGGAACACAGGAGAGATTGTGCACAGCCTTGTCTCACACTACCAGGAACACAGGGGGAGATTGTGCACGACCTTGTCTCAAACTACCAGGAACACAGGGGAGATTGTGCACGACCTTGTCTCACACTACCAGGAACACAGGGGATATTGTGCACCACCTTGTCTCACACTACCAGGAACACAGGGGAGATTGTGCACCACCTTGTCTCAAACTACCAGGAACACAGGAGAGATTGTGCACCACCTTGTCTCAAACTACCAGAAACACAGGGGAGATTGTGCACCACCTTGTCTCAAACTACCAGGAACACATGGGAGATTGTGCATGACCTTGTCTCAAACTACCAGAAACACGTGGGAGATTGTGCACGACCTTGTCTCAAACTACCAGAAACACAGGGGATATTGTGCACCACCTTGTCTCACACTACCAGGAACACAGGAGAGATTGTGCACAGCCTTGTCTCACACTACCAGGAACACAGGGGGAGATTGTGCACGACCTTGTCTCAAACTACCGGAAACACAGGGGAGATTGTACACCACCTTGTCTCAAACTACCAGAAACACGTGGGAGATTGTACACCACCTTGTCTCAAACTACCAGGAACACAGGGGAGATTGTGCGCGACCTTGTCTCAAACTACCAGGAACACAGGAGAGATTGTGCACCACCTTGTCTCACACTACCAGGAACACAGGGGAGATTGTGCACCACCTTGTCTCAAACTACCAGAAACACAGGGGAGATTGTACACCACCTTGTCTCAAACTACCAGGAACACAGGGGAGATTGTGCGCGACCTTGTCTCAAATTACCAGGAACACAGGAGAGATTGTGCACCACCTTGTCTCACACTACCAGGAACACAGGGGGAGATTGTGCACGACCTTGTCTCACACTACCAGGAACACAGGGGAGATTGTGCACAACCTTGTCTCACACTACCAGGAACACAGGCGAGATTGTGCACCACCTTGTCTCAAACTACAAGAAACACAGGGGAGATTGTGCACCACCTTGTCTCAAACTACCAGAAACACAGGGGAGATTGTACACCACCTTGTCTCAAACTACCAGGAACACAGGGGAGATTGTGCACCACCTTGTCTCACACTACCAGGAACACAGGAGAGATTGTGCACAGCCTTGTCTCACACTACCAGGAACACAGGGGGAGATTGTGCACGACCTTGTCTCAAACTACCAGAACACAGGAGAGATTGTGCACAACCTTGTATCAAACTACCAGAAACACAGGGGAGATTGTGCACCACCTTGTCTCAAACTACCAGAAACACAGGGAGAGATTGTGGACGACCTTGTATCACACTACCAGGAACACAGGAGAGATTGTGCACGACCTTGTCTCACACTACCAGGAACACAGATGATATTGTGCACCACCTTGTCTCACACTACCAGGAACACAGGGGAGATTGTGCACCACCTTGTCTCAAACTACCAGGAACACAGGAGAGATTGTGCACCACCTTGTATCAAACTACCAGAAACACAGGGGAGATTGTGCACCACCTTGTCTCAAACTACCAGGAACACAGGAGAGATTGTGCACCACCTTGTATCAAACTACCAGAAACACAGGGGAGATTGTGCACCACCTTGTCTCACACTACCAGGAACACAGGGGAGATTGTGCACAACCTTGTATCAAACTACCAGAAACACAGGGGAGATTGTGCACCACCTTGTCTCACACTACCAGAAACACAGGGGAGATTGTGCACCACCATGTCTCACATTACCAGGAACACAGGGGGAGATTTTGAACGACCTTGTCTTGCACCACCAGGAAAGCAGGAGGGATAATGTGCACAACGTTGTCTCACACCAGGAATCACATCCACTGCAACCTTGAGTGCTTCAAACACTTGACTGTACTTGATCGGGTAAATGTTAGTAGAGCCATTGATATCACGGGGAAGAAGTTTGGTTTGGCCATCTACAGATATACATGTTGGTTATGACAAGCTTTTTTCCACCAGGATTGGATAATACTTGTTTATATGAATTCTTATCCTTGGATATATTTTTTTAAGGTAAGCGTGAAGTTGAAAGTGAAGTGTGACTTTGTGACTTATCTGTGAACCCTTTTTTTTTATTGTCAGCGTGGGAACCAGGACTGGTACGAGAGGCTGTACAGTAGCTGCAGATCCCAGACCAAGGTAGGACAGTAGACTCACCACTCTTGTTAGCCATTGAAAGTCCTTCAGATTCATTGGTGCCATGTCGACAAAAATCATTTTTGCCTATTGCTCAGTCATTTCTGCATGTATCATTGTGGTATTTTATGTTCAAATTGGGTTGAAACCTTTCCACTAGTTCATGTTAAAATCATAGGGTTGTCTTATTGTAACCCAGTCACATGAAAAGTGAGTGAGTATTGTTTTACGCCACTTTTTGCAATATTCCAACAATATCACGGCGAGGGACACCAGAAATGGGCTTGTATCCCTGTTACATAAAAAGAGTCCAAACAAGTCAATGTGGGCTAATGTTCTGGATTTTCCTACTCTGTCCATACATCTGTCTATTTGTTGTTTGTGAAGCGTGAGGAGGACAGCCTGCAGAGCCTGATCGAGCTGACAAACCACTTGAATGCCGACATCTACCGGGGCAGCCAGTACTACAACAGCATCTTTGAGAGGTAAACATGCAGGAAGTTTTACTCATGTTCCAGTCACTGGTTTATCTGGTCCAGACTTAGACATTTTTACATGCCGCTTTGATGTAGCTTGATTATTGCTGACTGAGGCTCAGCAACGTTCACTCGCTCACTCACGGTAGTTGAGCAGTCCTCCATGTCCCAGGTCACCTCAGGCGCAGTAGTTGAACAGTCCTCCATGTCCCAGCATTGCTCACAGTTGTTGAGCAGTCCCCAATGTCCCAGCATTGCTCACAGTTGTTGAGCAGTCCTCCATATCCAAGCATTGCTCACAGTAGTTGAGCAGTCCTCCATGTCCAAGCATTGCTCACAGTTGTTGAGCAGTCCCCCATGTCCCGGCATTGCTCACAGTTGTTGGGCAGTTCTCCATGTCCCGGCATTTCTCACTCACTGTAGTTCAGCAGTCCTCCAAGCCCCAGGTCAGCTCACTCACAGTTGTTGAGCAGTCCTCCATGTCCCAGCATTGCTCACAGTTATTGGGCAGTTCTCCATGTCCCGGCATTTCTCACTCACTGTAGTTCAGCAGTCCTCCAAGCCCCAGGTCAGCTCACTCACAGTTGTTGAGCAGTCCTCCATGTCCCAGCATTGCTCACTCACAGTCGTTGAGCAGTCCTCCATGTCCCAGCATTGCTCACTCACAGTCGTTGAGCAGTTCTCCATGTCCAAGGTCAGCTCACTCACAGTAGTTGAGCAGTTCTCCATGTCGTAGCATTGCTCACAGTAGTAGAGGAGTCCTCCATGTCCCAGGTCAGCTCACTCACAGTTGTTGAGCAGTCCTCCATGTCCCAGGTCAGCTCACTCACACTAGTTGAGCAGTCCTCCATGTCCCAGGTCAGCTCACTCACAGTAGTTGAGCAGTTCTCCATGTCCCAGCATTGCTCACAGTAGTAGAGGAGTCCTCCATGTCCCAGGACAGCTCACTCACAGTAGTTGAGCAGTCCTCCATGTCCCAGGTCAGCTCACTCACAGTAGTTGAGCAGTTCTCCATGTCCCAGGTCAGCCCACTCACAGTTGTTCAGCAGTCCTCCCTATCGTAGCATTGCTCACTCACAGTCGTTGAGCAGTTCTTCATGTCGTAGCATTGCTCACAGTAGTAGAGGAGTCCTCCATGTCCCAGCATTGCTCACAGTCGTTGAGCAGTTCTCCATGTCCCAGGTCAGCTCACTCACAGTAGTTGAGCTGTTCTCCATGTCGTAGCATTGCTCACAGTAGTAGGGGAGTCCTTCATGTCCCAGGTCAGCTAACTCAGAGTAGTACAGCAGTCCTCCATGTCCCAGGTCAGCTCACTCACAGTAGTTAAGCAGTCCTCCATGTCCCAGCATTGCTCACAGTAGTTGAGCAGTCCTCCATGTCCCAACATTGCTCACAGTTGTTGAGCAGTCCCCCATGTCCCAGCATTCCTCACGGTAGTTGAGCAGTCCTCCATGTCCCAGCATTGCTCACAGTAGTAGAGGACTCCTCCATGTCCCAGGTCAGCTCAGTCGCAGTAGTTGAGCAGTCCTCAATGTCCCAGGTCCGCTCAGTCGCAGTAGTTGAGCAGTCCTCCATGTTCCAGGTCAGCTCAGTCGCAGTAGTTGAGCAGTCCTTCATGTCCCAGGTCAGCTCAGTCGCAGTAGTTGAGCAGTCCTTCATGTCCCAGGTCAGCTCAGGCGCAGTAGTTGAGCAGTCCTCCATGTCCTAGGTCAGCTCACTCACAGTTGTTGAGCAGTTCTCCATGTTGTACCATTGCTCACTCACAGTAGTTGAGAAGTCCTCCATGTCTCAACATTGCTCACAGTTGTTGAGCAGTCCTCCATGTCCCAGCATTGCTCACTCACAGTCGTTGAGCAGTTCTCCATGTCCCAGGTCAGCTCACTCACAGTAGTTGAGCAGTTCTCCATGTCGTAGCATTGCTCACAGTAGTAGAGGAGTCCTCCATGTCCCAGGTCAGCTCACTCACAGTTGTTGAGCAGTCCTCCATGTCCGAGCATTGCTCACTCACAGTCGTTGAGCAGTTCTCCATGTCCCAGGTCAGCTCACTCACAGTAGTTAAGCAGTCCTCCATGTCCCAGCATTGCTCACTCACATTCGTTGAGCAGTTCTCCATGTCCCAGGTCAGCTCACTCACAGTAGTTGAGCAGTCCTCCATGTCCCAGTTCAGCTCACTCACAGTAGTTGAGCAGTCCTCCATGTCCTAGGTCAGCTCACTCACAGTTGTTGAGCAGTTCTCCATGTTGTACCATTGCTCACTCACAGTAGTTGAGAAGTCCTCCATGTCTCAACATTGCTCACAGTTGTTGAGCAGTCCTCCATGTCCCAGCATTGCTCACTCACAGTCGTTGAGCAGTTCTCCATGTCCCAGGTCAGCTCACTCACAGTAGTTGAGCAGTTCTCCATGTCGTAGCATTGCTCACAGTAGTAGAGGAGTCCTCCATGTCCCAGGTCAGCTCACTCACAGTTGTTGAGCAGTCCTCCATGTCCGAGCATTGCTCACTCACAGTCGTTGAGCAGTTCTCCATGTCCCAGGTCAGCTCACTCACAGTAGTTAAGCAGTCCTCCATGTCCCAGCATTGCTCACTCACATTCGTTGAGCAGTTCTCCATGTCCCAGGTCAGCTCACTCACAGTAGTTGAGCAGTCCTCCATGTCCCAGTTCAGCTCACTCACAGTAGTTGAGCAGTCCTCCATGTCCCAGGTCAGCTCACTCACAGAAGTTTAGCAGTTCTCCATGTTGTACCATTGCTCACTCACAGTTTTTGAGCAGTTCTCCATGTCCAAGGTCAGCTCAGTCGCAGTAGTTGAGTAGTCCTCCATGTTCCAGCATTGCTCACAGTAGTTGAGCAGTCCTCCATGTCCCAGGTCAGCTCACTCACAGTAGTTGAGCAGTTCTCCATGTTGTACCATTGCTCACTCACAGTAGTTGAGAAGTCCTCCATGTCTCAACATTGCTCACAGTTGTTGAGCAGTCCTCCATGTCCCAGCATTGCTCACTCACAGTCTTTGAGCAGTTCTCCATGTCCGAGGTCAGCTCAGTCACAGTAGTTGAGTAGTCCTCCATGTACCAGCATTGCTCACAGTAGTTGAGCAGTCCTCCATGTCCCAGGTCAGCTCACTCACAGTAGTTGAGCAGTCCTCCATGTCCCAGGTCAGCTCACTCACAGTTGTTGAGCAGTCCTCCATGTCCCAGCATTGCTCACAGTAGTTGAGCAGTCCTACATGTCCAAGGTCAGCTCACTCACAGTAGTTGAGCAGTTACCCATGTTCCAGCATTAGTCACTCACAGTAGTTGAAAAGTCCTCCTTGTCCAAACATTGCTCACAGTAGTTGAGCAGTCCTACATGTCCCAGGTCAGCTCACTCACAGTAGTTGAGCAGTTCTTCATGTTGTAGCATTGCTCACTCATAGTAGTTGAGAAGTCCTCCATGTCCCAGCATTGCTCAAAGTAGTTGAGGAGTCCTCCATGTCCCAGGTCAGCTCACTTACGGTAGTTGAGCAGACCTCCATGTCCCAGGTCAGCTCACTCACAGTAGTTGAGCAGTTCTCCATGTCCCAGGTCAGCTCACACACAGTTGTTGAGCAGTCCTCCATGTCCCAGATCAGCTCAGTCACAGTAGTTGAGCAGTCCTCCATGTCCGAAGTCAGCTCAGTCGCAGTAGTTGAGCAGTCCACCATGTCCCAGGTCAGCTCACTCACAGTAGTTAGGCAGTTCTCCATGTCCCAGGTCAGCTCACTCACAGTTGTTGAGCAGTCCTCCATGTCCAAGGTCAGCTCACTCACAGTAGTTGAGCAGTCCTCCATGTCCCAGGTCAGCTTACTCACAGTAGTTAGGCAGTTCTCCATGTCCCAGGTCAGCTCAGTCACAGTAGTTGAGCAGTCCTCTATGTCCAAGGTCAGCTTACTCACAGTAGTTAGGCAGTTCTCCATGTCCCAGGTCAGCTCAGTCACAGTAGTTGAGCAGTCCTCTATGTCCCAGGTCAGCTCGGTCACAGTAGTTGAGCAGTCCTCTATGTCCCAGGTCAGCTCAGTCACAGTTGTTGAGCAGCTCTCCATGTCCCAGCATTACTCCCAGTAGTTGAGCAGTTCTCCATGTCCTGGAATTGCTCACTCACAGTTGTTGAGCAGCTCTCCATGTCCCAGCATTGCTCGCTCAGTCGTTAAGCAGTTCTCCATGTCCGAGGTCAGCTCAGTCGCAGTAGTTGAATAGTCCTCCATGTTCCAGCATTGCTCATGGTAGTTGAGCAGTTCTACATGTCCCAGATCAGCTCACTCACAGTAGTTGAGCAGTCCTCCATGTCCCAGGTCAGCTTACAGTAGTTGAGCAGTCCTCCATGTCCAAGTTCAGCTCACTCACAGTAGTTGAGCAGTTCTCCATGTCGTAGCATTGCTCAAAGTAGTAGAGGAGTCCTCTATGTCCAAGGTCAGCTCACTCACAGTAGTTGAGCAGTCCTCCATGTCCCAGGTCAGCTCACTCACAGTAGTTGAAAAGTCCTCCATGTCCCAGCATTGCTCACAGTAGCTAAACAGTTCTCCATGTCCCAGTTCAGCTTACTCACAGTAGTTGAGAAGTCCTCCATGTCCCAACATTGCTCACAGTTGTTTATCAGTCCTCCATGTCCCAGTATTGCTCACAGTAGTTGAGCAGTTCTCCATGTCCCAGTTCAGCTCACTCACAGTTGTTGACCAGTCCTCTATGTCCCAGCATTGCTCACAGTAGTTGAGCAGTTCTCCATGTCCCCACATTGCTCACTCACAGTAGTTGAGAAGTCGTCCATGTCCCAGGTCAGCTCACTCACAGTTGTTGAGCAGTCCTCCATGTCCCAGCATTGCTCACAGTAGTTGAGCAGTCCTACATGTCCAAGGTCAGCTCACTCACAGTAGTTGAGCAGTTCTTCATGTTGTAGCATTGCTCACTCATAGTAGTTGAGAAGTCCTCCATGTCCCAACATTGCTCAAAGTAGTTGAGGAGTCCTCCATGTCCCAGGTCAGCTCACTTACGGTAGTTGAGCAGTCCTCCATGTCCCAGGTCAGCTCACTCACAGTAGTTGAGCAGTTCTCCATGTCCCAGGTCAGCTCACACACAGTTGTTGAGCAGTCCTCCATGTCCCAGATCAGCTCAGTCACAGTAGTTGAGCAGTCCTCCATGTCCGAAGTCAGCTCAGTCGCAGTAGTTGAGCAGTTCTCCATGTCCCAGTTCAGCTCACTCACAGTTGTTGACCAGTCCTCTATGTCCCAGCATTGCTCACAGTAGTTGAGCAGTTCTCCATGTCCCCACATTGCTCACTCACAGTAGTTGAGAAGTCGTCCATGTCCCAGATCAGCTCAGTCGCAGTAGTTGAGCAGTCCACCATGTCCCAGGTCAGCTCACTCACAGTAGTTAGGCAGTTCTCCATGTCCCAGGTCAGCTCACTCACAGTTGTTGAGCAGTCCTCCATGTCCAAGGTCAGCTCACTCACAGTTGTTGAGCAGTCCTCCATGTCCCAGGTCAGCTCACTCACAGTAGTTAGGCAGTTCTCCATGTCCCAGGTCAGCTCACTCACAGTTGTTGAGCAGTCCTCCATGTCCAAGGTCAGCTCACTCACAGTTGTTGAGCAGTCCTCCATGTCCCAGGTCAGCTTACTCACAGTAGTTAGGCAGTTCTCCATGTCCCAGGTCAGCTCAGTCACAGTTGTTGAGCAGCTCTCCATGTCCCAGCATTACTCACAGTAGTTGAGCAGTTCTCCATGTCCTGGAATTGCTCACTCACAGTTGTTGAGCAGCTCTCCATGTCCCAGCATTGCTTGCTCAGTCGTTGAGCAGTTCTCCATGTCCCAGGTCAGCTCAGTCGCAGTAGTTGAATAGTCCTCCATGTTCCAGCATTGCTCACAGTAGTTGAGCAGTTCTCCATGTCCCAGGTCAGCTCACTCACAGTAGTTGAGCAGTTACCCATGTTCCAGCATTAGTCACTCACAGTAGTTGAGAAGTCCTCCTTGTCCAAACATTGCTCACAGTAGTTGAGCAGTCCTCCATGTTCCAGGTCAGCTCACTCACAGTAGTTGAGCAGTTACCCATGTTCCAGCATTAGTCACTCACAGTAGTTGAAAAGTCCTCCTTGTCCAAACATTGCTCACAGTAGTTGAGCAGTCCTACATGTCCCAGGTCAGCTCACTCACAGTAGTTGAGCAGTTCTTCATGTTGTAGCATTGCTCACTCATAGTAGTTGAGCAGTCCTACATGTCCCAGCATTGCTCACAGTAGTTGAGGAGTCCTCCATGTTCCAGGTCAGCTCACTTACGGTAGTTGAGCAGTCCTCCATGTCCCAGGTCAGCTCACTCACAGTAGTTGAGCAGTTCTCCATGTCCCAGGTCAGCTCACTCACAGTTGTTGAGCAGTCCTCCATGTCCCAGATCAGCTCAGTCACAGTAGTTGAGCAGTCCTCCATGTCCGAAGTCAGCTCAGTCGCAGTAGTTGAGCAGTCCACCATGTCCCAGGTCAGCTCACTCACAGTAGTTAGGCAGTTCTCCATGTCCCAGGTCAGCTCAGTCACAGTAGTTGAGCAGTCCTCTATGTCCAAGGTCAGCTTACTCACAGTAGTTGAGCAGTTCTCCATGTCCCAGGTCAGCTCAGTCACAGTTGTTGAGCAGCTCTCCATGTCCCAGCATTACTCCCAGTAGTTGAGCAGTTCTCCATGTCCTGGAATTGCTCACTCACAGTTGTTGAGCAGCTCTCCATGTCCCAGCATTGCTCGCTCAGTCGTTGAGCAGTTCTCCATGTCCGAGGTCAGCTCAGTCGCAGTAGTTGAATAGTCCTCCATGTTCCAGCATTGCTCATGGTAGTTGAGCAGTTCTACATGTCCCAGATCAGCTCACTCACAGTAGTTGAGCAGTCCTCCATGTCCCAGGTCAGCTTACAGTAGTTGAGCAGTCCTCCATGTCCAAGTTCAGCTCACTCACAGTAGTTGAGCAGTTCTCCATGTCGTAGCATTGCTCAAAGTAGTAGAGGAGTCCTCTATGTCAAAGGTCAGCTCACTCACAGTAGTTGAGCAGTCCTCCATGTCCCAGGTCAGCTCACTCACAGTAGTTGAAAAGTCCTCCATGTCCCAGCATTGCTCACAGTAGCTAAGCAGTTCTCCATGTCCCAGTTCAGCTCACTCACAGTAGTTGAGAAGTCCTCCATGTCCCAACATTGCTCACAGTTGTTTACCAGTCCTCCATGTCCCAGTATTGCTCACAGTAGTTGAGCAGTTCTCCATGACCCAGTTCAGCTCACTCACAGTTGTTGACCAGTCCTCTATGTCCCAGCATTGCTCACAGTAGTTGAGCAGTTCTCCATGTCCCCACATTGCTCACTCACAGTAGTTGAGAAGTCGTCCATGTCCCAGGTCAGCTCACTCACAGTTGTTGAGCAGTCCTCCATGTCCCAGCATTGCTCACAGTAGTTGAGCAGTCCTCCATGTCCCAGCATTGCTCACAGTAGTTGAGCAGTCCGCCATGTCCCAGGTCAGCTCACTCATGTCCCAGGTCAGCTCACTCACAGTAGTTGAGCAGTTCTCCATGTCGTAGCATTGCTCACTCACAGTTGTTTAGCAGTCATCCATGTCCCAGCATTGCTCACAGTAGTTGAGCAGTTCTCCATGTCCCAGGTCAGCTTACTCACAGTAGTTGAGCAGTCCTCCATGTTCAAGCATTGCTCACAGTAGTAGAGGAGTCCTCCATGTCCCAGATCAGCTTACTCACAGTAGTTGAGCAGTCCTCCATGTTCAAGCATTGCTCACAGTAGTTGAGCAGTCCTCCATGTCCCAGGTCAGCTCACTCACAGTAGTTGAGCAGTTCTCCATGTCGTAGCATTGCTTACTTACAGTAGTTGAGAAGTCCTCCATGTCCCAGCATTGCTCACAGTAGTTGAGCAATTCTCCATGTCCCAGCATTGCTCACTCACAGTTGTTGAGCAGTCCTCCATGTCCCAGGTCAGCTCACTCAGAGTAGTTGAGCAGTCCTCCATGTCCCAGCATTGCTCACAGTTGTTGAGCAGTTCTCCATGTCCCAGCATTGCTCACTCACAGTAGTTGAGCAGTCCTCCATGTCCCAGGTCAGCTCAGTCACAGTAGTTGAGCAGTTCTCCATGTCCAAGGTCTGTGGACCACAGTTGGTACCCTCTCATGTACGTGTAATAATCTGTTCATTTTGTTTTTCAGTCTTGTGAGCGTGAACTACTTTTCCTTGACCTATCGACAGCTGGAAAAGATGGTGAGGGCTCCGTAAGCCTGAGGGGCTGTAACGTCATGGCTGTATCTATTTCCTGCATGGTGTTAAACATATTGAATAATATAGCTGAAGGGGTCGGTGTTGACACAGGTACTACAGATATGTACTCCAGGTATGTTTCTGTATACTGAAACCAGAATACAGAAAGGTACCCTAGCATGAGTTCAATCCCCGCAGACTGTATTGCCCAATGCGCTTAACTGGTTCTTTGAACAATTATGTGTTCGACATGTCCTTGATGCAAAACCATGGTGAATTCAAGTACTCGTTCTATATGTTTCTCTTGGTATTTCCTTTCCATAAATGGATAGGAACTATTGTATGAGTCGCATTCCAGTGTGCTATATAAAAAAACAGCAAACACAGTGACGTATGTACGATACTCAAGTATTCCACGATGCACAGCATTACCCAGCATGCACTTATCATCAGGCGAACCAGAGCTACAACATGAACCTGAATGAACCTTTCTGTATTCTGATTTTGGCAAGGGTACATTTGTGTGTACAGAAACATACCAACAATGACCCCCTCAGCAATAATATAAAGTATGTCCTAAACCTGCTGATGAAGCATAATTATTGTTCTCTAGAAAGTATGTTTGCCTGTCCTTATAGGTAGGGTCAAGGTGTCCCCGTGTCAGGCCTCCCTCACAGATCTGTTGCTCCCCAAGGTGCAGATGTTGTGCTGTGTGTGTTGATCCTTATAGCATGTCTGGTCATAACAGCATTTCATACATAGCAGGATACTACCAATACCAAGATTAACTTTAGGGCCCTGGTAGGGGATGGAGGCCCTGTATGATCCACGACCTGATGCCCCAGGGGAGATGGGTTGGGAGACCCTGTATGATCCACGACCTGATGCCCCAGGGGAGACGGGTGGGGAGGCCCTGTATGATCCAACACTACGACAACCTGATGCCCCAGGAGAGATGGATGGGGAGGCCCTGTATGATCCAACACTATGACAACCTGATGCCCCAGGAGAGATGGATGGGGAGGCCCTGTATGATCCACGACCTGATGCCCCAGGGGAGATGGGTTTGGAGACCCTGTATGATCCATGACCTGATGCCCCAGGAGAGATGGATGGGGAGACCCTGTATGATCCACGACCTGATGCCCCAGGGGAGATGGGTTTGGAGACCCTGTATGATCCATGACCTGATGCCCCAGGGGAGACGGGTGGGGAGGCCCTGTATGATCCCTTACAACCACGACCTGATGCCCCAGGAGAGATGGATGGGGAGGCCCTGTATGATCCACGACCTGATGCCCCAGGGGAGATGGGTTTGGAGACCCTGTATGATCCATGACCTGATGCCCCAGGAGAGATGGATGGGGAGACCCTGTATGATCCACGACCTGATGCCCCAGGGGAGATGGGTTTGGAGACCCTGTATGATCCATGACCTGATGCCCCAGGGGAGACGGGTGGGGAGGCCCTGTATGATCCCTTACAACCACGACCTGATGCCCCAGGAGAGATGGATGGGGAGACCCTGTATGATCCACGACCTGATGCCCCAGGGGAGATGGGTTTGGAGACCCTGTATGATCCACGACCTGATGCCCCAGGGAAGATGGGCTGGGAGGCCCTGTATGATCCACGACCTGATGCCCCAGGGGAGATGGGTTGGGAGACCCTGTATGATCCACAACCTGATGCCCCAGGGGAGATGGGTTGGGAGGCCCTGTATGATCCAACACTCCCACGACCTGAAGCCCAAGGGGTGATGGTTGGGTGAGGTCCTGTATGATCCATGACCTGATGCCCCAGGGGAGATGGGAGGGGAGACCCTGTATGATCCCTTACAACCACGACCTGATGCCTTAGGGGAGATGGATGGGGAGGCCCTTTTTGATCCAACACAACCACGGCCTGATGCCCCATTAACTCATATTGGGGCTAGGTTTGTAAACAACCTTTAATGTTTCTTGAAAAGTGGTGTTTTCCAATTTCTTATTTAAACACATGAATATCAGTTCTCAATGATGAGGCTGTGCCAAAACTTTTTTTGTGTAAAGAAAAACATCCCTTCTTCTAAACCGCGCTGTGAATGTTCCCACAACTGGCTGCTTGGTGGCGCTGCTATGGGGTATTGAAGCTGTGGTAGATGTCCGCTCTGTCCATCTGTTTGTGTTTATTGTACCGTGTTTCTCCCGACAGCTTGCCGCGGACATCAGCCAAGGGCTGGAGGAGGAGGTTTGTCTCACTCAGTTAGTTATCTTTCTCTTCATTTGCTTTGCGTTCACTATTCGGTTGGTGCAGTCACTGTTTAAGCTCTGTTTTTATCTTGGATCACTATCATTGGGTGTTACCAGGTCGAGTGGGTCCAGCCAAAGCGCTGTGGAGGCAGTCAGTCCGCTGCATGTCTGGCCGAGATAACTGTAGTCCTTTTGGTTTTGCAGTTTATTAACCGCTATGAGTGTGTAGGAGTATATGGTGAGTGTAGATTATGAAGTGGTTAAACAGACTCCGTAAATCTCAAAGTTAATGAACACTTATGAAATGCCGGACAGCTGCGGTCATGTTTTCAAGACTACCGGTAGATACTTGGCCAGGCATCAGTTCCATGACATTACTGAGCAGACCAGTTCACGTCCGATGTAACTGCTTTGTTCTGACGACTGCATTCATTTCAGCAACTAAACAACCATTTCAGACACCAACTTTTTTTTGAAATATCAGTTCAGATAATTCTAAATGGTATGTCCTTATAATGTTTTAAACACTATGAAACTTTTATATTGGAATGATAGATTAGCTAGTTATGAAGACATCAGAATGAATCTTAGACCTAGAGTAGCTATAGATGTTCACAAGTTTGTTGTGTGCACATTCACCACATCAATGATTCATGCACAAAATCTTCAATCAAGACATATGCAACATACTGGGGATATATGTCACACAATGAGCTTTGTTCATGTATTAATAATTAATACACAGAGAGCAGCACAGTTTACTATGGCAGGGAATAAAATGGTGGCACAAGTCACAGACTCAGACCTGTGTCACACGTTCAGGCAATGACCTGAAAATCATAATAATGTTCAAGAAGTTCCGAGCTGACGATCTACACCACATCCTTGACAGCATTTACCCTGTATGATCCACATATGATCTATGTGCAAGTTCTACCTGTTGTATGAAATGTCTTTAAAAGGCTTGCAAGTAGACATGGTTTTGATATTCGAGGGACAGGAACAAGAAAGTAGAAAAATATTTCTAAATAAGTCAGTACAAGACAGTGAAAACAGTGGGCAATCTTTCTATGTGCAATCTTGAAAATACTCAATAACATAATAATCAACATTGTTATGTCTCAAAATTCCCTCAATATTTATTTATGCCACTATAAAATATTTTTTCAATTCCTTGAATAAAAAAGCCTCAAAGCTTCAATGACATCTTGTGGAGGAGTGTGAGTCACTTGGAGGTGTCGGCTGCGTTTGTCTCCACCCATTCACAACATGGCAATTTCTCACTCACATTCACTATAGATGTTATTTGTTTCTTCATTAATTTCTTTTTCAGTCAGTATGTAAGATGTAAACATTTGTCTAACAAGCTTTCTTTTCTAGATGCAAACTAACCATACACATTTCTTATGAAATCTACCATCATATTTTTTATCGTTGTGTCTGTTGTACACAAACTTGCTCGTAACTTCACGTGAGGTGTTAACAGTAAGTAGACCATGACTAACTTATATTTGTTTGTGTGATACTGACTTAGTACTGTCTGGTTCCACTAACAGCATGTATCAGTCTGCTCATAGAGGTTGTATATTTACACCAAACGGTTTTGTTACAGCTACAATCTACTCTGTGTGTAAAGTAACGGTAGTTAGCAAGTTTAGCGCTGGAAGTACCAGATTAACATCTGGTTGGTAATTACCAGAAAGAAGCTGTGTAATGATGATGGTGTCAAGTGGAGGGAGCGAGGACTCATCATGGGACAATTCAGTCGTAGCAGCATGTCTTGCGTGTGATTTCGTGTTCTCTGTCCAATGCACGTGGGGACTGTAGGTCATCTGCCACAATGACAATGACAATGCTCTATTTTATCAAATAAAATATTATTAATTTTCATTTTCATAAATGTGTTATAGTGAGGTTGGAGAGTGTTATAGTGAGGTTGGAGGGTGTTATGGGGAGGTGAGAGGGTGAAATAGGGAGGGTGAGGGTGATATAGGGAGGGGGTGTTAATAAAAATAAAATATTACTAATTTGCATTTTCATTAGGGTGTTATAGGGAGGGGGTAGGCCTATTGAAGTCTGTCTAGTGGTACACTAGATGAGTGAAGTGTGGGTTATCTCCCCTGATCACACTGCAGGTTAAAGTGAGTTATACACCCTGATCTTGTGCTCCATAGCCAATCTCACGTTAGGTTATTTCAGTCAAGCCCGTAAAAAAAGTTATGACAGCGCCCTCTGTTTGGCAGATTGCCCCATAGTTTGGTAAAGTGTGAGTTATCTCCCCTGATCTTCCCACTTACACCACAGTGTAAGGGTGAACTGTGAGTTATCTCCCCTAATCTCCAATCTGGTCCTCAGAGATGAGTAAAGTATAAACTATGTGCTCTCATCTCCCTTGTTTTGTCACCCAAAAGTTGGGTAAGGTGAGAATAATTTCCAATGATTTCCATTCTCTTGTCCCCCTATCTTGTTATTAAAGTGTGAGTTATCTCCCCTTGTTCTCCTGTGAGTTGAAGTGTAAGTCATCATGTGTCCCCCTGTGAGTTGAAGTGTAAGTCATCACGTGTCCCCATGTGAGTTGAAGTGTAAGTCATCATGTGTCCCCCTGTGAGTTGAAGTGTAAGTCATCATGTGTCCCCCTGTGAGTTGAAGTGTAAGTCATCACCTGTCCCCCTGTGAGTTGAAGTGTAAGTCATCATGTGTCCCCCTGTGAGTTGAAGTGTAAGTCATCACCTGTCCCCATGTGAGTTGAAGTGTAAGTCATCATGTGTCCCCCTGTGAGTTGAAGTGTAAGTCATCACCTGTCCCCCTGTGAGTTGAAGTGTAAGTCATCACCTGTCCCCCTGTGAGTTGAAGTGTAAGTCATCACCTGTCCCCATGTGAGTTGAAGTGTAAGTCATCATGTGTCCCCCTGTGAGTTGAAGTGTAAGTCATCACGTGTCCCCATGTGAGTTGAAGTGTAAGTCATCATGTGTCCCCCTGTGAGTTGAAGTGTAAGTCATCATGTGTCCCCCTGTGAGTTGAAGTGTAAGTCATCACCTGTCCCCCTGTGAGTTGAAGTGTAAGTCATCATGTGTCCCCCTGTGAGTTGAAGTGTAAGTCATCACGTGTCCCCATGTGAGTTGAAGTGTAAGTCATCACCTGTCCCCCTGTGAGTTGAAGTGTAAGTCATCACCTGTCCCCATGTGAGTTGAAGTGTAAGTCATCATGTGTCCCCCTGTGAGTTGAAGTGTAAGTCATCACCTGTCCCCCTGTGAGTTGAAGTGTAAGTCATCACGTGTCCCCCTGTGAGTTGAAGTGTAAGTCATCACGTGTCCCCCTGTGAGTTGAAGTGTAAGTCATCACGTGTCCCCATGTGAGTTGAAGTGTAAGTCATCACCTGTCCCCCTGTGAGTTGAAGTGTAAGTCATCACCTGTCCCCATGTGAGTTGAAGTGTAAGTCATCATGTGTCCCCCTGTGAGTTGAAGTGTAAGTCATCACGTGTCCCCATGTGAGTTGAAGTGTAAGTCATCATGTGTCCCCCTGTGAGTTGAAGTGTAAGTCATCATGTGTCCCCCTGTGAGTTGAAGTGTAAGTCATCACCTGTCCCCCTGTGAGTTGAAGTGTAAGTCATCACCTGTCCCCCTGTGAGTTGAAGTGTAAGTCATCACCTGTCCCCATGTGAGTTGAAGTGTAAGTCATCATGTGTCCCCCTGTGAGTTGAAGTGTAAGTCATCACCTGTCCCCCTGTGAGTTGAAGTGTAAGTCATCATGTGTCCCCATGTGAGTTGAAGTGTAAGTCATCATGTGTCCCCCTGTGAGTTGAAGTGTAAGTCATCACCTGTCCCCATGTGAGTTGAAGTGTAAGTCATCACCTGTCCCCCTGTGAGTTGAAGTGTAAGTCATCACCTGTCCCCCTGTGAGTTGAAGTGTAAGTCATCACCTGTCCCCCTGTGAGTTGAAGTGTAAGTCATCACCTGTCCCCCTGTGAGTTGAAGTGTAAGTCATCACCTGTCCCCCTGTGAGTTGAAGTGTAAGTCATCATGTGTCCCCATGTGAGTTGAAGTGTAAGTCATCATGTGTCCCCCTGTGAGTTGAAGTGTAAGTCATCACCTGTCCCCATGTGAGTTGAAGTGTAAGTCATCACCTGTCCCCCTGTGAGTTGAAGTGTAAGTCATCACCTGTCCCCATGTGAGTTGAAGTGTAAGTCATCACCTGTCCCCCTCAGAGTTGAAGTGTGAGTTATCACCTGTTCTCCTGTCCCCCTGTGAGTGGAAGTGTGAGTTATCACCCATTCTCTTGTGCCCCTGTGAGTTGAAGTGTGAGTAATCACCTGTTCTCTTGTCCCCCTGTGAGTTGAAGTGTGAGTTATCATCTGTTCTATTGTGCCCCTGTGAGTTGAAGTGTGAGTTATCACCCGTGCTCTTGTGCACCTGTGAGTTGAAGTGTAAGTGATCACCTGTTCTCCTGTCCCCATGTGAGTTGAAGTGTGAGTTATCACCCGTTCTCTTGTGCCCCTCCCTAGCTTGGCGAAGAAGTCAACCAGGATATCTCTGTCATCCTCAAGAAGATGGACTGCGACCGGGAACTGGACAGCTTGGGCCCCCCACCCCCAACCATGGGCACCACCTTGTTTGAGCTGTACCTTGCCTTGCAGGAGTTTGCCAGATACTCAAACAACTTACCACCTGGGTAGTATTACATGTAGTTTACATCAGTCTTGTAGAGTGAGACACAACTACAACTTACCACCTGGGTAGTATTACATGTAGAATACATCAGTCTTGTACAGTGAGACGCACCTACAACTTACCACCTGGGTAGTATTACACATAGAATACATCAGTCTTGTAAAGTGAGACGCACCTACAACTTACCACCTGGGTAGTATTACATGTAGAATACATCAGTCTTGTACAGTGAGACACAACTACAACTTGCCACCTGGGTGGTATTACATGTAGAATACATCAGTCTTGTACAGTGAGACACAACTACAACTTACCACCTGGGTAGTATTACATGTAGAATACATCAGTCTTGTACAGTGAGACACAACTTGCCACCTGGGTAGTATTACATGTAGAATACATCAGTCTTGTACAGTGAGACACAACTTACCACCTGGGTATTATTACATGTAGAATACATCAGTCTTGTACAGTGAGACACAACTACAACTTACCACCTGGGTAGTATTACATGTAGAATACATCAGTCTTGTACAGTGAGACACAACTTACCACCTGGGTGGTATTATATGTAGAATACATCAGTCTTGTACAGTGAGACACAACTACAACTTACCACCTGGGTAGTATTACATGTAGAATACATCAGTCTTGTACAGTGAGACACAACTACAACTTGCCACCTGGGTAGTATTACATGTAGAATACATCAGTCTTGTACAGTGAGATGCAACTACAACTTACCACCTGGGAAGTATTACATGTAGAATACATCGGTCTTGTACAGTGAGACACAACTTACCACCTGGGTAGTATTACATGTAGAATACATCAGTCCCGTACAGTGAGACACAACTTGCCACCTGGGTAGTATTACATGTAGAATACATCAGTCTTGTACAGTGAGACACAACTACAACTTACCACCTGGGTAGTATTACATGTAGAATACATCAGTCTTGTACAGTGAGACACAACTACAACTTGCCACCTGGGTAGTATTACATGTAGAATACATCAGTCTTGTACAGTGAGATGCAACTACAACTTACCACCTGGGAAGTATTACATGTAGAATACATCGGTCTTGTACAGTGAGACACAACTTACCACCTGGGTAGTATTACATGTAGAATACATCAGTCCCGTACAGTGAGACACAACTTGCCACCTGGGTAGTATTACATGTAGAATACATCAGTCTTGTACAGTGAGACACAACTACAACTTACCACCTGGGTAGTATTACATGTAGAATACACCAGTCTTGTGCAGTGAGACGCACCTACAACTTACCATCTGGGTAGTATTACATGTAGAATACATCAGTCCCGTACAGTGAGACACAACTTGCCACCTGGGTAGTATTACATGTAGAATACATCAGTCTTGTACAGTGAGACACAACTACAACTTACCACCTGGGTAGTATTACATGTAGAATACATCAGTCCCGTACAGTGAGACACAACTTGCCACCTGGGTAGTATTACATGTAGAATACATCAGTCTTGTACAGTGAGACACAACTACAACTTACCACCTGGGTAGTATTACATGTAGAATACACCAGTCTTGTGCAGTGAGACGCACCTACAACTTACCATCTGGGTAGTATTACATGTAGAATACATCACTCTTGTACACTGAGACACACCTTGCCACCTGGGTAATATGTCTTGTAGAATACACCAGTCTTGTGCAGTGAGACACAACTTGCCACCTGGGTAATATGTCTTGTAGAATACACCAGTCTTGTGCAGTGAGACACACCTTGCCACCTGGGTAATATCTCTTGTAGAATACACCAGTCTTGTGCAGTGAAACACACCTTGCCACCTGGGTAATATGTCTTGTAGAATACACCAGTCTTGTGCAGTGAGACACACCTTGCCACCTGGGTAATATGTCTTGTAGAATACACCAGTCTTGTGCAGTGAGACACAACTTGCCACCTGGGTAATATGTCTTGTAGAATACACCAGTCTTGTGCAGTGAGACACACCTTGCCACCTGGGTAATATGTCTTGTAGAATACACCAGTCTTGTGCAGTGAGACACACCTTGCCACCTGGGTAATATGTCTTGTAGAATACACCAGTCTTGTACAGTGAGACACACCTTGCCACCTGGGTAATATGTCTTGTGGAATACACCAGTCTTGTGCAGTGAAACACACCTTGCCACCTGGGTAATATGTCATGTAGAATACATCAGTATTGAGACACCAATAACATTAATGTTTAAATGTCCCCCCTCGTGACTGAAAACTTTAATTTCACTCAGGACAAATCCATAATTGGTCAAAGCCTAAGTTAATCTTCCATCCTTCCTCCTGACAGAGAACTGAGGAGTCTGGCCATCTCCCAGTACTATGAGTGGTTTGGCTTCGCTGTCAGCAAGTGGCTCTGCATTGCCAGACACAAGGCTCTCAAGAGGATCCGCAAAGCTGTGGAACTTGATAAGGTCAGACCCAGTAGGGTTCATGTGGGGCTTGATAAGGTCAGACCCAGCAGGATCCTTGTGGAGCTTGATAAGGTCAGACCCGGTGGGGTTCATGTTGGGCTTAATAAGGTCAGACCCAGTAGGATCCATGTGGAGCTTGATAAGGTCAGACCCAGCAGGATCCTTGTGGAGCTTGATGAGGTCAGACCCACAAGGATCAAAGTGGAGCTTGATACGGTCAGACCCACAAGGATCCAAGTGGAACTTGATCAGGTCAGACCCAGTAGGGTTCATGTGGGACTTGATAAGGTCAGACCCAGAAGGATCCAAGTGGAGCTTAATAATGTCAGACCCAATAGGATCCATGTGGAGCTTGATACGGTCAGACCCAGTGGGGTACATGTGGGGCTTGATAAGGTCAGACCCAGTAGGATCCATGTGGAGCTTAATAAGGTCAGACCCAGTGGGATCCATGTAGAGCTTGATAAGGTCAGACCCAGTAGGATCCATGTATGGAGTTTACTGCTGTGAACTGTATGGAGTTTACTGCTGTGAACTGTATGGAGTTAACTATGGTGGAATGTATGGAGCGACCTGCTGTGAACTGTATGGAGTTTACTGCTGTGAACTGTATGGAGTTTACTGCTGTGAACTGTATGGAGTTTACTGCTGTGAACTGTATTGAGTTTACTGCTGTGAACTGAATTGAGTTTACTGCTGTGAACGGTATGGAGTTTACTGCTGTGAACTGTATGGAGTTTACTGCTGGGAAATGTATGGAGTTTACTGCTGTGGAATGTATGGAGTTTACTGCTGTGAACTGTATGGAGTTTACTGCTGTGAACTGTATGTAGGTTTACTGCTATAAACTGTATGGAGTTAACTGTGGGGGAATGTATGGTGTTAACTGTGGGGGAATGTATGGAGTTTACTGCTGTGAACTGTATGTAGGTTTACTGCTGTGAACTGTATGTAGGTTTACTGCTGTGAACTGTATGGAGTTTACTGCTGTGAACTGTATGGAGTTTACTGCTATGAACTGTATGGAGTTTACTCCTGCAGAATGTATGGAGTTTACTGCTGTGGAATGTATGGAGTTTACTGCTGTGGAATGTATGGAATTAACTGCTGTGAACTGTATGGAGTTTACTGCTATGAACTGTATGGAGTATACTGCTGTTGAATGTATGGAATTAACTGCTGTTGGATGTATGGGGTTTACTGCTGTGGAATGTATGGAGTTTACTGCTGTGGAATTTATGGAGTTTACTGCTGTGAACTGTATGTAGATTACTGCTGTGGAATGTATGGAGTTAACTGCTGTGGGATGTATGGAATTAACTGCTGTTGAATGTATGGAGTTTACTGCTGTGAACTGTATGGAGTTTACTAGTGTGAACTGTATGGAGTTTACTGCTGTGAACTGTATGGAGTTTACTGCTGTGGAATGTATGGAATTAACTGCTGTGGAATGTAGGGAGTTAACTGCTGTTGAATGTATGGAGTTTACTGCTGTGAACTGTATGTAGGTTTACTGCTGTGGAATGTAGGGAGTTAACTGCTGTGGATGTAGGGAGTTAACTGCTGTGGGATGTAGGGAGTTAACTGCTGTGGGATGTAGGGAGTTAACTGCTTTGGGATATAGGGAGTTAATGCTGTGGGATGTAGGGAGTTAACTGCTGTGGGATGTAGGGAGTTAACTGCTGTGGAATGTATGGAGTTAACTGCTTGTGAATGCATGTTGTTTTCTGCCTTCAGGTGGCCCAGGTGGATGCTGTGGTGAAGTATAGCACGTCTGCTGTGGATGTGTGCTGTTGCTTTGCCCAGGTGAGCAGGAGAAGGGAGAGAGAGAAGGGATCTCTTCACATCCGTTATAACACTTCCATTGCCAGAGGATCTCCCCTCCTCATGTCAATAAACCTACAAGAGGATGGAGGGGTTGGGGCAAAGAGCTTATTTTAGTCCTGAGGACATACAAGTGAAAACCAGATAATGGCAGTTGGGATGGCCATGTTTGACCAACTCCACCTCCACGTTGATGTAGTCCTGACTGTTGGTGTTTTCATATCTTCAGATCACTGAGTTCTGGAAGCAGCTGTCCTGGCCAGATCTGGTGGGAGCCTACCAGTTTGTACACCGACTTGTTGAGGTAATAGACCCTCACCTCCCCCCCCTCTTCCCCATTCTCTGTCCTCACCTTGACCCTTTACCCTCACCCTCACCCTCACTCTCACCCTCACCCTTTGTACTCTATTTCCACTGCCCTGTACTGTTGCTGATTCAACGTGCAATTTTAACTCACTGTACCTCATTTGATCTGCAGGACATCAGCAATGGGGCTCAGCTGTATGCGGACTTGGTGCATGAGAAGCTGACTGCTGCTGGCTACTATGATGACGAGGGGCAGTTTGATATCACTGAGCAGGTAAGTTGCACCAGACAAGCAATAGGACTTTGATTTCATTTTGGAGGTGCAGATCCCTTGGTGTGAAAGGAATTCCGTGGAGAGGTGGTGTCACTGAGCAGGCCAGACTGCCGCTGACTGCTGCTTGGGCTTCTTTAAAGCCCACAATTACCAGATTATCACATGATATGCCAAAGGTGGGGTACAGGCTACCAAACTGTGGATGCCCGTGACTATAAGAACAAAACGACATGAGAGTGGATTAACTGGCTGATGGTGTGCAGGTGCTAGTCGGCTACTAAGCTACTAAGAGTAAATTACACGAAAAAGCTACCATTGTGAATGGCAAGTACTGCTGCATACTGTAGCATATTTAGTTATAAGAAACGTGAACGTTGCTTGGCAACTACTGCGCTGCCAATAACAGCTACCACTGCCTAACCCAAGATAGCATAGTTGGCAGCTACCGCTGCCTGGCCCAATTTGGAAAACCATTGTGGCAGCTACCACAGCTAAGGCCTTTTTAAGCAGTGCCTGGAATTGGTACCTAGTAGTGGGGGAATGAACGAAATGAACAAATGTCTGTTGTGGGCCAGGGGGGCACGCCTCAAGATGGTACTTTGTGGCGACAACGGGACATAGTGGATTACCTGGTATAGGTGACATTGTAACTGTTGCCTCAATATTGTACTGATCACACTATGAGTGTGGGAGATGGATTGATAGCTGTTGGGGATTACCAGAGAAACTAACATTGTGGATGGAGCAACCTGGTTTGGAGGGTCCAGTTTGGACCAGCTAGCTAACCCTAAAGAACCCACAAGAAGGCTGGTTTCTACCCGCAGCAGATCTGCCTTGATGGATTTTCTGCTGTCTGGTCAGACCGCCGATATGTATAAGTCTGTTAATAGCTCACCCTCCAGGAAATGGTTTGTACAATCAGTGAGCCTGCAGAATTTGTGTTGTGAAGACAGCGCAGCATTGTAAGTCTGGACTGTGTTAGGACGGACGGGTTAGCAATAAAGTTAACAACCTGATCCACACCTGTAGATGATATGCAGACCAGAACTGTTGTAAGGCATTGATGCCTGTTTAGTATGTGGACCATTTGTTCTCAGACAGAGATTGTTGTAGGTCTACCCATAGTTGATCCTTAAACACTAAAATGCCATTATTACCGTTGAGAAATGTTAACCACATTTGTAAGTCTTCCTTGACCCAGTCGGTAATGTGGCGAAATGGTTGCTTACCTTTGCTGACCTTTGCTGAGCAGGTTGATTAGCCTATGGCTGGAAGCCCCAGCCAGCCCTGCACATAGAATTAAGCCAACCTAGTGACCTTTGTGTTATCTGTCGACAGGATGGCTTGGATTCGGCTGTCACCTCCTTGATCTTGGACTCTGGGATTCTGATCAGCATTGTATTCGTGATAATCTCGAACCCTAAGAAAGTCTGTTATGTACTTGGGCTGACGGTCTGGTTGTGGGCAGTAGTGAATTCAAACTGTTCAAGTGTATGTACACATCAGCTGAGGTTGTCTAATAATCAGTGCCTGCTGTGCCTCCGTTAGGAAGTCGGCCAGGAAATGCATGATCTGGCACGTTGGGAGGTGTGATTGCATGCATCATTGTAAGAAGGTACTAAAAGTATCCAATATGCCGCAAGATATGGAGCATCGGAATGGTAATCATTTATCAAAATAGAATTCACCTTCTAATCTTAAAATTCTAAAGGCTGACTTAATGTCAAATTTTGCTTGTAATGCTCCCTTTCCCAGTTGTTGAACCATATTTATAGCATCATCAAACCTGGCATACACCATGGAACAGGCATATTCCTTTATAGAATTGCCCTTGGGATAAAAAAATGGTGAAGTAGACGGAAATCATCGGCATACTTACCGGATTGTTGAACGTGGCCTGGCTGCTTCTTTTGCACCAGGCCTATTGGGGATACTTGGAGGTTGTCCAGGGGGATGTCCTTGAAGGGCTTGACATCCTGCCATGGTCAACTTCCTTTTGTAGTTTTGTTTGACATATCCTGCTGTGTCTTGGTGCATGACTGATCACAAGTTTCGTGCAAGGCGACTCGTGCGGCTACACTGAAACTCAAGCTAGAAACCAAAACTAAAACCTACCCATAAGTAATTTGCGTCTCTGTACATGACCTCAGCATATTGGTGTAACCAGGGTGCCATTTCATTGAGAACAACTGAGGAATGGGCCATTGAATTTACTTTTCTTGGCGACTTGTTTGCTGTCCTGGGTAAGATTGTATTTTGGACTCCATTCCCTCGAAAGCAGGTCCTAATGCTGTGAGAATTTCTGCTACACTTCCCCCATTTGAGAGCGTACATGCAGTTGTGTCTGCTACAACCAAATTTATTAAAATCCAAGCATTCCTAACTGGCAATGTACCGTGTGTCCTTGTGCCCGTCCGCCTGACTCTGGTTGTCATGCTGGCTGTGTGACCATATACTTCAGCCACAACTCCCATTCAATGTTGTCCCAGCGGGTTGAGGGGTCCCTTGACATTCTGTGTCGGAATTGTTGGTCGTAGGTCGACCAGGCATCCCCACTGAATCTGAGCATCACTGTCCTAGTTGTTTCCATGTAGGACAGCATCCCCTGCATAGTGTGGATCTCAGAATACCTGCTAAAGTATAACTGATGAGTTTTTTCCAGTTACTGTTTTACCTTGATGAGTTACAACAGTGATAAGCCCAAGGTTTGGATATGCGCAATAAAGCCATTTAGTAGATATTACTAAATGCAATTATGTGTTACCTTGCTTTTAAACCCTTGGGAGATGGAAACTTGGTGAAACTCATTGACAGTCTGATGTAAGCTCCCTCTCACATGTATTTATTAAAAGCTCAAAAGTAACCAATAAAAACACAGCAATCCTGCACACAAGTTTATTAATTACCAACAGCACAGGAAGGCACCTGAATATAAACCTGGAAAGCATGTGCAGAGACCACAAGCCATAAGGCCAGGATGCTCCATCACTACCATGAAATTACTGAAACCTAACAAAACTGACAGATTAAAAAGACTACATAAAGACATACCTGACTGGCCAAATATTACCTGCACTAAGAGATTCACAAACATCCCTGGCACTGCAGGCCAGACATAAATTCCCCTTTCTTCGTTCAGTAAACAATGTCATATCAGAATCCCAGAGTCCCAAGATCAAGGAGGTGACAGAGAAAATCCAAGACATCCTGTCGGACAGGTAACACAAACAAGTTCATTTCTTGTTCAAAGGTCCTATCTGACATAAAGGTCATCTCTGGTAAGCTCTCCACAATGGTGATGCCCAGTGTCCACCAAACTGATATGGAACAACCAGCAGAATAAGGTGACAACTGACAGTTGACAACTTCTCTAACCACTGCTGGCACAATGTAATTCACTCAAAGTACTTTGCACTACTTGGATGAGGAGGGGCACGCTAACATACAATCACTGTGCTCTGTATTGCAGCTGTGCATCACCATCAACAACATTGAGCAGGTGCGTCGGTCGCTGTGTGTGCTTCCAGAGTCACTTGAGTTTAACGCAATACAACGCGCCCTGGAGGCCACAGGCGGAGATGGAGCAGAACAGCTGGATGCGCATTCTCTGAGGAAGAAGCTGTGTCAGGCCGACTCGGCCATGATCAGGAAGATCACACAAGTGGTGGACAGGGTGGCCGACAAGGTGAGCGGACGATTAGTGATTCTTACCCTCTTGGTATCGAGATCAGTTACAAAATTCAGTGTGCTACTGTTCTGGAGTGTGTTGCTCTGTTGTGTAAAAAAAAATTTAGGCACAAGCAAATTTTTGCTTGTGGTTTTAAAATCAACAACTCAAAACTTCAAAACAAATGTCATAAGATTGCATGATCATGATATATGCTGCATATAAATAATGACTGATTATGCATGTTATGACATTCAGATAACAAAGAAATTAAATTACTCTCATAAAACATTAACTCTTTCAACACCAGTCAACCAGAAGCATTTACATCCGAGTTCCCAGAGACTCTTGTGTGACAGATGAAGCCAACATTTATCAAAGAAAATATCTGCTTGTAAAACATCTTTGCTACCACGTACATATTATACACCATTTCAAGGTCTAATCCTATTGTTTATAAATATGAAAGTTATGTTTATCACATTATTTAAATACTCCATTTACAACTTAATTAAATTCTTTGTAAATAATTTTTTTTTAATCTAACACATTCATAACGTCCAGATTAAGGACCAAGGAAGCGAAAAATTGACGATTTTCGTAATTATAAGATTTCATAAAAAAACAAAATATTTTAAAAAGAATTCTAAATAGTATCTGTCGTCACCCATTTCCTGATAACAGCGGCTGTCCGCTCAGTAACTTGAAGAACTACCTCCGTTTTCGAATAACACGTTCGTCGAAGACTGCCATATGACAATACATCGCTAGAAAGCTTGGATAAAATTGGTTTTTAGTGACACTTTCTTTGCCGAAATCTGCTACAAGGTTCGTAATTGGTCAAATCTTAGAACGTGACCTAAGTCAGCCAATCAAATTACATCTATAGTATGATGCATTTCAGAATTTGACGAAAGAATTTTGTTAAATTGTGTTATTCTGAACGTTTCAAGAAGGAAATCGCGATGTATATTAAAAATATGGAACTTCATGGATGTATCGTGCTAGGTTACGAGCTGTGACAAAGATTTTTCGTGCTTATATCTTTGCATTAAACATCGTGTCCGACCTGAGGAAATTGAGGCGACGAAAGCTGAGATGTCATTTTACTTACATTACATGCGATCACACGAAAAGATGGTAATAATAATAACTTAGATGTACGTTTGACAACTTTAAGATATATTTTTGTTGATTTTATTTACTACTTTGTATAATATATTGAAAGATTTGCTTGAAACGTCTTTATATTGCTCTTTGACATGTTCGATGTGGACCCATTGTCGAAGAGTATGTCCGAGATTTATTTTCAATAACATTGCTGGAAATAGTGAATAATTTTTTAATCTATAGATAAAAAATGATCAAATCAAATGGAATACGCATTTGATACGACGTTGTGAAATGTGATAGATTTAATAAATAAATGATATGACAGGTAGGTTCATAAAATTATATACTTATTTGACGTGACTGCATGGTAGGTCAACCAACCAAGGGGTTGTCTGGGGACTCTAGGATGGGATGTCATCTAAAAAAAGAAACAACCTTGGGTCTATTGAATAAATTACCGGTGACATGGTTTTTACAGCATTTGATTGGTCTCTCGAAAATAGACATACGTCATTTGCATAATATTAATCTCCGTGCTATATGTTCATTGGTCAAAAAGAGCTCGGAATAGTCCATGTTCACCATTGTTGAACAGAAAGAAAGGAAGTAAAATGTTTTCGTGGGAAACGCGAATGGGGAGGTAAATGAGGAGCTTGTACTGGGGACAGTAGTGTTAGTCAGTGCGGTACCCGTGAAAGATGGCTGTGGAGATGCTTGTCCTGGGTGCAGCAGTGTTAGTCAGTGCAGTACCCGTAACAGCTAGATGTGGACGAGCTTGTCCTAGGGCTGTAGTGTTAGTCAGTGAGGTACCACGACAGCTGGATGTAGAGAAGCTTTTCCTGGCGGCAGTAGTGTTAGTCAGTGAGGTACTACGACAGCTGGCTGTGCTGTGGAGGATCTTGGCCTGGTGCAATATTGTTTGTCAGTGAGGTACCCATGACAGCTGGCTGTGCTGTGGAGGAGCTTTTCCTGGTGGCAGTAGTGTTAGTCAGTGAGGTACAGTTTACAACCTCGTTGGACCAATGATAAAGACACAGTTCAGTTGTCTTGATTTGCAGAGGCTTTATTACGCCTGACGATACACCGGGACTCGATCACAACACATGCGGGCTGCCATCTTTTAAGGATACCCGACCATGCTACTTCCGGCCTGACATTCGCAATACTTCGTATTTCCAACAATCGAAATAACTCGGAAATGAACATACTAACATCTCCCCTCCTTTGGAAGAAACAAAAAAAAAGAAGAAGAAAAAGAAAGAGAGTATGTCTCCTTTAACTCAAATGATATTAAACGATTGTAACCATTAAAAGTTCTCAACAGCTGCAATGATCAGTTAGTTAAATGTATCTGCTTAGTTCACACAGGCACTGTCTGTATATGCAACCGCATCTTATAGTCTTGCCTCAAAGTTCATGACACTAATTCATGCATGTCCATGTTGACAATTATTACATCAATTCACTCAAGTATTATATAGTCATTGTATCTTAAAGGCAATCTTTTTTCCCTGAGTGGACGTTTTACTGAGCAATTCTCTTCAGATATCTTGGTAACATCTGTAACACTTTCTGTAGGTTGAAAACCTGACTGTGTAGTCTTTGATTGTTCTACATTCTGTGTAATGTTAGGGCTGGCTTGGGCCGTTACACTTCGATCTGTCACAGGTTTCATGGGTGAACTTTGTACAGCTGTTTGGAATTCGGCATTCTTCAAGATCAGTTGATTATGCTCCCTCTGTGATGAGTTGTAGTTGTTCGATGGTGGTGGCGCAGCTGCTGGCTTGATTTGCACACGGTTTCTTCTCAGTGTGCTATCATGGGTTTTTATTGTGTAAGACCTTGTATTGTCCTTGTGGATGACTTGCCCATATGCCCAAGGTTTTCCTCTCTGGTTTGGTGGAGGTTTAGCATACACATAACTGCCAGTTTCTATTGGTTCATGTTCTGTACCAGACGATCTATCATACTGAGTCTTGCTAGAGATTCTTTTGCCCCTGATCTCTCTATAAACTATTTCGGGATCCACTACCTGGGGCTGCAGAAGTTGATTAGGTGTCGGCAGCAAAGTCCTTGTGCGACGATTCATCATGCGTTGTGCAGGTGAATAGGTATGTCCCTTTTGAGGAGTATTTCTGTAGTTCAAGAATGCCAGTTCTTTGTCATCAGATTTCTTCATCATAGCTTTTACCACTTTGACAGCTGACTCAGCCTTTCCGTTTCCTTGTGGATGATATGGTGAAGACGTTGTGTGCTTGAAGTGATCCTGCTGAGCAAAGTCTTCATATTCTTTGCTGATGAACTGAGGTCCATTGTCTGTATGACACACACTCGGAATCCCATAGCGAGAGAAATGAGCCTTTGTTTTGGCTATCACTGTAGCGGAGTCTGTCTTCCAATTCGTCAACCTCAATCCAGTCAGAGAAGTGACAAACTGTGACAAGGTAAGTCTTTTTCTCAAAGGCAAATAAATCTTGACTTATAATTTGCCAGGACATGGTTGGTATTGGCAAAGACTTCATGGGTTCTCTGGGTGCTTCATTTCCATACTGTGCACATGTTCCACACGCACTGCACATATCATGAATAGAGTTCCTTATCTCAGGCCAAAAGAGGACCTCTCGAGCCATTCGTATGTTTGATTCAGCTCCAAAGTGATTCAAGTGTATCTTTTCCAGCATCTCTCTGTACATGCTCTTTGGGATCATCACAAGTGAACCTTTGTATATGATCCCATTGCTGATGCTAAGTTCATCTCTATAGCCCCAGTAGGAGGCCCAAGCTTGATCCAGTAGGTTTCTGTCATCTGGCCATCCATGACCTATCAGTGTGTACAACTGAGACATCAATGGATCTTTCGCAGTTTCCTCTTGGAGTCTGGCCTCAGTTTCTTCATGTAGATGTGGATTGTGCTCATCATATTAGTGTTCTAGTTCCAGACGGAATACTTCATACCCTGTCACCTTGGCATTGATTGGAGTTGGAAGTGCTGCTCGTGACAGTGTGTCTGCAAGATGAAGTGATGTCCCTTTTCTGTACTTGACAGTGAAGTGATAGCGTTGTAGTTTTAACAACATTCTTTGTAGCCTTGCAGGGGCCTTGTTCAGTGGCTTCTTCATGATTGTTTCCAGTGGCTGATGATCAGTATGTACTTCAATGTCTGCCTTTCCGTACAGCCACTGGTCAAACTTGGCAAATGCATTGCATATTGCAAGACACTCCTTCTCAATTTGGGAATATCTCTGTTCTGTTGCATTCATGCTGCAGGATGTGAATGCCACTGGATGAAGTTTTCCATTAGCATCAGGCTGAAGTAAGATTTTCACAGAAGGGTGATAAGTAGTTGACCATCCCTATGAATCTCAGGAGCCCAGCCTTGTTGCATGGAGGAGGCATTTCTGTGATCGCAGCAACCTTGTCTGGGTCCGCTTTCATTCGTTTGTCAGTAATTATGTTGCCGACAAATTTTTCAGTTTCTTCATTTTGAACTTCAGTTTATAAGGTTGGCACTTGATATTTTTCGTCAAGCATCTTTCCATTAACGCTATAAAGCGCCGATCATGATCCTGTTCCGCCTCCTCTAATGTGTTTCCTTCACCGTATATGAGAATGTCATCAGTCATTGATATGGTTCCATCTAGACCTTCAAGTGCAGCAGATAGTCTTATTTGGAACTCCCCAGGTGCACTTGTAATTCCAAATGGCAGGCGTAGCCATCTATACCTGCCATAAGACGTGTGCATCGTAGTCATGAAAGATGATTCTTCATCCAAAGGAATATGAAGAAAACCATCACGGACATCTACCAGTGAAAAACACTTGGCGTTGCATAATTTGTGAAGCTGTTCATTGAGTGTCGGCATTTGACATATTGGTCGAAGGATGGCTTTGTTCACAGTTTGACTGGGATCTATGCATATCCTGAACTTTTTTGGAGTTTCTCTAATTAGAACATTTGAGCACCATGGTGTTGGCTCATCCACCTTTGCTAGTATACCAGCTTCTACATGACCAGGTGGAGGTAACATCCTTTTCCTTGGTACTACAATAGGCTATGATGGTGCTGGAGGTGGCATAGTGCATTGTCCAGGCACCTTGCTGTGTATAGTCTCAAGATGATTGCATGCACATAGACTACTGGGATCTGTAATTTCCTTTTGTTTCTTTTCCTCCATGCACATGGATTCATTTGAGTCTTGAAGATTTGATGAACCGCAGTCTGGTGTGCGTGCCTGAAACCCTGGTAAGTCTCCACCATCTGTAACATCTGCAACATCATGTACTTTAGAAGTCAAAGTAAATACCTCATCAGCTTCAATCTTTATCAGTCCAAGATTTTCACTGCCTGGCTAGAAAGTAAAGCTGGCTTTCCTTTCAACTGATCATGGGGAAGTACTTGAAATGTCAAAAGTTCAAACTTGTTCTTTCGTTCACATATTAAACTGACTTGTCCCAATGGGTGAAGGGGCTTTGCATCACCATAAGGATGCAATATGAATGGGGATCTTTGAATATGTGCCTCTGGAAACATATCTCTAACAGTCTGATCCTAAATGGTATTACATGTGGCTGCAGAATCTATCTGGTACTTTACTGGTGTAAACTTGTTTCCTGATGTTGATGTCGAGAGGTAGACAAAGTTTTTCTTGCCCATTTTGTTTGTGGTTACATTATATGCCTGCTGAGTTTCTAGTGAGTATATCTTGTACTCATCCCCCTGTTCATAGTCATCAGTGGACTTTCCTTGTCCTGGTTTTCACGCTGGTTTGTGTCCCTTACGTACCCTGTATTTCTCCTACCACGACCCTGGTTCCCTCTACTTTGTTGTTGCCCCCGTCTTGGATAAGAAGTGGGGTTGACAGGATTTTGCAAACATACCCTGGCAAAATGGTCATTTAACCCACATCTCACACAGTCTTTTCCTTTTGCTGGGCACACCTTCCATGGATGAGGGCCTCGTCGATCTCCACACCAATGGCATGTACCTGGCTCCCTCCTCTGTGCAGATTCAAGGGCTTTGGCTTCACTGACAACCTCTGACAATAACTTTTTACTATTGTCTGATTTCAAGTGTGTCTTTAAAAGTTCAGTTCTAATGTTGCTGTCATGCAGACCAAATACAAATTTGTCACGACACATTTCATCTCCTACTGCTGCATAGGCACACAAGCTACCTGATTGTCTGACCTTGACCTCCCATTCTTGTACTGTTTCGCGTGGTAGCTGATTAGTATTCCAAAATCTGAATCTATCTGTCATCAGTGAACTACCGACGGTCCCTGTGTAGAAAATACGTAACTTTTCCATCCATACCCATGGTTTATTCCTATCTTCTTCTACTATTTGAGGTTCTAAAGTGTATCTCACGACCTGTAGTGCTTCATCAGGCATTGCCGACCTTAGCGACGATATTTCCAATTTTGGCTTCTTGTAGTAGTCTATTTGTTCAGTATTTGGGTTTTTATCTAGATTTCTGTAATCCGCCTGAATACAATAGTCATTGAACCTAACTTCAAAGTTCTTGAAGTTTTCAGCCACATTCCCCGAAAGCTTGAGCTCAGGTCGCTTCGGAAGTCCCGCCATTGCATGTGCTCGTAGTTGATTCGAGTTAGATCCGCTTCTATAGATTGCGTGATCCCACTTCTGACACCAAGTTTCCAACCTCGTTGGACCAATGATAAAGACACAGTTCAGTTGTCTTGATTTGCAGAGGCTTTATTACGCCTGACGATACACCGGGACTCAATCACAACACATGCGGGCTGCCATCTTTTAGGGATACCCGACCATGCTACTTCCGGCCTGACATTCGCAATACTTCGTATTTCCAACAATCGGAATAACTTGGAAATGAACATACTAACAGTACCATGACAGCTGGATGTAGAGAGGCTTTTCCTGGTGGCAATAGTGTTAGTCAGTAAGGTACCATGACAGCTGGCTGTGCTGTGGAGGAGCTTATCCTGGTGGCAGTAGTGTTAGTCAGTGAGGTACCATGACAGCTGGCTGTGGAGGACCTTGTTCTGTGGCAGTAGTGTTAGTCTGTGAGGTACCCACAACAGCTGCCTTGGAGGAGCTTGTCCTTTGGGCGGTAGTGTCAGTCACTGAGGTACCTCTGACAGCTGTTTGTGGAGGAGCTGGTCCTGGTGGCAGTAGTGTTTGTCAGGGAGGTACCTGTGACAGCTTGCTATGGAGGACCTTGTACTTTGGGTGGTAGTGTCAGTCACTGAGGTACCCACGACTGCTGGCTGTGGAGGACCTTGTCCTGTGGTAGTAGTGTTAGTCTGTGAGGTACCCACAACAGCTGGCCTTGGAGGAGCTTGTCCTTTGGTCGGTAGTGTCAGTCACTGAGGTACCTCTGACAGCTGTTTGTGGAGGAGCTGGTCCTGGTGGCAGTAGTGTTTGTCAGGGAGGTACCTGTGACAGCTTGCTATGGAGGACCTTGTACTTTGGGTGGTAGTGTCAGTCACTGAGGCACCTCTGACTGCTGGCTGTGGAGGAGCTGGTCCTGGTGGCAGTAGTGTTAGTCAGTGAGGTACCCACGACTGCTGGCTATGGAGGAGCTGGTCCTGGTGGCAGTAGTGTTTGTCACTGAGGTACCTGTGACAGCTGGCTGTACTGTGGAGGAGCTGGTCCTGTGGCAGTAGATTAAGTCAGGGAGGTACCCGTGACAGCTGGCTGTACTGTGGAGGAGATTGTCCTGGTGGCAGTAGTGTTAGTGAGGTACCTGTGACAGCTGGCCTTGGAGGAGCTTGTACTTTGGGCGATAGTGTCAGTCACTGAGGTACCTCTGACAGCTGTTTGTGGACGAGCTTGTCCTGGTGGCAGTAGTGTTAGTGAGGTACCTGTGACAGCTGGCCTTGGAGGAGCTTGTACTTTGGGCGGTAGTGTCAGTCACTGAGGTACCTGTGACAGCTGTTTGTGGAGGAGCTGGTCCTGGTGGCAGTAGTGTTAGTGAGGTACCTGTGACAGCTGGCCTTGGAGGAGCTTGTACTTTGGGCGGTAGTGTCAGTCACTGAGGTACCTGTGACAGCTGTTTGTGGAGGAGCTGGTCCTGGTGGCAGTAGTGTTTGTCAGGGAGGTACCCGTGACAGCTGGCTGTGCTGTGGAGGAGCTTGTCCAGGGAAAGTAGTGTTAGTCAGGGAGGTACCCATGACAGCTGGCTGTGGAAGAGCTTGTCCTGGTGCAGTATTGTTTGTCAGTGAGGTACCAATGACAGCTGGCTCTGCTGTGGAGGAGCTTTTCCTGGTGGCAGTAGTGTTAGTCAGTGAGGTACCACGACAGCTGGCTGTGGAGGACCTTGTCCTGTGGCAGTAGTGTTAGTCTGTGAGGTACCCACAACAGCTGGCCTTGGAGGAGCTTGTCCTTTGGGCGGTAGTGTCAGTCACTGAGGTACCTGAGACAGCCTTTGGTGGAGGAGCTGGTCCTGGTGGCAGTAGTGTTTGTCAGGGAGGTACCCGTGACAGCTGGCTGTGCAGTGGAAGAGCTTGTCTTTGGGGCAGTAGTGTTAGTAAGTGAGGTACCACGACAGCTGGCTGTGCAGTGGAAGAGCTTGTCCTTGGGGCAGTAGTGTTAGTCAGTGAGGTACCACAACAGCTGGTTGTGTAGTGGAAGAGCTTGTCTTTGGGGCAGTAGTGTTAGTCAGTGAGGTACCACGACAGCTGGCTGTGCAGTGGAAGAGTTTGTCCTTGGGGCAGTAGTGTTTGTCAGGGAGGTACCCGTGACAGCTGGCTGTGCTGTGGAGGAGCTTGTCCAGGGAAAGTAGTGTTAGTCAGGGAGGTACCCATGACAGCTGGCTGTGGAAGAGCTTGTCCTTGGGGCAGTAGTGTTAGTAAGTGAGGTACCATGACAGCTGGCTGTGCAGTGGAAGAGCTTGTCCTTGGGGCAGTAGTGTTAGTCAGTGAGGTACCATGACAGCTGGCTGTTCGGTCGAGGAGCTTGTCCTGGTGGCAGTAGTGTTAAGTCACTGAGGTACCCGTGACAGCTGGCTGTGGAAGAGCCTTTCTCGGGGGCAGTAGTGTTAGTGAGGTATGACGACAGCTGGATGTAGAGCTTTTCCTGGTAGCAGTAGTGTTCGTCAGTGGGGTACCCGTGACAGCTGGCTGTGGAGGACCTTGCCCTGTGACAGTAGTGTTAAGCCCCTATCTCACATTCACGAATGAACACGATGTAATGTTTTTCCTTAAATCGTGTTAGAACGTATGAAGGTCGCTCACTTATTCCTCTTCATTCGTGGTCGGTCGCGCGCGGTTGTATGGACGTCGCAGCTCGGCTTAAATCGTGTTATAAAGTTTTGCAATTCAAAAATATATGACATGATTTGAGCCGAGCTGAAAAGTCGTGTTCAGTCAAATGAAGGTCGTATGACAGTCGTGTTCAATCGTGTTGGGGAGCGTGTGAAGAAACTCATACGACCTTCATACGTTTTAACACGATTCAACATAACTTTCATACACCTTTCATACGACTCCCATACGCCTGAACACGAAATCCATACGTTTGTCATACGACCGTAACGTGACAGAGTGAGAACGTGGGAAACCCCCTGAAAGTGAAAGCTCATTCTTCAGCCATGCCAAACCCCAGGCGGCCGAAAAAGAAGCTCCTCCAAGCAAAACCTTCGAAAAAGGGAAACATCCTTCACCACCATCCATGGGTGAACATCCACCCGGTACCCAGGGACAAGATATGAGCCAGCTGAAACCTCTGAACCACCACCAAAATCTGCTTCTTGCGGGTCTTGTTTGTTGTTGAACATGGTGAAGACTGACACAGAAATGCTGTTGCAATGCAGCTTAAATACTACAGGACCCACATGACCAAAATAAACAAAAATATGTCGTATGAAGGTCTTGCTCAGTCGTATGGAGATCATGTATATTTTTGTAGTCGTATGGACATCGTAATGATTCGGGTTTAATCGAATGGTGGTCGTGTTGTTTCATGTTAAGTCGTATGGGCGTCGTTTGACAGTCCTATTGGGGTCGTGTTAAATGAGGTTAAATCGTGTTGTATCGTATGAATATCTTATGACGGTCGTATGAGTGTTGTGTTCAGTCTTATAAAGGTCGTATGAGGGTCATTTTTGGTCGTATGAGGGTCGTTTTTGGTCGTATGATGGTTGTGTTTGGTTAAGAAATTTGCATAAACCACAAGGTCAAGCACGAATCAACACAATTTGTCAACTTTTCTTAAATCGTGTTCGCAATTTCTTAAATCGTGTATGTGAGATAGGGGCTTTAGTCAGTGAGGTACCACGACAGCTGGCTGTACTGTGGAGGTGCCTGTCCTGGTGCAGTAGTGTTAGTCAGTGAGGTACCACGACAGCTGGCTGTGGAGGAGCTTTCCTCGGGGCAGTAGTGTTACGCAGTGAGGTACCCCGACAGCTGGCTGTGGAGGAGCTTTCCTCGGGGCAGTAGTGTTAGTCAGTGAGGTACCCACAACAGCTTGCCTTGGAGGAGCTTTCCTTCGGGGCAGTAGTGTTAGTCAGTGAGGTACCGCGACAGCTGGCTGTGGAGGAGCTTTCCTCGGGGCAGTAGTGTTACGCAGTGAGGTACCACGACAGCTGGCTGTGGAGGAGCTTTCCTTCGGGGCAGTAGTGTTAGTCAGTGAGGTACCGCGACAGCTGGCTGTGGAGGAGCTTTCCTCGGGGCAGTAGTGTTAGTCAGTGAGGTACCACGACAGCTGGCTGTTGAGGAGCTTTCCATGGGGCAGTAGTGTTAGTTAGTGAGGTACCGCGACAGCTGGCTGTGGAGGAGCTTTCCTCGGGGCAGTAGTGTTAGTTAGTGAGGTACCGCGACAGCTGGCTGTGGAGGAGCTTTCCTCGGGGCAGTAGTGTTAGTTAGTGAGGTACCGCGACAGCTGGCTGTGGAGGAGCTTTCCTCGGGGCAGTAGTGTTAGTCAGTGAGGTACCACGACAGCTGGCTGTGGAGGAGCTTTCCTTCGGGGCAGTAGTGTTAGTCAGTGAGGTACCGCGACAGCTGGCTGTGGAGGAGCTTTCCTCGGGGCAGTAGTGTTAGTTAGTGAGGTACCGCGACAGCTGGCTGTGGAGGAGCTTTCCTTCGGGGCAGTAGTGTTAGTTAGTGAGGTACCGCGACAGCTGGCTGTGGAGGAGCTTTCCTCGGGGCAGTAGTGTTAGGCAGTGTGGATCCCATGTCGGCTGGCTGTGAAGGAGCTTGTCTTTGGGGTCTTAAGTACCCTGTGGTATGTGTTTGTGATTCCCTGTGGTACTTGGCTGATAGATGTTTAGTAAATAATCTTTTTGTTAATAGATGCGTCCTGACATCAAGAAGGATGTGTTCCACCTGAATTGGGCCCCAGAGTCACTCCCTGCAGACGATGTGAGTGGAATCTGTGCCAACATATGTCTGTTTACATGTCTGCCTCCACACATGTCTGTGTCGACATATCTCTGTGTCTACATATCTCTGTGTCTAAATATCAGTGCCTATATGTGTCTGTCTGTGTCTACATGTGTCTGACTGTCTCTTGTGTCTTCATGTGTCTTTTTCTGGTATTTCCAGGCGGTTGGTGACCTCCTGGAGTACCTGGACAGCAATCTGCTCACTCTCAACAACAACCTGCTCAAGACCAACTTTGACCGAATTTTAGAGTCAATATGGGTGGAAGTGTTGGAGGAGTTCAAGGATGTGCTGGACAATGAGGAGGTGGTACGTACTTGTGGGTTGGTGGTACGTACTTGTGGGTTGGTGGTACGTACTTGTGGGTTGGTGGTACATTATGATGTGCAGACACATATTGATTTTTGGAACCAAACACTCAAAGACAAGTAACAACATGCAGAATGTTTACATGCCATTGGCATGTTGCAGGCTGTTCATTCCTGACCTTTGCCCCATTGATACACATTTGGAACGTCATTGGCAAATGTCAATGTCAGCGTCAAAATCCACCTACCACTGGCAATGAACTTGGTGTTGCTCTCACTGATGAGTGAAACAACATAAGTCAAGGTGACATTGGTTAACTCATCAGAAGCATGAAGCTGTGCATGTCTGGCCAACAGAGGTGGGTTTTACCCGATATCAGTAACATTGACTAGAACTCTTTAGGTCAGACCGCCTACTCCCCGACAATTAGATCATTGCAGTTCCAGTTGCCAATACCATATGGATCAGAACATATGCCTTGATGATTCCCACTATCGTCTGTTTGTTTTGCATGGTGTATGTGCAATCTACAGAAAGGTGTTAACTCCCTTCCAGAGACCTCCCATCTTCTACCAGCGCATGTTTGACGCCCTTGGTCTTCTGGTCGATTTCTTCCATGCTAAAGGGAAAGGGCTGAACATGGAGGATATCCTTTCCCAACAGTTCCAGGTGAGTTCATCAGTTGTCCACAGTTTTGTGTGAATTCGTCAAATATCCACAGTTCATAGAGTTTATAGAGTCAATTTTTTTACAGTAGATGACATATTCTATTTATGTTTTTAGGAGTTGCGAGAGCTGCTGACCTTCCACAAGATGGACACCACGTCTCTGATTGAGACCTTCTACATCCAGATGGCCGAGATCCAGGTGAGTTTCCCAGCAGATGGTGTTTGATGAGTCTTTTTGTGTCCTAAGGGTGCTGTCCTCATACATCACAACAGAAATGATTTACTTTAGCCCTCTTGGTGTCACAGGACCCTATATGGTCCCACACCTTTCACACCCGCACAGTGCCAAGGGACCATATATATGGTCCCACACCTTTCACATCCGCATAGTGCCACAGGACCATATATGGTCCCGAGAAAAATGCCCTTTGTAAACTGAATTCAGATATCAAACACTGAGTGCACAAAGTCAAAATTATAACCATCATCACCCAAATCATCTTAGCTTTAACATCATGCAGCTCATACTTTATACAATGCTATTGATTAGAAATATGGAGAGATGAGTAAAGTGGCTACCGCGCTTCTCGGCCTTTCTCTAAAATGTTTGAACACCAAGCGAATGACGGCGAATTTTGTTTATGAACCCATGTCACATACACATCAATATTTTCAGACAAAATCCTTGTTCATAACACATAATATGACCAGAGTGGTGAGAATACATGTTTCTCACAACTGTATACTTATTCACATAGATAAATTTCTGTTCACTCCTTTACGAACAAGTTTATTTACACGTTTTGTATATTTTTTTTTACTATTGGTAATAGCGGAATGGTCGGTACACATGAGAAAATGACAGTGTATATTTCCATTACATTTATGACGTTCATTGAATGAAATTATAACCATCATCACCCTAATCATCTCAGCGTTAATATCGTGTAACTCATATTTTATGCACTGCTACGGATTGCGAAATATGGAGAGATTTGTAAAGTGGTTACCACGCTTCTCGATCTTTTTCTGCCATGTTGAACTCCATGCGAATGAAGGCAATTATTTATTATGCACCCATGTCATATACACGTAACTATTATTATATCAGATAGCCAATTTGAAAAAGAAATCTGATCTGACTGGCCAGAAAGATTTACTTTTCCCCACTGTACAGTTATTGGCGTAAGAGTACTAACGTTTAGTCCGCCACAGTAGTGTTTTGTTCAAGTATTGCATATGTTTATCGACTGTGTGTCATGGCGATTTAGCACGACGCTAGAGACGAAACGATAGTCCAGATTGTCTTTTTGTTTATGATGCTGATTTACAGAAAATATTCAATTCAATATTCTAAGATACTTAAAGATAGTTATTATTTATATATTTATGGGCAGGAAGTCCATGATCAAAAGCTAAACATTGAACAGCCAAGCCTGAAGTGATCGACAGGGCACGTTTGCATCATATCTGTGCCGCGATTCCTTGTCTACCGGTTGTCCTACATGCTCGCCCGATAAGACAAATAACTGCTACTTTTTTCAATTGGAATGACTAAGAGTCATGTGTGATTGCTCTAACATCGCCGTGTGAGTGACTTGCCCTAACTGTTTCACATTTTGTCGCAAAAGGAGATTTCAAAAGTGTGGCCACGACATTTAATGTGAGTCAACGCCATATTGTAAACAAATTGTGTCAAGGTCGGTTCCACATGTGATAGCTCATCCCCCTTTTCTGTCGTTGGTACACACAATATAAACATAATACAACTACTGAAAACATCAACATAACATCTACAATGATTACAGCAATACCTTTTTTGTATTTGGGTTAACCACTTATGGATACGATGTGCTGTAAAGTTCGATTTCGATTTGTTTTTCCTTTCACTGAAACTGTGATAATGGCGCTGCGATTGGTTTGCTTTAATAGTATTTTCTGTGAGTCTAATGTACATGGTACATGCTGTATTGTACAAGATAATTGATAACCAATTGTGTATGCATATATATCACAAATACACATTACAAATTTCTTAAAAAATTGGAATATATTATCATAACACGACAGCTCGTATTTCCAACATTCTGCCATGGATATTAGATCTAATATAAATATTAGATTTACACCTTATTGATATACACTGTACTCTCAATTAACGTATGATAATCTATTGCAAGTCTTCAACTCTTATTTGATATGTTATCTGAAATGTCAGCAATGAGTACACTTTATTTTATTTTGTTACAGTCTGCAATTTTTTTCGAATAGGCTAATAGATGGTCGGTGATTTCCCGCCGCTGTGAATTTGTCAACTGGACAGGTTCGCATGATTTGACCTCACGTGTTCTGACGTTAATGATGTCACATGAAACAGCTGATCTAATGTTGTGGTAGTATAATGGATACACGTGGTTTCATTTTCCAAATAAAAATATTCTCTTTGACTGAACTAGAAAGCAAAGAACTAGAAAATGTCCACGGCAACTGACGAGTGAATGAGACCGCTTATCATTTGACTAACAGTGTTAGAATATTTAGCACAGTTTTCTAATTTTGGTATGTTGACATGTGCTTTTCATATCTGTTTGAAGGCTTGATATCCAAAGAAAATAATGTGCATTTAGTTGAGTAAGAGAATGGAATATTTTACAGTGAGAAAGCTGTCAAAATGGATTTTTATTATTTTAGCTTCATCTAATAGAATTTCGAATGGTTCAATTTATAACATCAACAGTAAAAGTAATTAGATCTACTCACAATATATAGATAATCGATTTCTGAAAGACAAAATGTTTTCAGTGTAAATGTGATTTCGTTTTGATGTTTTATATTGTGTTATTTATAGATTTTTTCACTCTGCATTATCTAAATTACCAAATACTTCGATCAGTGACATAGTAGTAATTACTTTGTTTTGTATCCTTTTGTATTTAGATAAAATAGATTTTTGTAAAAGAAATATTTGTCTAAGAGCAAAATCAAAGCATTCTTGTGGTTCTTTTTTCACCATTTTAATTTGTATATCTTCCCTCCAAGCTGTAGTTTAGCTAGGCCAAAATTAAGAAAAATAGCAAAGACATAATAACTGAAAACCATTTATATTAAAGATTTTGCTGGTTAAATTTTCGAAGTTCAATAGCAAGAATATATTTTTCCTTTTATGACCAATAATTCCATTACTTTCATTGACCTACGATCATTATCTATACTGAACAACAAAAGTTCCTGTGACATTGAATAAGATTTAATGCAAAGTTATGTTTTTTTCCAAATCTGAAACAATTTCGGTTTGCAACAGATAAAAGACTCCTGTAAGTGTTTAAATGGTATAATTTGCCATACTGATCATGACTTCAGAAAATGCGTGATTTCATAAAAAAAACCACTAACATGCCAAAATGTCAATTTACTAATCAATAGCGTGTGTGTCCACCTCTGGTTGCGATGCAAGCAACACATCTTCGTCTCATGGAATGGACCAGGCATCGCACTAAGTCCTGTGGGATATCTGTCCATATCTGCTGAGCATGTTTCGAAGTTCCTGGAGTGTCTGTGGAACATGTGGTTGACGTCGAAGGCGCCGATCCATCTCATCCCACATTTGCTCGATTGGTGAGAGATCAGGGGAGCGAGCCGGCCAGGGGATGACATTCACGTTGTTTTGTTGAAGAGAATCCTGAACAAGTCGAGCAATATGAGGCCGGGCGTTGTCCATGACACAATGATTGACGTGACGTTCACCTCGACGTCGGTACACTCAAACCCGTCCATCGCTGTGGCTGAGGTGAAAACAAAACTCGTCAGTGAATAGAACTTGTCCCCACTGTGGTTTCCTGTCAAAATGGGACGTCTGGTGGGTCTTAAGGCGACAATCCCTGCACATCTGAGGCGACGACGTATGGTTTGTCAAGATCGAAGGCCAGGGATGCTTCTTGCAGTCACTGTTGCTGGCTGGAATCGATTCCGTAGGTGTGTTGTTCGAATTCAGTTGTCTTGTCGATTATTGGTTACGCGTGGCCTGCCACTCTGAGGATGGTCTCTGACTGCATTCGTCTGTTGCCAACATTGCCATAAGCACCAAATGGTGTTTCTGTGGACGTTAAATTGTCTTGCAACATCATATTGCTCAATCCTGCTTCAAGCATACCAATGGCTCGCAGACGCTCATTTTCGGACAGGTGTGGCATTTCGTAATGTTGAATAATTGTGTAATTTTGTTGTTTTTCTGAGTGGTTGTTGTCAGCACGATGCTAAACAATGCATATGGATTCCCATTTACGCACATGTTTTTATACCAATTCTTGGGTAGTGAAATGCATGGGGCTTGCACAAAAGTCAACTTTTGCATGGAATACTTGCTTTTCTGTAGCAGTTGCATTTTTGTGACTTGATTCCATACATGTACTACAATAATGAAAACCAAACTTTACTTGTTTGAAAAATACACTAAAATATTGGTGTCACAGGAACTTATGTTGTTGAGTATATTTCAAACTTTTCCTTTACTAGAATGGGATGGAATGAGAAACTACTCGAAAAAATCTATCACATATGTCCTTCAATGTACATGTACATACCTAGGTGTAAATACACTTCTAAAGTCGTATTTATGAAACACTATGAAAGAAAAAGTTGTATTTCATGGACTGGCCATACAAGTATATTTTGAGCAAAGGTCTAAGTGAGGCAGCCAAGTTTGAAATACATGCTGGGACGAGGATGTATGTTTTCTAGTGGTCATAGTGAAGCAAATTTTTTCAGAGTTTTGAGAACATGAGCTGTATATACATTAAACACTTTTTAATCGAATTAACTCATATTTTCATAATTTTCTCTTTCACATAATCTAGATATTATTTATAATTGTACCGTAAAACAATAATATTGCCTTCTTTCACCTGTACTGTGCAAGTTATTGTTTCCTTGTATCAAATATAGCCTAGCTACTCTACTCTTCTTGAGCTTTCAAATTCAAGTATTAAAATTGTCCAATTCCATCTCGTTTCAAGCTTGATATAAGTTAGATTTAAACCATTAACAACACATCATGACACCCGAAGCAACAATAAGTGGTTTGTGTGATTGCACAACGAAGCAATGACATATGGCGCCCAAGTTGTGAGTGATTGAAAATAGGTTTGTTGAATAAATTTGCTGCCCATGAAAACGTTTCAACAATTTTGATTGAAGCTACATGTACCTACTCTTGGGTGGTATTACATTAGTTTTATCTTGTTAATTATTAAGAAATAATAATGATGTCCGATATTGAGAGATGTCAATTTGAGTATTGTTAAGGCTGTTTAGCGATCTTTCACATTTTGTCCTTTGAAAATGTACGATGTCAATTACCCCGAAGTTGTTTTTATCACTAATAAAAGAGCACGGTCACTGAAACATACATGGAAGTAACCGGGATTTCTTCAAGATATACATTCCAAACTGGCATTCGCATTGTGACATAATCTTTGAAACAGTCTGCGTTTGAATTAATCATGACCACTTCCGTCAATTTTGTTTTGACGTCAAAAACACACACAATTTCATCGGGATATTTTTATCGGTAAATATAACTCACAAAAAAATCTTAGTGAATGTGTACTTCAACATAAATGTCATATGTCTATCACTGTTAGGACATGCACTTGCCAATGATATGAATTATTGGACATTATTCAAACAAGAGCCCTTACTTGACTTTGCTTGCCATATTCGGGTACTTCCGTGTTACGATTAATGTAGAAAAGTAGGAAACTTATAATATCAGCACTTTTATCGATGGCTAGGCAGTGCATAGATCTTTTGGATTTGGTGACTTCAAATACTGATGGAAACACAGTCAACTCGAGTTGCATGTTACATAATTTGGTTACTCTGTGTGAAGAAGTAAGGACGTTGTAACACTTTTGATACAATGTACAAGACTTTGAAACCGCAATGTCATCACAGTGCGGCACTGAGCGGTATGCAGGCTGACTGACGTCCAGGCACCATGAGGGTTAATGTGTCTTCTTAATTTTATACAAAAAGTTTACAAATTTGTAAAAAGTACATGACAGAGATGATGGTTGCAGCTGGGTTAAATGTAACCTTTTGTGAAGATGACAGATGGTGAACATTTCAACATTGATTTCTAGAAGCAGCAAGAGAGTACAGAGTTTGGTGTCCTCAACTTCCGTGCTGTGTACAGATATGACTCTCACACTCTGTATGTGGAAGGTAGGCCTTCATGTTCATCACATCTCCATGTGTTGACCCTATCACATTTACCACACTACTTGTTGACTATCACCCCTGTGTGTTGAACACGTCCTGTGTTTGTGTGTTTGTTGTTTCATGCCATACTCAGCAATATTCCAGCTATATTGCTGCAGTTTGTAAACAAACAAGTCTGGACCAGACAATCCAGTGATTGACAAAATGAGCATCAATATACAGAATTGGGATATGATCACATGCATCAACCAAGACAGCGAGCCCAACAACCCGATCCTGTTGGTCGCCTCTTACGACAAGCATGGGTTGCTTTAGACCATAAAGCATATAGCTCTAGAGCCTTGTGGCTGTATTTGTAAAGAACATAGCTCTAGAGCCTTGTGGCTCTATTTGTAAAGCACATAGCTCTATGGCCTTGTGGCTCTATTTGTAAATCATATAGCTCTAGAGCCTTGCGGTTGTATTTGTAAAGCATATAGCTCTAGAGCCTTGTGGCTGTATTTGTAAAGCACATAGCTCTAGAGCCTTGTGGCTCTATTTGTAAAGCATATAGCTCTATGGCCTTGTGGCTCTATTTGTAAAGCATATAGCTCTATGGCCTTGTGGCTGTATTTGTAAAGCATATAGCTCTATGGCCTTGTGGCTCTATTTGTAAAGCTTATCAGGACATAGCCAGGCATCTCTGTGTGTTACTGTCTGATATGCAATGTTATTGTTTACAGTTCTGAGTGCCAAGGATCTCATCCCACTGGATGCCAATGGTGAGTGAGTGAATGAAAGACTAGAGAAAGTCCATCATTGAGGGTTTGTCTGATGGATGCCTGCTTGTTTTGGGTTTCTGTGTCTGTGAAACATAGGATATATAGTCAGTCATAAACTTCCACATTTGTCTTATTCTCCATTTATTTTATTTTTAAAGAGTTTTACCTGTAATACGTCATCTTCTGAAAAAATCATGTGAGCTTCTGCAGTTTGTCATGGTTCTATTTGAGGACACCTGTACTGAGGTGAGCTGTATTTAGTGTGCCAGTAACGCTTGGTAGAGATGTTGAAGTGTTGAGATGAAGCTACTGTCCATCATCTGGTGTATCCTCTCCCCCCAGGTCTCAGTGACCCCTTTGTGCTGGTGCAGCTCTGTCCGGACCATGTGTTCCCCGACATCACTGTGCAGAGCACGCAGGTCGTCAAGAAAACTCTACATCCACTCTTTGAGGAGTCATTTGAGTTGTAAGTCGGTTGATGCAACCCAGCACCGAACATGGAATCTCAAGCCTCTTTGTCTCATGTCCAGAGTCTGTACAGTAGGAGGTTGGAAACTTCATCACCTATGGCAGCCTGATGTTTACAGTTTGTCAGTAGCTATCTCTCAGATGAGCAAATAAATACCCAGTGAAAGTTTCAACTCCTCGCGTTACAGGGTTAGCGTGTTACAGGGGTACATAAATGGTTTAAGCAGTATATTCCCCAGGGAGCTGAGAATGATTCTTGAGTGCACAATGATCCAGTGACCGGGGTAATTATAGCGCTTTGAGCATGCCCCCGAGTGGTGTTGAAATATGCGCAATATACATAGCCTTTTATTATAATAATATTTTTAACTTATCCTGCATTACTCCTTAATGCATAATGTTTGTTTCTTGACAGAAAAGAGCTGTGTGAGGGTCTTTGCTTGAAGAAGTTGCTCCAACTAGCTGAGAGGCCAGCCAATCATGCAGCTCCCACGTGACCAAGGGAAGTGACGTCACGAATCCTCACATTACTCTTGTCACTTGATGAGAGAAGACCTGTTTTTTTGCTGTAACATAAAATTGATTCAAACCCTCACGTGTTTGCTATCTGGGTTAATGTTGTTTTGTCTTTGTGTTGTGACTACCGTTTGTTTTTTGTACATTCTATGTTTGATAAACATGTGCATAACCTTATAAGACACTTACTGGCGTTTTCTCAAAAGAAACATAAGGCCAGGTGTCTTGTTGCTCCAAGTAGCCATCTTGAATATTTTGCGTAGCCAGCAGTTTGTGAACTGGTTTGCATTCTATATTCTTTTGCTTGGTACCCCACGATTGGCGTATCCTCGCAAGTATTGTTTGTTTTGTTATTTGTTGTCTTACGTTTGTTGTAATATTTGGGATAAACAAATTATAGCATACATACTTGGGCGGGGACGCATTGTGATTTTACACTGCTTCGTTGCAGATATCATGCCCTCCTGCTCAAAGTGCCAGCGTAATATGTCGGCGTGGGATCCCCACCCACTGTGCCTTAATTGTACATCTCAATGCCTCCAGGGTCACCAATGTAAGACTGTTTACTGCTTTCACCCACAGCTTTCAGACAGTACCTCCGTGTGTGTAAAAAACGCAGAACACAGCAGGCCACGATGTCAGACTACTCCGAGGTTTCGCCTTCTAGATCTGCTATCTCGGATGACCACCCCCGACCTCAACTGCTACCTTGATGTCGGACCCCATGGTTGTAGTCTCTATCCAGAGCACTTTGACAACCACGACAGCGTCTATCTTTACGGCGGTGACCACCGTGACGCCCGGCATGGCGCTCACGTACTAGACGGCGCCTATACTATCCTCCGGACAGACGCTCGGTCTCCCACAGGCGCCCCGCCTACGGCACAGACGTTCGGTTTCCCACAGGCGCCCCCGCCTACGGCACTGAAGCCCATGATAGACGCCTCCCTCCTCCAGTACATTCAGTACTTACAGGCCAGACAGCCATCGACGCCAGCACCTTTACAGACGCCTCTGCAGACACCTCTACTAGCGCCTATACGGATAGCGCCTATCCTTAAACAGCGCTGATACAGACACCAGCGCCTTGTCGGGCGCCTATACAGACGCCAGCGCCTCGTCGGACACCTATACAGACGCTAGTGCCTCGTCAGACGCCTATACAGACGCCTTTACAAAAGCGTCCAAAAAGGCGTCTATCCTGGCGTCTCGGGTTGCGCCTATCCTTGGGCCTCTCCCAAGTGCACCTCGGGACAACTGCGCAGACAGACGATTAGCCGTGCTACCTGCTCTCATTCTACAGGCCTATGAGCTCCCCAAGGCCAACTACCTACGGAGACCAGAGCGGTCGCTGGACACTTGATTGGCGTCCATACAACAGCGCTCCAACACGGACACTTGATTGGCGTCCATACAATGGCGCTCCAACACTTCCCAAGGTCCTGGAAGCGCCTAACCTTGTGGTGATGGTTCTGTGGAAATCTCCCGCCAATTCTCCTCGTCTATCAACTTCGGTTGAACATTTCCTCGGAGAAAGCGAACGGACTCTCAAAGATGTCCCTACCCACGGCGTCTGGTAGATATTATCTGCACCACAGTTGACGATCATAACCCCATGACCAATTCGGTATTCAACAGAATCGTCATATCCTTCCGGGTACCTAACTGGGTCATCGTTCACAACACCGGACCACTCTCCGTCACTCTTATCATCAGGATCAACTAGCCCCTACACCGGCAACGTCACAGTTCCTACTCAGAACTCGGACACACCACTCGTTTGTCAACCACAGGGTTCACAGGGGATTGGCCGTGTGTGGAGCTTGAACTAGTCCACTCAGCAAACGGGGTTACAGTTTACTGCGCAGGACGACATACACGTCACGTGTCAAGAACTACGACTGTAAACATCGTCGACTGTAATTAGGTAAACCGACCTTATGGAATCTGTGCAGTGTATTTGTACAGACTGGCTTGCATGATCGCTTATGCGTAACACTGCAACCACTCGACCTGTTGCTGTACATCAATAGCTCATTCCAGAGTCTCAGCCTTCGCCCGAGACGAGACAGCTCTCAAGACCCTGGCTAGGGTGTCACAGCCAGCCTTCTCTGAGGCGTCCAAGCCTGGCTCATACCAGCTGCGACGCAACACCCTCCAGCCCCAGTGGCGCGGCACCACCTCAACCTCTCGGGGTAGAGGAAAAGGCAGGGCATCGGGCGGTTAACATTCCCATCATGGCCACTCCAAGGGAGGTAACGCCGACTGCAGGGACTTCCAGTGAATAGCCAGACAAGCACGACTGGGACTTCCACCCCCTGCCGTCCAAGTTGTGGACACTCCAGTACGTGGGAGACTGGGTCGTTGCTGGCAGAATTGTGAGATCCTGGGGGACCCATAGGTCACCAACATCATCTGGGAACAAGCTGGCGCTTATAGACGACCCGCCGCTCACGTCGTTGCCCATAGCCACCTACCCCCCTACTCAACAAACGCTCCCTGGCGCGTCCACCTTATTCAGGATGACCAATCGCTCACTGGAAGCAGGCCCTCAGACACGCCCGGCTCTCCATCCAGACGGACAACATCACTGTCGTATGGTGCCTTCGGAACCAAGGAACGACTCATTCGACTTCGCTCCTTCAACAGACGTTCCGATTGTTTCACCTGGTGGATCATCTGGGCTTTCAGTTCCAGGTCCACCACATCCCGGGCTGCCGAAACATCCTAACGGATGCCCTATCTCGGCCAGACAAAGTGGCTTCCACAGAGTGGAAACTTCACCCAGATGCCTAGGGCTTGTTTGTCGAGACCATGGTCTCCCCAACATAGACCTATTCGCCACCAGCCAGAACTACCAGATCCACGACCTACATATCTCCAGTGCCGGGATCCACTGGCTTGGGCAGTCGACACTTTCAGTGTCCCCTGGGAAGGACTAAAAGTGTACGCTTTTCCGCCACCTGTACTCCTTCCCAAAGTCGTCCAGAAGATGAGATCAACACGGAACCTCGATCTGACTTTGGTCGGCCCTGGTGGCCAGTGAGGGCTTGGTTCTTCGACCTCAGAGAGCTGTCCGACGTCAACCCACTGCCACACCCAGATTGGCAAAATCTGCTGATCCACCCTCACAGCAAACAGCCACGCCCAAGCTCAAGGGCAGTACCATCATGACCTACCTTGTGGAGCTCATTTCCGTCCTGGCAGTTCCGGAAGATCGGCGATTGACGTAAATCCGGAACTACAGGCTCTGCTCCGCTCATTCAGGCTGGAAGACCAAATCTCATACACCAGCTTGGGGCTTGAATGTCATTCTCACCTCGCTGAGAGACTCGCCTTGTCATTCTACAACCTAACGAAAAAGATGGTCTTCCTACTGGCGTTCACCACAGCGGCCCGTGTCAGTGAGCTACACGCCCTAGACGTCACATGGGTCCGCTTTGAGCAGGGAGCACATGGAGCCGTGCATCTGGGCCTGTGCTGGGACTTCATTGCAAAGAATCAGCTCCCAGGCCAGCCCGATAGATCGTTCCTCATCCCCCCTCTTTCATCTATTGTGGGCGCAGAAGATGAACCAGAGCTCCGTCTATGTCCGGTTAGAGCGCTTTGTTGCTACATCCAACGATCCAAGGAACGCCGTAGACAACGACGATGCCTCTTCGTACCGGTATCTGCGACCTCGCGAGCGGAAGTCAGCTGCAACATGATCACTATCTGGCTACGAGCCATCATCCTCCAGGCCTAGGAGGCAGCAGGATTGGACCCCCCCACGCTCCAACAACCCGCACGATATTCGGGCGGTCGCCTCCACCATGGCGCTACACAGCAACTCCTCTCTAAACGCCATCATGGAGGGATGTTTCTGGCGATCCAACACGGTCTTCGCCAGTCACTACCTTCCAGACGTCGCTTTGGAGGACATGCAAGGCACGCACAGCTTTGGTCCATTAGTAGTGGCCCAGCAGGTCACCACTACTACACATTGACCACGCCTCCAAGTCCAGAGCCGGCCTTTCGACCTCACCTGGCGTAATCCCTGGACTAGAAGGTTCATGCCTCATTTGCATACGGCTCGGTGCTCCAGTCTTGACCTAACCGGACGTTATTGTCAGGCTGCGTAGTACCAGGACACAACGCATACCTGACTCTTCCCTTCCATGTAATGGTCATCCAGGCCGACCACAGCTGAAGACAGGCTGACGGAAACAAAGTTTCCTATACATGGAGTGGTCACCCGAAGCCGACCACACAGCCGGGGACGGGCTAAGGGAATGGGAGGTTCCCACACATGGAGTGGTCACCCGATGCCGACCACACAGCCAAGGATTGGCTAGGGAACAGAGTCTGGAAATAACAGATGAAAGTCCACATCTGAAGGTATGCCCACCTCTGGTTCCGTCCGACAAAGATGCATTAGGGAGTAATGCAGGATAAGTAAATAATCTAGTAAAATCCTAGATATTTTTTATATTTGTATACTTATCCTGCATTACTGCGTCTAAAGGGACCCGCCCGTCGCAGATCTACCTCCCCACGATGCCTTCCGATTTTTCGGACTACAGAGGAATGTGAGGATCCGTGACATCACTTCCCTTGGTCATGTGGGAGCTGCATGATGGGCTGGCCTCTCAGCTAGTTGGAACAGCTTCTTCAAGCAAAGACCTTCACACAGCTCTTTTCTCTGTCAAGAAACAAGCAGTAATATGCATTAAGGAGTAATGCAGGATAAGTATCCAAATATAAAAAATATCTAGGATTCTACTAGTATTATTATTACTATTATTATTACATGTATCAATATTATATTATTATTACTTCTCTTCCCCTGCTGCAGTGCCGTCAATCCTGGCCAGTGCCAGCACAAGGGGGCCACGCTGCTGTTTACTGTCATGGACCACGACCTGGTGTTCCAGAACGACTTTGCCGGCGAGGTGTACCTGGCGATGGAGGACGTCCCCGGAGTCAGTGGCGAGGAGGTCAAGGGCTATGATGCCCTCAGCATCATCTCCCTCCCTCTCATACAGCCAAAACACAAAGGTAGAATCCCCAGGGAAGATGCTACGCGTACACTTCTCTGTTACCACGGTTATGTCGGAGCTGGCATCATTGTTTTATTTCTTAGAGTGATAAGAAAGGAAAAAGCATCCAACCAGGGGTGGATCCAGGATTTAAAAAAGGGGTTTCCGCTTTGGCATGATCCACACAATAGCTGACCCAAAACATTACAAACACTATATGTAAACCATCATTGACTTTATGATTATTCCAGTTACAGAGAGGATTGTATATTTGAATGCTTATTGTTTCAATAAGGTGTGTTCTATGTTGTTGTTTTAGTCTGAGGCGGTGAATGCACTGTATGTCTTAAATGCATCTTTCTGTCTGCTCAAATGATAACATACAGCCTGAGTATTGTGCAGGGTCATAATTGGATAATGATGTTGTATGATGCACTAGGTGAATATATGCTGTGGAAACACTAATGTCTGTTTACCGTCCACAGCTTATGGTGCCTTGCAGATCCTGGCACAGCGGGTCTGGGACAAGGAGGCGCAGGAATTCGTGAAGAAACGGAGCAAGGTGGAGGAACAGGCAGCCTGAAGGTCCAAAGTCAGTCACATGACCTCGCTTTTGAAGTTGTACGTCGGGGTCAGTCAGCTGCATGATGATGTGTCTGTGCTCCTGTTGAAGACTGTGCTTCTTTATACATATGTGTGCCTGTGTGCCCCCTGGCGATGTGTTGCCAAGCTATCAGACAACAGCTGCCATGGAGACATGACAGGAGGATTATAACTTCTACAGGCAGATCATTGAGATGAGATTTCATCTTGCTTAAAATAAGTGGAGAGGATATACAGCTGAAAGATATTTTGTATCAAAGACCAGTGTGATGGTCACTGTTAACTGCAAAAGTAAACTGAAAAAATCTGTCATGTTTGGAATAATACGAAACATGATATACACAAAGTTATTGAGGAGTTACGTGTACGACTCACAGAGCTGCACAATTTGAATACTTAACTCACTGTGTAAAATCCGCGTGAGAACTCTGTGTGATTGTGTTGGATTGTGTTCCCATAAGACACTGTGTTTTCTCTACCCACAAGGCACTGTGTTTCCTCTACCCTCAAGATACTGTGTTACCTCTCCCCACAAGACACTGTTTCCTCTCCCCACAAGAAACTGTTTCCTCTACCCTCAAGATACTGTGTTTCCTCTACCCTCAAGATACTGTGTTTCCTCTACTCACAAGACACTGTATTTCCTCTACCCACAAGACAGTTTCCTCTACCCACAAGACACTGTTTCCTCTACCCTCGAGACACAGTGTTTTCTCTACTCACAAGACACTGTATTTCCTCTACCCACAAGGCACTGTGTTTCTTCTACCAACAAGACACTGTATTTCCTCGACCCACAAACATCATCCACAGCAGAGGTGACAAAAATCTTCTGAAGTGCATATTAATTTCTTCTAAAACAATAGAAAACATGTTTACGCTTTTAGTAGATTCTTGGAGTAGAAGTAACGGTGAAAAGGAAGAAGTGAGGTATGCATGCTCACATGTTATCCCAGCACACCACAGGTACATGTTACAGAACTAGGACATCTGTGTGTCACACATCTCACATCTCCATAACTTTGTGACAGAACCTCATACTTTGCCTGACAGAGTTTTAGTACCCTCTGCAGCCATTGTTTCATGGTGACACAAACACAAGCAACAGGTGTCAGTGCAGCCATTGTTTCATGGTGACACAAACACAAGCAACAGGTGTCTGTGCAGCCATTGTTTCATGGTGACACAAACACAAGCAACAGGTGTCTGTGCAGCCATTGTTTCATGGTGACACTAACACAAGCAACAGGTGTCTGTGCAGCCATTGTTTCATGTCGACACTAACACAAGCAACAGGTGTCTGTGCAGCCATTGTTTCATGGTGACACTAACATAAACAACAGGTGTCTGTGCAGCCATTGTTTCATGGTGACACTAACACAAGCAACAGGTGTCTGTGCAGCCATTGTTTCATGTCGACACTAACACAAGCAACAGGTTCCTGTGCAGCTATTGTTTCATGGTGACACTAACATAAACAACAGGTGTCTGTGCAGCCATTGTTTCATGGTGACACTAACACAAGCAACAGGTGTCTGTGCAGCCATTGTTTCATGGTGACACTAACATAAACAACAGGTGTCTGTGCAGCTATTGTTTCATGGTGACACTAACACAAGCAACAGGTGCCTGTGCAGCCATTGTTTCATGGTGACACTAACACAAACAACAGGTGCCTGTGCAGCCATTGTTTCATGGTGACACTAACACAAGCAACAGGTTCCTGTGCAGCCATTGTTTCATGGTGACACAACACAAGCAACAGGTGTCTGTGCAGCCATTGTTTCATGGTCACATTAACACAAGCAACAGGTGCCTGTGCAGCCATTGTTTCATGGTGACACTAACACAAGCAACAGGTTCCTGTGCAGCCATTGTTTCATGGTGACACAAACACAAGCAACAGGTGTCTGTGCAGCCATTGTTTCATGGTGACACAAACACAAACAACAGGTGTCTGTGCAGCCATTGTTTCATGGTGAGTGCTTGTACCATATGCTTGATTTTAAGGGGTAGAGTATATATCACATGCTTGCTTCTGTCTCTGGTACAATATAGTTCTTGTATCTATCACAATGTACACCATCTTAGCTCACCTTTCTCTTGGTTCTTGTATGATTGTATTTCTCACAACTGCACTCTATTTTTGTGTTAATTTCTTGATACACACATCTGTATTCAAAGTTGACAGGTTATTGATTCAGTACTATTTTGTGGATAACATTTTTCACGTGCTCCCTGGCTAGATGACGAATGTGTATATCTTCACAGTCTCATCAAGCTAGTGTGTAGGAAGCACTGTGACATCAAGCTTGTGTGTAGGAAGGAGGGTGACATCCATCTAGTGTGTATATCTTCACAGTCTCATCAAGCTAGTGTGTAGGAAGCACAGTGATATCAAGCTAGTGTGTAGGAAGCATGGTTAAATCAAGCTTGTGTGTAGGAAGCACGGTGACATCAAGCTAGTGTGTATTTCTTCACAGTCTCATCAATCTAGTGTGCAGGAAGCACGGAGATATCAAGCTTGTGTGTAGTAAGCACGGTGATATCAAGCTAGTGTGTAGGAAGCACGGAGATATCAAGCTAGTGTGTAGGAAGCACGGTGACATCAAGCTAGTGTGTATATCTTCACAGTCTCATCAAGCTAGTGTGTAGGAAGCACGGAGATATCAAGCTTGTGTGTAGGAAGCACCGTGACATCAAGCTAGTGTGTAGGAAGCATGTCGACATCAAGCTAGTGTGTAGGAAGCACAGAGATATCAAGCTAGTGTATAGGAAGCACGGTGACATCAAGCTAGTGTGTAGGAAGCATTGTGACATCAAGCTAGTGTGTAGGAAGCATGGTGACATCAAGCTAGTGTGTAGGAAGCACGGTGACATCAAGCTAGTGTGTATATCTTCACAGTCTCATCAAGCTAGTGTGTAGGAAGCACGGTGACATCAAGCTTGTGTGTAGAAGGCATGGTGACATCAAGCTAGTGTGTATATCTTCACAGTCTCATCGAGCTAGTGTGTAGGAAGCACAGTGATATCAAGGTAGTGTGTAGGAAGCACGGTGACATCAAGCTAGTGTGTAGGAAGCATGTCGACATCAAGCTAGTGTGTAGGAAGCACGGTGACATCAAGCTAGTTTGTAGGAAGCATGGTGACATCAAGCTAGTGTGTAGGAAGCACGGTGACATCAAGCTAGTGTGTAGGAAGCATGGTGATATCAAGCTAGTGTGTAGGAAGCATGGTGACATCAAGCTAGTGTGTAGGAAACACGGTGACATCAAGCTAGTGTGTAGGAAACACGGTGACATCAAGCTAGTGTGTAGGAAACACGGTGACATCAAGCTAGTGTGTAGGAAGCATGGTGAGATCAAGCTAGTGTGTAGGAAGCACAGTGATATCAAGGTAGTGTGTTGGAAGCATGGTGACATCAAGCTAGTGTGTAGGAAGCACGGAGATATCAAGCTAGTGTTTGGGAAGCACAGTGATATCAAGGTAGTGTGTAGGAAGCACGGTGATATCAAGCTAGTGTGTAGGAAACACGGTGACATCAAGCTAGTGTGTAGGAAACACGGTGACATCAAGCTAGTGTGTAGGAAGCATGGTGACATCCAGCTAGTGTATAGGAAGCATGGTGAGATCAAGCTAGTGTGTAGGAAGCATGGTGAGATCAAGGTAGTGTGTAGGAAGCATGGTGACATCAAGGTAGTGTGTTGGAAGCATGGTGACATCAAGCTAGTGTATAGGAAGCATGGTGAGATCAAGCTAGTGTGTAGGAAGCACAGTGATATCAAGGTAGTGTGTTGGAAGCATGGTGACATCAAGCTAGTGTGTAGGAAGCACAGTGATATCAAGGTAGTGTGTAGGAAGCATGGTGACTAGCTTAGCTAGTGTGTAGGAAGCACGGTGACATCAAGCTAGTGTGTAGGAAGCATGGTGACATCAAGCTAGTGTGTAGGAAGCACGGTGATATCAAGCTAGTGTGTAGGAAGCACGGTGACATCAAGCTAGTGTGTAGGAAGCATGGTGACATCAAGCTAGTGTGTAGGAAGCACGGTGACATCAAGCTAGTGTGTAGGAAGCATGGTGACATCAAGCTAGTGTGTAGGAAGCACGGTGACATCAAGCTAGGGTGTAGGAAGCACGGTGAGATCAAGCTAGTGTGTAGGAAACACGGTGACATCAAGCTAGTGTGTAGGAAGCACGGTGACATCAAGCTAGTGTGTAGGAAGCACGGTGACATCAAGCTAGTGTGTAGGAAGCACGGTGAGATCAAGCTAGTGTGTAGGAAGCACGGTGACATCAAGCTAGTGTGTAGGAAGCATGGTGACATCAAGCTAGTGTATAGGAAGCATGGTGATTAAGGCTTATAGTTCATTTAAAAAAATATCTGATTTTGTAGCTGTAGCTGAAACAATATCTCATCTTGATACAACCGCCAACCCCACCCTCAATATCAAATGATTGATCCCCAACAGATCAGTCGCTGCACATTCAGAGGTTGATGTTCAGCATTTTGTATCGTAGTGCTCAACACATTTTTGTATATTTATATTGAAGTCCTCACACAGATTGTATTGATATATCTATTGCTGTTATGTTTGACATGTTATTGCATATTTATTGTTTGAAATTATCCTGTGTGTTTTGTATTTTCAGCTAGAGCTGATTGATTCTCAAATGATTTTTATGACCAAAGTTCATATTTCCTTATATAAAATTGAAATTGTGGGTGTTGAAAGATCAACAGATCTGCATGTGGAGAGGTGGAAGTCTGTGTGTGCCACACCAGAGCACTGTCAGTGTTCTGCAGGGGATGTTGTGTGCATGAGGAATTCTTGCCTGAGAATGTCAAGTATCATACAGCCTTCAACAAACACACCTGTATCAGTAATAGGAAAGAAACCGATAATTTCTCAGGGATAATTACAGATGCCTTTCTTGAATACAATTCTTGACTAGAACTAGCTGTGACTTACGGTGACTCTGTTTCAATGAGAAGCTGTGTTTCATACTCTTTTTAAAAAAACCTTGTAGTGTTTAGTCTGGGGGGGGGGCTTTCCCTGTATAGGAATCTAAGGGTATAAAGTCCATCAAGGGCCTTCATCAAGTGGCCACAATCAAACACAGTAGCAGTGAAAAGAAATGGGTGTCCTTAAACTTATGTCAGTCATATTCGTATAACTATTGTGTAGTTGGAAAGAATGTATTGTATGTTTTAAACATTTACTTTGGCTGTTGTAACCTTTGTCATGGCTCAAAAGATCTCATTATATCCTAGTACATCTTATATCATTAAATGCTTGTATGACTTATATCTTTATATTGTATTCACTGTACTCTGTATTATTGTGCAAGCATGTACCACAGTGCACTTTTTTGTATACAAGCTCACAATACATGTGTTGTATACAAGCCCACAATACACACATTGTATACAAGCCCACAATACACACGTTGTCCACAAGCCCGCAATACACACATTGTATACAAGCCCACTAAACACACATTGTGTACATGCCCACAATACACACATTGTATACAAGCCCACAATACATACATTGTATACAAGCCCACAATACACAAGTTGCATACATGTCCACAATACACATGTATACATGCCCACAATACACAAGTTGTATACAAGCCCACAATACACAAGTTGTAAAAATGCCCACAATAAAACACATTGTATACAAGCCCACAATACACACATTGTATACAAGCCCACAATACACACATTGTATACAAGCCCACAATACACACATTGTATACAAGCCCACTATACACACATTGTGTACAAGCCCACAATACACAAGTTGCATACATGTCCACAATACACATGTATACATGCCCACAATACACAAGTTGTATACAAGCCCACAATTCACAAGTTGTAAAAATGCCCACAATACACACATTGTATACAAGCCCACAATACACACATTGTATACAAGCCCACAATACACACATTGTATACAAGCCAACAATACACACATGTATACAAGCCCACAATACACACATTGTACACAAGCCCACAATACACACATTGTATACAAGCCTACAATACACACATTGCATACAAGCCCACAATACACACATTGTATACAAGCCCACAATACACACGTTGTATACAAGCCCACAATACACACATTGTATACAAGACCACAATACACACATTTTATACAAGCCCACAATACACACGTTGTATACAAGCCCACAATACACACGTTGTATACAAGCCCACAATACACACGTTGTATACAAGCCCACAATACACACATTGTATACAAGCCCACAATACACACATTGTATACAAGCCCACAATACACACATTGTATACAAGCCCACAATACACATGTTGTATACAAGCCCACAATACAAACATTGTATACAAGCCCACAATACACACGTTGTATACAAGCCCACAATACACACATTGAATACAAGCCCACAATACACACATTGTATACAAGCCCACAATACACACATTGTATACAAGTCCACAATTCACAAGTTGTATACACACCCACAATACACAAGTTGTATACATGCCCAATATGCACACATTGTAAACACCCCCACAATACACAAGTTGTATACATGCCCAATATACACACATTGTGTACACCCCCACAATAAACAAGTTGTATACATTGCCACAATGCACAAACTGTATACACGCCAACAATACACACATTGTGTACAAGCCCACAATAAACACGTTTTATACAAGCCCAAAATTCACACATTGTATACAAGCCCACAATTCACAAGTTGTATACATGTCGACAATACACACATTGTATACAAGCCCACAATTCACTCATTGTGTACATGCCCACAATACACACGTTGTGTACAAGCCCACAATACACACATTATGTACAAGCCCACAATAAACACGTTTTATACAAGCCCAAAATTCACACATTGTATACAAGCCCACAATTCACAAGTTGTATACATGTCGACAATACACACATTGTATACAAGCCCACAATTCACTCATTGTGTACATGCCCACAATACACACGTTGTGTACAAGCCCACAATACACACATTATGTACACGCCCACAATACACACATTGTGTACGCACCCACAGTACACACATTGAATACAAGCCCACAATTCACACATTGTGTACAAGCCCACAATTCACATGTTGTATACAAGCCCACAATACACACATTGTGTACAAGCCAACGATACACAGATTGTGTACAAGCCCACAATACACATGTTGCACACAAGCCCACAATACACACATTGTGTACATACAAGCGCACAATACACACATTGAATACAAGCGCACAATACACACATTGAATACAAGCCCACAATACACATGTTGCATACAAGCCCACAATACACACATGGTATACAAGCCCACAATACACACATTGTGTACATACAAGCCCACAATACACACATTGTATACAAGCCCACAATACACACATTGAATACAAGCCCACAATACACACATTATGTACACGCCCACAATACACACATTGAATACAAGCCCACAATACACACATTGAATACAAGCCCACAATACACACATTGAATACAAGCCCACAATACACATGTTGCATACAAGCCCACAATACACACATGGTATACAAGCCCACAATACACACATTGTGTACATACAAGCGCACAATACACACATTGTATACAAGCCCACAATACACACATTGTGTACAAGCCCACAATACACATGTTGCATACAAGCCCACAATACACACGTTGTATACAAGCCCACAATACACACGTTGTATACAAGCCCACAATACACACGTTGTATACAAGCCCACAATTCACAAGTTGTATACAAGCCCACAATACACACATAGTATACAAGCTCACAATACACATATTGTATACAAGCCCACAATACACACATTGTGTACAAGCCCAAAATACACATGTATACAGGCCCACAATGCACATGTAGACAAGTCCTAAGTGCTCATATTGTTGTATACAAATCTCTTGAGCTGTATCCACTCTGGTGTTGCATTGTGCCTCATTATGTCCTGTCCCAGCTGGATTGACCTCGACTTTGTCTGGACATCACACCATGTCTTACCAGAGTTGTGTGGACAGCCTTGTGTGTACAGTACATAACATACAGGTCAGTTGTGTCAGTGATATATAACAATTGTTATCAGAGATGTGATGCTAAACTGACTTCAAACTGATCATTTGTTTTCATATTATGACTTCCTTTCACCTTGGAGAAAGTTCCATTCCTTCTTTATGGAATACATAATGAACAAAAGGAACAGTTTCACTATTTGACCTTGTTATACCTTGTTCTTGATCATAGACCTTGCATTCATGTCTTGGAGCACATTAAATGTCTCTTCCCAATTTAAGATCTTGAAGAGTTGTTGTTTTTCTCTTCACTGAAGTTGCAGACGATTGAACTGAAATATTATTTACCACAAAAGACCAAGCGTCTATATATAAAGTTTATTATTGCTGGGAGTAAAACTTTCACCCTAATGAAACGGATGTCTGGCATAACAAGAGTGAGAGAGTTAAGATGATGTGGCATCGGCAATGTTTAAGTCATATAATCTTAGTACATATTATTCTCCTGCCTATTGTCGAACTTGGATGTGTTGAATTACCGGTTGTTTCCAACTCATTTAGGAGTCCCAAGTATCCAAATTAAGCTTAACATTTTCCTGATGTCTGGAACTCCGGATAAGTCGACCTTTTGTCCAGGTCCCCACAAGTGCAACGTGGTTCGACCTGACTGTATGTGAAAATAACCTACCTTTGTCCCTTTTTTATATTGATAAAATGGCCGCAAGGGCCTTCATACAGAAATACAGATTTTTAATTGATTGACATATTTGGAAATGAAGGTTAGTACCTGATGCAAAAGTGAAATGGTACAGTATAAACATGACGAGTGACAGCTAAACAATGCAGATGGTGGAGTGCTGGTGTAAGCATGTTTTTCTTCCGCCCAAATTTAGGTCCGAGCAGAGAGAAAAATCAGAATAAAATACATAAAACTGCAGTGGAAATGTTCCAACCCTGTATTGAAAAGTTTCGGTTGACAGGAACAAAGACCATATCTGACAGGAAAGAATGTTTGGATTATGAGCAATGTTCTGGATCCTGTATACTGTTAATGTGCAACATGAAAAACAGGGCAACTAAGACACACAATCGCAATACAAATAAACCTAATCTAAAATAAAAACAAAATATTATGATGAAAAACGAAAGCATAAAACAAATTCTGGTAGTTAATGAAGGACATGTGAAAACATGTCATTATGACAGAAACTGATAGAATGCAAAGCCCAAAATGCAACCGAATTCCGAAGTACTTCTGCAAGAGAATACCAAGAAATTACCCTTTATGTCATGTCATGTTATGTTATGCCTTAATGTATTTGGGTTTTTTTCTCCAAAAATGTTAACGAAACTGTCAAATAGGATTGTTCACACATAAAGCATTTGTTCCGACCGTTCCATGCTTTAACTCGATGTATTCTTTCTCTCCCCACCGAAGAAAAAACCCAACACAAAACAACTAAATAACCAAGCTCCATTATAGTCCCCATCACAAAATGAGTGTGAAAGTTCCTTTTTGATGGAACACATTCCATTGTGATAGGAACCAACATTTGACGGGATATGCACCTCCAAGGGAACAGATGTTGGTAGTAAAAGTTCCGCCAGAACCTTTATCGTATGGAACCAAATCTTGTTTACACCTGGACCCAGCGCGGACACCTCGAGGCAACAATGGAGACAACCTTAACCTCTTATGAGCAATGTTACCCGCTTCCGAAGTTCAACAGCTGCACCACCCAGCCAAGGACCCCTTCAATTACAAACATGTCAATAACCCACACATTGCCATTTAGAAAGTGGTCAAATGTAACAAATGTTATATTTTGGATAACACTTTCTTAATGAAGTACCGATTCTCGTACTTTTGGGGGTTGAGTCCCGTCCGGGATTCAAACCCACACTGCCAGAATGAGGCACCTAATCGCCTGCACACAAAATATGATTTGTGTGGGTTCGAATCCCGGACGGGACTCAACCCCCAAAAGTACGAGAATCTGTACTTTACTGAGAAAATATTATTCAGAATATAACATTTGTAACATATCAATAACCCTAAATCAAAACATTTTGGATAAAAAATATACATCATGATCCAGAATATGTTAAAGAGATCAAACGAGTTATTCACGAGACGGTTGAACAATACCACACTTTGGATGTAAATGGACAAACAGTTGACAAGCGACGAACAGCTGTTCTTTGAAGTAGAATTATGCAACAAACCATGATGTGCTGTAGAGTACTCACCGTTAAAGAAACGAAACAGAAACACATCGTACAAAATAGCATCGGCAACAATAGCTGCTGCAGTGGTATAGGTAACGATGGTTTTGGACCACTTCCACTGGAGCCAGATTTATATACCTATACCACCACTACAGGGGGAATTTTTTATGTCAAAACGCTGATGCGATTCAACGATCGTCATAACATTAAACTAAATTTTAATGAAAATATTCTCTATTATTTTTATTCATACGTATACCATTATTTTGAACAAAGTGATATTCAACATTTTTACTAAGTTCTTCGGTTATTTTACTAGAAGACCAGACTATATACTCTTCTTGGTAATTGGAAAGAAACAATTGATGACCGTATTTGGTTGGTTTATATCACTGATATAATATATACCTTGTGGTAATTTTGTCCCTGAGCATAAATGCTTCGATAGCTTTTTCGAGTTCTTCCTTTGTTGGTTTGTAATTTTCCATTATTATATACTTATGTAAGCATTCGTTTAAATGTGATCTAATGATAGTAAGCAATCTATTTTTAATCTCCAACAAGTTCTTTGGTTTTGGCACGGAATAATTGACGAGCTTGTTGTCTCCCCTGTTCTATGAACTTTTTTTTCTCGTCTTCGCTAATACCACTAGTCTTAAAAGAATTTGATCGAATCTCCTGCTTCATTACGTTGTATTTGGTGAGTTCTGACAAAACTAAACGAAAGTCCTCCTCGGATAACTTACAATCAGCCATTGCTGTTGAAATATGATCCTCAATGCTGTTCAACTTTGCTTCGGCGAGTATCCGAAAATTATCATGTTTTAATGCTTTCTTTTGCAACTTACGAGAAATAAATTTTATCGCTATTCCTGCCAGTCCTGAGACTCCAGCCACCATTTCCATGCCAAGTACAATAGGCGCGGCGATTATAGCTGATTTTAAACCAACACCGGCTACACCGAGGCCCATGCCAGCTGCTACAAGCGCAGTGTCAACTCCGTCGAGAGCATTCACAGCTCTGCGATACTTTTTATACAATCCAAGTCTCATCTCCCTCTCCTCTATTCGTTGTTTTATGTCGCTTATTTGATGTAATCGAAATCCATCAACAGTATCCAATTTCTTTTCAGATGCTTCATCGAGCGCCGGATATAAACTTATAGTGTATATTATTATATCATATAATAGTCTTTAATTGGTCTTGCTTCAATGTTTTGAAAGTATACATCAACCTTATTAAATGTATATTATACGACATGAATATCTTAGTAAGAGAAATCCTGTCACCTTTAATAATTTGGTCCCCCTCAAAGGTTGCAACAGGGGATGCTCCCATATAAATAATACTGCAACGTTGACGTTGGTGTTTCTTAAGCCATTTAATCAATAGACCTGGTAATATTTCGAAGGCATCTACCGGTGCATCTCCAAACAAGGCTTCAATAATAAGTGTAGAAAGATCAGGTATTGCATTCAAGTTATCTTTAATATCATTGAATTCAGTAACCAAATTTAAACTAACATTTTTTTATGCCGGACGACTATATAACATATGACCTGTGTTTTCTGGCAGGGGAGAGACTAACACACTTTTTCGTTTTGATGGGATATAAGCCCTGAGTACGATCCCACTATTTATTATCTAAGTTAAATTATGTGCCTTACCCGTCATCACATATGGTGGGGTAATGACGATATTTAGTAGCCACTCGATTTTTGCTTCGATCATAGTCCATTTATTATCATCGTTGTGAGTAAGATTGTATGAAGTGTTTTTATTGAGTCTACTTACATCGACATCGCTTAAATCTCCTAGATTAACTGGGAATGCAACTTCTTTCCGCTTGTATACATTATCTTGTTAGTGTAAAGCGTATAACTTGCCATCGATACCGGGTTTACCGAATCCTTCTGTGTCTCCGAGATCGGAAAGCGCAATTGTATTACATTGTCTAAGGTTATGCGTTCCAGGGCCTAATGAATCAACCATTATTTATAATATGGAATGTTACACTCAAGTATCCTATATGTACAGGTTGATGTTTTAAATCTAATACAGAAATTTTGAGATCTGAAATAATACCACGCTTTAATTTTTTATATTGTAATGTTGAGAAAGATTCCGTTCTACCGCTATACCTCTACTTTCTAGTTGAACATTATCCGTTGTACTGGTTTGATCAAGATGGATGCACAACTCTTTATAGGGAACTAAATCGGGCAATTTAGTTCCATTCCATGTTTTGTTGGGATATATTATTGTCATTATTCATCTGGAGGAGTTTACAAGTCCAAGTGTATCTGCTACGTTCGGGGCTAGCATTAAACTCTTTTCTCCAGAGTTTAAAATCAGTATCCCATTAGACTCATTTTGTGTGAGACTAGCTCCCAAAGGCTTAAAAAATTCATCATTGAGTGAGCATACACTGTTGTTGGGTTCTCAGGGAGGAACGACAAACGCGGGAGCAGGGAGACGAGCCTGCCACTTGACCGGCTGTTTATTCAGACTGTCGCATGTTACATAAGAGCACGTGATTGCGCTTACCTGCAACTAATCATATTACAAGAGTGGACATCTGTTGGCCTGTCATAATATTATACACTAGCTAGTTTAAAACTACTGCGTTTCAATTACAGATATTACATCCGCCCCTCCTAAATTTAAGTTACTTTGAAACAAAAATAATAACCTTTGATAAACAACATAGTCCACAGGACTTCATAAAGTATAAGTAACTTAACAATGTACACTGACCCTTGTAAAGTACTAATAACCCTGATAACTTGACAAGTTACAGTCATAATGAAAACATTGTTAAAGTAGAAAGTGAAATTCAACTAAACTGAGCTTTTTCCCCCGACACATAATAATACTGAAAACCTGCTGAAGTATTATAGTCCTGATACAAGTAATTGTAATTCACAGCTAATCAAATGCCACCTTGACACATAGTTCACTGCAAATGACAGTCACAGTACACTCAAATGTCACTTTGACACAAAGTCCCTCAGATAAGACGGTTGCTGCTTCACTCTGGTTGAACGACGAAGTATGGGTGCTACAGGCGATGTCACTACTGGCGTTTCCTCCCCCGGTTCAGACATATCTGGTACACTTGAAACATCCCCTTGGACACTTTCCTCATGGGAATCTACCAGTGATGTGTCAGGTAAGTCTGATTCATACTCCTTCCTTCGTGAAGAAGGAGTGTCTGAATGTTGAGTCACGTCCCATTGGGGTGAAGATAAAGACATCCTGCGTCTGACATGATCCACATGCCTTCTGACCAATCTTCCATTCCGTTAACTTGATGATGTACGACAATGGACCAGTTACACTATCAACTTGTCCACTAATCCATTTTGGACCTGAAGCAAAGTTCTTAACCCACACCGAGTCATTCACTTGGAATGCCCTACATTTCGTTAGAGCTGACTGATCCACAAGTTTTCTCTGGTTCTTTTTCACCTTTGAGGTAAGGTTTGGAAACATCAAGTCCAATCGCGAACGCAATCTGCGTCCAAGAAACAACATTGAAGGTGATACACCAGTTGTAGACTGTGGTGTAATTCTATAAGAAAATAGTAACCTATGTAGTTGAGTTGCAACTGTGTCACCAGTTGTCTTCTTTAATCCATCTTTTATTATTTGAACCGCACTTTCTGCTAAGCCATTCCCAGCCGGGTGATGAGGGGATGTTGTCACATGTTCAACTCCATTTCTGGACATAAATGTAGCAAATTCTTCCCCAACAAAAGCTGTAGCAATATCAGTTACAATAATTTCTGGTATGCCATAAGCTGCAAACATCAGACGCAGCTGGTTTATGGTAGCCTTTGCATTTGACGACGACATAGGTGCACATTCGATCCACTTTGAGTAGGCGTCAATCTCTATAAGAAATATGCTACCCATGAATGGACCAGCATAATCCATATGCAGTCTTTGCCAAGATTGAGAAGGATACTCCCAAGGGTGTAGGGAGCTACACTTGGACAATTCCTGTCTTCCTGGCAGGAATCACAACTGTTTACTGTTGTTTCTATGTCACCATCTAGATGCGGCCACCAAACATAGCTTCGGGCCAAGCCCTTCATCCTGGTGATTCCTGGGTGGGACTGATGCAACTCTGACAATATGACAGATCTGAGTTTCAATGGAATGATGACCCTCGAACCTCTCAATAAGCATCCATCCATCACACTGAGTTCAGAACGAACTCTGTAGTACGGCTCATAGTCGTCATCCAACTTGTCACGCTGCGGCCAACCTCGGATCACAAATTCTCGAACAATAGACAATGTTTGGTCCTTGCCAATTCCTGAAGCATTAAGACTGTCATGTCTTCCATAGGCTTCCCTGAGTCAGGCAGTGGCAACCTGCTCAATGCGTCTGCATTGGTATGCTGTGTACCTTTCCTGTGTACAATTTTATAGTCATATGCAGTCAACAACACTGACCATCTCTGAACTCTTGGAGACACCATCTGTGGCACTGGATTATTCTCATTGAATAATGACACCAACGGCTTGTGATCTGTCACGATCTGGAAATGACGTCCATAAACATACTTATGAAACTTTCGCAGTCCAAAGATCACACTCAGTCCTTCACGATCAAGTTGAGAATAATTCTGCTCTGCCTTAGTCAGTGTCCTTGAAGCAAAACTTATAGGTCTCTCCAAACCATCAGGCAGTTGGTGAGCCAACACAACACCTACTCCATAGGGGGATGCATCACACTGCAGTAAAAGTGGTTTGGAGCTGTCAAAATGAATCAAGACATCCGAAGACTGAAGCAAGTTCTTCGACTTCTCAAACGCTTGTTGTTGAGATGTACTCCATGACCATTTCACTTCATTTTATAGCAACTTGTACAAGGGGGAGAGAGTGTCAGGCAGATTTGGTAGAAATCTATGGTAGTAGTTCAGAATACCAAGATAAGCTCTCAATTCTTTCACATTTTCAAGGACCTTAGCTTCCTGAATTGCAGCAATCTCTTTATCCACTGGATGCAAACCTTCACTGTCAAGTCTATATCCAAGATATTCAACTTCATCAGCCATTAAGACACACTTGTTTCTTCTCAAACGTAATCCTGCTTCTGACAATCAATGAAGTACTTCATCCAGAATACGAAGATGCTCACGGTCGTCAATTCCAGAGTTTATGATATCGTCGAGATAACCCGCTGAGTAATCGAGTCCCTGTAGAATACTTTCAATTATCCGTTGAAAGATAGCGGGTGCCGAAGATACTCCAAATGGCCTAAAGGGTCCTTTGTGGGTGTTAATCTCGACATATTTTCGCGATTCTTCATCCAAGACTAACTGTTGATACGCATGACTCATGTCAAGTTTGGTGAACTTTACACCCCCAGATAGCTTCGTGCACAAATCTTCCAACGTCGGTATTGGATATTGCTCCAATTTTGAAAACTGATTCACTGTCAGTTTAAAATTTCCACAAATCCTGACAGAAGAATCAGGTTTAATGACTGGCACAATGGGACACGCCCACTCAGAATGCTTGACTGGCTCAATAATGCCTTCACTCAGCAAGCGATCAAGTTCAACTTCTATCTTCTGACGTAATGCATACGGCACAGATCTAGGTTTGAAAAACTTCGGAGTTGCATCTTTATCCACGTAGATGTGAGCTTGGAATCCCTTAAGTGTTCCAAGACCTTCCTCAAAAACAGCTGAGTGTCGTTCAAGAACATCATTAAGTGTCAAATCTGTAGATTTCATAAGGTTCACCGAAACATCCCTCAGGTCAAAGTTCAAAGGCTGTACCCATGTACGAGCTAGAAGATTGGAACCTTTACCCTTGGCTATAGAAATTGGTAAGGAGTAAGATCTCTCCTCGTAAGATACTTCCACAGTAGTATAACCGTTCAAATCTACTTCCTGTCCTGTATAACTTCGCAGGGGTACTTGTGACGTGTACAATGTCGATGACTGAAGGCCAATTCTTTGAGCCGTCTGCTCATTCACAATGGTCACTGGGCATCCCGTGTCAACCTCAAACGTCACTGGTGTGCCATTAACATCCACTGTAATGTAGTAGGGGTTTGGGTAGTTTGGATCACCTTTAGCCGAAGGCTGAGTACTAACATGAAATAGTGAGTTCTCAAACAAGTCTTCCACACTAGCACTGATGTTACCTGGGCCACAGGAGTTCACCTCACTCACTACAGCATTCTCTTTTTGTCTTCCCTTGAATTTAGCCTTAGAATTCTGTTTCTGCGGAATTGATTCTTCTGACCTGCAGACTCTCACAATATGGCCACGTTTTCCACACTTATGACACTTCTCATTCTTATAAAAACACATGTGTGGAGCATGAGTAGTTTTTCCACATCTAAAACAAGGTTTGTTATTTCCTCTGGTCTTTTGTAGATTGTGCTGATGGTTTACTGCGAAACTTGTGTACTGAATGTCCCACAGTTTTATCACCGTGAAGATCCTGTAGATTCTTGTCTGCCGCCTCAATTGCGTTATCAATTTTCAATGCACTACTAAATGTTAGAGCAGTCTCTGACAACAACTTTTTCTGAATATTGTCATCACAAATACCACACACTAACCTGTCTCTCAACATGGCCTGTAAAGACGTTCGAAAATCACACCCGTCAGTCAACTTTCTCAATTCGGCGACATAAGCAGCTACACTTTCACCAGCCTTCCTATTCCGTGAATGAAATTTAAATCTCTGTACAATTTCCGATGGTTTTGGCGTGAAATGTTCTTTCAATAAAACCACCAGCTGGTCAAACGTTTTCACGCTAGGTTTCACGGGCTGAACCAATGCTCTTATCAACTGGTAAGTTTCAGTTCCACATGACGCTAACAGTATGCTTTTCTGTTTGTCTTCGTCTGTAATTCCATTTGCCACGAAAACATGTGTCAGTATCTCACATCATTCCTCCCATGTCGACTTCTTTGGATTAAATTCAAACAATCCACAAACAAAACCCGTGGTAGCCATAATATCTGAGCTGAAGATAGTGACGGTTATAATGCCTCAAGAAGAGCGAAACAAAAGTCAATGTTCATCTATACCGCTTCTCCTACTTCACACTGACGGGTGAAACAAAGGTCAGCAGACCAACGTGCTCTTGGCTAACACACTCGTCGCAACGAACACACCTAGTCAATGTACCGTCAAACAGCCAGATAAACGTACCAAAATTCCTTTACATATACATCATAGCTACCTTGGATCCCATCCTCGTCGCCAAAATGTTTGGTTCTCAGGGAGGAACGACAAACGCGGGAGCAGGGAGACGAGTCTGCCACTTGACCGGCTGTTTATTCAGACTGTCGCATGTTACATAAGAGCACGTGATCGCGCTTACCTGCAACTAATCACATTACAAGAGTGGACATCTGTTGGCCTGTCATAATATTATACACTAGCTAGTTTAAAACTACTGCGTTTCAATTACAGATATTACAACTGTAATACCCATCAGGTATAATGTAAATGTCCCCATCTATTCCAACTAGTACCTGATTATTACCTCTCACAGCATTTATATTTGCCCACTGCAGGTACTCGTCACATCGCATAGACCGACCTCAAGTTGTCCATCCGAGTTACCGATAGTATGAAGCAGTTGAATAGACTGACCATTTGTTATTCCAGGGAGTGTGACATACATATTAAATATACAATGATACTATATCGTAACCTGAATATGAAATCAACTTACATTACTAATCAGTCGATTTTAGTAAGTGCCTCAGGTGCTAATTTTTTTGTTGAATTCCCTGATATCTTTGAAAAGTACAGGGTCACGGCAACTAGCGATAAAATGGTGCACGATTGGTTCCACAATCTGATGGAATTTTGGCAGAATCAGTTAAAACTTTGCCATATGGTGTGCCACAACAGGATGTGGTGTATCTCTTTTTGCCCCAGGATTTGAACTAAATAAGTCTGTTTTATCATTTCACATGTACTATCAGATTAGACGTATACTTAAGAAATTAGTGCTCCATTACCGCAGGATCGAGCATGGAATTCCACAAATTATCCATACAAGAGGTTCGCGTATGAGCGTATTTGTCAGGTATTTGGTATTTCAACTAGTAAAGATTGACGTATTTAAGGACTTAACCATGGTCTAGGTGTTCCATACAATGGACAAATAACTGTTAAAGAAGAAAGTGATAATTTAGTTGAAGAAATTCACCAAAAACCATTCAATCCATTTAGATTGTTACAGACAAACAAACTTTATATATGTAAGAATACATGATCTTTATTTAAACACGCATAATACGTATCACGGCTGGGAACTTTCGAGTAACGATTGGAGAGGAGAGATATTATGAGTTTTAAGAGTGGTTTAATTTATGTTGTTACAAAATTTGTACAACTGAACGGTACTGCAAACCCTTGGAATGATAAAACAGAAAATAAATTTACTAACCAAGGAGTTGTAAGAAATAATGAATCACTAAGAACTTATGTTTTGGCAATTCTTGGTGCACAATCGCAAACACGAACGGGAATAATTGGTTCTGGGACCGCTCGATGCACAAAAACAGTTTGCCGCAAACCTGGAGGATGCTATGAATTGACCAGTTGACATACCATCTTCTATAAAGCGTTATCAAGATGTATTACAGTACGCTCAATCCAAAGTAGACTACGTTTATGCACCAGGACTATACATGTCTCTGAGTAATATGGAACTTAAGATCGGTCAAGTGATCGGTTATAATAATAAAATTGTTATTGCTTCCGATCAGCAAAAAACAGGTATAAATTCAGATATTAATACCCAATTATTAACGCAAACAAACACAGGCGAAACGGGAATAGTCAAGCCACAGTCACCACATGTTTCACAACCATCTACTGACGCAGAACCACAAGTGCCACCACATATTGCAGCTAAAAATCAACAACATATCGATGAAAAAACAGCGCTTATAGTAGGTGGAGTTGCGGCTGTTTTACTCATGATTTGGATAAATAGTTCTTATTTGGTTAAATAGTCTTAGCGGATACATACAACAGCCCTGCAATTGCTACGATCAGTGCCCACAAGTTTTGACTAAGCCAAGTGGTAGTCTTAGCTAATAAATTCAAGAGCCAGGAAACTATACTCCCTATTATACCGGGAAGTGCAGACGCAGCTTTCCCAGCGAGCTTTCCCAGTGCTTCTCCTAATGCTTTTAAATGCTTTTTTATCCTCTCTTTTACACCATCCTTATCAGTAGGTGGTGTGGGTGGTCCGCTGCCACCGGTTACGCGAGAGTCAAAGTCGAAATAATAAATCCCAATGTGGTTAAAATACTGGCAATGGTTATCCCCTTTTCTCTGAACAATGTTTTAATCTTATTGGCCAGTGTAGTATCATCGTTGAGGACTTAATCGATAGTTTCTCGAATTTGACTGATTTGTGAACGAAGTGCCTTTCTATTACTGGAAGCAGCTTCGAGGCGGGCTGATCTTTGTCTTCTAAGTTACGCAATCTTTCAGCAACGCGGCGTCTACTGAATTCATCACCCGCCTGTTCAAGTTTTGTTTTCTCATAAGCTATATGATTGTCGAGTTCGGATAGCTTGGCCATATTATTAATGAGTTCTCCCCGCATTGTTTGCATTGCCTTGTCAAGGCCTCGTAATTCCCTAATACTGAACTCCGAGGATGGTACACTAGCCGTGGAATTATCGTAGTATGTATCCAAGATTTCTCGAGTCCGTCCGAGGCCAGCTTCAAGCTTTCTTCCAAATTATCTATGTTACCGAGTTCAGCACACACAGTCCGAAGAACCTGAGTAGTCTTCTCAGAAAGATTTTCTTGTGAGTAGTGTACAAAACCTAATTCATTACAAACAATATTGATGCCGTGTTTATTGGCTATCGTAGACAAGGCTAGGGGCTTACGAGTACGAGAATGCATAAGATCAATATCCGGAGAGCCACTCAGTCGCAATATTCCTTTACTATCTATCGTAAACTTTGAATAGTCACGACCAATTGGGCTAACATATTTTTTATCATCTTTTAAGGCATTGTAATAATCATTAACGGTTGATTTCAAAAGTTCATCGTTAAGATTCATGCCACCAAAGCTGGTTTCATCAGTACCCTCTTCGATTGTACTAGGGTTATCAAAGTCATCTAGATTAAAATCATCCATTTTTATATTAAACATAAGGTTACATAATTTTAATATAACAATGTCTTCGCAATACGGATGCAAGTTAAACCCACAACATAGACTTCGGGATCCATTAGGGGTCAAAGCAATTCGCCAGTCTGACACTATAACTAATAACCCGAGTACCATCGATCAGAATCAAACGCTTCTGGTTCGGTTTCCTAATCTCGGCGCACACGATGTGTTAGTTCCGGTAAGTGCACGACTATCATTTACAATTAGTTTGAATTCCGCCGACGCTAGCAGAGAGCTCGTTCAGAACATAGCTCGTAAGATTGTTAAGAAAATCGCGATTAAAATTAGCGGTAATGCAGTTTTATATTGACGACAGCGATGTATATTTCTGTTACATGGATCTCTGGAGAACGGCTAAAGAACGAGAAAACTTACAATACCAAGGTATTTGTAATCAGAACACATTGAGACTGCGTGTGGGAGCTGATAGTGGTGATAATACCGTCGTAGAAGATAAGGCCGTTGCTGATGTATTAGGTAACCGATTCTATATTCCACTAGACTTTGAATTACTAGATAGTCACATGCCCTTTTATCAAGCATCCCTAGGCGATAGGTTAGAATACGAACTCACTTTTAATGACTACAGCAGAGTAATCAAAGCTACTGAAGATCCTAGTAGCTATTCTATGGAAAATATCTTATTGGAGTATGATATGATAACAGATCCTGAATTAGCCAGACAAATTCGTAACCAGTATACCGGAAGTTTAGCCATTTTGTACGATCCCGTGCTTCGACACAGAGGGTTCACCAGGAACAAAAGAGATACGACGTGGAATATCAATATAAACGTTCCGCTAGATCGTTGAAGGGTATTTTAATGTTGTTCGAGGACCCCTCTGAAGCATTTGCAAGAGATACAGAGGCGTTCTACAATCCCAAGATTACAAAAGTAGAATTGACTATCGAGGGCGTGCCTAATCAACTATATAGTCAAGGCATGCGAGCATATCAACAGTTGGATGAGATTAAAAAACTGCCTTCTATAAAACGAAGCCCGGAAGTTAACGTGGTCGCGAAAGATCTGTCTCTTGGGGATGTATCGATGGCTGAAGTATGCGCTGTGGCTCGACATACGAACAACGGACGATGACCAACTACACGGCAGTGGGCGGAGAATAGAAAATGCCAGCGAGGGTATTACTATGCAGATAACGAAGCTCTAGGAAGCGGCTGGTAAATTAAACATATATTTGTACGTGATTATAGACGCGCAACTTAATATACAGAATGGACGATTCGTGCAAGCAATCTACTCAGCATAGCGTTTTGGCACTTACTCAAAAAAACAGCTCTGTCCTGAAAGATCTGAGAGAGCAGACCAAATGGGTAGCCCTGTTTCATTGCAAAGACCGAGATTCATTTGAGGAATGTCTACGTGAAATTGATGTTATTTACACCAAGTCCGAACGAGATAAAGTCAGAAAACTGTTAGCTTCAACGAAGCATTGTAAACTCGTATTAAAAACGGATCAACCAGTTCTTATGCAATTGCTTAGCAAAAATAGCAAAACTATAGCAAAAATAGCAACTGCTAAGCAAAATTATAGCAAAAATATGGCAAAAATAACAACTGCTAAGCAATAAATAGCAAAAATATAGCAAATGTAGCAACTGCTAAGCAAAAATATAGCAAAAATAGCAACTGCTAAGCAAAAATATAGCAAAAATAGCAACTGCTAAGCAAAAATATAGCAAAAATAGCAACTGCTAAGCAAAAATATAGCAAAAATAGCAACTGATAAGCAAAAAAAAGCAAAAATTGCAAAGATAGCAAAAAGATAGCAAATGTACGATAAATTGAACATTAGCAGTTATTATGTAATAATGTGGCTTGAAATCCTAATTCTTTTGCAACAGTTTATTATTAGGGGCTGCATTGGATATGCCATATTTTATTATGTTAGACTTTAATATCTCCTTAGGTATTACATTATGGAATGCGACAAACTCATCGAACATATGCTCAAAGAACCAGATCAACATGCAGAAGAACATGAAGATAAATCTTTAGATAAACATAGAGAAAGACTCGCGGCTTTGGTAGCCGGTGGAAAATGCTCCCAATATTTGGGGGAAAATTATACCATCGAAAAAATTGATAACATGACCGATGAAGAAATTAAAAAACTGTACGCGCGTTACAAGTCTAGACTGGGAGCTACCATGACTAAAACAATAGGGTCGGCTATGTTACAACTATACACAGTCGTAGCTAGTACGTTTTTACCTATCCCGCCCGAACATCGCCCACATTTATCGAATCTCTCGAGAAAGACCCATTCAACAACATGCTTTAAGCGCAGTAAGCTGTGAGTTTTATCATAGATACGGAATGTTCTTAGCGCCGGTGACCACAATCACAACAGATTGTACCACAAGTGAATGAGGATATACCAGCAATTGCGAAATCACAAGCCAGAGTGACAAAGAATCCTTTGAAAATCGCCGTTGGTAAAAAGGGTGCGTCAGCGAGAAAGGCTAGAAAACTAATGCATAATTCAAATATTGAACATAGTCGTCCGATTCAAACTTGGGCTCCCTATGCACTAGCTGTTGTTGCTATAGCGGTGGTATGGTTGTTTTTAAAGGCTGGAAAAGAGAAAACGTCACCCCCGATTACACAACAACAAGGTCAATTAGAGGTTAGCCCCCATATAATGTTATAATGACTACTCCAGTTACAGACGGTAAAATGTTGTTAAACGCAACGTATCATTCAGCGGTGGTCAGTGGCTTGGCCATTGGCCATGCCCGTATAGCTAAAATGATAACTAAAGCCACACCACAAGCTAGATTTTAATGGTTATGATTTCGGTATGATGGTTCCAGATGTAGGCCTAGCAATGGCTACAAAAGATATGCTAATCAAACAAGGGCTTATCCCAGAAGACATAATGAAGTTATTAAACAATTAAATATTTTATATTATTGAACACAAAATGGCATCAATTGCGATGATGCTCCGTGGAGCTATTGTCAATGCTCTAGCTTTTTCGGGGAGTAATATTTTGTTTTCTAGTATGAGGGAATCAAACGCTAAAGAAATTGAAGAGGAGCCTAAACGATATAATAAAGCATTAGAACAACTCGAAACAGTCATAATGGGCCAGACACAGAATGGAGGGATTAGATTTTATTAATGATGAACTTCCTCAACAAGGACATTCAATTCAAACGTTTAAGGATGTTGAATCTACCATGCATGAGTACTTCCTTGTTTATGGAAAGACCCAATACCAAGGCCAACAATAAGTTAGTTTAATACACCGTCAGAGGCTCAGAAAGACTGTGAGATAGTATTTATAATGTTTGGGTTGTCGGTAGTTGCGATTTCCAGCTACACAATTACACATAAGCTATGATCTATTACGTATCACCTATGTCGGGCAGAGAATCGGCTGATGACACACATTTAGACAAATGATACTAGAAGTGTATATTTATCACAATGGAGAGGGGTGTAAATTCATACACATGGGCCAATCACAAAAATGTGGGATACATGCCATTGCAATTAGAAAAGGGCATGTTAATTATATGTGTTCTGTATGTGGGATTTGGGTCAAAGGTAGTTACTGTTTATGTAAGAGTCACGGTGCTGACAAGAAACGGTTTCAAATTATGCATGAGAGGAAAAAGGTTTATCGCAATGAGAGAAATAGATTGAGTAGAATTTAAACCATTTAGAGATAAGTTCACATGTAGTTATACATCACTATGGTTTTTGTCAGAGAGTTGAAGGCTTTGGCAAATCAACGTGGTCTACATGGTCATTCTCGAATGAGAAAAGCTGAAGTGATTGATTTACTCGGTTTGGAATACAACAAACCCCAGACTGTTAGAGAACTCAAAGCTGAAGTGACAAAAAAGTGGGCTGAGAGGTTATTCTCGAATGAGAAAAGCTGAATTGATCGCTTTATTTGATAATAATAAACCGGCTGTTGTTGATAATAATCAATCAGTTGATGTTGATAAAAATCAATCCGTTGAGTTAAGATTTGTACCCACAGCCGGCGTTGGTAAATACCTAAGAGGTTGGCAGATGGATATTAATTCCAACATGGATGTAAATGATGTTAAGCCCATCGTATCGAGCAAAATTAACGAGGAGTTAGATGATTTAAATGGTATAAAATACCAGCTAATGGTTAAAATGCCATTGAGTAAAAATGACGCCGATATACCGAACCTTATTTCCGGAGCAATCAAGAAATTATAACCGAATCTGATACAATAAGGGCATCATTAGATGCATCAATTCAGAGGATACAAGAAACTTTAGAATGCTGGACTAATAGAGGTTCGGGTTTGGGTGTGGATAGAATCGATAGTTCATATCTAGATTATATGCCTTTCAAAGGTGGATCTTATCTATAGTTACCCTCGTATTATAAAAAGAAAAAAGACATAATTAATGTAAAGAATAAAGGCGATGACTGTTTCAGAATGATGATAACATCTGCATTGTTTCCTGCAGATTCTAAAATTGCAAATAGACCTTCTAGCTATCCCCAAAACGATGGACTCAACCTTGATGGTATAGACGTACCTACACCAATCTCACAAATTGATAAGGTGGAAAAGCACAGTAATTTAGCTATGAATGTTTTCGGGCATTCTTCTAAAGGAATTTTTGTACACAGAATAAGCTCTGCTCCAGAACATATTCCCAGAATCAATTCATTTCTGATCGAAAAAGATGGTAAATATTTTATACATGGATAAAGAGTTCAAGCAGGCTATTATACGATCAAAGATTATAGGATGGAAAGAAATATTTCTGCGAAAGATACCTGCATGGGTACAGCAGACAATATCTATTAGAAGCGCATAAAGAAGACTGCACAGACTGCTATCAGGTTTGATATGCCTTAAGAGGGGAAAATTATATTAAAATTTGAACATTATTGTAATCAAATGCCAGTACCGTACATAATTTATGCTGACTTCAAAGCACTTATCAAACCGATAGAAAATATGTAACACAGTACTGAATGTAGTTTTAAATTTAAAACTCAAGAACATATTCCTTGTGGGTTTGGATATATAGTTGTAAGGTATGATGGGAAAACAAACCCACCCTTGATTTACAGAGGTCCCGATGCAGGGAGAAAGTTCCTAGAATATCTACAAAACGAAGAGAGAGAAATCAGGGAACATTTATCGCGTGTGACGAGGGATGATTGGAGGGCCTATAAGAATTCAACGAGTTGTCATGTTTGTAATAAACCCCTGAATGGTGATTCCGTAAGAGATCATTGCCACGTCACGGGTAATTATCGGGGAGCTGCGCATAACGAGTGTAACTTGAAACTAAAAATAAATTCTCAAACAATACCCATCCCCGTTGTTTCACAACCTTAGAGGATATGATTCTCATCTCATCATGCAAGCTATCTCATAAAGACCGGCGGTGGCCTAACGTGCATTCCTAATAATATGGAAAAATACATATCATTCTCGTTGTCTAAAACTATACATTATACGGACAAGGATCGGAAAGCCAGAACAAAACAAAGTAATGGACTTAGATTCGTAGACTCCGTACAGTTTCTCTTATCTTCCTTGGACAATTTAGCTAATGTGAAACAATCCCGATGACTTTGCAATAACAAATCAATATACTGATCAGATAACACGACATTTGTTGCTGAGAAAAGGTGTATATCCTTACGAATATATGGATGATTGGTCTAAATTCAACAAAACTAAATTACCACCCCTTGAATCATTCTTTCGTAACCTAACAGAATCTAAAATAACCGATGCCGATTATGGACACGCTCTGACAGTGTGGGATAAATTAGGTTGTAAGAATATAGGTGATTATCACAATCTGTACTTAAAAACCGATGTACTCTTACTCGCTGATATATTCGAGATATTTAGAAAGACATGTTTAAAACAATGCGGCTTGGATCCGGCATGGTACTATTTCAGCCCCGGACTATCGCTGGATGCATTGTTGAAGAAGACCGGTGTAGAACTAAAATTACTCACCAATTATGATATGCACTTGTTTGTTGAGAAAGTATTAAGAGGTGGTATATTGGTGACGGCGAAAAGGTATTCTAAGGCTAATAATAAATTAGTGGAAGCATATGATCCGAGAAAACCCGATACGCATATATTATATCTCGACGCCAAAAATGTGTATTGATGGGCTATGAGTCAACCTTTACCTATGGGTGGTTTTGAGTGGGTTGATGTGAATGATATCGATGTGAATGATATTCACGAGGTCGATGCGAATAAAGGGTGCATACTAGAAGTTGACTTGGAATATCCAACAGAGTTGCACAAAGACCATAACAGTTATCCGCTAGCTCCCGAAAGGTTAATGGTTAATAAAGATTGGGTGTCTGAATATCAACACTCCTTGATGGGTAATACTAGGTTAGCTAATGTAGAAAAACTCGTACCAAATTTGATGAAGAAGACAAAATATATAGTTCACTACAGAAATCTCCAGTTATATCTATCGTTAGGCATGAAAATAAAGAACATACACAGAGTTTGATCAAAGCCCTTGGATGGAGCCCTATGTAAGGCTAAACACAGATTTAAGAAAGATGTTTACCAGCGATTTCGAAAAGAACCTATATAAGCTTATGAATAACTTAGTATTTGGTAAAACTATGGAGAATCTAAGGAAGCGTGTTGATATATACTGAACAGCATTGAAAACGCACCACCATGAAAATGGATGTATTTTTATCCGGGCTTAAGTCATATGAAAATATATAAGTGAATTAGTAATGTACGACGTTCTGGACGAAGCATGAGTAAGAACAGCTCGTCAAAACACATTCCTAAATTTTTTGTGAGCGAAATCGCCAAAACGCAACAAATTGCGTGCACATCATGGAAAACGTGTTTTGTTTCATGGGAAGCATGCAGAATAGGGCTATAAAGGACACTTTTAAAAGCCACATCACTTGTTGCTGCAGACGTAAAGGGTACTGACACAAGAAATACCAAGATTAACAGTAGAGGAACGTGAACGTGCCTTGGGCATGCTTCAAGTTGGTACGTCAAGTAGAGTCGTTGCACAACGGTTTCAATGCCATCATTCAACAGTCCTCAGGCTACTGAGCAGATACCAGCAGACAAGAACCATCAGAGATCAACCACGTCCGGGTCAACGTCGTGTAACTACACCACGTCAGGATCGCCATATTGTTCGTCGGCATCTTCGTGATAGTACACTTCCGGCTACCAGGACTGCAGCAACCATACAAGGCCGACGGAATTGATCAGTGCTGACACCGTACGTAGACGTATCCGCTCAGCAGGGCTACGTGATCGACGTCCATATGTAGGACCCATACTCACTGATCGACATGGAAATGAACGTCTGCGTTGGGCTAAAAGGCATCGTCAATGGATATTGCGGCAGTGGCATGGTGTGCTGTTCTCTGATGAGTCCTGTTTTCATTTACGGGGGAGGAGGGAGTGTCATGGTGTGGGACGGCATCAGTCATTACCATCAAACAGAGCTCCATGTTTGTCGTGGAAGACTTAATGCCCTTAACTACAGGAATAACATATTGGCAAATCACGTCATCCCATTCTTTCATTAGCACCAGGATATGCACACCTTCCAGCAAGATATACAAGAGCGCACACAGCACGTGTTTCAACACAGTACCTAGCGAACAATAATGTGTCTCTGCTTCCATGGCCAGCCCTGTCACCCGATCTATCGCCAATTGATATCTATAGGATTACCTGGGTCAACGCCTCTCACGTCGTCCACAAGTACAGAACCTGAGAGAACTTGAAGATACACTACGTTAAGAGTGGAATGCCCCAGAACACTATTCGCAGACTTATTCGATCAATGAGAAGACGTTGCATGGCCTGTGTTGCTGTCAATGGCGGACATTCCAGATATTGACTTTTCATTTTAACCCGATGTGTCTTCCTTACACTGATGACGTAATTGTAATTACTGTGTGGTATTCCTGTTTCCTTTGTCATCTTTCTTAATAATCCGTCTATGTCTGTTCTAATCAAAATCGGTCATTGCTCAAGTTGTTTTTGTAATATTTCAAGATTTATTGCTGGTGCGTTTTCAATGCTGCTCAGTATATTAGTGACCTGTTGATGATTCAGGGCGTGGCTTGTGTCTTCAATGGGGTAATACACCCGGCATCCTATTAGCAGACGATACTACGCTGTTGAGCAGCTCCCCTGACGGACTGCAGTGTCTACTGAATGATATATACACCTATGCTAATAGATGGCATTTGAAATATAATGCAAGTAAAAGTGCATTTCTACTGTTTGAGAATATTCGCAAATCGGTCTGTCAACGTGTCTACATTGGTTCACAAGTACTTCCTAAAAAGGAAAATTTAACTTATGCTGGATTGCTTTTAAGTACATCAAAGAAAACCTTAGAACGTACTTATTTAATATGTGAAAAACGCAGAATGTTAGTCAATATGAATTATAATTATGGGCTATTTTTTGGTGGTTTAAATCCTATCCCAGCTGTTCGTATATGTGAAAGGGTAATATTATCATGTGGATTGTTTGCTTGTAGTTTATGGTTTAAACTGTCACCAAAGGAATACGAAATGTTTGAAATTATTCAACGTTAGTTTTGTAAAAAGATTCAAGAATTGTCTAGACGCACTCCTTCCGTCGTCACCAGAGATTGTCTTGCCTTAATTTCTCTCCAGGCGTACATTTATCAACAGGCTCGCTTATTCCTTGGAAGACTATGTAATAGTGACATTAACTTTGCATTTAAAAAACTATTACAGCCCAGACTTGTTCAGTATCAACTCGATACAATTTAAGGAAAAGATGATAAATGTAAAATGTGACCCGTATACCACATGCCATCACTTGTAAACAAGTACGAACTCAATAATGATATAAACACCTACACCACCTCTTCTCAATTCCCCAACAAACATACTTGGGAGAGTCGAGTTAAAGAACCAAATAAGTGTACGTTGCCGTAACGTAATTTATACACAGCTTCATTCAAGAGAAAACCTAAAACGACACTCTCTTATACCACCACCTAGGGTACTAGGGACTATGGCTACTAACAGCTGAAAGGCCTGAACACTTCTATGATTGAGCATATTTAGTATGTCTTAGCACCTACAGGATACAATCTGATGAATGTTTTAGCGGCAAATTTGCAGTTAATATTATCAAACATGTATTTTTGTATTGTAAAAAGACTCAACAACAATATTCTTGTTGAGTATTATTCATTTACTAGATGTGACAACTTTTTGTAGTATCTGGAACGATGATGACGATACCTTTCTGTCCTTTTTACTTGGCGGTTTGCCAACAGCAAGTACTATGGCAATTGAATACAATCTATGGGCAAATATAAAGCTCCTTGTATGTAAAACTGCCTGTACATGCAATATTTCACCCGTTTCACCCGTTCACATTTGTAGAATACCGTAATATCTCATATCAATTTATCTTCATCACTTGGAGGAAATAAAGATGACCTATCTATCTGTACAGCTGCGCTGGACAGCCACTGTATGTGACACATATTATGACACGTATTGTGACATACAAGGATTTTCACATCTTTCTCTCAAAAAGTTAGTTTTAATACTAAATTACAAACATTATGTAGGTTGTAATATTTTAGTACAGTATGTATAATGCAAACATTATTTTAGTGTAGGATATACTTGCGTAGGCATACTCGATAGTTATATTACACATTTATTGTTTAATTATTATATCAATAACGGCGAGAAGTGCAATGTTTTAATGTGTATAACTATTTACTCATAATTTGTTCAATAATGTTAAAGGGTGAATATTAATATTGAAAATAAACTTGTGGCTTCTTGGTCACGACTCACCCCCAGCATGCGTTGGTCTTCTTTATGAGATTTACACCACCCTAACCTGCTACAAAATGGAGGAACACTGACTAAAGAGGAGAGTGAGGTGCCACATCAGCGAGCGATCAGCTGTACTCGCGTCAATAGTGTACAGTAGGATTCTACTTGTAATTTACTGTGACACCATGTAATCGCAGCCGCGTGCGCGTCGGACATTATACGTCAGCTTCCAGTGACTTCGGATCACTTTGTTCTATCTTTCTTGTGATCATGTGATCACAGTTTATATATTAATTGCATATTTGTCATGGAGAAGTGTAACTTGCTACTTCTATATTTATAAATCACCAGTTATATACCCATAAGGTAATTAATTATATTGTGCTAAATGTGTCTGATATTAACTCTTAAAAAAACTTGACATAGATGTAAAACCACTTTTCTCAAAATATCCAAAATCATAAATTGAAATGTGATAAGAATTAGTCAAACAGAAAGATGGTGTTTCCATAATTCGCGGAAACATATCCAAACCACATAAACGTCGCGTTTGGTGATCAAGTTTACAGATTCATCCAAACGCAACCAGCTGTAAAAAAAAACGTGCATCACAGGATCCTGCATGCACCCCTGCTAAAGGGATATAAAAAAAACACATCAATGGGCGTTCATACAGACCTTATAACGACAGTAGACGTGGTGACAGAATGCCGAGAGTGAATACAGCTCAACGTCACAACGCCATTGGCAGATTACAAGCTGGAGCAACTCAGCAAGATGTGACCAGGCACCTTGGCGTATCCTAACAGACAATCTCCGCATTATGGACCCAGTACAACAACACCAACAGAGTTGAGGACAGATCAAGGTCAGGAAGACCAAGGGTGACAACGCCAGCACAAGATGGATGTACTGCTACGAGAACGCACTACCACAGCAACGTCTACAACCATACAGATCCCTGGGCTAAGCAGAATTCAGATCAAACAGTACGCAACAGATTGAGGGAGGCCGGAATTTTTGCACGAAGACCTGTTTGACATCATGTATTGACCTCACGTCATCTGGCAGACCGTCTGAATTGGTGTCAACAGAGGGTAAGATTGGCACGTGCAAGGTTGAGAAATGTACTGTTCACTGATGAGTCCCGTTTTCTACTCACACATGCTGACAGACAGACGTTGGGATGAAAGTTACGCCCCAACTGTGTGCAGCAGGTTGTCTGATTTGGCAGCTGGAGAGTCATGGTATGGCCGGTTCGGCCATTCAGCGTTCACGGTGGGCAATTCCAGCAAGACAACGCTCGACCGCATATTGCACGTGTTTGTCAGGACTTTATACAGCGCAACAACATCAAGACATTACCTTGGCCAGCGCGGTCACCAGATTTGTCCCTGATTGAGCATCTGCGGGACGAGTTGGATCGACACTTTCACAGATGGACTCCACCACCCCAAACACTTCAAACGCTTCTTGTAGCACTTCAGCATGAATGGCAGCACATTCCACAGTGTGTTATTCACAGCTTGATTGTATCTATGGGTCGTCGGTGTCATGCGGTAATTGATGCACATGGAGGTCACAACTGATACTGACATTTCCTGTACCCCTGTGATATTAACTCTATTGTGTTGAGTGTCTGTCTGTGTGACACGATTAATGTTTTGAACATTGTGTCATTGATCCTCAAACGATGTTTCAATTAAGGTTTCTGTGTCCTATTTTCAAACATTTTTTTTATCTTAAATTTTGAGAGACGGTGTCAAGTTTTATTTTCTGAAGAGTATATGTAACTTAAATGTGATATATTCGATTATCTTGTCATTGTTAGACAAGATGTGATACTATTTCATCAACAATAAGTAATTGTGTTCTGTAAATTAAACTTCACCATGTCTTAGTTGTGTTCATAATTAAGATGTGATTGAATGTAGCTTTAAGTTTTTCACATGTGAATAGAATTTTACACGTCTTAGTTAGTTTAGAGTTTAGTTAGTTACATTAGTTACAGTAGTTACCTTAGTCAACAAGGGTACCCTACTAGTTGGTGATCACCATAGTACCTTATCTATCATGCCTTAGTTACTGTACTTAGTTATATTACCTTGCTATGCGTGTTTGGTTGATGTGAGTTTGTGTGACTGTGTAATAATAGTGAGTGATATTTAAGCTTATCTATAATTAGGTGTTAAACTCTAGTAATAATGTAGGTATACGTAGCTTGTGTTGTCTCTCTTTCGGACTGACAGGCTTGACTGAATGCTTTTGCTGCACTTGAATTGCACAGTGAATTTTTTAATTGACCATATTTGTTTTTCAATTTTTTAGCAGATGAGTTTATAAATGTGAAGTGTTCTGTTATATTGTGCAGTTCATTATGGAACAGTTTGTGTTTGTCATTGAACCTCAGTGAGTTGAATCACCCACTGATGTGGGAGAACTTGACTCTTTTCGTGGGTTTTGTATTGTTTCTGTGTTGTATTTTGAACTTTGACTAGGTTTGATCATGTGAGGTTGCTTGGTTTCTTGGCATCTTGGGTGATTTCTTGGAATTTGCGGGTTCTACCTGCATTGTTTGAGTTTGTGATTTTTAAATTCTTAGATTATTTTATTCTGTGCTCACTCTTCGGTAAATCATGGAATTTTCTCGGAAGGAAATTGATAATATTGTGGAAGCATTTAAGCGTGGAAAGTTAAGACCGAGGTTAAACCAGTTGTGGAACAGGAATGAAACTCTTCTGACACAGGAAATGGAGCTCAGGCTAGTGCTATGAATCATGATAGGTTTCCAAGAACTCCCCCATTCAGTAGAGACCGGACTGGGAAGGACCTTATGACTTCTGGAGGTATCGTGTTGATGGGCTTTTGGAATCTTCATCTTATACACAGGCTATTGAGGAACAGGCAATCAAGGATTCCTTGAAGGGAGAGGCTGCCAAGATCGCCGTCCTTGGACCAGTATTTCCACCCTGCTAAGGAAGCTCAGTATTGTTCTTGGAGTTGTTGAGAGGACGGAATCAATGATGCCACAGTTTTATAGCGCTAGACAGAAGAAAGAGGAGGATGTGTCACAGTGGGCTTGTCGTTTGGAGGAACTTCTTTCCCGTGTCATGAAGGATAAGCCGACCAGCAATGAGGATTCTGATGAGATGCTTAGGAATATGCTTTGGACAGGACTCAAGTCAGACCTCAAGAACATCTAAGGACACAAGTTTGATACCATCAATAACTTTGATGACCTGTTAGAAGCTCTCCGGGAGATAGAGAATGATCAGTTGAGCACAGTCCCATCTGCTAAGACAAAGACACAAGGAACAGCAAAGAGTGCCACTGCACAGGATCCTGAGTGGAAGAAGGAAATGAAAGCTATGATCAACAAACTTACTTTTGAAGTTGCTGGGATGAGATAAACAAGTGCACCAGAGCAAGAGTTTCTTTATCCTGCCCCATATCAGAGGTCAAGGCCATCAAGTGGACACCCCGACTGGAACAAACAGCAGTCAAAAGAGGATCAAGGCCACGCTAGCTATGATTCCTATAGGCCACCATGGAATGAAGGATCAGCTGGTCACCAAGCTTCATATGGACAAGCTCAAGACGGAGTACAGACCACAGAGGGGAATGGGGCCCACCTGTTGGAGATGTGGACTGGTTGGACATACTCAACACACATGCACAGTTAGACTGGACCATTCTAGATGTGGAAGAGCTTATGGGCAGGGACCGCCTGTAGGTTTTCACAAGCACCCCAGAGTTAGGAAAAGAGGAATCCCGGATGGACTTGTTGGTTACGTTAACGAAGTGGATATAAATATTGAAGGGGTAAAGGCAAAAGCACTTCTAGACACAGGAGCTACAGTGTCTATATTATCACATACTTTCTATGATTCCTACTTAAAGCATGTACCTTTGTAGCCACTTGATAACATTTTGAACATCAAATGTGTTGGAGAAGAGTCGCTACCTTATACAGGATATGTGGATGTCAAGTTGGACACATCGGGGAGGTCATCAGCCAAACTAATTTCTTATTTGTTTCTGGTATCGACAGACACCCAGTATAATTCTAAAGTGCCAGCTTTACTTGGGACCAACATTTTATGTCACCTAATGGAAGGATGCAAGAACAGACATGGTGTCCAGTTTCTACAGAAGGCTGCACTGCATACACCCTGGTACTTGGCTTTCCGCAGTATGGTGTTGAGGAGGAAGGAACTTATCAGGGATGAATGGAAACTTGGACTAGTCAAGAGTGCAGAAGTTGGAAATGTAATTATTCCTGCCAACAGTCAAATCCTCATCAGAGGCCATTTTGAGAAGAATGTCAACTTTCCTAAAGTATGTGCACTGATCGGACCGACGGACAACGGTATGATTCCAAATGACCTTGACATTGCTCCCTCAATCATAGACTACAACAGAGAGCACCCTGGCGAATTTTATGTGCATGTAGCCAACGTCACTACTCAGACAATTGTTGTACGGCCAAGAGCACAGTTATGCGAGCTTCAACCCATCACATTTAAAGGACTAATGCCATTGGAGTCACAAGATGAGAAGTTCTTGCTTGAACAAGTTGATGTAGAGCAGAAGAGCATATTTCAAGAGAAACTGGACTTAGGACTTGGAGTCATCCTCAATTCAAGAACATATTTTCCAGAGGAGATGATGACTTGGGACACAGTTCTGCTGTAAGACATTATATTGACTTGACCAACGACATTCCATTTAAGCAACGCCATAGAAGAATACCTCCTGCAATGAATGAAGAAGTTATAGTCACCTTCAACAACTGTTGTCAGCTGGAGTGATAAGAGAATCACATAGCCCATGGTCATCAAACATGTTCTTGTATGCAAGTCTGATGGAAAACTTAGCATGTGCATGGATTATTGCCAGCTGAATAACCGTTCATTGAAGGACTCGTATGCCCTTCCTCGAGTTGAAAAGATGTTCGATTGTCTCTGCTGCATGAAATATTTCTCTATCCTTGATATGAAGTCAGGTTACCATCAAGTTGAACTCCAAGAAGAACACAAACAGCAAACAGCATTCACCATTGGACCACTAGGTTTTTATGAGCTTAATTGGATGCCGTTTGGCTTATGTAATGCACCAGCCACCTACCAGAGATTAATTGAAAACTACCTGTCGGGATAACATCTTAAAATATGTCTTGTTTATATTGATGATCTCATAATCTTCTCAAAGACCTATGAAGAACATCTTGAACACCTGGAGCTTGTGTTTCAACGTCTCAGAGAATGAGGCTTCAACTTGGCACCCAAGAAATGCAAGTTCGTCAAGAATAAAGTCAAGTATGTTGGTTATATTGTCTCTGAAAATGGAACCGAAGCAGACCCGGAGAAGATCAACAAGATTAGAGACTGGCCTATACCAACGTGTCATGAAAAGTTAGAAAGTACCTTGGCTTAAAATAGCTTGACAGGTTATTATAAAAAATTTGTACAGGACTTCTCCAAGATTGTGAAACTCCTCTCAGAGCTGATGCCTAAGACGAAAGGCAAGAAACATCCATTGCGACAGGATCAGATGACTGTACAGTGGACTTGGGGACCCAACCAGGAAAAGGCTTTCCAGGAACTGAAGAACAGATTAACATCACCACCTATTCTAGTATATGCAAACTATTCCCAGCCTTTTGAATTGCATACAGATGGCAGCACACGAGGTCTCAGTGCCGTGTTATTTCAGACACATGAAAGACATCAGCAAGTTATTGCATATGCCAGTAGGAGCCTAAACAAGTCTGAAAGAAACTACTCTGCTCACAAATTGGAATGTTTTAAATGGGCCGTCATGGAAAAATTCCATGACTACCTTTACTGACATAAATTCACAGTAATTATGGACAACAGTCCTCTGACATATTTGCTCACCAGTGCGAAACTGGACGCAACAGGGCATAGATGGTTGGCAGCACTCTCAGCCTATAACTTCACGATATCATACTGGTCTGGGAAGAACGATGCTGATGCTGATGCTGATGCTGATATGTTTTCACGACTTCTAACACCAGAGGATCAGTCGACTATGAGACAGATTTCATCACATTCCATCAATGCTATCTGCAACATGACATCTACCCTATGTCTCGTGGAGAGTGTATCTGTTTCATCAGCCATTATTCAGGAGCAGGAAGTAGAAATAACTGATGAGAAGTGTGATGCCAATGCCCGAGACTGGAGAAGAGCCTAAGCCAGAGACACAGCCTTGGGTACTGTTAGGGCCCATCTGAGGAATGGAACTAAGCCAAGACCAAGTGATTGTCAAGCAGATCCTGAGATAAGTGGTCTCATGAAGAATTTTTCAAGCTTCAAACTTCGAAGAGGAGTCCTATACCGAGTTATATTAGTGGATGGTGAAACCTGCGAGCAACTTGTTCTGCCACGTAGATGTCGCCAGTCAGTCCTGCGCTGCCTCCATGACCAAGTTTGACATGCCAGACGTGATAGGGACATAGAGAACCATGTCAGCCAGTGTGAAATATGCATTAGGAGGAAGAGCGACACAACAGTGGAAGCACCTTTAGTAAGTATCAAGACCACCCAGCCCTTGGAGTTAGTATGTATGGATTTTCTGACATTGGAACCATCCAAGGGAGGACAACAGTGTATACTAGTTATCACAGATCATTTAACCCGCTATGCCTATGCTTACCCCACTAAGAATATGACTGCTTGGACAACAGCCGAGGTATTCTTCTAAACTTTGTGGTCAACTATGGACTACCTAAGATGATCCACTTGGACCAAGGAGCGAACTTTCAGGGAAAGCTTATGAAGGAGTTGTGCAGTCTCACACAGATCGGCAAGTCGAGATTTACTCCTTACCATGCTATGGTTAATGGTCAATGTGAACGTTTCAACAGGTCTCTACTTAACATTCTTGGAACCTTGGATGCTAGTGGGAAGAAGCACTGGAAGAGCCATGTAGGTCCTCTTGTACATGCATACAACTCTACAAGGCACCAGACGACTGGATACTCACCATTCTTCCTCCTGTATGGTAGAAATCCAGGACATCCTGTTGACCTAGTTTTTGGACTGGAGATCGACCCTGTTGGAATATACTAAGTCCCTGAGAGACAAAGTGAGACAATTGTATGAACTTGCTGCTGAAAATACTGACAAGTCCCAAACGAGACAAAAGACTATGATGCCAAAGCTAGGGCTGCCATGTTGGACGTTGGAGACAGAGTGCAAGTAAAGATCGTTGCTTTTGATGGGAAACACAAGATCGCTGATAAATGGGAGAGGGATGTTTACGTAAATCTCCAACAACCTGATTCTGCGATACCTGTGTTTGTGGTAAGAAAGGGAAGAGATGATGGGAAACGGAGGACTCTCCACAGGAATCTACTGCTCCCCATAGGATCTCTGCCACTACCAGTTCCAGAGGCACCTGTCCCCACTGAAAGACCCTCTCGGAAATCCAAGACATCAAGTGCTCCATCCAGAATTTCAACCCAGGAGGACTTGTGCCAGGATCAAGAGGATGATTCAGATGATGATATTTATATTGTGCCCGTGACCTTATCAGTTTCAGCTGGTGTACCAGCTGATGGGCCACCTGAGGTTGAGGCTGAAGTTGTTACAGACGTCACTCTGCATGAGGATCACAGGGAAGATCTGTATATATATATCTGGTATTGGTTTTAGACAGTGTTGTTGGTGTATTTTATTGGATTATGTACGGTACCAGTTTCCAGCCTGAATGCTCCAAGCTGAACTTGGGCTGGTCAGTTCTTTTGTTTATTGTAAGTGTCGTGGGTAATCTTTTGTCTTGCTTTTAGAGGGACACGTATTATGACACGTATTGTCACATACAAGGATTTTCACATCTTTCTCTCAAAATACTAAATTATAAACATTATGTGGGATGTAATATTTGTTTTAGTACAGCATGTATAGTGCAAACATTATTTCAGTGTAGGATATACTTATGTGATTTGAGAGTATGAATGAATTTTTAGTCATTTGTATAAGGACAGTAATGATTATAAACACACCATTCATGTTTATGATTTTCTGATATGATGTGAATGTACTATAATATTTTTATGATAAAGGCGACATATATAAGTATTTGTGTCTGCCATATTTGTCGCCATGAGAAATTAATCAATATTATTTTAATTCATGTGTGTTGTTTATAATTATGAGCATAATACAGCACAGGTAATATTGTGCTAGTAAGGATTAGATAAGGGTTGTAGTATTGGGGTGTACCCTAGTTCGGTGCACTAACCGATGGCAATACTTCTGGTTGCAGGAGAAGGAGAAGGAAGAGGAGGTGCGTGAGGAGGAGTAGGAGGAGGAGGTGGGGCAGAAGAGGTGGGGCAGAAGAGTTGGGGGAGGAAGGAGAGGAGGGGTGTGAGGAAGAGAAGGAGGAGGGGTTCTTTTGAGGTTTATTTTTTGGTTTGCAATGATTCAAGTGTTCTTTCGGGAGAGTTGGGTGGCCCTGAGAAGGGCCGTTGGATTGTGAAGACTACCTCACCACATATTTGCTGTACAGCACAGGCACAGATGGGTCGCCATCTTTCTTCTAACTGGACACTTGCTGGCGTGGGTTAAACGCCTCACGTAAGTGTCCTTCAGTTTGGTGTGGCAATACACACACTGGAATTTCCCATCATATGCTACAGTGCCATGATCGTACACAGGTAGCCTTGGCATATGGTGCTTTGCCATGCAGGTGATGGTAATGCTGGGGATATTACTGTCTCAGTAGAAACGAGCTCCAGATCCCAGATTTCCATGTTGTCATAGAATGCAGTGTTAGTGGCTTCGCTCTTTTTTGTAGGAGAGGAGTGGATTGAAATGCCCAATGTTTTGATTGGTCCATAACTCTGCACACTGATTAGTCCATAACTCTGTACGCTGATTGGTCCCTTTTGGTGGCACCCAATGTTTTGAATGGTCCATAACTCTGCACGCTGATTGGTCCAGTGCGTTGGTGCTCAAATATGTTTTGATTGGTCCATAACTCTGCACGCTGTTTGGTCCATTTCGGTGCCTAGTCTGAGCCAATGTTTTCTAAACCGATTCAAGCCTTGTGTTTCTTTTCCATAGTAAAATGTATTTTCAATGGGGAAGAAAGCACAACTCGGCTCGAGTGTTGTCTTCTGATTGGTGCATTTTCGATTGCTGCCTCTTTATGATTGGTTCTTTTTCTTGAGTGGCGATTGGTGGATTTTGACCAATGGTGAAGTAGCAAGTCTTGTCTATAATTTTCTAAAAAGCACACGTTCATTAGGCTATCATTTGCATCATGGCTGACAAGCAGAGTGAACCGTATAGCTTGAAGAAAATAGAAGTGTCTCGAGCCAGACAGTTAACAACATCTAACCAAACATATATTTGGGAATTTAACCAAGGCTACTTGGAAAACGTTCCACCACACAACCTGTCCAGAGAACTGCAATGCTTATTTGACAGTGTACTTGATGGAACCAACTAAGATGTCAGGCCAGGATGGTGACCATATTGGTATTTGTATCCATCACCAAGCTTTGGAGTCCCCAATACGGATTTCATTTCGCCACATTGAAGATCTCCATGGCCAAATATCTTGCATGCTGTGGTAAAAGTCTAGCAGTCCAACAAAGACCTGACAATCGATGATGCAATGGAATTGAAATTATTACATGTAGAAGATCCAAACCGAGCAGGATCAGGCAGTGGTTGTCTGAATAATGTGGTTGGTCTGGAAGCATTTTTAGAACGCAAAAAGTGCATTGTACGGATCAAGAACAAAGTCCTGTTTGGCAAGGGCCATTGTTGTGTACAACATTATGCACAGAAGCCCAATCCCCCTACCAAAAAACGGTCAAGGCAGAGAGTGAGACTGATGAGAATGGGTGGAGCTGATGTACAAGGAAAACTGGCACAGTAATTGTTTTGGCGCCTTGGCATCCCTGAAGGCCGCTGTCAGGGCCTGGACACCCTATAACATGTGGGACGTGCCTTGTCCAAATTGCACTATCAACTTAAAATCTACAGTCAAGATATTTTCAACAGGCTGTTGTACAAGAGTGATGAAGCTCCACCTGGCGCCCCCATTTTGCATTTATACCATCATCGTGACCACTTTGATGTGATCACTTCCATGACATCCTTTTGTGGTTCTAGCTATTACTGTGAGAACTGTAACCGTGGTTATAATGATCCCAAAAGACACCCCTGTGTACAAGCAATACCAATGCCATGCATGCTGCCAATCAACACCTTGTGGACCAAAGGAAGATCATGGTATTTCTTGTTTGTCATGTAAAGGATGGTTCCGAAATCAGCGCTGTTAAACCAACAATGTCCAGCCACCCTCAGAGGGAGGTCTCAATACCTGTCAAGCTTTTCACAAGTGTCTGACCTGTTTGCAGTTTGGGAAAAGCAATTGTGACACTTCACTTCAAATGCCGCTAACACAGAAACATGTTGGGACAACAGCAGGGGAATGGCATGTTTTATCGAGGACAGTTCAGCAGGCCTTAAAGGCAGAGAAAGGGAACATCAATCATCATGATGCGACGAGAAAGTTCAAAGGCCCAGGTGGATCTTATTACTGTACCCCCTGTGACCACATCTGTGCAAGATGGGCAGTGGATTCGCTATATTCCCTAAGCGCCACCCTCTGTTGCAGGGCCACTCCAGTTTAACATTTCCAATCCAGTGAACGCTTGCATTGATTTTAAACAGCGTTACCTGAGAGTCTGCCTTTGAGTGACTCAAGAAGATGGGACAGATACCACTCTAGTTGATCACCCTGTATCAACAGTCAACAACTTGATGCATTCCCTGTTTCGTGAAGTGCGGCTGCAAGTGGGACACAATCAGTTGGAATTCACACCTTCCATGGGCACTTACCCCTACAGAGCCTATTTGGAAACCCTTCTGAGTTATGGTACAGGAGCCAAAACATCTCACCTTCGATGTCCTGGATGCTTTGCCTATGATGCTTGTAAAATGGATGCATTCAATCCTGATGCTGCAGATGCTGATACAAGAAACTCTGGTGTCAGAAATCAGTGTGATCTTATTTTTCCAAACAAAGAAGTGGAACTGACAGGGCGTCTACACTGTGACCTGTTTCTTCAAGAAGGATATCTGTTGGATGGATGGTGTCCCTTTGAAACTGGAATTGCTACGAAGTCCCGATGAATTCGTCTTCATGTGTGCTGATGTTGTTGCCTACAAAATAGCCCTGACCAAAGCTGAATTTCATGTTCGTCGAATCAACATAGATCCTGCTGTCTGAGAAAAACATGTGTCTGAATGCAGGGGTGATTACCAAGTATCCCCTTTCCCGTGTGCAAGTGACTTTCACAAGGATCAGCTCATCAGTGGCCAATTACCAAAATGAGTGGTACTGTGACTGGTGGATAATAATGCCTATGTAGGAAGCAAAGAGAAGAATCCATACAACTTCAAACATCACCATGTCACAATGATGAAGCTGAAACTCAATGGACAGGAAGTACATGGCAGGGAAATGAAAAGCGACTTCAGCAACAACAGTGCCAATTTGAAACAAATCTCCATGAATCTGTTCCTAAACACTGGACAGCTGTGGCGGCCTGAGACCTGTGAGGTGACTCCCAAGGTGACTTCTCAAGGTTACACCTTATTGGTGGTGGATCTCACACCAGACCTTAGTGCTGATGAAGGCATCAACTATCCTCGACACACTGGTAAGGTGGGTTTGGAAATCCAATTTGGACAAGCTCTTTTCAACCCGGCCACCCTCATCTGCTCTGAGGAATATGAAAGTGTTCTGGTATAGATCGTTTCCATAATGCGATGATGGTATAAAAAAAAGCAGAGACAGACTGTCATGCCTCACTTTCCCCCTACATGAGACCATGGATGAACATTTCAGTTTGAGCACCTTGGATTTAGAAGCCATCGTGGCTGATGACGTCCATGCCATCTACCGGGGCATCCTGGCCAGAGATGACTTTGCCAGAGTGGGATTGCAACATGATGACCCTTTTTACCCAAAGCATACATTGTCAACACAGATCCAAGCGATCAACCTGACACACACAGGGTGAGCATCTATCATCCAGCTCCTGGATAAGTGGAAATGATAGCTATCGACTGTATTCATTACCTCTGTTTAAAGAGACTTTGAAACGCATGGGCCAGATTCAACAACGATGGAATGCATTACAACATGGATACAGTACATTGTGTGGAGTGTACTGTCTCTACATGCCGACCTATCGAGTGTGTGGGTGGACTTTTAATTCAAATTCAAATTCAAATTTAAGATGTTTTACTTTCTGTTGATACCACCAAGGCATCCGGACCTGACGGATTACCTCCCCTGGAGTATGTTGTGTACAATCACATGCTGTCAGTGATTTATAAAAAATCTAATTATCTACTCACGCAAGGGGTCATAGAAAGTTACCAAACAACATGGGAATATCTCTAGAAGCCCGGCGAGCTAGAATCGGCAGATTTGTCCCCCCAAGAGGACTCCGACAAGTAGAAACCATTCTACCTTACAACCCCACAACACAATCGACGCCAGGTATGGACATGGCTTGTCGCCTTCTTCTCTGTACCACAATCCTACTTTGTTTATGGAATATGTAGGTGAAGTTACAGCAAGTACAATCTACACTTATTCCCCCTGCCCAGGTATGTTCCGATGATAGATTTTGTCACAACTAAATCAGCAGAGCCACATTGTTTACATATCGAATACTGAACAATGCATTTGACAGGAGCATCTCACCACCTATATCACTACTACACTTAGCCGGAGATTTAGAACCTAACCCAGGCCCCACAAACACAGAGTCAGATGTTTTAAAAGATGCAATTATTAAACAGATTAAGGAATCTGAGGATAGACTTGCTAAAGACATTAACTCTCTCAAAGATGAAATCCACTCAATAAGAGAGGAGGTTAGTGGGTTATGGAGAGAGGTGGACAATACTACAGAAACACAAGCTATCCTACAAGCTGATATTGATGCTCTAGCTGATAGAATGGAGGATACTGAAGTCTATAGATGAACTAAAAACTAAGGTTGAACATCAAGAACAACAAAGCAGACGGAACAATATTATATTTCATGACGTACCTGAGGGTGTATCTGAATCATACAGGGTGTGCAAAGAAAAAGTTATTGAAATAATTAACACGGCCAGAGACAAGAAAGACAAGTCCCTACAACTCTTATCCCCAGGAGATGTAGAACATGCACACAGAATAGGTGTGAAAAACATTAATAAACCTAGACCCCTCATTGTAAAGTTATTACACTTGGATGATAAAATGCAGGTTACTGGAATGAGGGACAATTTGCGGCAAATGGGGTATGGTGTGGCAATCGACCTAACCTCCTATCAACGTCATGAACTGAACAAACTGAGAAACGAAAATCCGGACAAACATTTTTAGTATAAAGGAAAAAAAGATAATGGAAGATGTGAGGCGCAGTACAGATGCAGATACCAGTATATCAAGAGTAGAATCAGATAGAGGAAAAAGACGGAGTGGTGATATATCTGTCCCCGAGACAGAAATTAGTCATGAATCAGAGAGATACACAGAACGAGATGAAAACCATGATAAGCAGAGTAGACCAGGGACAGAGAGGAGCAATACAACAGAGAGCGCAGCGCATAGAGACTTTGGCAGAGACAATGATTCTGATTGGTGCAGGGAACGTGCATATGATGACAGGACACAGTCGGGAAATGAAACGAAGAAACAGCCTGACTGTAAATTGAGTATGTATAAGGTAATGACGGTTGTTTATGGGATTTTTTGTTAGATAAATTCTCACTGAAAAGATATTCAGTGGACAAGTGTGTCAATAATTTTGGCAGATGTTTGTTAAATCTATGTGCTCTATTAAATGTTCATATAATGAACGGAAGATGTGATGATGATCAGGGAGTTGGTGCCTTTACTCTCATTGGACATAATGGGGCCAGTTTAATAGATTACGTTTTATGCTCCCAAGAGCTTTTTCCAAATTGCAAAAAGTTTGTTGTCCTTTCGCGAGCAGAATCATCACACCTTACACTTAATTTATCTTTATAAGCGCTTTATCACAGTGAACGCCACGCTGATAGTAATGGCAAAGATTTGAGCTATAAGTTTAAGTGGGACGGCACTAAGAAAAACTCCTTTTGCGATAATTTACAATCAGATAGGGTTAAACATTTGTTGGAGGAATCCGTAGATGTAGCCTTTACAAACATAGATGAAAGTATTAATTGTTTATCCCGAGCTTTGTGTACGGCAGCAGAAGGAATGCGGAAACTTGTTTGTGGTACTCCAAAAAATAGCAAACCTTGGTATGATTTTGAATCTGAATTCTACAAAAAGGAAGGATGTAGGGGATTAAATAAATTCAGGACACTTAAGGACACCCAGTCTTTGCAAGAGTATAACTTGCACGGAATAAATATAAAGCAGTTTGTCGTGAAAGAAAAGAAGCATATAACGGAGAGAAATTAAAACTATTAGAAAATTCTATCGATAACCCCAAAAAGTTTTGGGAAGTGTTAAAAAGTTTAAAACATACTAACTTTACGTTTAATATAATACAATTGGAAGACTGGTTTAATCATTTTAAGGGATTATTTGACGAAAGACCAGAAGAGAATGGCTCAGATGTTAATGATTTTCATAATTATTTCGAGTCAATTTTTGGAAAAAAATGTTTAGAATGATATATCAAGGGATATCTTGGATTCACAAATTTCAGAAGATGAGATAAGAGAAAGCATTCGGCATCTTAAAAATAAAAAATCTGCAGGAATAGATATCTTTATCCCGGAGTTTTTCAAACATGCTGAAGATTTATTAACGCCATACCTACTGGTATTTAATGCTTGAAAAATCTTACTTTCCTAAATGTTGGGATGTTGGTATTATCATACCCCTATTCAATAATGGTGACCCAAATATTACTGACAATTATCGAGGTATTACACTTCTTAGTATATTTGGTAAGTTTTCTTGTATATCATCAATAAAAGACTAGTTTTTTGGTCCAACGCTACAAATAAAATCAGCGAGGCACAAGCAGGATTTAGGGAAGGATACTCAACCACGGACAATATTTTTATTTTGTATAATCTCATTCAGCGCTATATATCAAGCAAAGGGGGTAAATTTTACGTTTGATTTGTTGACTTCTCTAAAGCTTTTGGATGTTATTTACCAATCATAGCCTCAGCAGTAAAATGGGAAAACTATTATGTAACATATATAAAAATGTAAAAGCATGTGTAAGAAATAATGGTGTAATGTCCAACGCTTTTGACTGCAGCACTGGTGTACGCCAAGGATGTATACTTAGCCCTTTTTTGTTTGTCTTCTTTATTAATGAACTAGCTACAGCTGTTCATCAGAACTGTACAGATGGTATACAACTACATCCAGACATTGTCATGCTTTTTCTTCTGTTATTTGCTGATGACATTATCATGTTTTCTAGTACGGTGAAAGGATTGCAAAAACAAATAGCAGAATTAGAAGTTCATTGTCATAAGTTTAATATGAAATTTAATACAACTAAGACAAAAATCGTTGTTTTAAAAAAAGGTGGCAAATTATCAAGGTTTAAAGAGTGGTTATGTAAAGGTCAGTGTTTAGAAGTAGTTAAGGGTTTTAAATATTTAGGTGTGTATTTTTCCAATACGTTGGCATGGAATACACATTGAAATAATGCTGCTGTACAGGGAAAGAAAATATTGTTGGGCATGTTCAGTATTTTAAAAATATGTAGGGGATGTAAACTATAAAATATATTTCAAAACATTTGACACGAAAATTAAACCCATTCTTTTATATGGGGCAGAAATTTGGGATTTACACAAATGGTTGCTTTTGAAAAAAATCATTTATATGCTTGTAAGAAATATTTAGGAGTTAAAATGAATACCCCAAACATGATGGTTTATGGTGAATGTGGACGAGTCCCTTTGTGTATAGTAGCACGTCTGAAATTAATAAAATAGATAAGACTACTAAATATGCCCTCATCAAGATTCCCTAAGAAATGTTACAATATGATGTGTTTGTATCATAGCAATGGCAAAACAAATTGGGTTACCGACCTAAGGAACCTACTGAATAATTGTGGTTTTGTTTACATTTTTAAATAAGAACATATTGCTTATCCGAAGTTGTTCATAAATGCTATAATACAAAGATTAAAAGACTTATATTTTTGTTCATAAATGCTATAATACAAAGATTAAAAGACTTATATTTTCAGTCATGGAATGCAACTCTAGCGCGTTCACCAAAGTCCCTGTTATATAGCAGTTTCAAGTCATATATCATTGCAGAGCAATACCTTTTCAGTGTTAGTCTTAGAAAATTTAGTGTAGCACTTCCAAGATTTCGATGTTCATCACACGATCTTTTAATTGAAAAAGGTAGATATCAAAATATTCCGAGAGAAAATAGACTCGATCCACTATGTGACCTAGGATGAATTGAGGACGAATATCACTTTTCACTATTATGCCCGCATTATGATGAACTAAGAAAAGTATATATACCAAAATATTTTCATGTAAACCATTGTACATTTAAGTTTAAACTATTACTGACCACAAGCAACATTGAAACCATAAGAAATCTTTCTATGTACATATATCATGCTTTATATGCAAAGAAAATTAAGTTTGGAAATTATATGATTGTACCAATTGCTCCTGTAATCATGATTGTACTTTTGGCCTGTGGCCTCCTCAGTACGTTGAATAAAAAAATTGAATTAAATAACAGGAGATTTTAACATTGATTTTATTGGCGTAAATAAACAAGAAATTGAATAACTACAATCGGATTATGGTCTAAAACAGATAATCTCTGAGCCATCTTGAATAACCTTACCTACCATTCTAGTACACTACTTGATTTGATCTTTGTATCGCGGTGTGCTTGACCCTGTTTGTAGTGATCAGTGTCCAGTGTACATAGGAATTAAATAGGAAACTAAAATGTTCGCATATACCAGAAAAATATTTAATCATAATCTTATTGATGTTGGTTATTAGTAGATAGTTATTAGTCATAATGGCTGGAACGTGTTAATTAATAGCAATTGCGTAGATGATGCAGTTACAGAATTCACTTCAATACTTTGTAAAAGCTACGACGTTTACGTCCACAATAAAATTATTACCGTAAGAAGTAAGGACAATCCGTGGATAAACAGTAAGATCTGTAGTTTAATGCATAAACGCTACCGTAAACATAAAACTGCAAAAAAGAGAAACTATCCATCGGATTGGAAGACCTTTAGACAATTACGAAATCAAGTTGTCACCTCTGTTAGAATTGCAAAACAAAATTACTGCAAAAAAAAATAGATGAAAAAATTAATAATTCCCGAGGTTCTAAAACTTGGTGGAGTTTGGTGAAGCGATTTCTAAAAAACAAAATTCAGAATACTCTCTTTCCAGCTGTTATATATAAAGATATATATGATGATGATGTATGTAAAGCAAATATTTTAAACACCTAATTCTCTGAACAATCGACAGTCGAATTCCCGTCAAAAACATTGCAAGTACAGAGTGTTGGACCACATTGTCCTCACTCCAGGGGAAATTCAAGATGTTTTACTTTCTATTGATACCACCAAGGCATCCGGACCTGACGGTCTTATCAAAGTTTCTGCTAAAAGTATATCCCTCTCATTATCATTAATCTTAAACATGTCACTTAGATATTCTGTTTTTCCATCAAAGTGGAAATTAGCATCTGTATTGCGAATTCACAATAAAGGAAATGAAAATGAATGCAGTAATTATAGACCAATCGCACTAACAAGTTGTTTGGCAAAAGTATTTGAAAAATGTATTCATAAAAATGTGTTTAACTTCTTCAAAGACTACAGTCTCCATTCAGGCGTTATACCAGGCGATTCCACGGGCTACCAATTATTAGATCTGTATAATTTTATTTCAAAGGCTCTAGACAATGGAAAAGAAGTAAGAGCAGTGTTTTGTGACATTAGCAACGCTTTTGATAAAGTTTAGCATAAGTGATTACTTTATACATTATTTTCATGTGGAATTCAAGGTAAATTGTTGAAATGGTTTGACAGTTATCTATTAAATAGAATACAAAAAGTTGTTATCAGTTGTAAAGAATCACAGTTAAAATTTATCACGGAAGGTATTCCACAGGGATTGGTCCTGGGACCATTATTATTTTTTATCTTTATGAATGACCTGGTTGATGATAGACAGTAATATACGTCTCCTAGCAGACGATATGGCACTGTATATTATACACAGCAGCAATTAATATAAATGTTGATCTAGAAAGGATTTCAGTATGGGCGAATAAATGGCAAGTAACGTTTAATCCACAAAAAACTGAAAGCATAGTGTTTTCAAGTAAATTAACCCAAGTAAAAAACCTGTTCTTAAAATGAAAGGTACTCCAATAACAGAGGTCTCATCGCACAAACACCTAGGTCTAATTTTACAGCAAGATGGCTACTTGTCAAATCATATAGATAATATAGTAGATAAAATAAGCCTAAGGATTAACTGCTTTAGAACGTTCAAATACCACCTGTCCAGAAAAAAAACGTTACAGAAGATATATTTGTCATTTATTTTACCAATATTCGACTATTGTGACAGGGAATGGGATAACTGTTCTCAAGAACATGCGTTGGTATTGGAAAGGCTTAATTTAGACGCAATGAGAACAATATGTGGAGCTACTCGTGGTACCAGTCGCGAGTCTCTATACTCTGAAACTAACCTTACACCCTTATCCGAAAGACGGCAATCTCATGAATTTAAAACATTTTACAAAATGGTTAACAAGTCGGACCCTGAATATCAATGTAATCTTGTTCCTCCTAATGTTTCAGCGGCGCACGTTACAATTTAAGAACTTCTTCACAGCTGAGGCTGTAAATGCTAGAACAGTTAACTACCACAATTCATTTTTACCCGACACAGTGCGAATGTGGGATTAATTACCTGATAATGTTCAGTCAAAATATACTGTAAATGATTTCCCTAAATCTATCACCACAACAGAAAATCCTAGAATATTTGGCTTTAACTAAGACTATGGTACCCGTTTCTGTCACATTTTCCATTGCCGCCTCAGGTTAAGATGCAATGATTTAAATGCACGCAAATATCATAGACATATTCATGAGTCTACTACCTGCTCCTGTGGATATCATAAAGAGGTTCCTGCTCATTACTTCTTTGCATGTCACAACTACTACAATCTTCGGGACAATATGTATTACCATATAAAGGGATACGACTTGGATTCAGTATTATATGGAAATGCTACAACATCTACTGATACTAACCTTGCTATGTACAATCTGTCCATTTATTCATTTCAAAACGTAAAAGATTCAAAATTTAAATATGTCATCTTTACGATTACATCAATCAAATAGTTGTTTGTATGTGTGATATGCTGGTATGCTGTTTGTTTATGTACCGATATATGTATGTGTGTATTGGTGTATTTGTGTGTGACTTGTATATTCGCATCATAATATTTGCAACAGTAGGTACAATTAATCTAAATTTATTATCTTATATACAGTTTACTATTTTTAATTGTTAAATGTCCTTTGTAGGAAGAGGTGTTTAAATAGCTTTAACCTGTTCACCAATCCCATTCCTTTTTTGTGGAAATAAATATTGTTTAAATCATAAGTTGTTATGCCTGGTGTTAACATACCTAAAACTGGAATATTCAGTATTGGAATAAATAAAGACTATCAACCAATGAGATTAACAGGAGAGAATTCAATTAAGTGCACTAAAGGGGAAGAGGTCTACTAAACTGGTTGTAGTCAAAACGGCCTCAAAACTCAAAAGTCAAAACGGCCACAAGAACGTCATAATGGCTAAAAACCCATAGTAAAAACGTCCACACAATAAAAGTCATAATGGCCACAACAAAAAAGTCAAAATGTCCACGATAATAACATATGAATATCCAGTGCGAGCAGGATGTGTACAGAGTATACATGTTAGATGTTGTTATTAATGATAAATGAATATCCAATGTGAGCAGGATGTGTACAGAGTATACATGTTAGATGTTGTTATTAATGATAAATGAATATCCAATATGAGCAGGATGTGTCAGAGTATACATGTTAGATGTTGTTATTAATGATAAATGAATATCCAATATGAGCAGGATGTGTACAGAGTATACATGTTAGATGTTGTTATTAATGATAAATGAATATCCAATGTGAGCAGGATGTGTACAGAGTATATATGTTAGATGTTGTTATTAATGATAAATGAATATCCAATATGAGCAGGATGTGTACAGAGTATACATGTTAGATGTTGTTATTAATGATAAATTAATATCCAATATGAGCAGGATGTGTACAGAGTATACATGTTAGATGTTGTTATTAATGATAAATGAATATCCAATGTGAGCAGGATGTGTACAGAGTATACATGTTAGATGTTGTTATTAATGATAAATGAATATCCAATGTGAGCAGGATGTGTACAGAGTATATATGTTAGATGTTGTTATTAATGATAAATGAATATCCAATGTGAGCAGGATGTGTACAGAGTATACATGTTAGATGTTGTTATTAATGATAAATGAATATCCAATATGAGCAGGATGTGTCAGAGTATATATGTTAGATGTTGTTATTAATGATAAATGAATATCCAATGTGAGCAGGATGTGTACAGAGTATACATGTTAGATGTTCAAGTCTTTGAATGGCATGGCATGTTAGGTGTTATTACAATGTAATAATTTACTTTGAACTCTGTACTGACCAGTGTATCAATCTGTTGTGAAAACATGAATAAACTTTTATCCAATGATGAAACCTTTCAGTGTTTGTGTTTCAAACTAATCCATTCGTGAGTAGTAAAACTGTACAAGGGAGGCGACATAGGACCATCTGAGCTGCTTAACATATGTGCTTCAAACCAACGACATGCTATGTGATACGGATGGGTGATATGTGATATGTGTGGTGCTGAGTTAATGCTAAATTAGGATCTGTGTGCTTATGGTGTTATGAACTGTTACACAATGTATATAATACAACTAATGTGACACAATATTGAGTTTGTCTTCTCTGTTTTCGGCGTGGCCGTTATGACTTTTGTTGTTGTGTCCTTTATGACTTTTCTTTATGGCAGTTTTGACTAAGGGTTGTGGCCTTTTTGACTTTTTCCAGAGGCCGTTTTGACCCGCTCCCTACCACATCAATCAATCAATCAATTTCTCAAAAAGACACACACACACACACACGCACACACATTCCCACTCCCTCACAGCCACGGTGGTACATGAGAAAGTTTCGTAACATGATAACAAATTGTCGGTTAATCTGTTCCCACATTTGGCGACATTTAAACATTTTTCTTGAAAATGTGTACGAACATTAAAACATTAACACATATATGCAGTCAAGCTCTATTTCTATTATACATAGGAATTTTGCAATGTTCTTGATTTCTTTTACATTTCTGTTACTCAACATTTTTTAGTTTTTTTATATCCGGAAACAGCATATATTTATTCGAGCTGACCATGTGACCTGTGAGCTCGGCTTCTTAAAGTTTGTTGATAAAGGTACTGGAATCGATGATGCAAGATTTTCCTTCTTTCCACATTGGTTCCAATAGTTTGGCAAGGTGCTGGGCTGTGGTGTAGTACAAACCATAATTCTCAGATCAAACGGAGCCATAGTTGCCACCTTCACCCGACGAGCCATAGCCATCTGCAATTCGAACAGTCTCAGCAAAGAAACTCAGCATCTTTAACACACCTTTATCGCCCTCAATGGATATGTCATACGGAACACCTAAGAAACCCAGCTAAAAGATTCCCGTTCGAAGTCCAAACCAGCCCCATCACTCATGCTCGTCGGCATCCCACACCAAGGCCCAACCAGCCACCAGACTGCTCACCAAACCAGCCCCATCACTCATACTCGTCGGCATCCCATACCAAGGCCCAACCAGCCACCAGACTGCTCACCAAACCAGCCCCATCACCCATCCTCGTCGGCATCCCATACCAAGGCCCTACCAGTCACCAGACTCCTCACTAAACCAGCCCCATCACTCATACTCGTCGGCATCCCATACCAAGGCCCAACCAGCCACCAGACTGCTCACCAAAACCAGCCCCATCACCCATCCTCGTCGGCATCCCATACCAAGGCCCAACCAGCCACCAGACTGCTCACCAAACCAGCCCCATCATCCATCCTCGTCGGCATCCCATACCAAGGCCCTACAAGTCACCAGACTGCTCACCAAACAAGGCCCATCACCCATCCTCGTCAGCATCCCAGTCGTCAGATCAGTGGGCTGCTCACCAAAATAGGACGTAACTTTCACTTCCGACAGGACACTGAAAAATATGGTACACGCCAATGGTAAAGGTCCCACCCAGACCACCCCAAATCCAAGGGGATATGTGTATGAGCTATCCTGCAACTGCAACTCCACAAATGCATTGGAGAGACTTCATGCCCCATAGCCACCAGAATAAAAGCACACAAGACCTCTGTTGAAAGATTTGACATGAATTCTGTCCTCTCATAAAATGTCTTGACCACCATGTATCCTGGCTGCAAACCAAAATTCTCCTCATTAACATTAGTCATTGGGGGAAACTTCAAGGAGGCATCGAAATCCAAAGAAAGAGGTCAGTCATTAACAGAGACCACAGTATCTACCTACCCATTGTATAATCACTTCATGAACAACCAATAATCACTTCATCTACAACAACTTTTCACATCAAAGGACACTAGAACAGCATCCGTTTGTATGACTTCCGGTAGGTGACTTAAAAAGTCAAAACCATCTTCTCGAACAAAACTTGGAACTTTCTTCGTGAGAGGTTTCAGGAGTATAGCTATGAAGTTGCTTAAACGTTGAGTAGGACTATTGGGGCTTCCAGCAATAGGCCTAAATGATAAGTCTTTAGGGTTCTTGACTTCCACATATTCACAATTCTGTTCCTTTACTGCTTAAAGAGTTTATCTCTGGGCTTTTGCGTATTTGTGGCAGTCCATAAAACTTTGCAGTCTGTGGATTGTAATTATATACAATACACATATATATATCACCTACCGGAAGTCATACCAACGGATGCTGTTCTAGTGACCTTTGACGTGAAAAGTTTGTATTCTAATACACCCCAGTATCTAGAACTTGAAGCGATGCAGTATTGGTTGAATAAGCATCCTGATGCCATTGACTGCAATTTCACGCATACGATCATCATGGAATCTTGTACTGGGGAACAATACGTTAACGTTCTATTTCAACAACAAGTTTTATCAGCAAATAAGCGGAGCAGCCATGGGAACAAAAGTAGCACCCACATAAGCCACTGGTAATGGGATACATAGAAGAAATGTTATAGTCCAAAACAGCACATTTGATGAATGTAAATGCAGCTAAACATATTCGTGAAACATAGAGAAGATATCTGAACGACTGTTTTATTTTTTGGTTCTCAACACTGAAAGAGTTACACAATTTCCGGAAGATTCTGGATGCGATCCATCCTTTGCTTTCATTCGCTATGGAATGGGGCCACAATGAGATTTTATTTTTAGACATGAACATTTTTAAGCAAGGCGACCAATTGAAAATGGATATTTACTGTGATCTCCTCACTTTGCCACCACCTATTGTTCCCAGTATGAAAACCAGTCAGGCATGCTAATTGGTTAAACGATAGAAGGCACCAGGGGTCATCTCAAAATGTTGATATATGATATGCACAAAAATTTCATTATTTTATTCTATATAGCACTTCATATCATAGCATTAAATAACATTACATTTAGCATTTGATACATTCATACACATATTTACAGTGTATTTCATTATTTCATTATTTAATTCTATATAGCACTTCATAACATTACATTTAGCATTTTGATAAATTCATACACATATTTGCAGTCCAATGAGATGTGACACTGAATCGGCATACCCAATGGATGTTTTGGTGCCAGCTAGAAGAAAGTCCTTTACTCTTTGAAGACGCTGGTCTAGTTCTCTGTATTTCTTCTTACGTGGAGGGGGCACGGGTGGCCCAGTCGTCTAAGGCGCCGCGATTCGCTGTGCAGAGTCGCGTCCCTTGGGCACGCCAGAAACCTATGATTGTGATTTCGAATCTCGGTTCGCCCCGATTATGTTTCTAGGTTTGTCAGCACCATACCCGTGCTCGTGGGTTTCACCAAAGTGGTAAACGTCTGAGACCTGCATCACTTCAAGCTTTCCTCCCACATTAAGCTGAAACGCCGTGATATAACTGGAATACTGTTAAAAGCGGCGTTAAACCCACCTCACTCAATCACTCTTACGTGGAGGCTGACGATGATCGTCTGAATGGCTGAATGGCTGATGATCATTTCAGTATTGGATTGGCTTGTCTATAGTGGAAAAGACAACCTTTAAGTTAGCATTGGAACACATTCACAGCAGCATTAAGTTAAATAAGACAAAAAAAATTAAGACACAAATACACATTACAAGTGTTTGAAATCTTTGAAATATTTAGTAAATAAAATTATGGACATTATAATAAGAGGTAAGCTCAACTCATGCATACCATTTAACTCTGAGAGGTAAATTGAAGGAATGGATCTGCTGTCCTTCTTAACCATGTTCTTCACAGAGGCGACAAACTTATCAACAGCAATTTTGGTATGGTTTGCGTCATGGTTGTGGATGTTGTTGACTGTGGTGATGAAGTCGTTCGATGTGTTGATGGTAGCTGGGCATGTTGATAAGCAACACTTCCAGTGGATGCTGGTACCTCTGGTCCTCTTCACACGATACTTATAACTTGATATACAATACCTATTTACTACAAGCAGACGGACACGCAACAGTACCTACAATTCATCCGCGGCACACTAAAATTGATATTCAATATTCGATGGCACTAGGGTGTAGACAAGGCAATCCTCTTTCCCCATACAGTTTTCTCATGTGAATATGGAGAGAAATACAGTGTTTGTAACGCCATACGTGTATATATGTGTTTAAAGCTTGAAGCATGTTAAACAAAAACAAAAAAGAGAGTTATTAACTTAAGTTAAAGTGGGATTCACGCATCGTCGATGTCAGACATGTGTACGCCTCTGTCAATACATATTTAATCCAACGAGAGTAGTTGCAGCCTTTAGCAAACAAGGATTAGAAGTATGGCGAACTCAACACGAGCAATATTTGTAAGTGAGCGTTAAATTTATTAACAGGTGTCTGAAATACGATGAGTTATGATGAATTTACTGAACTGAATGAACTAAATACCAATTTTCTAGAATATACAGTGTTGATGTTATCAATTAAGGTGTACGGATGTATCAAATCGATATCGTTTGAGTACAACGAATAGGATTGCTCTTTACCGCTCAAAACGTAGAGATATTGTGTGGGGAAGATAAGGGATGCAAGTTATTTTATTCAAATATAGTGAACAATGTAAAGGAAATGCAAAACGTTCGCCATGAAACAAAATGAGAAAAGGAAGTTGATTCCAAAATAACGGACCATTATGGAAAAAAAACCCATTACAATTGTATTATTTTTTTTTCCGAACAACCAATAACATCAAAGTAAAATGGCTTCAATACGGTGTGGTCCATAGAATTCTCACAACTAATAAAGATTTACACATCTACTGAATAAAAACCGTTACTATATTGTATTTTTGCAATGTTGAAGTTGCATCTTTTATTTGAATCTACATACACTCTTCAAAAAAAGAAACGCACAGGTAATATACAGTTCAATGAACTTGACTACACAAAAAATCCTATATATAAATTGGATATATGTTATTGGAAAATGTTGGTGGCCTGATATTCGACAAACGGTGCGTCAAAACGCAGCCATTGTCGATTTGCAATGTCTTAAACGGCATTGTTGTCCCACTTGTTCAAAAATGTCATGGATGAAGACAGTAAAGCAAAATGCACGTTCAAGTTATGGCATTCGTAACTCGTGGCAGTGGCTATAAAAGGCAAGCATAAGCCAATAATTTGTTACTCAGTTGTCAACATTTTTTAAGTTCCAAAATGTAGAGACTCAGCGCTGCCGATCGGAACATCGCCACAGGGCGTATCCAAAGAGGGGAATCGCAGTCTTCTGTTGCACGCCACTTCAACGTCTACAACAGCACCATTTGCCGCCTTTGGGACGGATAGACACAGTTCAATTCCACTGCAGACCGTCCGAGAACCTGCCGACCAAGAGTTACCATCCCTGCACAGAATCGCTACATTCGACAGTTCCACCTACGTCATCGCAATGCCACAGCTACGGAGACTGCAGGACGCATCCCTGGTTTGAGGAGGATATCGGACCAGACTGTCAGGAACCATCTTCGTGAGACTGGAATCCGACCCAGAAGACCAGTTATCGTACCTGTTTTGTAACAGGTCCATCGACAGCGACGCTTGCGTTGGCGCCATGATGCCTTACAGCATTGGAGTTTGAGAAACTGGAGACGAGTGTGGTTTAGTGATGAATATTCACCGGCAAGATGGAAGCCAACGAGTTCATCTTCGTCAAAATGAGCGTTTTGCCCCACATTGTGCACGTGAATTCCACAATTTCGGTGTCGGTAGTGTCATGGTGTGGGGCACCATATCCTACACCAGGAGATCTGACTTTGTTGTGGTTCAGGTAAATTTGACAGCAAATCGCTACATGAATCAAATTCTTCAACCCCACCTTCTTCCAATCATTGACCGCCAGAGGGAGCTGTTTCAACAGGACAACGGTTCACCGAACACAATTCGTGTCACGGTAGACTACCTTCATAATGCCAACATTAATGCCTTGCCCTGGCCGTCGAGATCTCCAGATCTCAACCCAATCAAACACCTCTGGGATGAACTCGATCGAAGTTTGCGTCAACGTCAGTACACGCCACAGACACTCCCACACCTGGCCAACGCGTTACAAGCAGAAAGGTGCAGAACGCACGCACACCTGCAGGCACCATATAGGCTACGACTTTTACTATACCACCTCCACCAATGGTAATTTCATAGGCTATATGTAACATAAGTGTAATTTCATTGGAGGCTATATGCAACATGAGTGTAATTTCATTGGAGGCTATATGTAACGTGTCATATGGATTAAAAACGAAACTATGGTGGTGAAAAGGTGTGTGGAATGTGTCATACTAATGTGTGTGAGTATTGCTTCACGCTGCTTTTAGCAATGGTCCAGCAATATCACGGCGGGGGAACGCCAGAAATGGGCTTCACACCTGGGAGAATCGAACCTGATCTTCGGCGTGACGAGCGAACACTTTAACCATTAGGCTACCCCACCGCCCCTGTCATACTAGAATTGAGATTCTATGTGTGGAAATAGTAACTGTACTAAACAACACAAATCTTGATAAAACTATTTAATACGTTCCATGTATAATAACAAGTCAACCAGGTTCAGGTGCAAATCCTACACCAATGTATCTGAAGCTTCCGTCGAATATGTGATGGGATCTCGATATAAACGACCGTCACACCGCCATGCCGGCGGTCTCGCCATATACCAACATCCTTCTAATCCCATAATTCAGTAATAGCTGTTTTCATCATGTTCCTTCGCGGCAGACATGTTTTTACACAAGCAAATCCCCACACGGGTTTGTACAACTTCTCCGGTATAAAACTGACTGCCATTGTCTTGAGGTCCAGCACCAGAATGTCCTCAAACACATCATTACCGTACTTCCCCCCAAACATGAGCACGTCGCCCTGGTGGGGGGCCACTCCGAACAGAGCACGGGTGAAGTGGGGGAGGGTGGCCACGTGATTGAATGCGAGGCAGTCGCGGGAGTGGAGGATGTCCCCAGTCGGGCAGAGGAGGTAGACGTCGTCTGTGATCACTGCTCTGGACAGGCCGCATGGGAAGGGGAGACTACTTACAACGGAACACGTCTTCAGAGTGGGGTCGTACATCTGTATGATGGTCGTGGGGGTCTCTCTGTCTATATACCCCCCCATCAGAAACACGCTCTCCCCACACACAGCCGCGGACATCCCCCACACAGACTCCGCCATCTGTCCACACTGATGCCACGTATTCTCGTGCATGTCGTATTCCTCGATCGAGGCCGTCATTCTCAGCTTGCCTTCGGGACGCTGACCGATGGCTCCCCCAAACACGTACAGACTCAACCCGAAGGGAACCATAGCGTGGCCCCTCCTTCCAGTCAGCATCGGGGCACAGACATGCCACACGTCCTCCTTGCTCTCATACAAGGCCAGCGCCTGTCTGGAGTCGCCGCCCCCGCTGATGTAGATGTCGTTCCCACACGTGCAAGAAGCTGTACCCGAGTCAAAGCCGTACGGAAGGGAAGCCAAGGGGAACCATTTCTTAAGATTCAGGTTAAAGGCGACAACCATTTGATTGCACTTGAACCTGGAGTCCCCTGACATGGCTCCTCCAATGATAACAACGACGTCGTCGATATGTGCGTCTTCGCGGTAGTCAAGGTGTGATGACGTTGTCTCATGTCGTCGCCCAGGGTCTGAATGAAACACTTTAGCTTCATTCATCAATTTGATGCAGTCACTGTTGTCCCTGACCAGGGCATTGTTCTCCAGCACCTGCCTGATGTAGTCTTCCTTCACGTTCGGCAGGCGGACATATTTGAATATTTCCCCAAGAACGTGTTTCCGGTTGACCTTATCGTGCGTCGCCCACTGGAGAATTATGTCACACACCACCTCCTCATTGGGCACGCACAACTCGTTGTCACTAATGATTCTGATCAGTTCTGCTGGAGCAAGAGATTTAAACAGCCTCATTTGTGCCAATCTGACAAAATGTTTCACCACCACCGCGCGAGCGGCTTGCTCCAAGAAAGGCGATCTCGTTTCCGTGGCGAACACGTACATCTTCAGAGCATTCTCTGCGTTCACTTTCTCACTTAGAAAATAGTCACATTTCTTTCTAAGTCCACTTATTTCATATGCATACGCCGCTTTCATTATGCCTTGTCCATTCTTGTCTGTGATGTGACAGTCACCAAAATATATAAACTCTAGCACTTGTGCCATCACAGATCTAGACACGGTGTTGACATACAGCTTATCTGTTGTGGATTCCCTCTTGCCGTTGAAGAGCCTAGAGTGGAAGTAGGGCGAGGCTGCCGCTAATATGGCCCTGTGGCACTTGAGCCCCTTCCCGTCCACCACCAGCGTCAGGTCGGTGTAAAGACGTTTCCTCCAGATGGCGCCAAGTGCAGTAGTTAGTTCTGACATGTGTGACGACCGGATGTCGTCTGCTTCGTTCGGCGCCATCAGAGTGTTGTCAAGATCGGACATGTTTGTTTCTGGAGAACAAGAAATGTAAGAAAATTAACAAAACTGTCTAACATCATGGACTTCTTTAAAGGGAAACTTTCAATGAAGTAGGTACTTAAACACTATCTGACGTCAACCTGAGTGAGTACATGGCTCGCACTACAGACACATTGAACACTATCTGACGTCTATCTGAGTACATGACTCGCCATACAGACACATTGAACACTATCTAACGTCTACCTGACTACATGACACGCCATACAGACACATTGAACACTATCTGACAGTCTACTTGAGTACATGACACGCCATACAGATACAATGAACACTATCTAACGTCTACCTGAGTACACGACTCGCCATACAAACACATTGAACACTATCTAACGTCTACCTGAGTACATGACACACCATACAGACACATTGAACACTATCGGACGTCTACCTGAGAACATGGCTCGCCATACAGACACATTAAACACTATCTGGCAGTCTACCTGAGTACATGGCACGCCATACAGACACATTGAACACTATCTGACAGTCTACCTGAGTACATGACACGCCACACAGACACATTGAACACTATCTGACAGTCTACCTGAGTACATGGCACGCCATACAGACACATTGAACACTATCTAACGTCTACCTGAGTACATGACACGCCATACAGACACATTGAACACTATCTAACGTCTACCTGACTACATGACACGCCATACAGACACATTAAACACTATCTGACAGTCTACCTGAGTACATGACACGCCATACAGACACATTGAACACTATCTAACGTCTACCTGAGTACATGACACACCATACAGACACATTGAACACTATCTAACGTCTACCTGAGAACATGGCTCGCCATACAGACACATTAAACACTATCTGACAGTCTACCTGAGTACATGACACGCAATACAGACACATTGAACTCTATCTGGCGGTCTACCTGAGTACATGACACGCCATACAGACACATTGAACACTATCTAACGTCTACCTGAGTACATGACTCGCCATACAAACACATTGAACACTATCTAACGTCTACCTGAGTACACGACTCGCCATACAGACACATTGAACACTATCTAACGTCTACCTGAGAACATGGCTCGCCATACAGACACATTAAACACTATCTGACAGTCTACCTGAGTACATGACACGCGATACAGACACATTGAACACTATGTAACGTCTACCTGAGTACATGACACGCCATACAGACACATTGAACACTATCTGACAGTCTACCTGAGTACACGACTCGCCATACAGACACACTGAACACTATCTAACGGCTACCTGAGTACAGGACACGCCATACAGACACATTGAACACTATCTAACGTCTACCTGAGTACATGACACACCATACAGACACATTGAACACTATCTAACGTCTACCTAACGTCTGACAGTCTATCAGAGTAGATGACACGCACTACAGACACATTGAACACTATCTGACAGTCTACCTGAGTACATGACATGCCATACAGACACATTGAACACTATCTAACGTCTACCTGAGTACAAGGCACGCCATACAGACACATTGAACACTATCTTACAGTCTACCTGAGTACACGACTCGCCATACAGACACATTGAACACTATCTAACGTCTACCTGAGTACATGACACGCCATACAGACACATTGAACACTATCTAACGTCTACCTGAGTACACGACTCGCCATACAGACACATTGAACACAATCTAACGTCTACCTGAGTACATGACTCGCCATACAGACACATTGAACACTATCTAACGTCTACCTGAGTACATGGCTCGCCATACAGACACATTAAACACTATCTGACGTCTATCAGAGTACATGACTCGCCATACAGACACATTGAACACTATCTGACAGTTTACCTGAGTACATGGCATGCGATACAGACACATTGAACACTATCTGACAGTCTACCTGAGTACATGACACGCCAAACAGACACTACAGACACATTGAACACTATCTGACAGTCTACCTGAGTAAATGACACGCCATACAGACACATTGAACACTATCTAACGTCAACCTGAGTATATGACACGCCATACAGACACATTGGACACTATCTAACGTCTACCTGAGTACACGACTCGCCATACAGACACATTGAACACTATCTAACGTCTACCTGAGTACATGACTCGCCATACAGACACATTAAATACTATCTGACGTCTATCAGAGAACATGACACGCCATACAGACACATTGCACACTATCTGACAGTCTACCTCAGTACATGGCACGCGATACAGACACATTGAACACTATCTTACAGACTACCTGAGTACATGACACGCCATACAGACACATTGAACACTATCTAACGTCTACCTGAGTACACGACTCGCCATACAGACACATTGAACACAATCTAACGTCTACCTGAGTAGGTGACTCGCCATACAGACACATTGAACACTATCTAACGTCTACCTGAGTACATGGCTCGCCATACAGACACATTAAACACTATCTGACGTCTATCAGAGTACATGACTCGCCATACAGACACATTGAACACTATCTGACAGTTTACCTGAGTACATGGCACGCGATACAGACACATTGAACACTATCTGACAGTCTACCTGAGTACATGACACGCCATACAGACACATTGAACACTATCTAACGTCTACCTGAGTACACGACTCGCCATACAGACACATTGAACACTATCTAACGTCTACCTGAGTACATGGCTCGCCATACAGACACATTAAACACTATCTGACGTCTACCTGAGTACATGGCACGCCATACAGACACATTGAACACTATCTAACGTCTAACTGAGTACATGGCACGCCATACAGACACATTGAACACTATCTGACAGTCTACCTGAGTACATGGCACGCCATACAGACACATTGAACACTATCTAACGTCTACCTGAGTACATGACACGCCATACAGACACATTGAACACTATCTAACGTCTACCTGAGAATACGACACGCCATACAGACACATTGAACACTATCTGACACTCTGCCTGAGTACATGGCTCGCCATACAGACACATTAAACACTATCTGACCTCTATCAGAGTACATGACACGCAATACAGACACATTGAACACTATCTAACGTCGACGAGAGTACATGACACGCCATACAAACACATTGAACACTATCTGACAGTCTACCTAAGTACATGGCACCCCATACACACACATTGAACACTATCTGACAGTCTACCTGAGTAAATGACACGCCATACAGACACATTGAACACTATCTAACGTCAACCTGAGTATATGACACGCCATACAGACACATTGAACACTATCTAACGTCTACCTGAGTACACGACTCGCCATACAGACACATTGAACACTATCTAACGTCTACCTGAGTACATGGCTCGCCATACAGACACATTAAACACTATCTGACGTCTATCAGAGAACATGACACGCCATACAGACACATTGCACACTATCTGACAGTCTACCTGAGTACATGGCACGCCATACAGACACATTGAACACTATCTTACAGTCTACCTGAGTACATGACACGCCATACAGACACATTGCACACTATCTAACGTCTACCTGAGTACGCGACTCGCCATACAGACACATTGAACACTATCTAACGTCTACCTGAGTACACGACTCGCCATACAGACACATTGAACACTATCTAACGTCTACCTGAGTACGTGACTCGCCATACAGACACATTGAACACTATCTATCGTCTACCTGAGTACATGGCTCGCCATACAGACACATTAAACACTATCTGACGTCTATCAGAGTACATGACTCGCCATACAGACACATTGAACACTATCTGACAGTCTACCTGAGTACATGGCACGCGATACAGACACATTGAACACTATCTGACAGTCTACCTGAGTACATGACACGCCATACAGACACATTGAACACTATCTAACGTCTACCTGAGTACGCGACTCGCCATACAGACACATTGAACACTATCTATCGTCTACCTGAGTACAAGACTCGCCATACAGACAGATTGAACACTATCTAACGTCTACCTGAGTACGCGACACGCCATACAGACACATTGAACTCTATCTGACAGTCTACCTGAGTACATGACACGCCATACAGACACATTGAACACTATGTAACGTCTACCTGAGTACATGACACGCCATACAGACACATTGAACACTATCTGACAGTCTACCTCAGTACATTGCTCGCCATACAGACACACTGAACACTATCTGACAGTCTATCAGAGTACATGACACGCCATACAGACAGATTGAACACTGTGTCACGTTGATCTGAGCGAGTACATGACTTGCTATACTCGCTACACACTGAACGCTCTTAGAAGTCTATCTGAGTGCACGACTCGCCATGCAGGCACATTGAACACTATCTAACGTCTACCTGAGTACATGGCTCGCCATAGAGACACATTAAACACTATCTGACGTTTATCAGAGTACATGACACGCCATACAGACACATTGAACACTATCTGACAGTCTACTTGAGTACATGACACGCCATACAGACACATTGAACACTATCTAACGTCTACCTGAGTACGCGACTCGCCATACAGACACATTGAACACTATCTCACGTCTACCTGAGTACACGACTCGCCATACAGACACATTGAACACAATCTAACGTCTACCTGAGTACACGACTCGCCATACAGACACATTGAACACTATCTGACAGTCTACCTGAGTACATGACACGCCATACAGACACATTGAACACTATCTAACGTCTACCTGAGTACACGACTCGCCATAGAAACACATTGAACACTATGTAACGTCTACCTGAGTACACGACTCGCCATACAGACACATTGAACACTATGTAATGTCTACCTGAGTACACGACTCGCCATACAGACACATTGAACACAATCTAACGTCTACCTGAGTACACGACTCGCCATACAGACACATTGAACACTATCTGACAGTCTACCTGAGTACATGACACGCCATACAGACACATTGAACACTATCTAACATCTACCTGAGTACACGACTCGCCATACAGACACATTGAACACTATCGGACGTCTATCAGAGTACATGGCACGCCATACAGACACATTGAACACTATCTGACAGTTTTCCTGAGTACATGACACGCCAGACAGACACATTAAACACTATCTAACGTCTACCTGAGTACACGACACGCCATACAGACACATTGAACACTATCTGACAGTCTACCTGAGTACATGACACGCCATACAGACACATTAAACACTATCTAACGTCTACCTGAGTACACGACTCGCCATACAGACACATTGAACACTATCTCACAGTCTACCTGAGTACATGACACGCCATACAGACACATTGAACACTATGTAACGTCTATCAGAGTACAAGACACGCCATACAGACACATTGAACACTATGTAACGTCTATCAGAGTACATGACACGCCATACAGACACATTGAACTCTATCTGACAGTCTACCTGTGTACATGGCTCGCCATACAGACACATTGAACACTATCTGACAGTCTACCTGAGTACATGACACGCCATACAGACACATTGAACACTATCTAACATCTACCTGAGTACACGACTCGCCATACAGACACATTGAACACTATCGGACGTCTATCAGAGTACATGGCACGCCATACAGACACATTGAACACTATCTGACAGTCTTCCTGAGTACATGACACGCCAGAGAGACACATTAAACACTATCTAACGTCTACCTGAGTACACGACACGCCATACAGACACATTGAACACTATCTGACAGTCTACCTGAGTACATGACACGCCATACAGACACATTAAACACTATCTAACGTCTACCTGAGTACACGACTCGCCATACAGACACATTGAACACTATCTCACAGTCTACCTGAGTACATGACACGCCATACAGACACATTGAACACTATGTAACGTCTATCAGAGTACAAGACACGCCATACAGACACATTGAACACTATGTAACGTCTATCAGAGTACATGACACGCCATACAGACACATTGAACTCTATCTGACAGTCTACCTGTGTACATGGCTCGCCATACAGACACATTGAACACTATCTGACAGTCTACCTGAGTACATGACACGCCATACAGACACATTGAACACTATCTAACATCTACCTGAGTACACGACTCGCCATACAGACACATTGAACACTATCGGACGTCTATCAGAGTACATGGCACGCCATACAGACACATTGAACACTATCTGACAGTCTTCCTGAGTACATGACACGCCAGAGAGACACATTAAACACTATCTAACGTCTACCTGAGTACACGACACGCCATACAGACACATTGAACACTATCTGACAGTCTACCTGAGTACATGACACGCCATACAGACACATTAAACACTATCTAACGTCTACCTGAGTACACGACTCGCCATACAGACACATTGAACACTATCTCACAGTCTACCTGAGTACATGACACGCCATACAGACACATTGAACACTATGTAACGTCTACCTGAGTACAAGACACGCCATACAGACACATTGAACACTATGTAACGTCTATCAGAGTACATAACACGCCATACAGACACATTGAACTCTATCTGACAGTCTACCTGAGTACATGGCTCGCCATACAGACACATTGAACACTATCTGACAGTCTACCTGAGTACATGACACGCCATACAGACACATTGAACACTATCTGACGTCTATCAGAGTACATGACACGCCATACAGACAGATTGAACACTGTGTCACGTTGATCTGAGTGAGTACATGACTTGCTATACTCGCTACAAATTGAACGCTCTTAGAAGTCTACCTGAGTGCACGACTCGCCATGCAGACACATTGAACACTATCTGACAGTCTACCTGAGTATATGGCTCGCCATACAGACACATTAAACACTATCTGACGTCTATCAGAGTACATGACAGGCCATACAGACACATTGAACACTATCTAAAGTCTACCTGAATACTTGACACGCCATACAGACACATTGAACACTATCTAACGTCTACCTGAGTACACGACTCGCTATACAGACACATTGAACACTATCTAATGTCTACCTGAGTACATGACACGCCATACAGACACATTGAACACTATCTAACGTCTACCTGAGTACATGGGTCGCCATACAGACACATTGAACACTATCTGACGTCTATCAGAGTACATGACACGCCATACAGACACATTGAACACTATCTGACAGTCTACCTGAGTACATGACACGCCATACAGACACATTGAACACTATCTGACGTCTATCAGAGTACATGACACGCCATACAGACACATTGAACACTATCTGACAGTCTACCTGAGTACATGACACGCCATACAGACACATTGAACTCTATCTGACAGTCTACCTGAGTACATGGCTCGCCATACAGACACACTGAACACTATCTGACAGTCTACCTGAGTACATGACACGCCATACAGACACATTGAACACTATCTGACGTGTACCTGAGTACATGACTCGCCATACAAACACATTAAACACTATGTAACGTCCACCTGAGTACATGACACGCCATACAGACACATTGAACACTATCTGAAAGTCTACCTGAGTACATGGCTCGCCATACAGACACATTGAACACTATCTGACGTCTATCAGAGTACATGACACGCCATACAGAGAGATTGAACACTGTGTCACGTTGATCTGAGTGAGTACATGACTTGCTATACTCGCTACACATTGAACGCTCTTAGAAGTCTATCTGAGTGCACGACTCGCCATGCAGACACATTGAACACTATCTGACGTCTACCTGAGTATATGACTAGCTATAGAGACACATTGAACACTATCTGAGAGTCTACCTGAGTACAGGGCTCGCCATACAGACACATTAAACACTATCTGACGTCTATCAGAGTACATGACACGCCATACAGACACATTGAACACTATCTAACGTTTACCTGTGTACATGACACGCCATACAGACACATTGAACACTATCTAACGTCTACATGAGTACACGACTCGCTATACAGACACATTGAACACTATCTAATGTCTACCTGAGTACATGACCGGCCATACAGACACATTGAACACTATCTAACGTCTACCTGAGTACATGGCTCGCCATACAGACACACTGAACACTATCTGACAGTCTACCTGCGTACATGACACGCCATACAGACACATTGAACACTATCTAACGTCTACCTGAGTACATGACACGACATACAGACACATTGAACACTATCTAACGTCTACCTGAGTACATGACACGCCATACAGACACATTGAACACTATCTAACGTCTACCTGAGTACATGGCTCGCCATACAGACACATTGAACACTATCTAACGTCTACCTGAGTACATGACACGCCATACAGACACATTGAACACTATCTGACAGTCTACCTGAGTACATGACACGCCATACAGACACATTGAACAATATGTAACGTCTACCTGAGTACAATACACGCCATACAGACACATTGAACTCTATCTGACAGTCTACCTGAGTACATGGCTCGCCATACAGACACATTGAACACTATCTGACAGTCTACCTGAGTACATGGCTCGCCATACAGACACCTTGAACACTATCTGACAGTCTACCTGAGTACAGGACACGCCATACAGACACATTGAACAATATGTAACGTCTACCTGAGTACATGGCTCGCCATACAGACACATTGAACTCTATCTGACAGTCTACCTGAGTACATGGCTCGCCATACAGACACATTGAACACTATCTGACAGTCTACCTGAGTACATGACACGCCATACAGACACATTGAACACTATCTAACGTCTACCTGAGTAGATGACACGCCATACAGACACATTGAACACTATCTGACAGTCTACCTGAGTAGATGACACGCCATACAGACACATTGAACACTATCTGACAGTCTACCTGAGTAGATGACACGCCATACAGACACATTGAACACTATCTAACATCTACCTGAGTACATGGCTCGCCATACAGACACATTAAATACTATCTAACGTCTACCTGAGTACATGACACGCCATACAGACACATTGAACACTATCTAACGTCTACCTGAGTACATGGCTCGCCATACAGACACATTGAACACTATCTGACAGTCTACCTGAGTACATGGCTCGCCATACAGACACCTTGAACACTATCTGACAGTCTACCTGAGTACAGGACACGCCATACAGACACATTGAACAATATGTAACGTCTACCTGAGTACATGGCTCGCCATACAGACACATTGAACTCTATCTGACAGTCTACCTGAGTACATGACACGCCATACAGACACATTGAACACTATCTGACGTGTACCTGAGTACATGACTCGCCATACAAACACATTAAACACTATGTAACGTCCACCTGAGTACATGACACGCCATACAGACACATTGAACACTATCTGAAAGTCTACCTGAGTACATGGCTCGCCATACAGACACATTGAACACTATCTGACGTCTATCAGAGTACATGACACGCCATACAGAGAGATTGAACACTGTGTCACGTTGATCTGAGTGAGTACATGACTTGCTATACTCGCTACACATTGAACGCTCTTAGAAGTCTATCTGAGTGCACGACTCGCCATGCAGACACATTGAACACTATCTGACGTCTACCTGAGTATATGACTAGCTATAGAGACACATTGAACACTATCTGAGAGTCTACCTGAGTACAGGGCTCGCCATACAGACACATTAAACACTATCTGACGTCTATCAGAGTACATGACACGCCATACAGACACATTGAACACTATCTAACGTTTACCTGAGTACATGACAGGCCATACAGACACATTGAACACTATCTAATGTCTACCTGAGTACATGACAGGCCATACAGACACATTGAACGCTATCTAACGTCTACCTGAGTACATGGCTCGCCATACAGACACACTGAACACTATCTGACAGTCTACCTGCGTACATGACACGCCATACAGACACATTGAACACTATCTGACGTCTACCTGAGTACATGACACGACATACAGACACATTGAACACTATCTAACGTCTACCTGAGTACATGACACGCCATACAGACACATTGAACACTATCTAACGTCTACCTGAGTACATGGCTCGCCATACAGACACATTGAACACTATCTAACGTCTACCTGAGTACATGACACGCCATACAGACACATTAATCACTATCTAACGTCTACCTGAGTACATGGCTCGCCATACAGACACATTGAACACTATCTAACGTCTACCTGAGTACATGACACGCCATACAGACATATTAATCACTATCTAACGTCTACCTGAGTACATGACACGCCATACAGACACATTGAACACTATCTGACAGTCTACCTGAGTACATGACACGCCATACAGACACATTGAACAATATGTAACGTCTACCTGAGTAGAATACACGCCATACAGACACATTGAACTCTATCTGACAGTCTACCTGAGTACATGGCTCGCCATACAGACACATTGAACACTATCTGACAGTCTACCTGAGTACATGACACGCCATACAGACACATTGAACACTATCTAACGTCTACCTGAGTAGATGACACGCCATACAGACACATTGAACACTATCTGACAGTCTACCTGAGTACATGACACGCCATACAGACACATTGAACACTATCTAACATCTACCTGAGTAGATGACACGCCATACAGACACATTAAACACTATCTAACATCTACCTGAGTACATGGCTCGCCATACAGACACATTAAATACTATCTAACGTCTACCTGAGTACATGACACGCCATACAGACACATTGAACACTATCTAACGTCTACCTGAGTACATGGCTCGCCATACAGACACATTGAACACTATCTGACAGTCTACCTGAGTACATGGCTCGCCATACAGACACCTTGAACACTATCTGACAGTCTACCTGAGTACAGGACACGCCATACAGACACATTGAACAATATGTAACGTCTACCTGAGTACATGGCTCGCCATACAGACACATTGAACTCTATCTGACAGTCTACCTGAGTACATGGCTCGCCATACAGACATATTGAACACTATCTTACAGTCTACCTGAGTACATGACACGCCATACAGACACATTGAACACTATCTGACAGTCTACCTGAGTACATGACACGCCATACAGACACATTGAACACTATCTAACGTCTACCTGAGTACATGACACGCCATACAGACACATTGAACACTATCTAACATCTACCTGAGTACATGGCTCGCCATACAGACACATTAGATACTATCTAACGTCTACCTGAGTACATGACACGCCATACAGACACATTAAACACTATCTAACGTCTACCTGAGTACATGGCTCGCAATACAGACACATTGAACACTATCTGACAGTCTACCTGAGTACATGTATCGCCATACAGACACATTGAACACTATCTAACGTCTACCTGAGTACATGACACGCTATACATACACATTGAACACTATCTAACGTCTACCTGAGTACATGGCTCGCCATACAGACACATTGAACACTATCTAACAGTCTACTTGAGTACATGGCTCGCCATACAGACACATTAAACACTATCTAACGTCTATCAGAATACATGACACGCCATACAGACACATTGAACACTATCTAACGTCTACCTGAGTACATGACACGCCATACAGACACATTGAACACTATCTGACAGTCTACCTGAGTACATGACACGCCATACAGACACATTGAACAATATGTAACGTCTACCTGAGTACAATACACGCCATACAGACACATTGAACTCTATCTGACAGTCTACCTGAGTACATGGCTCGCCATACAGACACATTGAACACTATCTGACAGTCTACCTGAGTACATGACACGCCATACAGACACATTGAACACTATCTAACGTCTACCTGAGTACATGACACGCCATACAGACACATTGAACACTACCTGACAGTCTACCTGAGTACATGACACGCCATACAGACACATTGAACACTATCTAACGTCTACCTGAGTAGATGACACGCCATACAGACACATTGAACACTATCTAACATCTACCTGAGTACATGGCTCGCCATACAGACACATTAAATACTATCTAACGTCTACCTGAGTACATGACACGCCATACAGACACATTGAACACTATCTAACGTCTACCTGAGTACATGGCTCGCCATACAGACACATTGAACACTATCTGACAGTCTACCTGAGTACATGGCTCGCCATACAGACACATTGAACACTATCTGACAGTCTACCTGAGTACATGACACGCCATACAGACACATTGAACAATATGTAACGTCTACCTAAGTACATGGCTCGCAATACAGACACATTGAACACTATCTGACAGTCTACCTGAGTACATGGCTCGCCATACAGACACATTGAACACTATCTTACAGTCTACCTGAGTACATGACACGCCATACAGACACATTGAACACTATCTAACGTCTACCTGAGTACATGACACGCCATACAGACACATTGAACACTATCTGACAGTCTACCTGAGTACATGACACGCCATACAGACACATTGAACACTATCTGACAGTCTACCTGAGTACATGACACGCCATACAGACACATTGAACACTATCTAACGTCTACCTGAGTACATGACACGCCATACAGACACATTGAACACTACCTGACAGTCTACCTGAGTACATGACACGCCATACAGACACATTGAACACTATCTAACGTCTACCTGAGTAGATGACAGGCCATACAGACACATTGAACACTATCTAACATCTACCTGAGTACATGGCTCGCCATACAGACACATTAAATACTATCTAACGTCTACCTGAGTACATGACACGCCATACAGACACATTGAACACTATCTAACGTCTACCTGAGTACATGGCTCGCCATACAGACACATTGAACAATATCTGACGTCTACCTGAGTACATGGCTCGCCATACAGACACCTTGAACACTATCTGACAGTCTACCTGAGTACAGGACACGCCATACAGACACATTGAACAATATGTAACGTCTACCTGAGTACATGGCTCGCCATACAGACACATTGAACTCTATCTGACAGTCTACCTGAGTACATGGCTCGCCATACAGACATATTGAACACTATCTTACAGTCTACCTGAGTACATGACACGCCATACAGACACATTGAACACTATCTAACGTCTACCTGAGTACATGACACGCCATACAGACACATTGAACACTATCTGACAGTCTACCTGAGTACATGACACGCCATACAGACACATTGAACACTATCTAACGTCTACCTGAGTACATGACACGCCATACAGACACATTGAACACTATCTAACATCTACCTGAGTACATGGCTCGCCATACAGACACATTAAATACTATCTAACGTCTACCTGAGTACATGACACGCCATACAGACACATTAAACACTATCTAACGTCTACCTGAGTACATGGCTCGCCATACAGACACATTGAACACTATCTGACAGTCTACCTGAGTACATGTATCGCCATACAGACACATTGAACACTATCTAACGTCTACCTGAGTACATGACACGCTATACATACACATTGAACACTATCTAACGTCTACCTGAGTACATGGCTCGCCATACAGACACATTGAACACTATCTAACAGTCTACTTGAGTACATGGCTCGCCATACAGACACATTAAACACTATCTAACGTCTATCAGAATACATGACACGCCATACAGACACATTGAACACTATCTAACGTCTACCTGAGTACATGACACGCCATACAGACACATTGAACACTATCTGACAGTCTACCTGAGTACATGACACGCCATACAGACACATTGAACAATATGTAACGTCTACCTGAGTACAATACACGCCATACAGACACATTGAACTCTATCTGACAGTCTACCTGAGTACATGGCTCGCCATACAGACACATTGAACACTATCTGACAGTCTACCTGAGTACATGACACGCCATACAGACACATTGAACACTATCTAACGTCTACCTGAGTACATGACACGCCATACAGACACATTGAACACTACCTGACAGTCTACCTGAGTACATGACACGCCATACAGACACATTGAACACTATCTAACGTCTACCTGAGTACATGACACGCCATACAGACACATTGAACACTATCTAACATCTACCTGAGTACATGGCTCGCCATACAGACACATTAAATACTATCTAACGTCTACCTGAGTACATGACACGCCATACAGACACATTGAACACTATCTAACGTCTACCTGAGTACATGGCTCGCCATACAGACACATTGAACACTATCTGACAGTCTACCTGAGTACATGGCTCGCCATACAGACACATTGAACACTATCTGACAGTCTACCTGAGTACATGACACGCCATACAGACACATTGAACAATATGTAACGTCTACCTAAGTACATGGCTCGCAATACAGACACATTGAACACTATCTGACAGTCTACCTGAGTACATGGCTCGCCATACAGACACATTGAACACTATCTTACAGTCTACCTGAGTACATGACACGCCATACAGACACATTGAACACTATCTAACGTCTACCTGAGTACATGACACGCCATACAGACACATTGAACACTATCTGACAGTCTACCTGAGTACATGACACGCCATACAGACACATTGAACACTATCTGACAGTCTACCTGAGTACATGACACGCCATACAGACACATTGAACACTATCTAACGTCTACCTGAGTACATGACACACCATACAGACACATTGAACACTACCTGACAGTCTACCTGAGTACATGACACGCCATACAGACACATTGAACACTATCTAACGTCTACCTGAGTAGATGACAGGCCATACAGACACATTGAACACTATCTAACATCTACCTGAGTACATGGCTCGCCATACAGACACATTAAATACTATCTAACGTCTACCTGAGTACATGACACGCCATACAGACACATTGAACACTATCTAATGTCTACCTGAGTACATGGCTCGCCATACAGACACATTGAACACTATCTGACGTCTACCTGAGTACATGGCTCGCCATACAGACACATTGAACACTATCTGACAGTCTACCTGAGTACATGACACGAAATACAGACACATTGAACAATATGTAACGTCTACCTAAGTACATGGCTCGCAATACAGACACATTGAACTCTATCTGACAGTCTACCTGAGTACATGGCTCGCCATACAGACACATTGAACACTATCTTACAGTCTACCTGAGTACATGACACGCCATACAGACACATTGAACACTATCTAACGTCTACCTGAGTACATGACACGCCATACAGACACATTGAACACTATTTGACAGTCTACCTGAGTACATGACACGCCATACAGACACATTGAACAATATGTAACGTGTACCTGAGTACAATACACGCCATACAGACACATTGAACTCTATCTGACAGTCTACCTGAGTACATGGCTCGCCAAACAGACACATTGAACACTATCTGACAGTCTACCTGAGTACATGACACGCCATACAGACACATTGAACACTATCTAACGTCTACCTGAGTACATGACACGCCATACAGACACATTGAACACTACCTGACAGTCTACCTGAGTACATGACACGCCATACAGACACATTGAACACTATCTAACGTCTACCTGAGTAGATGACACGCCATACAGACACATTGAACACTATCTAACATCTACCTGAGTACATGGCTCGCCATACAGACACATTAAATACTATCTAACGTCTACCTGAGTCCATGACACGCCATACAGACACATTGAACACTATCTAACGTCTACCTGAGTACATGGCTCGCCATACAGACACATTGAACACTATCTGACAGTCTACCTGAGTACATGGCTCGCCATACAGACACATTGAACACTATCTGACAGTCTACCTGAGTACATGACACGCCATACAGACACATTGAACAATATGTAACGTCTACCTAAGTACATGGCTCGCAATACAGACACATTGAACTCTATCTGACAGTCTACCTGAGTACATGGCTCGCCATACAGACACATTGAACACTATCTTACAGTCTACCTGAGTACATGACACGCCATACAGACACATTGAACACTATCTAACGTCTACCTGAGTACATGACACGCCATACAGACACATTGAACACTATCTGACAGTCTACCTGAGTACATGACACGCCATACAGACACATTGAACAATATGTAACGTGTACCTGAGTACAATACACGCCATACAGACACATTGAACTCTATCTGACAGTCTACCTGAGTACATGACACGCCATACAGACACATTGAATCCTATCTAACGTCTACCTGAGTACATGACACGCCATACAGACACATTGAACACTATCTGACAGTCTACCTGAGTACATGACACGCCATACAGACACATTGAACACTATCTAACGTCTACCTGAGTAGATGACACGCCATACAGACACATTGAACACTATCTAACATCTACCTGAGTACATGGCTCGCCATACAGACACATTAAATACTATCTAACGTCTACCTGAGTACATGACACGCCATACAGACACATTGAACACTATCTAACGTCTACCTGAGTACATGGCTCGCCATACAGACACATTGAACACTATCTGACAGTCTACCTGAGTACATGGCTCGCCATACAGACACATTGAACACTATCTGACAGCCTACCTGAGTACATGACACGCCATACAGACACATTGAACAATATGTAACGTCTACCTGAGTACATGGCTCGCCATACAGACACATTGAACTCTATCTGACAGTCTACCTGAGTACATGGCTCGCCATACAGACACATTGAACACTATCTTACAGTCTACCTGAGTACATAACACGCCATACAGACACATTGAACACTATCTAACGTCTACCTGAGTACATGACACGCCATACAGACACATTGAACACTATCTAACGTCTACCTGAGGACATGGCTCGCCATACAGACACATTGAACACTATCTGACAGTCTACCTGAGTACATGACACGCCATACAGACACATTGAACACTATCTGACGTCTATCAGAGTACATGACACGCCATACAGACACATTGAACGCTATTTGAAGTCTACTTGAGTTCATGCCTGTCCATACAAACACATTGAACACTATCTAACGTCTATCAGAGTACATGACACGCCATACAGACACATTGAATACTATCTAACGTCTACCTCAGGACATGACACGCCATACAGACACATTGAACACTATCTAACGTCTACCTGAGTACATGGCTCGCCATACAGACACATTGAACACTATCTGACAGTCTACCTGAGTACATGACACGCCATACAGACACATTGAACAATATGTAACGTCTACCTAAGTACATGGCTCGCCATACAGACACATTGAACTCTATCTTACAGTCTACCTGAGTACATGACACGCCATACAGACACATTGAACACTATGTAACGTCTACCTGAGTACATGACACGCCATACAGACACATTGAACACTATCTGACAGTCTACCTGAGTACATGACACGCCATACAGACACATTGAACACTATCTAACGTCTACCTGAGTACATGACACGCCATACAGACACATTGAACACTATCTAACATCTACCTGAGTACATGGCTCGCCATACAGACACATTAAATACTATCTAACGTCTACCTGAGTACATGACACGCCATACAGACACATTAAACACTATCTAACGTCTACCTGAGTACATGACACGCCATACAGACACATTGAACACTATCTGACAGTCTACCTGAGTACATGGCTCGCCATACAGACACATTGAACTCTATCTGACAGTCTACCTGAGTACATGACACGCTATACAGACACATTGAACACTATCTAACGTCTACCTGAGTACATGGCTCGCCATACAGACACATTGAACACTATCTGACAGTCTACTTGAGTACATGGCTCGCCATACAGACACATTAAACACTATCTAACGTCTATCAGTATACATGACACGCCATACAGACACATTGAACACTATCTAACGTCTACCTGAGTACATGACACGCCATACAGACACATTGAACACTATCTGACAGTCTACCTGAGTACATGACACGCCATACAGACACATTGAACACTATCTGACGTCTACCTGAGTACATGGCTCGCCATACAGACACATTAAATACTATCTAACGTCTACCTGAGTACATGACACGCCATACAGACACATTGAACACTATCTGACAGTCTACCTGAGTACATGGCTCGCCATACAGACACATTGAACACTATCTGACAGTCTACCTGAGTACATGACACGCCTTACAGACACATTGAACACTATCTAACGTCTACCTGAGTACATGGCTCGCCATACAGACACATTGAACACTATCTGACAGTCTACCTGAGTACATGACACGCCATACAGACACATTGAACACTATCTGACGTCTATCAGAGTACATGACACGCCATACAGACACATTGAACACTATCTGACAGTCTACCTGAGTACATGACACGCCATACAGACACATTGAACACTATCTAACGTCTACCTGAGTACATGGCTCGCCATACAGACACATTGAACACTATCTGACAGTCTACCTGAGTACATGGATCGCCATACAGACACATTGAACACTATCTGACAGTCTACCTGAGTACATGACACGCTATACAGACACATTGAACACTATGTAACGTCTACCTGAGTACATGGCTCGCCATACAGACACATTGAACACTATCTGACAGTCTACCTGAGTACATGGCTCGCCATACAGACACATTAAACACTATCTAACGTCTATCAGAGTACATGACACGCCATACAGACACATTGAACACTATCTAACGTCTACCTGACTACATGAAACTCCATACAGACACATTGAACACTATCTGACAGTCTACCTGAGTACATGACTCGCCATACAGACACATTGAACACTATCTAACGTCTACCTGAGTAGATGACACGCCATACAGACACATTGAACACTATCTAACACCTACCTGAGTACATGGCTCGCCATACAGACACATTTAATACTATCTAACGTCTACCTGAGTACATGACACGCCATACAGACACATTGAACACTATCTAACGTCTACCTGAGTACATGGCTCGCCATACAGACACATTGAACACTATCTGACAGTCTACCTGAGTACATGGCTCGCCATACAGACACATTGAACACTATCTGACAGTCTACCTGAGTACATGACACGCCATAGAGACACATTGAACAATATGTAACGTCTACCTGAGTACATGGCTCGCCATACAGACACATTGAACTCTATCTGAAAGTCTACCTGAGTACATGGCTCGCCATACAGACACATTGAACACTATCTTACAGTCTACCTGAGTACATGACACGCCATACAGACACATTGAACACTATCTAACGTCTACCTGAGTACATGACACGCCATACAGACACATTGAACACTATCTGACAGTCTACCTGAGTACATGACACGCCATACAGACACATTGAACACTATCTAACATCTACCTGAGTACATGGCTCGCCATACAGACACATTAAATACTATCTAACGTCTACCTGAGTACATGACACGCCATACAGACACATTAAACACTATCTAACGTCTACCTGAGTACATGACACGCCATACAGACACATTGAACACTATCTGACGTCTACCTGAGTACATGGCTCGCCATACAGACACATTGAACTCTAACTGACAGTCTACCTGAGGACATGACACGCTATACAGACACATTGAACACTATCTAACGTCTACCTGAGTACATGGCTCGCCATACAGACACATTGAACACTATCTGACAGTCTACTTGAGTACATGGCTCGCCATACAGACACATTAAACACTATCTAACATCTATCAGAATACATGACACGCCATACAGACACATTGAACACCATGTAACGTCTACCTGAGTACATGACTCGCCATACAGACACATTGAACACTATCTGACAGTCTATCAGAGTACATGACACGCCATACAGACACATTGAACACTATCTAACGTCTACCTGAGTACATGGCTCGCCATACAGACACATTAAATACTATCTAACGTCTACCTGAGTACATGGCTCGCCATACAGACACATTGAACACTATCTGACAGTCTACCTGAGTACATGGATCGCCATACAGACACATTGAACACTATCTGACAGTCTACCTGAGTACATGGATCGCCATACAGACACATTGAACACTATCTGACAGTCTACCTGAGTACATGACACGCTATACAGACACATTAAACACTATCTAACGTCTATCAGAGTACATGACACGCCATACAGACACATTGAACACTATCTAACGTCTACCTGAGTACATGACACGCCATACAGACACATTGAACACTATCTGACAGTCTACCTGAGTACATGACACGCCATACAGACACATTGAACACTATCTAACGTCTACCTGAGTACATGGCTCGCCATACAGACACATTAAACACTATCTAACGTCTACCTGAGTACATGACACGCCATACAGACACATTGAACACTATCTAACGTCTACCTGAGTACATGGCTCGCCATACAGACACATTGAACACTATCTGACAGTCTACCTGAGTACATGACACGCCATACAGACACATTGAACACTATCTAAAGTCTACCTGAGTACATGGCTCGCCATACAGACACATTAAACACTATCTGACAGTCTACCTGAGTACATGACACGCCATACAGACACATTGAACACTATCTAACGTCCATCAGAGTACATGACACGCCATACAGACACATTGAACAGTATCTGACAGTCTACCTGAGGACATGACACGCCATACAGACACATTGAACAATATGTAACGTCTACCTGAGGACATGACACGCCATACAGACACTGAACTCTATCTGACAGTCTACCTGAGTACATGGCTCGCCATACAGACACATTGAAGACTATCTGACAGTCTACCTGAGTTCATGACACGCCATACAGACACATTGAACACTATCTAACGTCTACCTGAGTACATGGCTCGCCATACAGACACATTAAACACTATCTGACGTCTATCAGAGTACATGTCACGCATTACAGACACATTGAACACTATCTGACAGTCTACCTGAGTACCTGACACGCCATACAGACACATTGAACACTATCTACCGTCTACCTGAGTACATGACACGCCACACAGACACATTGAACATTATCTAACGTCTACCTGAGTACATGGCTCGCCATACAGACACATTAAATACTATCTGACAGTCTACCTGAGTACATGGCTCGCCATCCAGACACACTGAACACTGTGTCACGTTGATTTGAGTGAGTACATGAGTCGCTATACTCGCTACACATTGAACGCTCTTAGAAGTCTACGTGAGTGCACGACTCGCCATGCAGACACATTGAACACTATCTGACGTCTACCTCAGGACATGACACGCTATACAGACACTTGAACGCTATTTGAAGTCTACCTGAGTTCATGCCTGTCCATACAAACACATTGAACACTATCTAACGTCTATCAGAGTACATGACACGCCATACAGACACATTGAACACTATCTGACGTATACCTCAGTACATGACTCGCTATACAGACACATTGAACACTATCGGACGTCTACCTGAGTACATGGCTCGCCATACAGACACATTGAACACTATCTGACAGTCTACCTGAGTACATGACACGCCATACAGACACATTGAACACTATCTAACGTCTACCTGAGTACATGGCTCGCCATACAGACACATTGAACACTATCTGACAGTCTACCTGAGTACATGACACGCCATACAGACACATTGAACACTATCTGACGTCTATCAGAGTACATGACACGCCATACAGACACATTGAACGCTATTTGAAGTCTACCTGAGTTCATGCCTGTCCATACAAACACATTGAACACTATCTAACGTCTATCAGAGTACATGACACGCCATACAGACACATTGAATACTATCTAACGTCTACCTCAGGACATGACACGCCATACAGACACATTGAACACTATCTAAGGTCTACCTGAGTACATGGCTCGCCATACAGACACATTGAACACTATCTGAGAGTCTACCTGAGTACATGACACGCCATACAGACACATTGAACACTATCTGACGTCTATCAGAGTACATGACACGCCATACAGACACATTGAACACTATCTGACAGTCTACCTGAGGACATGACACGCCATACAGACACATTGAACACTATCTAACGTCTACCTGAGTACATGGCTCGCCATACAGACACATTGAACACTATCTGACAGTCTACCTGAGTACATGGCTCGCCATACAGACACATTGAACACTATCTGACAGTCTACCTGAGTACATGACACGCCATACAGACACATTGAACACTATCTGACGTCTATCAGAGTACATGACACGCCATACAGACACATTGAACACTATCTAACGTCTACCTGAGGACATGACACGCCATACAGACACATTGAACACTATCTAACGTCTACCTGAGTACATGGCTCGCCATACAGACACATTGAACACTATCTGACAGTCTACCTGAGGACATGACACGCCATACAGACACATTGAACACTATCTAACGTCTACCTGAGTACATGGCTCGCCATACAGACACATTGAACACTATCTGACAGTCTACCTGAGTACATGGATCGCCATACAGACACATTGAACACTATCTGACAGTCTACCTGAGTACATGACACGCTATACAGACACATTGAACACTATGTAACGTCTACCTGAGTACATGGCTCGCCATACAGACACATTGAACACTATCTGACAGTCTACCTGAGTACATGGCTCGCCATACAGACACATTAAATACTATCTAACGTCTACCTGAGTACATGACACGCCATACAGACACATTGAACACTATCTAACGTCTACCTGAGTACATGACACGCCATACAGACACATTGAACACTATCTGACGTCTATCAGAGTACATGACACGCCATACAGACACATTGAACACTATCTGACAGTCTACCTGAGGACATGACACGCCATACAGACACATTGAACACTATCTAACGTCTACCTGAGTACATGGCTCGCCATACAGACACATTGAACACTATCTGACAGTCTACCTGAGTACATGGCTCGCCATACAGACACATTGAACACTATCTGACAGTCTACCTGAGTACATGACACGCCATACAGACACATTGAACACTATCTGACGTCTATCAGAGTACATGACACGCCATACAGACACATTGAACACTATCTAACGTCTACCTGAGGACATGACACGCCATACAGACACATTGAACACTATCTAACGTCTACCTGAGTACATGGCTCGCCATACAGACACATTGAACACTATCTGACAGTCTACCTGAGGACATGACACGCCATACAGACACATTGAACACTATCTAACGTCTACCTGAGTACATGGCTCGCCATACAGACACATTGAACACTATCTGACAGTCTACCTGAGTACATGGATCGCCATACAGACACATTGAACACTATCTGACAGTCTACCTGAGTACATGACACGCTATACAGACACATTGAACACTATGTAACGTCTACCTGAGTACATGGCTCGCCATACAGACACATTGAACACTATCTGACAGTCTACCTGAGTACATGGCTCGCCATACAGACACATTAAATACTATCTAACGTCTACCTGAGTACATGACACGCCATACAGACACATTGAACACTATCTAACGTCTACCTGAGTACATGACACGCCATACAGACACATTGAACACTATCTGACAGTCTACCTGAGTACATGACACGCCATACAGACACATTGAACACCATCTAACGTCTACCTGAGTACATGGCTCGCCATCCAGACACACTGAACACTGTGTCACGTTGATCTGAGTGAGTACATGAGTCGCTATACTCGCTACACATTGAACGCTCTTAGAAGTCTACCTGAGTGCACGACTCGCCATGCAGACACATTGAACACTATCTGACGTCTACCTGAGTATATGACTCGCTATACAGACACTTGAACGCTATTTGAAGTCTACCTGAGTTCATGCCTGTCCATACAAACACATTGAACACTATCTGACGTCCATCAGAGTACATGACACGCCATACAGACACAGTGAACACTATCTGACAGTCTACCTGAGGACATGACACGCCATACAGACACATTGAACACTATCTAACGTCTACCTGAGTACATGGCTCGCCATACAGACACATTGAACACTATCTGACAGTCTACCTGAGTACATGGATCGCCATACAGACACATTGAACACTATCTGACAGTCTACCTGAGTACATGACACGCTATACAGACACATTGAACACTATGTAACGTCTACCTGAGTACATGGCTCGCCATACAGACACATTGAACACTATCTGACGTCTACCTGAGTACATGGCTCGCCATACAGACACATTAAACACTATCTAACGTCTATCAGAGTACATGACACGCCATACAGACACATTGAACACTATCTAACGTCTACCTGAGTACATGACACGCTATACAGACACATTGAACACTATCTGACAGTCTACCTGAGTAGATGACACGCCATACAGACACATTGAACACTATCTAACGTCTACCTGAGTACATGGCTCGCCATACAGACACATTACACTATCTGACAGTCTACCTGAGTACATGACACGCCATACAGACACATTGAACACTATCTAACGTCTACCTGAGTACATGGCTCGCCATACAGACACATTGAACACTATCTGACAGTCTACCTGAGTACATGACACGCCATACAGACACATTGAACACTATCTGACGTCTATCAGAGTACATGACACGCCATACAGACACATTGAACACTATCTGACAGTCTACCTGAGGACATGACACGCCATACAGACACATTGAACACTATCTAACGTCTACCTGAGTACATGGCTCGCCATACAGACACATTGAACACTATCTGACAGTCTACCTGAGTACATGGCTCGCCATACAGACACATTGAACACTATCTGACAGTCTACCTGAGTACATGACACGCCATACAGACACATTGAACACTATCTGACGTCTATCAGAGTACATGACACGCCATACAGACACATTGAACACTATCTAACGTCTACCTGAGGACATGACACGCCATACAGACACATTGAACACTATCTAACGTCTACCTGAGTACATGGCTCGCCATACAGACACATTGAACACTATCTGACAGTCTACCTGAGGACATGACACGCCATACAGACACATTGAACACTATCTAACGTCTACCTGAGTACATGGCTCGCCATACAGACACATTGAACACTATCTGACAGTCTACCTGAGTACATGGATCGCCATACAGACACATTGAACACTATCTGACAGTCTACCTGAGTACATGACACGCTATACGGACACATTGAACACTATGTAACGTCTACCTGAGTACATGGCTCGCCATACAGACACATTGAACACTATCTGACAGTCTACCTGAGTACATGGCTCGCCATACAGACACATTAAATACTATCTAACGTCTACCTGAGTACATGACACGCCATACAGACACATTGAACACTATCTAACGTCTACCTGAGTACATGACACGCCATACAGACACATTGAACACTATCTGACAGTCTACCTGAGTACATGACACGCCATACAGACACATTGAACACCATCTAACGTCTACCTGAGTACATGGCTCGCCATCCAGACACACTGAACACTGTGTCACGTTGATCTGAGTGAGTACATGAGTCGCTATACTCGCTACACATTGAACGCTCTTAGAAGTCTACCTGAGTGCACGACTCGCCATGCAGACACATTGAACACTATCTGACGTCTACCTGAGTATATGACTCGCTATACAGACACTTGAACGCTATTTGAAGTCTACCTGAGTTCATGCCTGTCCATACAAACACATTGAACACTATCTGACGTCCATCAGAGTACATGACACGCCATACAGACACAGTGAACACTATCTGACAGTCTACCTGAGGACATGACACGCCATACAGACACATTGAACACTATCTAACGTCTACCTGAGTACATGGCTCGCCATACAGACACATTGAACACTATCTGACAGTCTACCTGAGTACATGGATCGCCATACAGACACATTGAACACTATCTGACAGTCTACCTGAGTACATGACACGCTATACAGACACATTGAACACTATGTAACGTCTACCTGAGTACATGGCTCGCCATACAGACACATTGAACACTATCTGACGTCTACCTGAGTACATGGCTCGCCATACAGACACATTAAACACTATCTAACGTCTATCAGAGTACATGACACGCCATACAGACACATTGAACACTATCTAACGTCTACCTGAGTACATGACACGCTATACAGACACATTGAACACTATCTGACAGTCTACCTGAGTAGATGACACGCCATACAGACACATTGAACACTATCTAACGTCTACCTGAGTACATGGCTCGCCATACAGACACATTACACTATCTGACAGTCTACCTGAGTACATGACACGCCATACAGACACATTGAACACTATCTAACGTCTACCTGAGTACATGGCTCGCCATACAGACACATTGAACACTATCTGACAGTCTACCTGAGTACATGACACGCCATACAGACACATTGAACACTATCTGACGTCTATCAGAGTACATGACACGCCATACAGACACATTGAAGACTATCTGACAGTCTACCTGAGTACATGACACGCCATACAGACACATTGAACACTATCTAACGTCTACCTGAGTAGATGGCTCGCCATACAGACACATTAAACACTATCTGACGTCTATCAGAGTACATGACACGCCATACAGACACATTGAACACTATCTAATGTCTACCTGAGTACATGACACGCCATACAGACACATTGAACATTATCTAACGTCTACCTGAGTACATGGCTCGCCATACAGACACATTAAATACTATCTGACAGTCTACCTGAGTACATGGCTCGCCATCCAGACACACTGAACACTGTGTCACGTTGATCTGGGTGAGTACATGAGTCGCTATACTCGCTACACATTGAAGGCTCTTAGAAGTCTACCTGAGTGCACGACTTGCCATGCAGACACATTGAACACTATCTGACGTCTACCTGAGTATATGACTCGCTATACAGACACTTGAACGCTATTTGAAGTCTACCTGAGTTCATGCCTGTCCATACAAACACATTGAACACTATCCTACGTCAACCTGAGTACACGACTCGCCATACAGACACATTGAACACTAACTGACGTATAGCTCAGTACATGACTCGCTATACAGACACATTGAACACTATCGGACGTCTACCTGAGTACACGATTCGCTATACAGAAACTTGAACGCTATTTGACGTCCACCTAAGTACATGACTCGCCATACAGACACATTGAACACTATCTGACGTCTAGCTGAGTACATGACTCGTTATACAGACACTTGAACACTATTTGACGTCTACCTGAGTACACGACTCGCCATACAGACACATTAAACACTATCTGACGTCTACCTGAGTACATGAATCGCAATACAGACACATTGAACACTATCTAACGTCTACCTGAGTACATGACTCGCAATACAGACACATTGAACACTATCTGACATCTACCTGAGTACACGAGTCGCTATACAAACATATAGAACCCTATCTGACGTCCACCTGAGTGAGTACATGACTCGCTATACAAACACGTTGAACACTAACTGACGTGCACCTGAGTACATGACTCGCTATACAGACAATTGGACACTATTCGAAGTCTACCTGAGCACACGACTCGCTATACAGACACACAGAAACCTATCTGACTAAGGGCGAAACGATATGATGCATACTACAGCCTTGTGAGAAAGTGTACGATAATAGTTGTGAATTACTGAAGATTCGTGATGCATTACCCTGAGACATTTGGACTATTTGTGATTAACCACTGGACATCTCAATGTAAGGTAAAACAATCCTTCTTTATACCTTTATATTGACAATGAGTTAAAGTGCTCAAGCGTACTCAACACAACTGCCAGATGAACTGGACTACAATATATTGAAGCAGCTTGAAGAGATAATTGGCGAAAATGATAGAAAGACTTGTGAGGAGAAATTGGTTGACGCCTTTGATAATGATGATACAGGGCTCAATCATATCAGAGAATCTGTCTATGATGTAGCTAAATCAGAGTGTGGAGACTTTCCAGAGGGCATTTCGATTAAGAGAGTCAATAGAAGTGGTCAAACCAAAAGCGTAGCAGAAAAATATGCATCTGATGTGTATCTGCTTTATAAGTTTGTTAAAGGTGCTACTCCAGCTCATGTGATTCAGACTGATGTTTATAAGTAGACCAAAGCAAGCCTGTATGCGCATGCGTGAGTTTGAACAGGGTGGACGTGTTTTTCTTAGCTCCCACCATGGGGATCTCTCTTTCCCAATACAGAGCTAAAATAGGACTGTTTGTACAACCAAACAAAGCGAGAAGAAGCATGAAAGGTATCAAAATTAGCAATAAGTGTTTCTCGATGTGCCTACGGGTTTTGATCTGTCTGAGTTTGCTACTTGTAGCAGATGGTTGTGTCGAGACGAACCCAGGCCCACCTAAGTCCGGCCCCGCACACAATACCCGAAATCAGTCAACTTTGTCCGTGTCTGAAACAGGATTGATACAGATATCGGCAACGGAAAATGAAAACAGCGACTTGATGGCGATTTTAAAGGACATTAAATCTAACACCACGGACATAAACAATAAGTTTGAGAGACTCGATGACAAGGTCACAAAAATGGCGTCTGATTTCCACGAGCAGCTAGCCTCGCTACAACATGAAAATACACAACTGAGACTTTCTCTGTCTAGTTTGGAAGAAAAACTCGAGGATCAAGAGTGTCGTGAGCGGCGAAACAACTTAATATTAATAATTCCATGGAATATCTGGAGAGAGGGGCGAAACATGGGATCAGTCCGAGTCAAACGTGAGAGAGTTTCTGCGCGACGAGTTACACATGGAGAAGGCAAATGATATTGTTACTATTCGTGCTCATGATGTGCACCGCCTCAACCCTGGCAAAAGTGATTCTCCTATCATAGCTATATTCCTACTGACAAAAGACAAGAGTGATATTTTCAAGAGAGGACGGGAACAACAGGATAGAAATCACCGATCACGTGTAACAGAGGATTTCCCACAGAAAATACGAGAGGATAGAAGCGCACTGTCTACCTACTTCCAAGAAGCCAGAGACAGCGGGAAACGACCTAAGATACGTGTTAACAAGCTTATTGTGGAAGGGCAGGTATATATGTACGACCGACAAGACAAGTGTGTGAAGAAGGTGTCTACAGGTGGGGGTACGCATCGTGATGCAAGGCCCTCTTTTCGCGATCGTTCATGGAGTGATTTGTATGGACCCGGAAGCAACACAAACCGAGACACACCTCCTTCAGGGGAGTTAACTCCCAATGTTGACAATTTTGGTAAGTGATGTGGCGGCCACGGCCCAACATTTGATATTCTCTCGTAAAATATAGAAGGACTGCGAAAATATGAAAACTCCACATCTCAGGTAAAAAGTCTTTGTGAACATTTTGACTTGATAGCGTTTTGTGAGTCATTTGTGAGACGGTCCGATGAATTCTCGGACTTCTCACTCAATATTCAGGGAACCTCATCTGGTAAATATAGTCAACCCCCAGCCCCAGGTAATACAAGGAGTAACTCCAACTGTAATCTGGAAAAGGAAGGTGGAAGCAGTTGGGAGAACCTTCTTGCACAAGCTTGAGGGTATATTAGTAGGGCATTATGATTATATCTTACAACTAGCTAATAATAATTGTAATACAGCAGTATCTTGTATAGTCAGTTATTATGAAGAAGCTGCAGAACACACCAAAAAAGTATATGGTTTAAATTCTAACTTCAGGAGAAATCAGCAGCCTCCCTGGTGGGACGATGAACTTGAATTAATTAAACATGACAAATACAAAGCCCTGAGAGCTCACAGAGATCATGGGGAAGATATTTCACTTTTTAGACACTTAAGATCAATGTTTAAAAATGCTTTCAGTAGAAAGAAAAACTCATTTCTTGAAGCACAAAGAGAAAAACTGATAGCTGCAAGAGACAACCCAAAGTTGTTCTGGAAACTGCTCAAGGATAGTAAACCATTTAATGCAGTCACTCAATCAATTAATACTGAGCAATGGACTAACCATTTTATGTCTCTTCTTTTTAGGCAGGATCTTGCACTTGATAGCAGTATGTACCATATCCCTGACAATAATGATCTAACAATTAACATTCCTATTCTAGCACAAGAAATATCAAGTCAAATAAACCAGCTTGGGAATAATAAATCCCCTGGGCCTGATGGTATTGCTGCTGAATTTTTAAAGTCTTCAGAGAAACAAATTACACCAATTTTAGTTATTACATTTAACAAAATCTTTGAGAGTGGTAACTTTCCAGATGTGTGGGGGAAAAGTATCATCTGTCCTCTGTTAAAGTCTGGTGATATGAATGATGCCAACAATTATAGAGGCATATCACTCATTGATACCATATGCAAAGTATTTACATCTTTAGCATCTTATTCAGCCCTAAGAAATATTTTTTTAAACAGTATATCAAGTTTCAAACTGTAACATCTTTTACTGAAATTATTTCATCAGAAAACTTTGATGTTGTATATAACAAATGTTTATATCTATATAAAGTCCAACGGCTAAGAGAAACTTAAATCGATTACTTCCTTGGCATGCGTAGTTCATGCAATCAACCATTGTCTGTATTATGGGCCTATGGCCTTCTTACTGAATAAAATTGTCTGTATGTCTGTCTGTCTGTCTGTCTGTATGAAGCCTACTACTGAGGTAGCTATGGAAAAGGACAAGGACATATTGTCAAGTGTATTGGCGAAACTAATGTTCTTGCATGAAGATGTGAACAAGAAGTTTGACAGTGTGCGCAGACAACTGGATCAATTTCAAGACAAATATGACTGAGATATGTTACAGTTAATCAGTGCATATGATCAAAAGAGCGATGAAGTGAAAAGGTGTACGGTTGTGATTCAGACACTTCGTTCAAATGAACAGTCAACTCAAACAGAAAAAGACAGAGTTACTTGAATTGAGAGGAAATGTGAAAGAAACAATTATATCTATTGACAAGAATGTGCGCGTTGTCGATGGAAAAATAGATTGCGTGAACACAAGAACAAACTTTTATATTCGGAGACTGTTACGAAGGGAAGCCCAAATTCCAACAGACCTATTTCCCCACCCATTCAGAGGACCGATTACACGAGTATAGACTCTCGTCAATTCCCAAGCCTCCCATTCAGACCTCAGACTCATGACAATGCAGGCAGTAAAGACCCAAGTTCTGAAGACACTTCCCCCGAGCCGCTCATTGTCAAGCATGATGACGTCGACGTCGACAGACAAAAGAAAACTTAACCTGTAAACAATGTAAAGAAGTCAAGAAATGTTACATTCAACAATCAGTAGGAAAAGTCTTTTGCCGGTGTCTATAGAAATAGAAACCAAAGACTCGTCCTAAGCTATGTCAGAGCTGACGAACCATTTGACGTTGTTAAAGATGCTATATGTGACTATGCTAAGAATCGTGATGTAACTATCACAAATGTGAGACTCATGAAACACTGGGAAGGGCGACGCAATCCTACCTTCCCCATCTTGGATGATGACTGCTTTTGGCCCGAAAACGTTAACTGTCGTGAGTGGCTACCGAATAATGTGTGGTACAATGACGATAAGGCTGAACATTACTAATGAAGATGACCAATTTTAGACTTGCGACATATATACTTGTTCTAATGGCAACCATTCGCATGATTACGTGGAATGTGCGTGGGGCATTGAATTGCTTAGGTGAAATTCGCTCAAAACTAACGAGCTGTGACATTTTGGTTATTACCGAACACTGGCAAGACGACACACGTGAATATCTACTCTATGACTTGGATGATGACTTTAACGTCTATGTTAAATGTCAGCATGACCGCTTATCTCAAAGAGGCGCAGGGGGTATAGCCATATTTATTCGTAAAAGTACATGTCGGAGGTCGTCAGCAATCAGTATACCTTCAAGCGAGCATATCATTGCTCGCCTTCCCTCATCTAACGTATTAGATAGTGTATACATAGAAGAACTTAATAGAGATTTATGATGAATGTTCTCATCAAGGGGATACAATTCTTCTAGGTGATTTCAATGCAGACCTGCGGCATGGAATTATATTGAAACGCAGAGCGAAATATCTGCAAAGAGTGCTCACTGAACGGAATCTAATTTCTGTCGTACCCCTTGACGATAATGCTTTTTTACCTTCACAAGTAAATGTAAAACTATTAGAAGTATGATAGATGTGTTCATTAACCTCCAACATGTTAGTACCGTTGTTGGTTATACTTTAGATACTGGAGTTCAATACTCAGTATCAGACCATTGTCAAATATTCCCAGCCACGCCACTATGGCGGTGAACATCTTAACTGGCGTCAAGCTAATGACGTAGACTTTATGTTATACCGATATGAAACTGAAAACTATTTTAGATGTGCTCAGTTTGACGAAACACAGTACGCATCTCCTCATGAATACATTGAAAATTATCACAACTATATCCCACAATCGTTACATGCTGCAGCTAAACTAAGTATACCATCTTCAAATTCCAATCTCATTTAAAACCATACTGGACAAAAGATAATTTAAATACGTTGCATCGTTCAATGCGACAACGCCGTGGTGAATGGATCTATAATGGTAATTCTCATGATAAAGAGGATGCAAATTACATTGAGTATAAAAGAGCAAAACATATCTTTACGAAGCAGCATCGCCGTTCCAAACAAAAGCTGAAAGACGAAAAGTTTCAGGAAATATATGAAGCAGCAGAGGTTGAGAGAACAGAGTACTTTAGAGAAACCAAGAAATATAAAAGAAAGAAGGAACAAACCCAGACGCTTGTGTATAATGAAGAGTCCTGTAATACACAGGAAGGAATTTGTAATCTGTTTTCCAAATATTTCAAGGATTTATCAATGCTAAAATCATGATATCAATTTTGACTCAGATTTTACTGATTATGTGAATATTCGAAAATGATTCGTATAATGACCAAGGGAACAGTGACGTTAGTTCCACGTTGATTTGTCCTTTCACATCTGATGAGTTATTGACAACTATAAAACGTCTAAAAAGTGGAAAGTCGCTTGGTCCCGATGGCATAGTTAATGAACATATTAAATACTCTATTACCCATCACCTTGTTATATTCTATAAAAAAAATTGTTTCTCATTAATATGTACCTAAAATGTTTAACGTTGGAAAGATTTTACCCATCCATAAAGGCCATGGTAAATGTAAAGATGACCCCACGAACTACAGAGGTATTACCCTCACTCCAGTATTAAGTAAACTGTTCGAAAGACTTCTGCTGAATAGAATTGAAGAGTGGGCAAACAAATCTAAAGGCTTCCCCCATCCCTTTCAATTTCGATTTAGGAGAGGGGCTGGGGCAGAAACTGCCCTGTGTACATTAATGGAAAGCATAGCTTATCATAACGAAAGGCAGTCTCCAGTTTATTGCGCTTTTCTCGACAACGAGAAAGCTTTTGACAGAGTCTGGCTTAATGGTCTTTTTTTCAAATTGTATAACTTTGGTATTAATGGAAAATTATGGCGACTTTAACGCACAATATATACCTCAATGCAGTCATGTGTAAGCATTGGAGGTTTTACCTCAAATGTGGTTCATGTTAAGCAAGGTGTTGGTCAAGGTCGCGTTTTATCGGCATGGCTTTTTACTCTATATATTAACGATTTGTTGTATTCACTTGATGATTCAGGGCGTGGTTTGTGTCTTCCATGGGGTAATACCCCCGGCATCCTATTAGCAGACGATACTACGCTGTTGAGCAGCTCCCCTGACGGACTGCAATGTCTACTGAATGATATATACACCTATGCTAATAGATGGCATTTGAAATATAATGCCAGTAAAAGTGCATTTCTACTGTTTGGGAATATTCGCAAATCTGTGTGTCAATGTGTCTACATTGGTTCACAAGTACTTCCTAAAAAGGAAAATGTAACTTATGCTTGATTGCTTTTAAGTACATCAAAGAAAACCTTAGAACGTACCCATCTAATATGTGAAAAACTCAGAATGTTTGTCAATATAAATTATAATCATGGATTATACTTTGGTGGTTTAAATCCTATCCCAGCTGTTCGTATATGGAAAGGGTAATTTTACCATGTGGATTTTTTGCTTTTAGTGTATGGGGTAAACTGTCACCAAAGGAATACGAAATGTTTGAAATTATTCAACGTTAGTTTTGTAAAAAGATTCAAGGAGTGTCTAGACGCACTCCTTCCGTCGTCACCAGAGATTGTCTGGGTTTAATTTCTCTCCAGGCGTACATTGATCAACGAGCTCGCTTATTCCTTGGAAGTCTATGTAATAGTGGCATTAACTTTGCATTTAAAAGACGATTGCAGCCCAGACCTGTTCAGTATGAACTCGATACAATTAAAGAAAAAGATGATAAATGTAAAATGTCACCCGTATACCACATGCTTTCACTTGTAAACAAGTATGAACTAAAAAATGATATAAACACCTATACCACCTATTCTCATTTCCCCTCAAAACATGCATGGGCGAGTCGAGTTAAAGAACAAATAAGCGTTTGTGACCATAACGTAATTCATGCAGAGATTCATTCAAGAGAAAGCCTTAAACGATACTCTCTTATACGATCACCTAAGGTACACAGACTTTGGTTACTAACAATTGAAAGGCCGGAACACTTCTATGATTTAGCATATTTATTATGTTTAGCACCTACAGTATACAATCTGATGAATGTTTATGCGGCACATTTGCTTTTGATATTATCAAACATGTGTTTATGTATTATAAAAAGACTCAACAACAAAGAAATATTCTTGTTGAGTCTATTATTGATTCACTAGATGTGACAACTTTTTCTAGTATCTGGAACGATGATGACGATACCTTTGCCAACAGAAAGTACTATGACAATTGAATACAATCTATGGACAAATATAATGCTCCGTGTATGTAAAACTGTTACAATGTGGAAAAACCTACTGAGAAACATTTAAGAATTGAACGTCAGTTTGGATGGGTTCATTGAAGTGTGAACGATTGAAAAACGATGCTTAAACTGTGTGAACCTCCATCGCTTTTCAATCGTTCACACTTCAATGAACCCATCCAAACTGACGTTCAATTCTTATAATTTCATACTTTATAGTTTACTGGTCTCGCCGAATAATATCCTACCAATGTTTGCTTAAATTAGAAGTCCTCTGGCTTCGCCGAAGAACATTGCAACAATGTAATTTTGTCGGTATTTGCCGGCTCTCGGTCTCATACGTTTCCCTACTCATACTCAGTTACGCAAAGAAAAATAGTTCTTTGAATATATACAACATAATCTTGAAATATGTCAACATAATTTCATTCTCTGAACAAATTACACAACCAATATTTGGGATAAATCAAATCTTAAAAATAGGTTACAGGAAGTTGAACAAAAATATAAACATGACCTCGATGCACCGAGGCGAGGTCAACCTTCACGCGCGGATTTATATATGACGTCACATAAGTTTGTAAAGAGGTGCATTTCGAGTCGAACGGGAGCATGAGGATAAAATTTATACTTTAATATATATATATTACTGCTGTTGAAAATGACGTTTATGGAGCAGTTATGGATAACACCCCGACGCGTGAACCCTCTCATGGCACTAGCAAATTTGGAATATCACCGATTTATGATTGTGTTGCATGTGTTTGGATAATCGCAAACCAATTCGGACGATGCGGAATGGACTGGTAGGGATTGAACCGAGTGCTCTGAAACTTGCGTGTTTTCTGTGAATTTTCAACGTCAGGGTGTGTTATATTTGGAGTTTGGGATTTGTCGCGTGTGCTGTACTACTTTGCTTAGCTGGTGTTTCTTGTCACCTGAGATTGACCTACTGTATGATCTGATGCCAGCGTCAATCCTCATGTGCCGCCGCTTCTCGGCCTAGAATGCACTCAGAAACCGGAATATAGTAGATTTCTAATTCCGTTTACGGATATTTTCTCGTCTCCGATGACCAATCGATAAAACAGGTAGGCACGTTTTTGGATGTTTTTTTAAAAAAAAATTTAAGTTTCATTCCTTACCTTTTTATGTTTTATGGTTTCTCAAAATCTCAGATTTTTTTCCCGATACGATAGTAAATTCGGGTTTTAGTTTGGGATTGATCAGGAGCAGTCGCGTTTGCTCTGTCAGCGGACTCATGTGAGCAGGGTACGACATTGTTTTCGTTGTCGCGAGATTCCTGTCATTTCCGAAAACAAGGCATCAAAGTCAAAATCGCTCAATAAATCAATTTCGTTCACATCAGTAATTTTACAGAAATAATTTTCTTCACTTGCGTTATTAGTATTGAAAGATTGCCATTCCATATTCAAATCACCGCAAGGACAATCCATCTTGTTTCCTGTCGCAGCTAGATGACATCAATCACCAGAACCAAAGCATTTATTTATAAGTCCGCTGAAATGCAACAAGACCAGGCAAAAATACTAAATTAATTATATTGCTGATAAATGCAGGTATTAAAAAGAAAAAAGAAAAACGAGTTGATCGTAAACAACGATCGAGGATAGTAGTTCCGGCAAAAGTTCACACGATCAATTTCACACAAAATTGTTCACATCGTGTGAACTTTGTCTGTCCGTCACAGGTGTGTGAACTCCAAACATCAGATCCCGTGACTACCCATTCAGCCAATTAGCATGAAAGAAACAGTGTAAACTTCAAAGTATGAAATAATTATTTGATAACGATGTGAAACTGCCTGTACATACAATATATCAGGTGTTATATATATACATTTGTAGAACACCGTAATATCTCATATCAATGTATCTTCATCAATTGGAGGAAATAAAGATGATCTATCTATCTTTCTATCTATCTATCTATCTATCTATCTATCTATCTATCTATCTATCTATCTATCTATCATTGAACACTATCTGACGTCCGAGGTGAGTACATGCCTCGCTATATAAACACATTGAACACTATTAGACGTCTACCTGAGTACATGACTCGCTATACAGACACATTGAACACTACCTGACATCTACCTCAGTACAAGACTCGCTGTACAAGCACTTGAACGCTATTCGAAGTCTACCTGAGTGCACGACTCGCCATACAGTCACATTAAACACGATCTGACGTCCACCTAAGTGAGTACTCGGCTCGCCACACATACACATAGAACACTATCTGACGTCTACCTGAGTACACGATTCGCTATACAGACAAATTTAACACTATCTGACGTCCATCTGATTACATGCCTCGCTATACAAACACATTGAACCCTATCTGATGGCCACCGGAGTGAGTACATGGCTCGCCATACAGACACATTGAACACTATCTGACGTCTATCTGAGTACATGCATCGCCATACAAACACATTGAACACTATCTGACGTCCGCCTGAGTACATGACTCGCTATAATGACACTTTGAACACTATAAGGACTCAATATGAGAACACTTTATGAGTATATGACTCGCTATAACACCCGCCATATAGATACTTCAACACAGTAACGATAACGGTTGTTCGCGAAAAGGTGATACCCGTTGCAAACACATGCAAAGGCAAGTCAGTTGTTCACCTGGAAAAACACGACAACATACGGTACAAGTCAAAACAGGGAATTGCATTGTACATATTTTTTGTCACTTATGCGGCAAATTTGGAAATGTTCTCCACATGTCTACTTTTAAACGTTTTAGAAAGATTTGCTTTTCGCCATAAACATATATTAACACAATAGCGCATACATGAGTATAAGAACCGAAGTTGTTGTTTACCTGAAGATAACTGCGTGCAGCGTGAGCTGCTGGTGACTGCAGACTGACCCGTGGTCACTAGGGCAGGTGCGCGCTGAGAGTCACATTGGGATTATCTCCAAGGAGATTGGCGACTTAGGTTAAATCCTCAAGAAGTAATCCCGCTTGAGTGAATAAACCATTGTTATCAATCACTTATTAGAACTGTGGAAATACTGTTTTTTCTTTGGCTGCTTGTGCTTACGGATTTCGTGAATCTGCCACTGAGGCCATGTACTTTATATTACGTAAAAGCAGATTATTCAATATATCAATAAAATGCCAACTATATCTCCTCGATGCTATGATAAAACCAATTCTATTATATGGTTGTGAAAACTGGGGTTTTAGAAACTGTTGAAATTGATTCATTTCATGTGAAGCGTTTATGTAAATTACTTCCCACTGAGAAAAGACCACATTTGAACAGGTTATATGGAGAACATTGAAGAGTACCTTTACTTAACTCGATTAAATATCTAATGGTATGTTGTTGGGCTAAGCTCTTATCTGGCAAAGAACAAATGTTCAAGAATCATATATTAAATGTTACATAATGAAGTCTGTACAAAACAACAGCTGTCATAAATGGATAAAATGTTTGGAAAGTATTTTCAATGAAACGGGCTATAGTTTTTATTGGCTAGGCCAACAAGTAAGTCTTCCTCATTTCTTTATATCTATCATTTCTTCAAGATTATCTGACAAAGCAACATGGAATGCAGTGATTACACATTCTTCTAAAGTTAGCACATATCGCATATTAAAAACTGAGTTCGTTCTTGAAAAGTATTAATCATTTATGCCTTTCTTTTTATCTGTTAAAACTTTCTTGTTTAGAACTTCATGCCATCATTTACCTATTGAATTAAGCAGGTGGCACGAACGGAAAATATTTGTTCTAAATTCATATCTTAAAAACCCAAATATGCTTAAATTAAAACAACTATTTAATTGTAAATAAATGAATAAATAAATACATTATGTACATCATGTCATGTCATAGGAACTGTAAACTCTTCCAAATATACCTTCCTGACATCTTGTGTATATACTGTCTGCAGACGTGTGCCTCATATTTCGAGTATCCCGGTGTAGGAGGCTCAAATGACTCCCAAGGCTCAGACGACTCGAGAGTTATTTGAGCCTAGGCTCAGATGACTCCCCTTAGGCCCAAACCCTAACCCTGTGTTCTGTTTCTGTTATGTTCTGATGCCTCAGTAGCATTCTGGGTGTTAAATCTAACCCTAACCCTAACCCTAACCCTAACCTTAACCCTGTTTCTGTTATGCTCTGATGCCTCAGTAGCATTCTGGGTGATAAATCTAACCCTAACCCTAACCCTAACCCTAACCCTTACCCTCTAACCCTAACCCTAACCCTGATACCTCAGTAGCATTCTGGTTGTTAAATCTAACCCTAACCCTAACCCTAACCCTAACCCTAACCCTAACCATAACCATAAACCCTAACCCTAACCCTAACCCTAACCCTAACCCTTACCCTAACCCTAACACTAACACTAACCCTGTGTTCTGTTTCTGTTATGTTCTGATGCCTCAGTAGCATTCTGGGTGTTAAATCTAACCCTAACCCTAACCCTAATCCTAACCCTAACCCTGTTTCTGTTATGCTCTGATGCCTAAGTAGCATTCTGGGTGATAAATCTAACCCTAACCCTAATCCTTACCCTAACCCTAACCCTAACCCTAACCCTAACCCTAACCCTTACCCTTACCCTAACCCTAACCCTAACCCTAACCCTAACCCTTACCCTTACCCTAACCCTAACCCTAACCCTAACCCTAACCCTCTATCCCTAACCCTAACCCCAACCCTGATACCTCAGTAGCATTCTGGTTGTTAAATCTAACCCTAACTCTAACCCTAACCCTAACCCTAACCCTAACTCTAACCCTAAACTCTAACCCTAACCCTGATGCCTCAGTAGCATTCTGGGTGTTAAATCTAACCGTAATCCTAATCCTAAAATTAATCCTAGCCCTAATCCTTACTGTTCTATATTTCTCTTTTAAAAACTTTGTTGTGCTGTGGGTAGAGAGCGGCCAGTGCCATGTTGTGCTGTGGGTAGACAGCGGTCAGTGCCATGTTGTGCTGTGGGTAGACAGCGATCAGTGTCATGTTGTGCTGTGGGTAGACAGCGATCAGTGTCATGTTGTCCTCTGGGTAGACAGCGATCAGTGCCATGTTGGCTGTGGGTAGAGAGTGATCAGTGTCATGTTGTGCTGTGGGTAGAGAGTGGTCAGTGCCATGTTGTGCTGTGGGTAGACAGCGGTCAGTGTCATGTTGTGCTGTGGGTAGACAGCGATCAGTGTCATGTTGTGCTGTGGGTAGACAGCGGTCAGTGCCACGTTGTGCTGTGGGTAGAGAGCGGTCAGTGCCATGTTGTGCTAAGGATAGACAGCGATCAGTGCCATGTTGTGCTGTGGGTAGACAGCGATCAGTGTCATGTTGTGCTGTGGTTAGATAGCGATCAGTGCCATGTTGTGCTGTGGGTAGACAGCGACCAGTGTCATGTTGTGCTGTGGTTAGATAGCGATCAGTGCCATAATGTGCTGTGGGTAGAGAGTGGTCAGTGCCATGTTGTGCTGTGGGTAGACAGCGACCAGTGTCATGTTGTGCTGTGGTTAGATAGCGATCAGTGCCATGTTGTGCTGTGGGTAGAGAGTGGTCAGTGTCATGTTGTGCTGTGGGTAGAGAGTGATCAGTGTCATGTTGTGCTGTGGGTAGACAGCAGTCAGTGCCATGGTGTGCTGTGGGTAAGGAGTGGTCAGTGTCATGTTGTGCTGTGGGTAGAGAGTGGTCAGTGTCATGTTGTGCTGTGGGTAGAGAGTGGTCAGTGTCATGTTGTGCTGTGGGTAGACAACGGTTCTGTGAACGCGCATTTCTTGAGATTAATCAGCAGTAAACCTGACTCTGGTGTTGTGATATGTGTTTCCTTGTGGTTGTCCATGAGTATGTTGTGAAACAATCGCCGACATGTCCTCTGCACAATGTAACACCCGATACGTCAGCCGATAATTACACAGCGGGGTCAGCCGAGGGCTCCGGGGAGAACAGAGAAGACTTGTTTGTCATGCATCACTGCACGGGGAGCTGCTTCATGCACAGACGGTGGACATGGGGAGAAAGTCACAAGTGAAAGGGTAAGACGCTTTCTATATATTAGATTATGTTGCTGACGGTTTATCAGTATTCATATATACGGGTTCTTGTCTGACTGATGGCAGTCAGAAGAGAAAGCTGGTCACGTGATCTTGTTTCTGCTCACTTCATGTACACGGACCACGTCTGTCCAGGTCACGCTACATCAAACTTTTGATTAATGAAAATATCATGTGCGCACAGTTGCAGAAAAGGACAATGACAACTTCAAGAGCCAATCTATGTAAAGTATTACATGGATCGAATGGGGGAATTCGTCTGTACGTCAATAATCTTATATGTGTAAATACCTAAAGAAGGGACCGAAGTGGCCATGGTTGACTAACCCAGCGTTGAGTCAGAGAACAATGGGCAGGTCGTGTGAGGTTTCTCTCAGTGGGGACGATAGCTCACGCTGTGTTACACAAATAGTGGCTGACAGAAACAGTGACATTTGCGATGAGATACACGGACATCTGGCACAAAATTATCGAGTTTCCTTTGAAAAGGATCTTTTTAATACAATGACGATGAAGAGAAACTGAACAAAGTGAGACGTTGCCAAAGAAAGATGTAACGACACACGGGAAGGGCATTTACCTAAACGTGCACAGAGAGGGCAGTCTAAGAAGTCGGTGATAGAGAAATATGGTTCAAATGTGTACTTCATATACCACTTCATATACAGGGGCAATGACATGCACATCTATGTAGAAGGCAAGTCTGATTAGCGTGTAACCAGCATAGAACCACCCAGGGGCAATGACAGGCTACTTTAATCTTTGCAGAAGGCAAGTCTGATTAGCGTGTAACCAGCATAGAACCACCCAGGGGCAATGACATGCTGACTTTAATCTTTGCAGAAGGCAAGTTTGATCCGCGTGTAACCAGCATAGAACCACTTAGGGGCAATGACATGCTGACTTTAATCTTTGCAGAAGGCAAGTCTGATTAGCGTGTAACCAGCATAGAACCACTTAGGGGCAATGACATGCTGACTTTAATCTTTGCAGAAGGCAAGTCTGATTAGCTTGTAACCAGCATAGAACCACCCAGGGGCAATGACATGCTGACATTAATCTTTGCAGAAGGCAAGTTTGATCAGCGTGTAACCAGCATAGAACCACTCAGGGGCAATGACATGCTGACTTTAATCTTTGCAGAAGGCAAGTCTGATCAGCGTGTAACCAGCATAGAACCACCCAGGGGCAATGACATGCTGACTTTAACCTTTGCAGAAGGCAAGTCTGATTAGCGTGTAACCAGCATAGAACCACTTAGGGGCAATGACATGCTGACTTTAATCTTTGCAGAAGGCAAGTCTGATTAGCATGTTACCAGCATAGAACCACTTAGGGGCAATGACATGCTGACTTTAATCTTTGCAGAAGGCAAGTCTGATTAGCTTGTAACCAGCATAGAACCACCCAGGGACAATGACATGCTGACATTAATCTTTGCAGAAGGCAAGTTTGATCAGCGTGTAACCAGCATAGAACCACTCACGGGCAATGACATGCTGACTTTAATCTTTGCAGAAGGCAAGTCTGATTAGCGTGTTACCAGCATAGAACCACCCAGGGGCAATGACATGCTGACTTCAATCTTTGCAGAAGGCAAGTCTGATTAGCGTGTAACCAGCATAGAACCACGTGTCCATTCCTAAATTGAAACAATATGTTAACCCAGAAATATGCATGTAAAAGAGCTTAGTGTGAAACCAACAACCAACAAGCGGTATACAATCAACAAATGTATTACAAAATTAACTAGGTTTACAAATCGATTCAAATTACTGCACATCAGTTACAATGGCAGTACACAATAGAGTGGTGGTTTTGTGGAACTTGGAATTTTTAAATAGCTTCCACCCATGCCTTGTCCTACGGCATGATCTAACTTAGCATCCAAGTTAGCAAAAACATTAGAACTGTTAAGCATAGTCAGCAATGCCATCAAACTTGACAAAGTCACAATTCTCGTCAGTATCACAATCTCATACAATATCCACAAGTGAAACAGTGGCAACACAATGAGTAGGTACAATGTCATTTTTTTTCATGATACTTTCTTATCATATTGACATGACAAAGCTGTGTCTTTTCACGACGGCCTGGTGTTTGTACAAAATAGTCAGTATCACTGACATTTCCGTCAGTACTTACCCCGTCATGGTTGTCCAGGGATTGGCAAAATCACGAATACTTTATCGCCAGAACCGAACTTTTTGTTATAATTTACTTTCATTTTGTCCTGGGATTCCGTCAAGTTATCGCTGGCAACTTCACCAGCTTTTAAAAGCCAAGACCCAAATGGTGAGACATACTCCAAAAACTCATTTCAGACCATTCAATGCTCCTTCAAGTAATGTAAAGGTCTGCAAACTGTATGACTAAAGACAATGCCAAAAGGACTAAAACCTAGGACTCCTGGACTGACTCCTTCACAACAAACAACAACACATGAATGCCTTCCTTCTCAGTCTTAAAACACTCAATTAATATTCTTAAGAGTCTGTGAGATCTCTCCAAAGCTCCCTGAGTTTCAGAGTGATATGCGCGAGACTTAAACAGAGTTATGCCCACTAACTGGTGCATAGCCTGTTGGAAAACAACTGACAAGAAATTAGAGCCCTGCTCTGACTGGTCCTAGGCGAACCAACCATGGTGAAGAAATTTACCAAAGCCGTGATAATAACCTGAGCTGTAATTTTCCGTAAAGAGATAGTCACTGGAAACCTTGAGGAGGCACACAAGATGTACTGATTCCGTGACTTTTTAGGCAAAAGACCATCACAATCAATGATGACCCTGCTGAAATGTTCTTCAAAAGCTGGAATGGGTTTCAAAGGTGCGGTTGGGATTTTCTGATTAGGTTTGTCAACCACTTGACAAACATGGCATGTTTTCAAAATAAGCCCCATCATGCCGCAAATTAGGCCAAAAGAAATGGGACAGAAGTTTGTCACAAGTTTTTCTTATACCCAAATGTCCTGCCAAAGGAGTTTCATGTGCCAAACTCAAAACGTGTTTTCGGTTTTAACAATTTGACGGAAAACATTCCATTCATTTTCAGCATGTACATCTGGCGGCCATGAAATGGCTATCCATGAAATAATAGCAAACTGGAACCTGTCAGCTTCTTCTAAAGAGAGTGCCCTGTTGGCAAGAACTGGTTTCTCAAAAGCCAAACTGTCAGAATTTTTATTACTCTCCCTCTATGATCCATAAAAGTGCCAGCCAAATCATAACTGGAATCATTCTCAGAAGAAGTTTGCTTAACCATGGCACAACACAGTAACAACACAGGAAGGAAAAAACCTGTGAATTTCTTTTCAAGATTTTCAGTACTTTCCGAAGTACCAGGCTCAAGACAAACAAAAGGATCAGCCAAACATCTCCCACTACCAAATCATTCCCATTGTGCAAGTCTACAGCTTTAAGAGGCATAGTTTCTACAACCCCCACCTTGACCAACCCAGACACCAAATATGTCTTTAAATTTATAAAATGGACAGTTGCACTGGTAAAACCACAAAAACCCTCTAACGATACCTCGCTGGTGTCAGAAGTGGCAAATTACCATAAAAAAGCAGAGTTTGAAGAGCAACAGTATCCTTTAAAACGGTAAAGGGCTTAACATTGGAACACTCATCTTCAGCTGCAACCTTTATCAACATGAGGGAAGTACCCCTCTCGCACAACAACAGACTTTGGTGACTGATCCACGACAGCTATCTCCTCAGGCTGCAACCTTTATCAACATGAGGGAAGTACCCCTCTCGCACAACAACAGACTTTGGTGACTGATCCTCGACAGCTATCTCCTCAGGCTGCAACCTTTATCAACATGAGGGAAGTACCCCTCTCGCACAACAACAGACTTTGGTGACTGATCCACGACAGCTATCTCCTCAGGCTGCAACCTTTATCAACATGAGGGAAGTATCCCTCTCTCACAACAACAGACTTTGGTGACTGATCCTCGACAGCTATCTCCTCAGGCTGCAACCTTTATCAACATGAGGGAAGTACCCCTCTCGCACAACAACAGACTTTGGTGACTGATCCACGACAGCTATCTCCTCAGGCTGCAACCTTTATCAACATGAGGGAAGTACCCCTCTCGCACAACAACAGACTTTGGTGACTGATCCTCGACAGCTATCTCCTCAGGCTGCAACCTTTATCAACATGAGGGAAGTACCCCTGTCGCACAACAACAGACTTTGGTGACTGATCCACGACAGCTATCTCCTCAGGCTGCAACCTTTATCAACATGAGGGAAGTACCCCTCTCGCACAACAACAGACTTTGGTGACTGATCCACGACAGCTATCTCCTCAGGCTGCAACCTGACATTTACAAAAGCTTTCGGGGAAGAATGACTGTTCTTGAAAGCGAGATTACTACACTCAGAAATGATATGACATGTTTTGTGCAATCTCTACAATCAGGCTCTGACGAAAAACTAGAAGTATGTTTAGAACCAACTGGAGTAGAACTTGACTTAATGTCAACAAACTCAGAACCAGATTTATTAAATTCTGATTTGTAACCCTGCTAACTCATGCCTGTAAACCCAGCAAAACTAGCCCTGTGATTTGGTGAATCATCAGCCAAACTAGCCCTGTGATTGGTGAATCATCAGCCAAACTAGCCGTGTGATATGGTGAATCATCAGCCAAACTAGCCGTGTGATTTGGTGAATCATCAGCCAAACTAGCCCTGTGATTGTTGAATCATCAGCCAAACTAGCCCTGTGATTTGGTGAATCATCAGCCAAACTAGCCCTGTGATTGGTGAATCATCAGCCAAACTAGCCGTGTGATATGGTGAATCATCAGCCAAACTAGCCGTGTGATTTGGTGAATCATCAGCCAAACTAGCCCTGTGATTGTTGAATCATCAGCCAAACTAGCCGTGTGATTTGGTGAATCATCAGCCAAACTAGCCCTTTGATTGGTGAATCATCAGCCAAACTAGCCCTGTGATATGGTGAATCATCAGCCAAACTAGCCCTGTGATATGGTGAATCATCAGCCAAACTAGCCGTGTGATTTGGTGAATCATCAGCCAAACTAGCCCTGTGATTGTTGAATCATCAGCCAAACTAGCCCTTTGATTTGGTGAATCATCAGCCAAACTAGCCCTGTGATTGGTGAATCATCAGCCAAACTAGCCGTGTGATATGGTGAATCATCAGCCAAACTAGCCGTGTGATTTGGTGAATCATCAGCCAAACTAGCCCTGTGATTGTTGAATCATCAGCCAAACTAGCCCTGTGATTTGGTGAATCATCAGCCAAACTAGCCCTGTGATTGTTGAATCATCAGCCAAACTAGCCGTGTGATATGGTGAATCATCAGCCAAACTAGCCGTGTGATTTGGTGAATCATCAGCCAAACTAGCCCTGTGATTGTTGAATCATCAGCCAAACTAGCCCTGTGATTTGGTGAATCATCAGCCAAACTAGCCCTTTGATTGGTGAATCATCAGCCAAACTAGCCCTGTGATATGGTGAATCATCAGCCAAACTAGCCCTGTGATATGGTGAATCATCAGCCAAACTAGCCGTGTGATTTGGTGAATCATCAGCCAAACTAGCCCTGTGATTGTTGAATCATCAGCCAAACTAGCCCTTTGATTTGGTGAATCATCAGCCAAACTAGCCCTGTGATTGGTGAATCATCAGCCAAACTAGCCGTGTGATATGGTGAATCATCAGCCAAACTAGCCGTGTGATTTGGTGAATCATCAGCCAAACTAGCCCTGTGATTGTTGAATCATCAGCCAAACTAGCCCTGTGATTTGGTGAATCATCAGCCAAACTAGCCCTGTGATTGGTGAATCATCAGCCAAAGCAGCCTGTGATTTGGTGAATCATCAGCCAAAGTAGCCCTGTGCGTTGGTGAATCATGAGCCAAACTAGCCCTGTGAGTTGGTGAATCATCAGCCAAAGTAGCAGCCGAATGTAACACATTCTGCTCATCAAGATATGTCTGAATGTTTGTTGACACGCACTGCTTAAAATCCTCCAGAAAAACCAACTATCAAAATCACCATTGACCTCCTTTGAAATAGACCACCTGTCAAAAAAGCAGAATAATCCATTTTCGTAGCAGACCCAAACGCTTGCCACTAAGCTTCAGGGACCAATTCATACGCCTTCAGAACCTCGGGCTTGACAACCTGATAATCAAGATTACTGATTTCGAGGCCATTTCAAACTGTTATCTACCTTTTTAAAATGAAAGGAAAACTTCTCAACATCACGTTCAGAGAACGGCGGATCAACTCTAATTTAATTGGAAAGATTACATAGATATAATACGTGTTGTGTGATTCCATGGACTGATTGAGTGTTTACACGAAGATGCCGCAGGTTTGGTATTTAAAATGGCACTGGCTGGTTGATGATAACCTGGATAGCACTGGTAGGGTGATTACCTGGATATAGCACGGGTAGGGTGATTACCTGGATATAGCACTGGTAGGGTGATTACCCGGATATAGCACTGGTAGGGTGATTACCTGGATATAGCACGGGTAGGGTGATTACCTGGATATAGCACTGGTAGGTTGATTACCTTGATATAGCACTTGTAGGGTGATTACATGGATAGAGCACTAGTTCTGTGATTACCTGGATATAGCACTTATAGGGTGATTACCTGAATATAGCACTAGATTGGTGATTACCTGGATATAGCACTGGTAGGGTCATTACTTGGATATAGCACTGGTAGGGTGATTACCTGGATATATCACTGGTAGGGTGACTACCTAGATATAACACTGGTAGGGTGATTACCTGGATATAGGACTGTTTGGGTGATTCCCTGGATATAGCAAAGGTAGGGTGATTACCTGGATATAGCACTGGTAGCGTGATTACCTGGATATAGCACTGGTTCGGTCATTACCTGGATATAGAACTTGTAGGGTGATAACATGGATAGAGCACTAGTTCGTTGATTACCTTCATATAGCACTTGTAGGGTGATTACATGGATAGAGCACTAGTTCTGTGATTACCTTGATATAGCACTTATAGGGTGATTACCTGGATATAGCACTAGATTGGTGATTACCTGGATATAGCACTGGTAGGGTCATTACTTGGATATAGCACTGGTAGGGTGATTACCTGGATATAGCACTGGTAGGGTGACTACCTAGATATAGCACTGGTAGGGTGATTACCTGGATATAGCACTGGTAGGGTGATTACCTGGATATAGCACTGGTAGTGTGATTACATGGATATAGCACTGGTGTCGTTATTACCTGGATATAGCACTGGTAGGGTGATTACATGGATATAGCACTGGTAGGGTGAATACCTGGATATAGCACTGGTAGGGTGATTACCTGGATATAGCACTGGTAGGGTGATTACCTGGATATAGCAAAGGTAGGGTGATTACCTGGATATAGCACTGGTAGCGTGATTACCTGGATAGAGCACTAGTTCGGTCATTACCTGGAAAAAACACTGGTAGGGTGATTACCTGGATATAGCACTAGTTCGGTGATTACATGGATATAGCACTTATAGGGTGATTACATGGATATAGCACTAGGTTGGTGATTACCTGGATAGAGCACTGGTAGGGTCATTACTTGGATATACCACTGGTAGGGTGATTACCTGGTTATGGCACTGGTAGGGTGACTACCTAGATATAGCACTGGTAGGGTGATTCCCTGGATATAGCACTGGTAGGGTGATTCCCTGGATATAGCACTGGTAGGGTGATTACCTGGATACAGCACTGGTAGGGTGATTACATGGATATAACACTGGTAGCGTTATTACCTGGATATAGCACTGGTAGGGTGATCACATGGATATAGCACTGGTAGGGTGATTACCTGGATATAGCACTGGTAGGGTGATTACCTGGATACAGCACTGGTAGGGTGATTACCTGGATAAAGCAAAGGTAGGGTGATTACCTGGATATAGCACTGGTAGCGTGATTATATGGATATAGCACTAGTTCGGTGATTACCTTCATATAGCACTGATTGGTGATTACCTGGATATAGCACTGGTAGGGTCATTACTTGGATATAGCACTGGTAGGGTGATTACCTGGATATAGCACTGGTAGGGTGACTACCTGGATATAGCATTGGTAGGGTGATTACCTAGATATAGCACTGGTAGGGTGATTACCTGGATATAGCACTGGTAGGGTGATTACCTGGATATAGCACTGGTAGGGTGATTACCTGGATATTGCACTAGTTCGGTGATTACATGGATATAGCACTGGTAGGGTGTATTACCTTCATATAGCACTTGTATGGTGATAACCTGGATATAGCACTAGTTCGGTGATTACTTGGATATAGCACTGGTAGGGTGATCACCTAGATATAGCACTGGTAGGGTGATTACATGGATATAACACTGGTAGGGTTATTACTTGGATATAACACTGGTAGGGTGATTACCTGGATATAGCACTAGTTCGGTGATTTCATGGATATAGCACTGGTAGGGTGATTACCTTGATATAGCACTGGTAGGGTGATTACTTGGATATAGCACTTGTAGTGTGATTACCTGGATATAGCACTGGTAGGGTGATTACCTGCATATAGCACTGGTAGGGTGATTACCTGGATATAGCACGGGTAGGGTGATTACCTGGATATAGCACTGGTAGGTTGATTACCTTGATATAGCACTTGTAGGGTGATTACATGGATAGAGCACTAGTTCTGTGATTACCTGGATATAGCACTTATAGGGTGATTACCTGAATATAGCACTAGATTGGTGATTACCTGGATATAGCACTGGTAGGGTCATTACTTGGATATAGCACTGGTAGGGTGATTACCTGGATATATCACTGGTAGGGTGACTACCTAGATATAACACTGGTAGGGTGATTACCTGGATATAGGACTGTTTGGGTGATTCCCTGGATATAGCACTGGTAGGGTGACTACCTAGATATAGCACTGGTAGGGTGATTACCTGGATATAGCACTGGTAGGGTGATTACCTGGATATAGCACTGGTAGTGTGATTACATGGATATAGCACTGGTGTCGTTATTACCTGGATATAGCACTGGTAGGGTGATTACATGGATATAGCACTGGTAGGGTGAATACCTGGATATAGCACTAGTTCGGTGATTACATGGATATAGCACTTATAGGGTGATTACATGGATATAGCACTAGATTGGTGATTACCTGGATAGAGCACTGGTAGGGTCATTACTTGGATATACCACTGGTAGGGTGATTACCTGGTTATGGCACTGGTAGGGTGACTACCTAGATATAGCACTGGTAGGGTGATTCCCTGGATATAGCACTGGTAGGGTGATTACCTGGATATAGCAAAGGTAGGGTGACTACCTAGATATAGCACTGGTAGGGTGATTCCCTGGATATAGCACTGGTAGGGTGATTCCCTGGATATAGCACTGGTAGGGTGATTACCTGGATACAGCACTGGTAGGGTGATTACATGGATATAACACTGGTAGCGTTATTACCTGGATATAGCACTGGTAGGGTGATCACATGGATATAGCACTGGTAGGGTGATTACCTGGATATAGCACTGGTAGGGTGATTACCTGGATACAGCACTGGTAGGGTGATTACCTGGATAAAGCAAAGGTAGGGTGATTACCTGGATATAGCACTGGTAGCGTGATTATATGGATATAGCACTAGTTCGGTGATTACCTTCATATAGCACTGATTGGTGATTACCTGGATATAGCACTGGTAGGGTCATTACTTGGATATAGCACTGGTAGGGTGATTACCTGGATATAGCACTGGTAGGGTGACTACCTGGATATAGCATTGGTAGGGTGATTACCTAGATATAGCACTGGTAGGGTGATTACCTGGATATAGCACTGGTAGGGTGATTACCTGGATATAGCACTGGTAGGGTGATTACCTGGATATTGCACTAGTTCGGTGATTACATGGATATAGCACTGGTAGGGTGTATTACCTTCATATAGCACTTGTATGGTGATAACCTGGATATAGCACTAGTTCGGTGATTACTTGGATATAGCACTGGTAGGGTGATCACCTAGATATAGCACTGGTAGGGTGATTACATGGATATAACACTGGTAGGGTTATTACTTGGATATAACACTGGTAGGGTGATTACCTGGATATAGCACTAGTTCGGTGATTTCATGGATATAGCACTGGTAGGGTGATTACCTGGATATAGCACTGGTAGGGTGATTACCTGCATATAGCACTGGTAGGGTGATTACCTGGATATAGCACTAGTTCGGTGATTACCTTGATATAGCACTGGTAGGGTGATTACCTGGATATAGCACTAGTTCGGTGATTACATGGATATAGCACTAGTTCGGTGATTATATGGATAAAGCACTGGTAGGGTGATTAGCTGGATATATCACTTGTAGGGTGATTAGCTTGATATAGAACTTGTAGGGTGATTCCCTGGATATAGCACTGGTAGGGTGATTACATGGATATAACACTGGTAGCGTTATTACCTGGATATAGCACTGGTAGGGTGATTACCTGGATATAGCACTGGTAGGGTGATTACATGGATATAGCACTGGTAGGGTGATTACCTGGATACAGCACTGGTAGGGTGATTACCTGGATATAGCAAAGGTAGGGTGATTACCTGGATATAGCAAAGGTAGGGTGATTACCTGGATATAGCACTGGTAGCGTGATTACCTGGATAGAGCACTAGTTCGGTCATTACCTGGAAAAAACACTGGTAGGGTGATTACCTGGATATAGCACTAGTTCGGTGATTACCTGGATATAGCACTGGTAGGGTGATTACCCGGATATAGCACTGGTAGGGTGATTACCTGGATATAGCACGGGTAGGGTGATTACCTGGATATAGCACTGGTAGGTTGATTACCTTGATATAGCACTTGTAGGGTGATTACATGGATAGAGCACTAGTTCTGTGATTACCTGGATATAGCACTTATAGGGTGATTACCTGAATATAGCACTAGATTGGTGATTACCTGGATATAGCACTGGTAGGGTCATTACTTGGATATAGCACTGGTAGGGTGATTACCTGGATATATCACTGGTAGGGTGACTACCTAGATATAACACTGGTAGGGTGATTACCTGGATATAGGACTGTTTGGGTGATTCCCTGGATATAGCAAAGGTAGGGTGATTACCTGGATATAGCACTGGTAGCGTGATTACCTGGATATAGCACTGGTTCGGTCATTACCTGGATATAGAACTTGTAGGGTGATAACATGGATAGAGCACTAGTTCGTTGATTACCTTCATATAGCACTTGTAGGGTGATTACATGGATAGAGCACTAGTTCTGTGATTACCTTGATATAGCACTTATAGGGTGATTACCTGGATATAGCACTAGATTGGTGATTACCTGGATATAGCACTGGTAGGGTCATTACTTGGATATAGCACTGGTAGGGTGATTACCTGGATATAGCACTGGTAGGGTGACTACCTAGATATAGCACTGGTAGGGTGATTACCTGGATATAGCACTGGTAGGGTGATTACCTGGATATAGCACTGGTAGTGTGATTACATGGATATAGCACTGGTGTCGTTATTACCTGGATATAGCACTGGTAGGGTGATTACATGGATATAGCACTGGTAGGGTGAATACCTGGATATAGCACTGGTAGGGTGATTACCTGGATATAGCACTGGTAGGGTGATTACCTGGATATAGCAAAGGTAGGGTGATTACCTGGATATAGCACTGGTAGCGTGATTACCTGGATAGAGCACTAGTTCGGTCATTACCTGGAAAAAACACTGGTAGGGTGATTACCTGGATATAGCACTAGTTCGGTGATTACATGGATATAGCACTTATAGGGTGATTACATGGATATAGCACTAGATTGGTGATTACCTGGATAGAGCACTGGTAGGGTCATTACTTGGATATACCACTGGTAGGGTGATTACCTGGTTATGGCACTGGTAGGGTGACTACCTAGATATAGCACTGGTAGGGTGATTCCCTGGATATAGCACTGGTAGGGTGATTCCCTGGATATAGCACTGGTAGGGTGATTACCTGGATACAGCACTGGTAGGGTGATTACATGGATATAACACTGGTAGCGTTATTACCTGGATATAGCACTGGTAGGGTGATCACATGGATATAGCACTGGTAGGGTGATTACCTGGATATAGCACTGGTAGGGTGATTACCTGGATACAGCACTGGTAGGGTGATTACCTGGATAAAGCAAAGGTAGGGTGATTACCTGGATATAGCACTGGTAGCGTGATTATATGGATATAGCACTAGTTCGGTGATTACCTTCATATAGCACTGATTGGTGATTACCTGGATATAGCACTGGTAGGGTCATTACTTGGATATAGCACTGGTAGGGTGATTACCTGGATATAGCACTGGTAGGGTGACTACCTGGATATAGCATTGGTAGGGTGATTACCTAGATATAGCACTGGTAGGGTGATTACCTGGATATAGCACTGGTAGGGTGATTACCTGGATATAGCACTGGTAGGGTGATTACCTGGATATTGCACTAGTTCGGTGATTACATGGATATAGCACTGGTAGGGTGTATTACCTTCATATAGCACTTGTATGGTGATAACCTGGATATAGCACTAGTTCGGTGATTACTTGGATATAGCACTGGTAGGGTGATCACCTAGATATAGCACTGGTAGGGTGATTACATGGATATAACACTGGTAGGGTTATTACTTGGATATAACACTGGTAGGGTGATTACCTGGATATAGCACTAGTTCGGTGATTTCATGGATATAGCACTGGTAGGGTGATTACCTTGATATAGCACTGGTAGGGTGATTACTTGGATATAGCACTTGTAGTGTGATTACCTGGATATAGCACTGGTAGGGTGATTACCTGCATATAGCACTGGTAGGGTGATTACCTGGATATAGCACGGGTAGGGTGATTACCTGGATATAGCACTGGTAGGTTGATTACCTTGATATAGCACTTGTAGGGTGATTACATGGATAGAGCACTAGTTCTGTGATTACCTGGATATAGCACTTATAGGGTGATTACCTGAATATAGCACTAGATTGGTGATTACCTGGATATAGCACTGGTAGGGTCATTACTTGGATATAGCACTGGTAGGGTGATTACCTGGATATATCACTGGTAGGGTGACTACCTAGATATAACACTGGTAGGGTGATTACCTGGATATAGGACTGTTTGGGTGATTCCCTGGATATAGCACTGGTAGGGTGACTACCTAGATATAGCACTGGTAGGGTGATTACCTGGATATAGCACTGGTAGGGTGATTACCTGGATATAGCACTGGTAGTGTGATTACATGGATATAGCACTGGTGTCGTTATTACCTGGATATAGCACTGGTAGGGTGATTACATGGATATAGCACTGGTAGGGTGAATACCTGGATATAGCACTAGTTCGGTGATTACATGGATATAGCACTTATAGGGTGATTACATGGATATAGCACTAGATTGGTGATTACCTGGATAGAGCACTGGTAGGGTCATTACTTGGATATACCACTGGTAGGGTGATTACCTGGTTATGGCACTGGTAGGGTGACTACCTAGATATAGCACTGGTAGGGTGATTCCCTGGATATAGCACTGGTAGGGTGATTACCTGGATATAGCAAAGGTAGGGTGACTACCTAGATATAGCACTGGTAGGGTGATTCCCTGGATATAGCACTGGTAGGGTGATTCCCTGGATATAGCACTGGTAGGGTGATTACCTGGATACAGCACTGGTAGGGTGATTACATGGATATAACACTGGTAGCGTTATTACCTGGATATAGCACTGGTAGGGTGATCACATGGATATAGCACTGGTAGGGTGATTACCTGGATATAGCACTGGTAGGGTGATTACCTGGATACAGCACTGGTAGGGTGATTACCTGGATAAAGCAAAGGTAGGGTGATTACCTGGATATAGCACTGGTAGCGTGATTATATGGATATAGCACTAGTTCGGTGATTACCTTCATATAGCACTGATTGGTGATTACCTGGATATAGCACTGGTAGGGTCATTACTTGGATATAGCACTGGTAGGGTGATTACCTGGATATAGCACTGGTAGGGTGACTACCTGGATATAGCATTGGTAGGGTGATTACCTAGATATAGCACTGGTAGGGTGATTACCTGGATATAGCACTGGTAGGGTGATTACCTGGATATAGCACTGGTAGGGTGATTACCTGGATATTGCACTAGTTCGGTGATTACATGGATATAGCACTGGTAGGGTGTATTACCTTCATATAGCACTTGTATGGTGATAACCTGGATATAGCACTAGTTCGGTGATTACTTGGATATAGCACTGGTAGGGTGATCACCTAGATATAGCACTGGTAGGGTGATTACATGGATATAACACTGGTAGGGTTATTACTTGGATATAACACTGGTAGGGTGATTACCTGGATATAGCACTAGTTCGGTGATTTCATGGATATAGCACTGGTAGGGTGATTACCTGGATATAGCACTGGTAGGGTGATTACTTGGATATAGCACTTGTAGTGTGATTACCTGGATATAGCACTGGTAGGGTGATTACCTGCATATAGCACTGGTAGGGTGATTACCTGGATATAGCACTAGTTCGGTGATTACCTTGATATAGCACTGGTAGGGTGATTACCTGGATATAGCACTAGTTCGGTGATTACATGGATATAGCACTAGTTCGGTGATTATATGGATAAAGCACTGGTAGGGTGATTAGCTGGATATATCACTTGTAGGGTGATTAGCTTGATATAGAACTTGTAGGGTGATTCCCTGGATATAGCACTGGTAGGGTGATTACATGGATATAACACTGGTAGCGTTATTACCTGGATATAGCACTGGTAGGGTGATTACATGGATATAGCACTGGTAGGGTGATTACCTTGATATAGCACTGGTAGGGTGATTACTTGGATACAGCACTGGTAGGGTGATTACATGAATATAACACTGGTAGCGTTATTACCTGGATATAGCACTGGTAGGGTGATTACCTGGATATAGCACTGGTAGGGTGATTACATGGATATAGCACTGGTAGGGTGATTACCTGGATACAGCACTGGTAGGGTGATTACCTGGATATAGCAAAGGTAGGGTGATTACCTGGATATAGCACGGGTAGGGTGATTACCTGGATATAGCACTAGTTCGGTGATTATCTGGATATAGCAAAGGTAGGGTGATTACCTGGATATAGCACTGGTAGCGTGATTACCTGAATATAGCACTTGTAGGGTGAATCCTTGGATATAGCACTAGTTCGGTGATTACATGGATATAGCACGAGTTCGGTGATTACATGGATATAGCACTAGTTCGGTGATTACATGGATATAGCACTGGTAGGGTGATTACCTGGTTATAGCACTGGTAGGGTGATTATATGGATATAGCACTAGTTCGGTGATTACCTGGATATAGCACTGGTAGGGTGTTTACCTGGATATAGCACTGGTAGGGTGATTACCTGGATATAACACTATTTCGCTGATTACCTGGATATAGCACTGGTAGGGTGATTACCTGGATATAGCACTGGTAGGGTGATTACCTGGATATAGCACTGGTAGGGTGATTACCTGGATATAGCACTTGTAGTGTGATTACCTGGATATAACAGTGGTAGGGTGATTACTTGGATATAGCACTGGTAGGGTGATTATCTGGATATAGCACTAGTTCGGTGATTACCTGGATATAGCACTGGTAGGGTGATTACATGGATATAGCACTAGTTCGGTGATTACCTTGATATAGCACTGGTAGGGTGATTACCTGGATATACCACTGGTAGGATGATTACCTGCATATAGCACTGGTAGTGTGATTACCTGGATATAGCACTAGCAGGGTGATTACCTGAATATAGCACTTGTAGGGTGAATCCTTGGACATAGCACTAGTTCGGTGATTACATATATATAGCACAAGTTCGGTGATTACATGGATATAGCACTAGTTCGGTGATTACATGGATATAGCACTGGTAGGGTGATTACCTGGTTATAGCACTGGTAGGGTGATTATATGGATATAGCACTAGTTCGGTGATTACCTGGATATAGCACTGGTAGGGTGATTACCTGGATATAGCACTGGTAGGGTGATTACCTGGATATAACACTATTTCGCTGATTACCTGGATATAGCACTGGTAGGGTGATTACCTGGATATAGCACTGATAGGGTGATTACCTGGATATAGCACTATTTCGCTGATTACCTGGATATAGCACTGGTAGGGTGAATACCTGGTTATAGCACTGGTAGGGTGATTATATGGATATAGCACTAGTTCGGTGATTACCTTGATATAGCACTGGTAGGGTGATTACCTGGATATAGCACTGGTAGGGTGATTACCTGGATATAGCACTATTTCGCTGATTGCCTGGATATAGCACTGGTAGGGTGATTACTTGGATATAGCACTAGTAGGGTGATTACCTGGATATAGCACTGGTAGGGTGATTACCTGGATATAGCACTTGTTCGCTGATTACCTGGATATAGCACTAGTAGGGTGATTACCTGGATATAGCACTGGTAGGGTGATTACCTGGATATAGCACTATTTCGCTGATTACCTGGATATAGCACTAGTTCGGTGATGAATTAGGTATAGTACTAGTTTTTATTATCATTGTATTTCAGACTTCAGGATGTTGATGTGATCGACAGCTTTTTGGACAGTTTCAAGTGGAAGAGGCCAACGGTGCCAGACATGTTCACAGCCGCTTCCTTTCTCGTCACCCTTGTCCTTTACGTCATCGCCATTTCAACCAATCACTGGGCAGTACTCAACTCCGGTGGATACCGTGTCAACTTCGGACTGTGGTCCGGGTGTCTCACTGACAAGGACGGCCAGACTACCTGCTCGTCCAAGGTTCTCCACACTCACGTGGTCGACCACAGTAAAGGTAGCCTAATAAACTACATTATTCAATTACACAGGAGTTGGTGAATGTGGTAGGAGTTATTCAAACTTTTCAAGACGTGTCTGTGAAGCCTAAGATGACAGGTATGGTATGGTGCTAACGAACCAGGTATGCTATGGTGCTGACGAACCAGGTGTGGTATGATGCTAACGAACCAGGTATGATAAGGTGCTAACGAACCAGGTAATATGATATTTGAACCTACCACCACAGAGTTAACATGTCAAGAGAATATGAATCCCTGCATAGGAAATTGTTCCTCCTTACACCACAAGACCACAGTGTCCATCCTTACACTAGACCACCGTGTCCATCCTTACACTACACTACCGTGTCTAACCTAACACTAGACCACCGTGTCACACCTTACACTAGACCGCCGTGTCCCACCTTACACTAGACCACTGTGTCCATCCTTACACTACACCACCGTGTCCCTCCTTACACTAGACCACCGTGTCCCTCCTTACACTAGACTACTGTGTCCCATCTTACACTACACCACCGTGTCCCTCCTTATACTAGACCACCGTGTCCCACCTTACACTAGACCACCGTGTCCCACCTAACACTAGACCACCGTGTCCCTCCTTACACTAGACACCGTGTCCATCCTTACACTACACCACCGTGTCTAACCTAACACTTGACCACTGTGTCCCCCCCTTACACTAGACCACTGTATCCCACCTTACACTAGACCAACGTGTCCATACTTACACTTGACCACTGTGTCCCACCTTACACTACACCAACGTGTCCCTCCTTACACTACACCACCGTGTCCCACCTAACACTAGACTACTGTGTCCCACCTTACACTAGACCACCGTGTCCCTCCTTACACTAGACTACTGTGTCCTACCTTACACTACCCCACCGTGTCCCACCTAACACTAGACCACCGTGTCACACCTTACCTTTCGACCGCCGTGTCCCTCCTAACACTAAACTACTGTGTCCCACCTTACACTACACCACCGTGTCCCTGCGTACACTAGACCACCGTGTCCCTCCCTACACTAGACCACCGTGTCCCACCTTACACTACACCACCGTGTCCCTCCTTACACTAGACCACTGTGTCCATCCTTACACTAGACCACCGTGTCATACCTAACACTAGACCACTGTGTCCCACCTAACACTACACCACCGTGGCCCACCTTACACTAGACCACCGTGTCCCTCCTTACACTAGACCACCGTGTCCCGCCTTACACTACACCACTGTGTCCCACATTACACTACACCAGCGTGTCCCACCTTACACTAGACACCGTGTCCCACCTAACACTAGACCACTGTGTCCCACCTAACACTAGACCACTGTGTTCCTCCTTACACTACACCACCGTGTCCCTCCTTACACTAGACCACCGTCTCCCACCTTACACTAGACCACTGTGTCCCTCCTTATACTACACCACCGTGTTTCTCCTTACACTAGACCCCTGTGTCCCACCTTACACTACACCGCCGTGACCATCCTTACACTACACCACCGTGTCCCACCTTACACTAGACCACTGTGTCCCACCTTACACTACACCACCGTGTCCCACCTTACACTAGACCACCGTGTCCCTCCTTACACTAGACCACCGTGTCCCGCCTTACACTTGACCACTGTGTCCCACCTTACACTACACAACCGTGTTCCTCCTTACACTAGACCAACGTGTCCCTCATTACACTAGACCACCGTGTCCCACCTTACACTAGACCACTGTGTCCCACCTTACACAATACCACCTTGTTCCTCCTTACACTCGACCACCGTGTCCCACCTTACACTAGACCACCGTGTCCCATCTTACACTAGACACCGTGTCCATCCTTACACTAGACCACCGTGTCCATCCTTACAGTACACCACCGTGTCCCTCCTGACACTAGTCCACCGTGTCCCTCCTTACACTAGACTACTGTGTCCTACCTTACACTACACCACCGTGTCCTAGCTAACACTAGACCACCGTGTCACACCTTACACTTGACCGCCGTGTCGCTCCCTACACTAGACTACTGTGTCCCACCTTACACTACACCACCGTGTCCCACCTAACACTAGACGACCGTGTTCCACCTTACACTAGACTACTGTGTCCTACCTTACACTACACCACCGTGTCCTAGCTAACACTAGACCACCGTGTCACACCTTACACTTGACCGCCGTGTCGCTCCCTACACTAGACTACTGTGTCCCACCTTACACTACACCACCGTGTCCCACCTAACACTAGACGACCGTGTTCCACCTTACAGTACACTACTGTGTCCATCCTTACACTAGGCCAGCGTGTCCATCCTTACACTAGACCACCGTGTCCCAGGTAACACTAGACCACCGTGTCCCTCCTTACACTAGACCACCGTGTCCATCCTTACACTAGACCACTGTGTCCCACCTTACACTACACCACCGTGTCCTACCTTACACTAGACCACCATGTCCCTCCTTACATAGACCATAGTTTTCCTCCTTTCACAAGACTCAAATAGAAGAGGTATGTACTCATGCCACATATATGCTGGATCAACCAATATCAAGAGAAGAAATATCACCTGCTATTCATGATTTGAAAACCAATAAAAGTTCAGGAAGCGAAGCATTAATCTAAGAATCGTCTCGTAATTTCGTAGTTCTCTATTTTGAGACTGTATTCAGTTCATTTCTAGAAACATCGTATTTTATTATTTCAATCATAAATAGAAGAAAGGTTTTTGGTCTGAAGCTCTTGAAAAGATTGGCGAAGAACAATAGGAATTTAGACGTGGATACTCCACTACAGATAACATATTTATCGTACAGGCTATTACAGACGGATATATACAGAGAAAACGTGAAGCATTGTATGCAATGTCACTGAAGCATTTTATTCAGTATGTAGAAGTAAATTCTGATAAGTGAGGTCAGAGTTTTTAGTAAAGGTAATAAACTCGCAAAAAGGAAAAATGGTATTTCAAAGGCCATTTAGTAACTGTTACTTCCTACAAATATTTAGGTGTTACATTTTCAAAAAAGTTACCGTTACGAATGCTAATAATGCAGCGATCAAGGGGAGAAGGTACAGTTCGGTCTTCTACATAATTTACAAAATGTAACAGACCTTTCATATACGACATTCTTTAATATCGTTGATACTAAGATTTCCTTAATTCGGTAATTTGCCTCAGAAGTGTGGGGGCTATGTGAATTTAAATCGACTGTATCAGTTCATCTTTATACGTGTAAAATATTTCTATGTACGAAGCAATGTACTTCAAATAATACATCAAGAGATAAGAGATTCTGTACGCAATGTAATTCAATTGATTGATTGGTTGGTTGGTTGGTTGGTTGGCTGGTTGGTTGGTTGGTTGGTTAGTTGGTTGATTGTTTTGATTAATTGACTGATTATGTACATATCGACATAAACTGCAGACTCCTTCACGTACACAGTGACGTAAACTGCAGAATCCGTCACATACTCAGTGACGTAAACTGCAGACTCGTTCTTGTACACAGTGACAAAAACTGCAGGATCCTTCATGTACACAGTGACGTAAACTGCAGACTCCTTCATGTACACAGCGACATTAACTTGGGATCTCCTCACGTATCCAGTGACATAAACTGCAGACTCTTTCACGTACACAGTGACGTAAACTGACGACTCTTTCACGTACACAGTGACGTAAACTTCAGACCCCTTTGCATACACAGCGACACTAACATGGGACCTCCTCACGAATCCAGTGACATAAACTGCAGACTCCTTCACGTACACAGTGACATAAACTGCTGACTCCTTCACGTACACAGTGACGTAAACTGCAGACTCCTTCACGTACACAGTGACGTATACTGCAGAATCCCTCATGTACACAGGGACGTATACTGCAGAATCCCTCATGTACACAGTGACATAAACTGCAGAATCCCTCATGTACACAGTGACATAAACTGCAGAATCCCTCATGTACACAGTGACATAAACTGCAGAATCCTTCACGTACACAGTGACGTAAACTGCAGAATCCCTCATGTACACAGTGACATAAACTGCAGAATCCTTCATGTACACAGTGACGTAAACTGTAGACTCCTTCACGTACACAGTGACGTAAACTGCAGACTCCTTCACGCACACAGTGACATAAACTGCAGACTCCTTCACGTACACAATGACATAAACTACAGACTCCTTCACGTACACAGTGACGTAAACTGCAGACTCCTTCACGTACACAGTGACGTATACTGCAGACTCATTCACGTACACAGTGACGTAAACTGCAGCCTCCCTCATGTACACAGTCACATAAACTGCTGACTCCTTCACGTACACAGAGACATTAACTTGGGACCTCCTCACGTATCCAGTGATATAAACTGCAGACACCTTCACGTACACAGTGACGTAAACTGCAGACTCCTTCACGTACACAGAGACATTAACTTAGGACCTCCTCACGTATCCAGTGACATAAACTGCAGACTCCTTCACATACACAGTGACGTAAACTGCAGACTCCTTCACGTACACAGTGACATAAACTGCAGACTCCCTCATGCACACAGTGACGTAAACTGCAGACTCCTTCAAGTACACAGTGACGTAAACTGTAGAATCCTTCACGTACACAGAGACATTAACTTAGGACCTCCTCACGTATCCAGTGACATAAACTGCAGACTCCTTCACATACACAGTGACGTAAACTGCAGACTCCTTCACGTACACAGTGACATAAACTGCAGACTCCCTCATGCACACAGTGACGTAAACTCCAGACTCCTTCACGTACACAGTGACATAAACTACAGACTCCTCCACGTACACATTGACGTAAACTGCAGACTCCTTCAAGTACACAGTGACGTAAACTGCAGAATCCTTCACGTACACAGAGACATTAACTTGGGACCTCCTCACGTATCCAGTGACATAAACTCCAGACTCCTGCACATACACGGTGACATAAACTGCTGACTCCTTCACATACACAGTGACATAAACTGCATACTCCTTCACACACACAGTGACGTAAACTGCAGACTCCTTCATGTACACAGTGACATAAACTGCAGACTCCTTCACGTACACAATGACATAAACTACAGACTCCTTCACGTACACAGTGACGTAAACTGCAGCCTCCCTCATGTACACAGTCACATAAACTGCTGACTCCTTCACGTACACAGAGACATTAACTTGGGACCTCCTCACGTATCCAGTGATATAAACTGCAGACACCTTCACGTACACTGTGACGTAAACTGCAGACTCCTTCACGTACACAGAGACATTAACTTAGGACCTCCTCACGTATCCAGTGACATAAACTGCAGACTCCTTCACATACACAGTGACGTAAACTGCAGACTCCTTCACGTACACAGTGACATAAACTGCAGACTCCCTCATGCACACAGTGACGTAAACTCCAGACTCCTTCACGTACACAGTGACATAAACTACAGACTCCTCCACGTACACATTGACGTAAACTGCAGACTCCTTCAAGTACACAGTGACGTAAACTGTAGAATCCTTCACGTACACAGCGACATTAACTTGGGACCTCCTCACGTATCCAGTGACATAAACTCCAGACTCCTGCACATACACGGTGACATACACTGCTGACTCCTTCACGTACACAGTGACGTAAACTGCAGACTCCTTCACGTACACAGTGACATAAACTGCATACTCCTTCACACACACAGTGACGTAAACTGCAGACTCCTTCATGTACACAGTGACATAAACTGCAGACTCCTTCACGTACACAATGACATAAACTACAGACTCCTTCACGTACACAGTGACGTAAACTGCAGACTCCTTCACGCACACAGTGACATAAACTGCAGACTCCTTCACGTACACAATGACGTATACTGCAGACTCATTCACGTACACAGTGACGTAAACTGCAGCCTCCCTCATGTACACAGTCACATAAACTGCTGACTCCTTCACGTACACAGAGACATTAACTTGGGACCTCCTCACGTATCCAGTGATATAAACTGCAGACACCTTCACGTACACTGTGACGTAAACTGCAGACTCCTTCACGTACACAGAGACATTAACTTAGGACCTCCTCACGTATCCAGTGACATAAACTGCAGACTCCTTCACATACACAGTGACGTAAACTGCAGACTCCTTCACGTACACAGTGACATAAACTGCAGACTCCCTCATGCACACAGTGACGTAAACTGCAGACTCCTTCAAGTACACAGTGACATAAACTACAGACTCCTCCACGTACACATTGACGTAAACTGCAGACTCCTTCAAGTACACAGTGACGTAAACTGTAGAATCCTTCACGTACACAGCGACATTAACTTGGGACCTCCTCACGTATCCAGTGACATAAACTCCAGACTCCTGCACATACACGGTGACATAAACTGCTGACTCCTTCACATACACAGTGACGTAAACTGCAGACTCCTTCACGTACACAGTGACATAAACTGCATACTCCTTCACACACACAGTGACGTAAACTGCAGACTCCTTCATGTACACAGTGACGTAAACTGCAGACTCCTTCACGTACACAGTGACGTAAACTGCGGAATCCTTCACGTACACAGTGACGTAAACTGCATAATCCCTTATGTACACAGTTACCCAAACTGCAGACTCCTTCATGTACACAGTTACCCAAACTGCAGACTCCTTCACGTACACAGTGACGTAAACTGCAGACTCCTACACGTACACAGTGACATAAACTGCAGACTCCTTCACGTACACAGTGACATAAACTGCAGACTTCTTCATGTACACAGTTACCCAAACTGCAGACTCCTTCACGTACACAGTGACGTAAACTGCAGATACCTTCACGTACAGAGCGACATTAACTTAGGACCTCCTCACGTATCCAGTGACTTAAACTGCAGACTCCTTCACACACACAGTGACGTAAACTGCATACTCCTTCATGTACACAGTGACATAAACTGCAGACTCCTTCATGTACACAGTGACGTAAACTGCAGACTCCTTCACGTACACAGTGACATAAACTGCAGACTCCTTCACGTACACAGTGACCCAAACTGCAGACTCCTTCACGTACACAGAGACATTAACTTAGGACCTCCTCACGTATCCAGTGACATAAACTGCAGACTCCTTCACATACACAGTGACGTAAACTGCAGACTCCTTCACGTACACAGTGACATAAACTGCAGACTCCTTCACGTACTCATGACATAAACTGCAGACTCCTTCACGTACACAGTGACGTAAACTGCGGAATCCTTCACATACACAGTGACGTAAACTGCAGAATCCCTCATGTACACAGTTACCCAAACTGCAGACTCCTTCACGTACACAGTGACATAAACTGCAGACTCCTACACGTACACAGTGACCCAAACTACAGACTCCTTCACATACACAGTGACATAGACTGCAGACTCCTTCACGTACACAGTGACATAAACTGCATACTCCTTCACGTACACAGTGACATAAACTGCAGACTCCTTCACGTACTCATGGCATAAACTGCAGACTCCTTCACGTACACAGTGACGTAAACTGCGGAATCCTTCACGTACACAGTGACGTAAACTGCAGAATCCCTCATGTACACAGTTACCCAAACTGCAGACTCCTACACGTACACAGTGACCCAAACTACAGACTCCTTCACATACACAGTGACATAGACTGCAGACTCCTTCACGTACACAGTGACATAAACTGCAGACTCCTTCACGTACACAGTGACATAAACTGCATACTCCTTCACGTACACAGTGACATAAACTGCAGACTCCTTCACGTACTCATGACATAAACTGCAGACTCCTTCACGTACACAGTGACGTAAACTGCGGAATCCTTCACGTACACAGTGACGTAAACTGCAGAATCCCTCATGTACACAGTTACCCAAACTGCAGACTCCTACACGTACACAGTGACCCAAACTACAGACTCCTTCACATACACAGTGACATAGACTGCAGACTCCTTCACGTACACAGTGACATAAACTGCAGACCCCTCCAGATACCCAGTGACATAAACTGCATATTATTATATATATATATATATATATATATATATATATATATATATATATATATATATATATATTATTATTATTATTATAATTTTATTGTTATTATATATATATTATTATATGTTATCATGGAGGTCCAGGATAGGGATACCCCACTTTTATTATGTTTGTAAACTGTAACCTTGATGTGCGTCGATGTTTGTTGTTGGCAGTGGGTGACTGGCACCGGGCTCCGCAGGTGTTTATGATCCTTGGTCTACTGAGCTGGTTCTGGGAGGAGTTTGCCATCCTAGCCCACATGTTCCTGAAGCCGGGTGCCGCAGGGAGAGAGATATTGGCGGGGGTCAACGCCAGTCTCACAGCGGCCACTGGTCAGTGCAGACAGTAAAGTACTCAACTTACGATAGATGTATTGCTATGTTGTCTTCTACATAGCACCAACCTCATTACTCCTATGTTGTCTTCTACATAGCACGAACCTCATTACTCCTATGTTGTCTTCTACATAGCACCGACCTGATTACTCCTATGTTGTCCTCTACATAGCACCAACCTGATTACTCCTATGTTGTCTTCTACATAGCACCGACCTGATTACTCCTATGTTGTCTTCTACATAGTAGCAACCTGATCACTCCTATGTTGTCTTCTACATAGCACAAACCTGATTACTCCTATGTTGTCTTCTACATAGCACCGACCTGATTACTCCTATGTTGTCTTCTACATAGCACCAACCTGATTACTCCTATGTTGTCTTCTACATAGTACCAACCTGGTTACTCCTATGTTGTCTTCTACATAGCACCAACCTGATTACTCCTATGTAGTCTTCTACATAGCACCAACCTCATTACTCCTATGTTGTCTTCTACATAGCACCAACCTGATTACTCCTATGTTGTCTTCTACATAGCACCAACCTGATTACTCCTATGTTGTCTTCTACATAGCACCAACCTGATTACTCCTATGTTGTCTTCTACATAGCACCAACCTGATTACTCCTATGTTGTCTTCTACATAGCACCAACCTGATTACTCCTATGTTGTCTTCTACATAGCACCGACCTGATTACTCCTATGTTGTCTTCTACATAGTACCAACCTGGTTACTCCTTACCCCTTGCATCAAGGAGGTAAGAGTGACACTCAATTCACCAAATGTATACAATGAGGAACAGGAAGGGGTAGTACAGAGGGTGGAGTTATGATGCCACGTGGCCTGGACCAGGTTCAGGCCTGGGACATATAGGTCTTTATTGTTTAACGAGAGTTGACTGAGCCTTACATACAAGGAATTACGTAATAATGAAACCCTTTAATCGGACATTACATGATGCCATAGAGGTATGTCCATACAAAATGGAGTCAAATCAGTAAATTGTTTCGTTGTGAGAAGTAAGCAAAATAAGCAGCGTTCTGTGATCTCTGGAGAAATGAGCCAGAGAATCCACGATGTGGTGATGACCAACGGGCGAGAGACTGGGGGTCATATTGCTAGTTCAGTAGGCATTTGCCAGGAGAGAGTACACTCCATTATCACAGAAACTGTAGCAATTAAGAAGGTTTCAGTTCGTTAATACAGCAACGCATCAGACACAAAATGTCTCGGGATAATCTAACTCTGTTTGAAGCTGGCCAAGGAAGGTTCTTGCAATGATTTGTGACTGTGAATGAAACATGTCCAAACAATCAAAACAGTGGTAGCATTTGATACCACCACCACCCAAGAAAGCAAAGATTGTCCCTTCAGATGTTTATGGAAATCCGGGGGTGCCATTATGGGGGACTATGTTCCAAAATGACAGACAATAAACGGAGCATATTATGTTGCACGTTTGAGGCAATTACGTCATGAAGTTAAAACTACGAGATGTGGGAAGCTGAGAAAAGCTGTGCTCCTCATTGAGGACAATGCGCCAGGGCACAAATCAGGCATTGCCATAGCTACAAGCCACGGGTGTGGCTTTGAACTTGTGCAGCACTCACCTTATGCTCCTGATGGATCTGTCACCTGTTCCCAGACATGAAGACATCTTTAGCCGAAACTTATAAACTCCCATGAACTTCGTTAGCTAAAGTGTATCAACGTGGAAGGGGGGTTAGCTTGAAAAACCATTATAAGATTTTTAGACCAAGTCTTTTCATGTGAGGTTCAGAACATTCATAAGTCATGTTTCAATAGGTTCATTAGATTTGGAGCATCGGATCTATGCCTCTTAAAGCTTTATCCAAAATACTTTCTATTTGGATTCGTAATACTTTCTATCAGTCCTTGATTAACCACACTTCCCGGATTCTACTGAACAGAAAGGGGAATCCCCTAGAACAGGAAGTCAGCCATGCCCTGCTACATAGCACGTGACCTGACCTGCATCATACACAGGTGTGTATACACCTGGAAATCATCAGGCGCCAAGTAAAGTCAAAGTTACACAGAATGATATGTTTTGAAAATTATTAGGTTGTATCCGTGTATTGGATATTATGGCCCTTTTCCCACACCATACCATTGCCAATACCACTGTCAACAGCTTGATGTTGACAACACTGCACGTGAAGCAAGCTCTCACTTTCCAACACTGGTTCCTTCTGGTATAAACATTTCAGTCTCCGTTTTATATCCGTACTACCGCGGTCAAAATATTAACAATTGCGAGGGCTGGTCAAAAAGTTCTAAGCCTGACTAACTTTCAACTATGGGCCATAACAAAATGAACGAGCAAATGTAGTACATTGTTTGAGTAGTTCATTGCAAGTGTATTTGGTCTGTTGAGGCCCTTTGTATATTAGTGACAACCATTTGAACGTGACAGGGGTCCAAGTGGACCCAGAAATAGAAAAGAACATGTACAGAGCAGTCATCATTTTTTTTTAACTTTAGAGAAAATTGTGAGTGGATAAGTGCCCTAGCTATTCCACTGTTAAACGTTCGGCAGCTATGTTTAAGGCTGGGAGAACAAGCCTTGATGATGACCCTATGGCGTCCCTCAACTACCATCAATGAAGATTCAATCAAGGAGATAGAAAAACTTATACTGTCAGACGGATGTATTACCATTGCTGAACTTGAGGAAGACACAGGTCTAAGCCAAAGGATCTATTGAAACTATTATTCTTTAACATTAGCAGTTGAATAACATATGTGCCCGTTGGCTGCCAAAGTTTCTAAATTCTTATCTCAATGAAAAAAGAACTGATATTGACAGTGAACATTTAGAGCTAATTGAGGAGGATTTCGTCAAATTAAAAAAAAAAATTAGTAACGGGTGATAAAACATGGGTCTACCACTATGATTCGGAGTCAAAACGTCAATAAATTGTATGACACCATTCCACTTCTCCAGCACCAAAGAAATTCAAGTCTCCAAGGTCAGTGAAGAAAGTTATGATCACTGTATTCTGGGATGTAAATGGTGTGATCCTTGTTGATTACTTAGAAAGTCAAACGACGATTACCGGTGCCTGCTATGCTGAGTTGCTTTGAACATCGCCTGAGGGATTCTATTAAAAAAAGCAGCGAGGAATGCTGACTGCTGGAGTTCTACGATTTCATGACAATGCCTCTTCTCACACCTCTCGACTTGCAAAGGCTGCTCTGCTACAATGTGGGTTCGACGAGCTTCCTCGTGCCCCATACTCACCCGACCTGGCACCAACTGGTTTCCACCTGTTTCCTAAACTGAAAGAACAGCTTCGTGGAAAGCGCTATGACGACAAGGATGACCTCAAAGCTGTCATGAATTGGTTTTTCAGGGTGGCTTCAGAAAACCTCGTCCTGACTGGAATTGCTTCACTATCGATATGAGAAGTGTATTGAAAAGCAGACAGATTGTGTTGAAAAAAATCAATTGTTGGTTTTGTTTCTTAGGCTTAGAACGTCTTTACCAGCCCTCGTATATCCAACGTATGTCCTGTGTTGTGAGTTGGTGAGTAAATGATTTCCTGTGATGCATTACAACATCGTGTGTAGTGAGATCCCCTGTATACAGTAGATCTGTACATGTCCACTTCCAGGCATATGTCTACTGCTGACTGTCGTCATGTTCAACACCGGGGTCAGTTCTGTACCCGATGTCCGTGTGTCCTGGTCCTTCGTTGTCGCCATCTTGGCGCTGATTCTGACTGCGGCTACAGGGGCGACGATGACGCTACCCGCCTACATCGAAGGCGTCCGACGCCAGCGGGGACATGGTCAGGACACATAGACCCAACAGCATGTAGGGACGAACTAGTTGATGGACGGAGCTAAACTCAACTGTTACTGGTTGAGGACGGCTGACAGAGGTCTGCGATCTACAACTTAATAGTAACTTCGTTTTAAATATGTCTAGTCCATTCTTGCTGAAAAAAATCTTTAAATCTGTATCAATTGTGCAACAAAGATGTAAAGATTGTTTTCAGCAAGAATGGGCTAGGAATATTCAAATGGAAAATGTACATATCCGTATTCACTATATAAACAATATGAGCAGTGTATGAAAATTTAGAACAGCATTATCGCAATTTCGATGTGATTGTTATGATCTAATGTTTTATAAAAAATAACTATTTCATGCCACTGGGAACCAATTATGTAGAATGTATAACAGTAATGATATTGAAGACGAATTCCATGTCCTTCTCAAATGTACACATTATAGAGATCTAGGGAATCGTTAAATTCCATTAAACTATACGTCCTGTCCATCAGCTAATACTATTTAGGAGATAAACCTACTGTGTTTTGAAATTTGATGTAGTCCCACTGTAGAATAGATACCTCTTTATTATAATTTGGAACCTTGCGCTAAAGCGTTAAAGCGCTCGGTTCAAAATTATAATAAAGAGGTATCTATTCTACAGTGGGACTACATCAAATTTGGAAACACAGTAGGTTTATCTCCATTCTACCATGACGGCAACCTCGCTTTGAAAACGGCGCTCTCTTGCAACGAGTAATAACACAGGTGCACAGGTCCGCAATCAAACATTCCGAAAAGTGGTCACAGGTAGTTATATATGTAACAATTATGACCAAAGTTCAAGATTAGAAACACCATAGTCGTGAGTATTTCATAATAAGTGTTCAATACACATAGTTTTTCAAAAGAAGTTGACAAATAACTCTCCTAACCTAGTCCAAAGAGAGATGTTTTAATTTCCGACAAACTGTTGTACACTGTTGCACACTGTGGACTGACTGTCATTTCTCGGAATTTTGTGAGAGTTAATTTCTGGAAAATCGAACATGCCATCATTTCTATTGTAGGGGTGACGGGTAATAAAAAAAGGTTTTAAAATGCTAAACGAATGTATTTCTACAGCAAACTTTATAAATAAACATTCTATTATACATTTAACATGTGTAAGTGTTATTAGTTAGTTAGCAATTACCCCCAGTAAACAATAATAAAATCAAAATAAAAGCCTCTCCAAACCGAACTTGGATGTGGCAGAACTTGACCTACATCACGGTTACTCACACCTCACAGCTGTCAATGGCTGACAATGATGTGTTTACATTCTCCATAACGAGTTATAGAAAGAAGCAAGCACATGATTACCAATGTGACTGAGTATGACTGAACAGACGCGTTTAGGCTGCAGACCAGCCGGATATTTTAAAACGAGGAATCTGCATGATGTGATCTATTAATTTCAAGATTTCACGGATCCAAAGCCAAATAGTGACAGAACTTAGACATTTGTGTCCCAGAAAAAGTGGATCGTGTGTGATTTTCTTAATTGTGGTGTTCTGAAATGAATTTCATCAAGTTTGATGAGCTGTCACTTCAGTTGGGACATTGTTTTCGTGGACTTTCGAAGGGGAGTGTTAAATGATGGACTTTCAAATCCCCTCCTGCCAAATTCTAACGGTGGTGGTTGACGGAGATGGCAACGAATATCGATCAGAAAAAGGTTTGTAAACAACATGTTGTCATGAATAAAGCTTTTTTCAAACAGTTTTTATACTGTTATAGTTTACTTTCATTGTCGGTTGTTTCAATGAGGAAATAGCTTTAATGGTTCCGATTCTGGTCACCATAGACCATTTCTCTAACGGTTTCAAAAACATTTCATTTGTATGCAAAAGATATGCCTTCATTAAATCTTTTAATGTCATCATCGAAGCAGTCAGGGTTGCGGCCTAGCCAACGCCAAAAACATCCCATAACAAACTACTGTATTTCCTCTATTTGACGCAACGCCGTCTATTAATTTCGCGAGAGCCCTTGACTCGGCGTGTATTAGAGACCCAGCGTGTATTAGAGGAAATATAGATATGTTTTACAGTTCAAATGGGGGTGGTCAATCGGCAGCCATTTTCTATAAATCGATATGTAGGCTATCTAAACTAGTGTCCAAAAGAAACGATACCAACTTATTTTCAAAATTGTTTTTTACTAAGTGAATTGTCAAGTATGAAAACATGCCAATTCGTATTGCGCATCCCAAACACAGCATAGTCGATAAAAAATACCGGGAACACGTGATCACTCCCGGGAAAAACGTAAATTTCGTGAAAGTGACATTTCCCTCTCTAGCATGTTCTGCACGTGCAGAAAAACTGTATAAAACGGCTGATCAGACACGTTGATATCACAGCAACAAAAAGAATACAAGATATGCCACGTTTGACAGCCATCGAGAGAGAGAGAGCCGTTGGAATGGTCCAACAAGGAGCGTCACACGTCGACGTCGCTAGAAGGTTGGGCTGCGCACGCATCACTATCACCAGGTTGATGCAGCGGTTACGTCAGACAGGTCAGACGTCAGACAGGCCCAGGAGTGGAAGACCACGAGTAACCACGCCCCGTGAAGATCGTAACATCCAGGTATTACACCTGAGGAACCGCATCGTAACAGCGACGTCCATTGCGGCTACAGCACTGGGACACAGGATCAGTCGACAGACCATCTACAGGAGACTACGGCAGTATGGTATCCGGCCACGTCATCCCTACCGCGGACCGCTCCTGACGCCTCGACACCGGAACAACAGACTGATCTGGGCCAGGCGAGTTCGACGTTGGCAACGGCGGGACTGGGCACGTGTTACGGGTATACCGACGATTTGGTGAACGTTTGGCGCCTAACTGTATCCAACAGGTCCGGCCGTTTGGAGGTGGAGGGTTAATGGTTTGGGGTGGCATATGTGGTGACGTCAAAACGATGCTTGTCGTAATTCGTGGAAACCTGAATGCACAGCGTTATCTTGATGACATCCTACGGCCTGTTGTGGTGGCCTTTATTCAGCAACAGCCTCGTGGACTCCTATTCCAACATGACAATGCAAGGCCACACACAGCAAGATTGACACAGAAATTCCTTGCCAACGCCAAAGTACAGGTTTTGCCATGGCCCGCATGTTCACCGGACATGAATCCCATTGAGCACTTATGGAACCACCTCGATCGGCAAATCCGACGTCACCGTGTGCCTCCAGTCAACGTCCAGGACTTGGAACGATGTCTCCTCGAGGAATGGCAACGCATCACTCCCAACGTCATCAGACGTTTGACGTCATCAGTCCGTAGGCGTGTTCTGGCATGTATTGATGCTCACGGTGGACATACCCACTACTGACTTGACTTTGAGACGTGTGGTGTGACATTTCCCGTTGTTTCTGTGATCAGTGCTCTAACGAAATGTTCATTTTTCGACCCCACCCATCTTTAAAGGCTTGTCATATTGGTTGTACAGATTTTATTGAAATGAAATTTTTGTACAGATGTTGTGAAAGAATTTCTCAAAAGCATAACACCAATCCTAAACTTCTGCATTGTTTAGTTTTTCTTTTATGTCGTTGCAAACAGGTGGTATCGTTTCTTTTGGACACTAGTTTATGTATTCATACGCACGTTTTTTTGTGAAAAGGCTTAATATATTTGAAAGGGGTTTCCGTAGCAAAAATGAAACCTCTTTTAACCAATCAGAATCAAGCATTCATCAATGTCATGGTAGAAGTGTGTACTAATGTCAACAGAAATGACCATCTCCTACGGAATGTGGCTACGTTTATACACCATGTACTGTCAACACGTAAACATACATGTACCACTCGGCCGATATCCATCAGTGTACTTGTATGACGGGCCTTTGGCCTACATTTCAGAAATAAGCAGCCGCTGCTCACTTAATAGTAAAATCTCAAACCAAAACCTCGATATATTTCGTAAGGATAAGATATATTGATGGACACCTTCTTTATTAGAATTGGGGGCGACGTTTCGGTGTAGGTTCTAACACTGTTATCCAGCAGGTGATGTTCATGGTATGGTTGACAAGCATATATACAGGTGTTTATACAGTTGAGTAGGTAGGGATGTAGTTACAATGGAAGAACATTTAATAACACTGACATTCAAAACAATAGCCTCTCACGAAGATCACAGCTACTCTCACAGTATCTATCGGATCGCAGCATGGTGGCCTCGTACTCTTGTGGTACCACTGAAGGAATGGTGAAAACTTGGCGAAACAAGACTTATACTCAATACTCAGTCTTAGAGTATATCTTTGGACCATCTAGTCTCCAGAGTGCAATTGACAGTACCATTCTTTTTCATTTATCAGATCATTATCCTGTGACCTCAGCATTTCATGGCGACATATTTCTCACTGAGGATAAACATGTGAACATGCCAAGGTGGTATACAGCTGATTGAGTACAACGGGATCTGTATAGAACAGAAGTACAGTTTCTTCTAGGATCAACTGTAGCTGGTCCAGGCTACCAAACACTGGATACTATAGAATCATACATGGACTCAATACCAACTGCCCTGCACTCTGCAGCGTGCGTTGCAACACATCCCACAAGGTAATTTAAGACCTAACTGAAGCCTTATTGGAAACCTTTAAAGCTGGACATGTAGCTATGATATGAGACAATCAAAGCGATTGTGGAAGGCTGAGAGGAAGCCAAGATTGGCCAGTCATCAGTATTACAAAGCGTACAAGCAGGCGTCGCAAACGAAAAGCTGAAAGGCAGTGGAATAAAGAAAAATACTTCCACATGTGTGAATTAGACATTAGTGAATTCTATAAAACAGTGAAGAAGCAGTGGAAGACATCAGCTGAGAACTCTGACACGTACAAGACCATAACGGTGACAACTACTGAATCTGTAACATAAGGGACACATATTACCTGTTTCGTCCATTTGAAAATTCCGACTTTGATAATGACTTTGCAAAGGACCAGATGTAGTTACAAATGAGTATCTAAAATATGCCCACTGTAGTTTATATAAACACCTTTCATGTTTGTTTAACCTAATTATATCTGACTACTACCTTCCTGAAGATATGCCGCTCACAGTGGCACAGTACATGTATGTTTAACCTAATTATATCTGAATACCATCTTCCTGAAGGTATGCCGCTCACAGTGGCACAGTACATGTATGTTTAACCTAATTATATCTGACTACTATCTTCCTGAAGATATGCCGCTCACAGTGGCACAGTACATGTATGTTTAACCTAATTATATCTGAATACTATCTTCCTGAAGGTATGCCGCTCACAGTGGCACAGTACATGTATGTTTAACCTAATTATATCTGAATACTATCTTCCTGAAGGTATGCCGCTCACAGTGGCACAGTACATGGATGTTTAACCTAATTATATCTAAATACTATCTTCCTGAAGGTATGCCGCTCACAGTGGCACAGTACATGTATGTTTAACCTAATTCTATCTAAATACTATCTTCCTGAAGGTATGCCGCTCACAGTGGCACAGTACATGTATGTTTAACCTAATTATATCTGACTACTATCTTCCTGAAGATATGCCGCTCACAGTGGCACAGTACATGTATGTTTAACCTAATTATATCTGAATACTATCTTCCTGAAGGTATGCCGCTCACAGTGGCACAGTACATGTATGTTTAACCTAATTATATCTGAATACTATCTTCATGAAGGTATGCCGCTCACAGTGGCACAGTACATGTATGTTTAACCTAATTCTATCTAAATACTATCTTCCTGAAGGTATGCCGCTCACAGTGGCACAGTACATGTATGTTTAACCTAATTATATCTGACTACTATCTTCCTGAAGATATGCCGCTCACAGTGGCACAGTACATGTATGTTTAACCTAATTATATCTGAATACTATCTTCCTGAAGGTATGCCGCTCACAGTGGCACAGTACATGTATGTTTAACCTAATTATATCTGAATACTATCTTCCTGAAGGTATGCCGCTCACAGTGGCACAGTACATGTGTGTTTAACCTAATTATATCTGAATACTATCTTCCTGAAGGTATGCCGCTCACAGTGACACAGTACATGTATGTTTAACCTAATTATATCTGAATACTATCTCCCTGAAGGTATGCCGCTCACAGTGGCACAGTACATGTATGTTTAACCTAATTATATCTGAATACTATCTTCCTGAAGGTATGCCGCTCACAGTGGCACAGTACATGTATGTTTAACCTAATTATATCTGAATACTATCTTCCTGAAGGTATGCCGCTCACAGTGGCACAGTACATGTATGTTTAACCTTATTATATCTGAATACTATCTTCCTGAAGGTATGATAGGCGTGATAATACCTGTGTATAAAGGAAGCAATACAGATTGGTACAAATGATAAAGAGAAGATAGTGTTCACCACTCTTTATTGGCTGAGTCCTTCGTAACATTAAATATGTTCTGAAGAGTAAAATAAATATACTCTTTAGTGATAATAAAGCAAATAAATCACTTAAAGTTCTTGAAAAGTATTCAAACATTCATAATGTTCACCCAAATCATCCCCAATAAAGGTTACATTTCATTTTGAAACAAGGATTTCTCCTTAAATTTAACTCCCTACAAAATTCAAATTTACGGTAAATAAACATTTTCTTTGACTGATATTTACGCAACAAAGAATAGTTATACCATTTAGGTGATATAACAATACTTGAAAACATTACAAATACTTCCAGCATATATTTTGAGCACTCAAAGATGATTGAAAATCGAACAACACGCTCTTTGAAAAATGCAAAATGAATTATCAATAAAGTTGAAGTATTTCCAAAACTTGCATTTATGACATGATAATATATTAAACAAAAAACAGTATTTCATACCTGAAGATTAGTGCTCAGCCGCTAACTCTCTGCAACACACAGAAATTCTCACACATTTGACCATCGCGGGTCACTCACGCTCATCGCTGGAGCTCGCAATACACAACAGGGAGTCATCATTATTTTGGAGCACAGTACATATACCAAAACGGCTTGATCAAACCGGCAAACTAAAAATATGTCTTTCTTAGCATAAATGAAATTAATTATTAGTTATTTCAGATTCAAATGTCATATCAACCAAATCCTCCGGGGGCAACCAAGTGCCATCTGAAAACAGTCTATGTGAAATATTCCAGGATCAAACAGCATTTCTGTACTGATCTGTTGTATTCACCGTTCTTGGTGCGAACTCTGACATTTCTGATTATACCATCCTTTCCTGGAAATAAATCAACGATTCTTGCCAAGTCCCATTTTCCTCTAGGTGCATTGTTGTCCATGAGCAGAACAATATCTTCTATCTGGAGTTGTCTCCCCTGTGTACGCCACTTGCTCCTACGCATGAGAGTTGGTAGATACTCTCGTAGAAACCTCTTCCAAATCTGTTTCACCAGCTCCTGCACATATTCAAACCTTTTATGCAGGTTCTTTGTCTCCTGGAACGGTCCTTGTGGAACATTTATGGAAGCTCTCCCTAACAGGAAGTGGTTGGGTGTTAGGGCTTGTGGATCATTAGGATCCTGTGCTGTATAATACAATGGTCTTGCGTTCAACAAACCTTTCACTTCTGCAAATGCAGTTGATAACTCATTCCAGCTGAGAATCTGTTGACCGATGATGACCTCAAGAGATCTTTTCACTTGTTTAATCAAACTTTCATAGATTCCACCTTGGTGTGGGCTCAAAGGCGTGATGAACTTCCAATTGATTCTGTGCAGCAATGCAAAGTCCATCATTTGTTGTTTGCCTTCTATGAATATGGTACGAAGTTCTCTCTCGGTTCCAACAAACGATGTGCCATTATCAGAAATAACTGTGTGTGGCCATCCATGATTTGATACAAAACAACCCAATGCTTGTAGAAATGCCTGAGTAGACAATCCATCCACTATCTCTAAGTGAACCGCTCTCACATTCGCGCACGTGAAGATTGCTCCCCATACCTTTTGGGTTTTGTTCCTACCATACTTGATTGACATTGGTCCGAAGAGATCAACTCCTGTTACATGGAATGGTGGTGAGAATGGAAGTAATCTTTCTGGAGGCAAGTCAGCCATCAGAGTGGTATTACCAGGCTGACGTAACTTCCTTCACACAACACAATTTCTCACAATACTCTTGGCTAGGTTCCGCCCACGCACAATCCAAAAGTATCTCCTACTCTCGCACAATGTTCTCTCTGGACCAGCATGACCCATTTGCACATGAACATCACACATTATCAATCTGCATACATGGTGACCTGGAGACAATAGTACTGGATGAATCTGGTCATACTGCAGTGGAGAATGTCTGAGTCTACCTCCTACTCGAACAATACCCTTTTCCTCAAAGGGAGCTAGATCACAGAAGTCACTCTTCCAATCATTCATTCCACGTTGGACACACTTGATCCAATACAATTCAGCTGCTTTCATCTCTTCACAACTCACTGTTATAGCATTATCCCCTAGTTGTGAAACCTTGTGTATCTTGTCCTTGAGTTTCCTGACAAACCTTAGGCAGTATGCTGTAACTCGCAGAAGTCGTTGCCATGATGAAAACTTATCTGCTTCTATGACAGGGTTGATTGGTGCACAAGCAGCAATAGCTGGACACTTCCTTTTCTCCTCACTGGATTCAGTAGTTGCTGCATCACATGGCTGGGTTGGCCACTCATTAGCTGGTAACTTCAAGAATTCTGGCCCATTCATCCAGCTACCATTCAATTCCTCCACAGAAATTCCTCTGCTAAGATGGCACATATCTCCAGTGTGTCTGATTCCACTGAGATTGTATCTCGGCTATGCGGACACCAACAAAGGCTTTGAATGTTATTGATTCTGCTCTGATCCAATGAAGCACAATTTGTGAGTCTGTCCACAATATCACATCTGACAGCTTCTGTCTGATTTCTCTTTTGATTGTTGTGGCCAACCTTGAAGCAATCAATGCCGCCATAAGCTCCAATCTCGGTATTGTTGTCTGATGCAATGGCGCAACTCTAGCCTTTGCCATAATCAACTGTGTTGAAGTCTCATTTTCTGTTGTACATGTGAGATATGCTGCAGCTCCATAGGCTTTCATGCTTGCGTCTGCAAAGACGTGTAGAGTTGTTGTGTTCACGGAATCAGGAGGTTTCAAACAACGTGGAAACTGAACATCTCTCAACCTTTGCAGTTCCAGAAACAGATTCGACCACTGAACATACATTTCTTTGGGTAACTCATCATCCCAATCCAACGATTTCTGACGCCAGATATCCTGCATAGCTACTCTGGCTTTGATCGTGATTGCTAAAGCTAGTCCAAGTGGGTCGTACAACATTGACATTCTGGATAAAACTTGTCTCTTAGTGTATTTCTCTGCAACCAGATTCTTGACTGCAAAACTCAGATTATCAGTATCCGGATTCCATCGAATACCCAAGGTCTTGATTTCTTCACCATCAAGACTGACAGACGAAGACGCTTGTGGTTAATTTTCTCTACTCTGTTCACGAACCAACTGCGAAGAACAAAACCACTTTTTGATCTGAAACTGTCCAGTGGCTAACACAGCATTAACCTCATTGATTTTCTTCGTAGCCTTTCCTGGGGTTTCACACGAATGAATCAGATCGTCCATATACCTGTCGTCTCTCAAAATTGCTGATGCCTCAGGATATCTGTCCTCATTCTCTTCAGCAATTCGAAGCATTACATAACTTGCCATCTCTGGAGAGGACTTATCACCGAAAGCCACTCTGAGCAATCTGTACACTGACGGCTCTCTATCCACCTCTAAGTCTCTCCATAGGAATCTGTGTAAATGAGTGTCACTCTCTCTCAACCTGATCTGGAGATACATCTTGGAGATGTCTCCAACTATAGCAACTCTGTCCTCTCGAAACCTCAGAAGAACACTCAGCAAGTTCCCAATGAGACCTGGACCCTTATACAGATATGAGTTGAGGGATACACCATCACACACACATGCCGGATCAAACACAACTCTCAATGGGGTACTGGGCTTGTCCGGTCTATAAACTCCATGGTGTGGAAGATAATAAACTGGGAAACCACTAGTTTTCACATTGGGTTCATCAATCTTTTCTGCCCATTCTTTCTGCTCATACTCATTCACAGCATCACAATACATTTTAGCCTTTTGGTCATTCTTCAGGAGATTCTTCTCAAGAGACACAAGTCTTCTATAGGCTACATTATAGTTGTTTGGAAGTAAGGCAGGGTTCTTCTTCCAAGGAAGACCAATCTCGTATCTGTCCTGAACCTTGCGACACGATTCTTTCATCAGTTTGAGTGCTACTCGATCCTCACTTGAGAGTACTTCAACAGAACATTTACAATTTGGAGCTTGTACCCCCAATGTTTCAAATTGGTAGAATTTGTCAAGATTAAGTTTCTCCACAAAGTTCACTGAGCATATCACTGAACGTTGAGTTTTGTCTGGACCCATCACATACCATCCGAGCTTGCTCTTCTTTCCGATCGGATCAAATGGAAGACCTTGACGAACCTTTTCTTCAGCATGCAAGTGAGAATACTGAACTCCCAAGATAAGATCAATAGGTCCCGCCTTGTGCGACAATTCGATGTTGTTAAGATGTGAGAATGATCTCAACCAGTTTCTATCCAAAGGCTTAACATTCAAAACAGTCTTATCAATCTCATAAGCTTCTACTTCAAATGCCTCACTACTTTCAAGTGAAGAAATCCAAAATTTCAATCTGCGACTGTTAATGTTCTCAAGTTTCTCACATCCTACAAGTGATAGATCAAGTCTCTCCTTGTTACCCTGGAGACCAAGTGATTTTGCAAATTCTTTGCGAATGATTGTGGTTCCTGCACCTCCATCTATGAGGACATTACCTTCCCTGGTCCTACCATTTAAGGATTTAAACATCACCCTGACCACTGGTAGAATACTATTTGTATCAATGATAGAACTGGCCACCTGTGGGTCAAAATGCAACATCTTGTTGTGTGTACGTGAACATCCGTTGATACCACAGGCCTTCTTGGTCTTACAGTCTCTCGTAATATGGCCTCTGACAAGACAGCCAAAACACAGACGTAGGTCTCGAACCTTCTGAGTCCTCTCTGGAACAGTACAATCTGTGAATGTTGGGCAATCTGAGATTCTATGTTCTTCAGAACAAAGATAACATATGGGCCCCCTCTTCATCTGCTGATGAGAATATAACCCCTTTATCCTTCTGGAATCACTTCTTCTTTCCAAATCCCCAAAGTCTGGGTCGAACTCTGCTTTTACCTGTTTTCTGATAAAATCACTGATATGGCGAATTGACGGCCGTTCACCTCTTTCTCTGATATCAGATGCCTTCACTTTCCATCTATCAATAAGGTACCCTGGCATACGCATTACTATCTGCCGCAAATTATCATTTGCGTTTATATCTGCAAAGGAACCCATCCGTGTTAAAGTTGCTATGCAATTAATCAGATCTAAGGAGAAATCTCGCAGCGCCTCTCGTCCCTGTATTCTGTTCCCCTTAGTCAGCTTGTTCACATATGCTCTTGCAATATAACTTTCCTGGCCGAACTGTTCCTTTAACATTTTTAAAGCAGTAGCGTACATGGTACCACTAGATCCAAGTCCTGCAATGGCCCTCTCAGCCTCACCAGTCAGATGCATCTTTAATTGTACCAGTCTCATGGCATCTGTTAAATGTGCTTTATCATGGATATGAATTTTGAATCTTTCCATGAAATTCACATATTCCAAAGGATCCCCTGAATATTTAGGAAGAGTGATATTAGGTATGTCCCTACTGGCTTCAATCTTGATCAATGCCTCCGCTAAACTCATGTTCGGGGTGTTGCTTAGACAGTGTTTAGTCTCCTGATACTCCTTCAGTGAAGTTATCCACCAGTCAAATCCTTCACTTGATCCAGCAAGAGATGTATTGTCATCCTGAGATGCATTATCTTTATAAGATGCACTGTCATCATCTTCAGCAGCTTGAAATGATGTTGAAGGACCACTTTGAACCTTGACAAATTTACCCTTTCCCTTTGACACAGTCTCTGTTTCATGTTCTGTGATGTCAAGTGATGCTAGATAATCCTCTGCTAATTCTTCTATTCCATAGATATCATTGGTTAGATCCGACTCCCATTTATCTAAACCTGCAACTTTTGCCTCTTCTGTATACTCATACAGTTCTCCATGTAATTCACATGCCTTTGTATAATCAGCTCTGAGTTCTTCTAACTCCTTTAAAATTCTTCTTTTTTTCACCATTTTAGTTTGCATGTTGTCTTTAAGTCTATTTATAGTTCTGGTAATTTTCCCTTTAATCACCTTTCTCTTTGCTTTCACAATCTGCATTCTCTCTTTTACATTGGTAACACCTGCACCTTCAGCCTCTTGTAAACTTCCATTCCACAACTGTCCAACTCCATCAAGTTCCAACGCTAATTCATCTGAATCACTCATTTCTTCTCTGTACCAACTCTTCCAATAATCTTCAGAAAGTTTTGGTACAAATGATAAAGAGAAGATAGTGTTCACCACTCTTTATTGGCTGAGTCCTTCGTAACATTAAATATGTTCTGAAGAGTAAAATAAATATACTCTTTAGTGATAATAAAGCAAATAAATCACTTAAAGTTCTTGAAAAGTATTCAAACATTCATAATGTTCACCCAAATCATCCCCAATAAAGGTTACATTTCATTTTGAAACAAGGATTTCTCCTTAAATTTAACTCCCTACAAAATTCAAATTTACGGTAAATAAACATTTTCTTTGACTGATATTTACGCAACAAAGAATAGTTATACCATTTAGGTGATATAACAATACTTGAAAACATTACAAATACTTCCAGCATATATTTTGAGCACTCAAAGATGATTGAAAATCGAACAACACGCTCTTTGAAAAATGCAAAATGAATTATCAATAAAGTTGAAGTATTTCCAAAACTTGCATTTATGACATGATAATATATTAAACAAAAAACAGTATTTCATACCTGAAGATTAGTGCTCAGCCGCTAACTCTCTGCAACACACAGAAATTCTCACACATTTGACCATCGCGGGTCACTCACGCTCATCGCTGGAGCTCGCAATACACAACAGGGAGTCATCATTATTTTGGAGCACAGTACATATACCAAAACGGCTTGATCAAACCGGCAAACTAAAAATATGTCTTTCTTAGCATAAATGAAATTAATTATTAGTTATTTCAGATTCAAATGTCATATCAACCACAGATAAATCGGACCCTGCGAACTACAGGCAATAACTCTGACGTCATCGATTGGAAAGTTACAGTCGTATAAAGCGCGACAGCATGTGTCAACTATGACAGATGTACATGTGACTTCTTCAAAGTTCGCCAGGGTGTAGGGCAAGGACGAGTTCTATCAGCATGATGTTTTAGAGTCTGCCAATACAGGGCTTATCATTGGTGGGGACCATATTCCTACTGTGCTGTAGCAGACGATAGAACACTAAGTTAGTTCTTCACAGATAGGAATGCAAAGGAAGTTTTGAAGTCCATGAATATGCTTGTAAATATAAAACGCGAATAAAAGTTGTGTTCTTGTATACACTGGCAGCCAAAGAGCAGATAGGGACATTGTTTTCAAACTTCAAAGTCATAGAGTTGGGATGAGATAGGATACCCCTCACAGTGGCACACAGTACAATTCAGTAACTGTATGTATACCGCTCACAGTGGCACACAGTACAATTCAGTAACTGTATCTATACCGCTCACAGTAGCACACGGTACAATTCAGTAACTGTACCTATACCGATCACAGTGGCACACGGTACAATTCAGTAACTGTATCTATACCGATCACAGTGGCACATGGTACAATTCAGCGACTATATGTATACTGCTCACAGTAGCACACGGTACAATACAGTAACTGTATGTATACCGCTCACAGTGGCACACGGTACAATTCAGTAACTGTTTCTATACCGATCACAGTGGCACACAGTACAATTCAGCGACTGTATGTATACCGCTCACAGTGGCACACGGTACAATTCAGTAACTGTATGTATACCGCTCACAGTGGCACACAGTACAATTCAGTAACTGTATGTATACCGCTCAAAGTGGCACAGGACAATTCAGTTACTGTATGTATACCGCTCACACCGTCACAGGACAATTCAGTAACTGTATGTATACCGCTCACAGTGGCACACAATACAATTCAGTAACTGTATGTATACCGCTAACAGTGGCACACAGTACAATTCAATAACTGTATGTATACCGCTCACAGTGGCACGGGACAATTCAGTAACTGTATCTATACGCTCACAGTGGTACAGTACAATTCAGTAACTGTATGTATACCGCTCACAGTGGCACACAGTACAATTCAGTAACTGTATGTATTCCGGTCACAGTGACACATGGTACAATTCAGTAACTGTATGTATACCGCTCACAGTGGCACACAGTCAATTCAGTAACTGTATCTATACCGGTCACAGTGGCACACAGTACAATTCAGTAACTGTATCTATACCGCTCACAGTGGCACACAGTAAAATTCAGTAACTGTATGGATACCGCTCACAGTGGCACACGGTATAATTCAGTAACTGTATTTATACCACTCACAGTGGCACAGGCCAATTCCGAACTCTATCTATACAGGTCACAGTGGCACAGTACAATTCAGTAGCTGTATCTATACCGCTCACAGTGGCACATGAGAATTCAGTAACAGATGTATACCGCTCACAGTGGCACAGTACAATTCAGCGACTGTATGGATACCGCTCACAGTGGCACACGGTATAATTCAGTAACTGTATTTATACCACTCACAGTGGCACAGGCCAATTCCGAACTCTATCTATACAGGTCACAGTGGCACAGTACAATTCAGTAACTGTATCTATACCGCTCACAGTGGCACATGAGAATTCAGTAACAGATGTATACCGCTCACAGTGGCACAGTACAATTCAGTTACTGTATGTATACCGCTCACAGTGGCACATGAGAATTCAGTAACTGTATGTATACCACTCACAGTTGCACACAGTACAATTCACTAACTGTATGTATACCCCTCACAGTGGCACACAGTACAAATCAGTAACTGTATGTATACCGCTCACAGTGGCACAGTACAATTCAGTAACTGTATGTATACCGCTCACAGTGGCACATGGTACAATTCAGTAACTGTATCTATACCGCTCACAGTGGAACAGGGCAATGAAGTAACTGTATCTATACAGGTCACAGTGGCACAGTACAATTCAGTAACTGTATCTATACCGCTCACAGTGGCACAGGAGAATTCAGTAACTGTATGTATACCGCTCACAGTGGCACAGTACAATTCAGTAACTGTATGTATACCGCTCACAGTGGCACATGGTACAATTCAGTAACTGTATGTATACCGCTCACACCGTCACAGGACAATTCAGTAACTGTATGTATACCGCTCACTGTGGCACAGTACGATTCAGTAACTGTATGTATACCGCTCACAGTGGCACATGGTACAATTCAGTTACTGTATGTATACCGCTCACACCTTCACAGGACAATTCAGTAACTGTATGTATACCGCTCACAGTGGCACAGTACAATTCAGTAACTGTATGTATACCGCTCACAGTGGCACAGGAGAATTCAGTAACCGATGTATACCGCTCACAGTGGCACAGTACAATTCAGTTACTGTATGTATACCGCTCACAGTGGCACAGGAGAATTCAGTAACCGATGAATACCGCTCACAGTGGCACAGTACAATTCAGTTACTGTATGTATACCGCTCACAGTGGCACAGGGGAATTCAGTAACCGATGTATACCGCTCACAGTGGCACAGTACAATTCAGTTACTGTATGTATACCGCTCACAGTGGCACAGTACAATTCAGTAACTGTATGTATACCGCTCACAGTGGCACAGGAGAATTCAGTAACCGATGTATACCGCTCACAGTGGCACAGTACAATTCAGTTACTGTATGTATACCGCTCACAGTGGCACAGGACAATTCAGTAACTGTATGTATACCGCTCACAGTGGCACGCAGTACAATTCAGTAACTGTATCTATACCGATCAGAGTGGCACACAGTACAATTCAGCGACTGTATGTATACCGCTCACTGTGGCACACGGTACAATTCAGTAACTGTATGTATACCGCTCACAGTAGCACACGGCAGAATTCAGTAACTGTATGTATACCGCTCACAGTAGCACAGTACAATTTAGTAACTGTATCTATACCGCTCACAGTGGCACAGTACAATTCAGTAACTGTATCTATACCGCTCACAGTGGCACAGGACAATTCAGTAACTGTATCTATACCGCTCACAGTGGCACAGTACAATTCAGTAACTGTATGTATACCGCTCACAGTGGCACAGTACAATTCAGTTACTGTATGTATACCACTCACAGTGGCACAGGAGAATTCAGTAACTGTATGTATACCGCTCACAGTGGCACATGGTACAATTCAGTAACTGTATCTATACCGCTCACAGTGGAACAGGGCAATTAAGTAACTGTATCTATACAGGTCACAGTGGCACAGTACAATTCAGTAACTGTATCTATACCGCTCACAGTGGCACAGGAGAATTCAGTAACTGTATGTATACCGCTGACAGTGGCACAGTACAATTCAGTTACTGTATGTATACCGCTCACAGTGGCACATGGTACAATTCAGTAACTGTATGTATACCGCTCACAGTGGCACAGTACAATTCAGTAACTGTATGTATACCGCTCACAGTGGCACATGGTACAATTCAGTAACTGTATGTATACCGCTCACACCGTCACAGGACAATTCAGTAACTGTATGTATACCGCTCACAGTGGCGCAGTACAATTCAATAACTGTATGTATACCGCTCACAGTGGCACATGGTACAATTCGGTAACTGTAACGATACCACTCACAGTGGCACAGGCCAATTCAGTAACTGTATCTATACAGGTCACAGTGGCAAAGTACAATTCAGTAGCTGTATCTATAACGCTCACAGTGGCACAGGAGAATTCAGTAACTGTATGTATACCGCTCACAGTGGCACAGTACAATTCAGTTACTGTATGTATACCGCTCACAGTGGCACAGGAGAATTATGTAACCGATGTATACCACTCACAGTGGCACAGTGCAATTCAGTTACTGTATGTATACCGCTCATAGTGGCACAGTACAATTCAGTAACTGTATGTATACCGCTCACAGTGGCACAGGAGAATTCAGTAACCGATGTATACCGCTCACAGTGGCACAGTACAATTCAGTTACTGTATGTATACCGCTCACAGTGGCACATGAGAATTCAGTAACAGATGTATACCGCTCACAGTGGCACAGTACAATTCAGTTACTGTATGTATACCGCTCACAGTGGCACAGTACAATTCAGTAACTGTATGTATACCACTCACAGTTGCACACAGTACAATTCACTAACTGTATGTATACCCCTCACAGTGGCACACAGTACAAATCAGTAACTGTATGTATACCGCTCACAGTGGCACAGTACAATTCAGTAACTGTATGTATACCGCTCACAGTAGCACATGGTACAATTCAGTAACTGTATCTATACCGCTCACAGTGGAACAGGGCAATGAAGTAACTGTATCTATACAGGTCACAGTGGCACAGTACAATTCAGTAACTGTATCTATACCGCTCACAGTGGCACAGGAGAATTCAGTAACTGTATGTATACCGCTCACAGTGGCACAGTACAATTCAGTAACTGTATGTATACCGCTCACAGTGGCACATGGTACAATTCAGTAACTGTATGTATACCGCTCACACCGTCACAGGACAATTCAGTAACTGTATGTATACCGCTCACTGTGGCACAGTACGATTCAGTAACTGTATGTATACCGCTCACAGTGGCACATGGTACAATTCAGTTACTGTATGTATACCGCTCACACCGTCACAGGACAATTCAGTAACTGTATGTATACCGCTCACAGTGGCACAATACAATTCAGTAACTGTATGTATATCGCTCACAGTGGCACAGGAGAATTCAGTAACCGATGTATACCGCTCACAGTGGCACAGTACAATTCAGTTACTGTATGTATACCGCTCACAGTGGCACAGGAGAATTCAGTAACCGATGAATACCGCTCACAGTGGCACAGTACAATTCAGTTACTGTATGTATACCGCTCACAGTGGCACAGGGGAATTCAGTAACCGATGTATACCGCTCACAGTTGCACAGTACAATTCAGTTACTGTATGTATACCGCTCACAGTGGCACAGTACAATTCAGTAACTGTATGTATACCGCTCACAGTGGCACAGGAGAATTCAGTAACCGATGTATACCGCTCACAGTGGCACAGTACAATTCAGTTACTGTATGTATACCGCTCACAGTGGCACAGGACAATTCAGTAACTGTATCTATACCGCTCACAGTGGCACGCAGTGCAATTCAGTAACTGTATCTATACCGATCAGAGTGGCACACAGTACAATTCAGCGACTGTATGTATACCGCTCACTGTGGCACACGGTACAATTCAGTAACTGTATGTATACCGCTCACAGCAGCACACGGCAGAATTCAGTAACTGTATGTATACCGCTCACAGTGGCACACGGTACAATTCAGTAACTGTATGTATACCGCTCACAGTAGCACAGTACAATTCAGTAACTGTATCTATACCGCTCACAGTGGCACAGTACAATTCAGTAACTGTATCTATACCGCTCACAGTGGCACAGGACAATTCAGTAACTGTATCTATACCGCTCACAGTGGCACAGTACAATTCAGTAACTGTATGTATACCGCTCACAGTGGCACAGTACAATTCAGTTACTGTATGTATACCACTCACAGTGGCACAGGAGAATTCAGTAACTGTATGTATACCGCTCACAGTGGCACATGGTACAATTCAGTAACTGTATCTATACCGCTCACAGTGGAACAGGGCAATTAAGTAACTGTATCTATACAGGTCACAGTGGCACAGTACAATTCAGTAACTGTATCTATACCGCTCACAGTGGCACAGGAGAATTCAGTAACTGTATGTATACCGCTGACAGTGGCACAGTACAATTCAGTTACTGTATGTATACCGCTCACAGTGGCACATGGTACAATTCAGTAACTGTATGTATACCGCTCACAGTGGCACAGTACAATTCAGTAACTGTATGTATACCGCTCACAGTGGCACATGGTACAATTCAGTAACTGTATGTATACCGCTCACACCGTCACAGGACAATTCAGTAACTGTATGTATACCGCTCACAGTGGCGCAGTACAATTCAATAACTGTATGTATACCGCTCACAGTGGCACATGGTACAATTCGGTAACTGTAACGATACCACTCACAGTGGCACAGGCCAATTCAGTAACTGTATCTATACAGGTCACAGTGGCAAAGTACAATTCAGTAGCTGTATCTATAACGCTCACAGTGGCACAGGAGAATTCAGTAACTGTATGTATACCGCTCACAGTGGCACAGTACAATTCAGTTACTGTATGTATACCGCTCACAGTGGCACAGGAGAATTCTGTAACCGATGTATACCGCTCACAGTGGCACAGTGCAATTCAGTTACTGTATGTATACCGCTCATAGTGGCACAGTACAATTCAGTAACTGTATGTATACCGCTCACAGTGGCACAGGAGAATTCAGTAACCGATGTATACCGCTCACAGTGGCACAGTACAATTCAGTTACTGTATGTATACCGCTCACAGTGGCACATGAGAATTCAGTAACAGATGTATACCGCTCACAGTGGCACAGTACAATTCAGTTACTGTATGTATACCGCTCACAGTGGCACAGTACAATTCAGTAACTGTATGTATACCACTCACAGTTGCACACAGTACAATTCACTAACTGTATGTATACCCCTCACAGTGGCACACAGTACAAATCAGTAACTGTATGTATACCGCTCACAGTGGCACAGTACAATTCAGTAACTGTATGTATACCGCTCACAGTAGCACATGGTACAATTCAGTAACTGTATCTATACCGCTCACAGTGGCACAGGAGAATTCAGTAACTGTATGTATACCGCTCACAGTGGCACAGTACAATTCAGTAACTGTATGTATACCGCTCACAGTGGCACATGGTACAATTCAGTAACTGTATGTATACCGCTCACACCGTCACAGGACAATTCAGTAACTGTGTGTATACCGCTCACAGTGGCACACGGTACAATTCAGTAACTGTATCTATACCGATCACAGTGGCACACGGTACAATTCAGTAACTGTATGTATACCGCTCACAGTAGCACATGGTACACTTCAGTAACTGTGTGTATACCGCTCACAGTGGCACACGGTACAATTCAGTAACTGTATCTATACCGATCACAGTGGCACACAATACAATTCAGTAACTGTATCTATACCGCTCAGAGTGGCACACGGTACAATTCAGTAAATGTATGTATACCGCTCAAAGTAGCGCACGGTACAATTCAGTAACTGTATGCCACTCAGCGTTAAGCAATGGACACGTCTTTTATTAAATGTGGCTATGTTGGTCCTTACAAAATGTTGAGTTGTGTAATTATACGAAGCATTTTCATAATAAAAAATTACTACTAATGGTATAATGATATGACAGTTGGCAAGTGAAAGCTATTTTAACAGGTCAGTGGTAGTCAAGTCATAACAAGTGCCATCACTATCAATCTTTTGTTACTTCTGAAATTTGCAACCAATATACTTTGTTGAACGGCTGAATGTTCAACTGTCATTAGTTGTGAATAAGCATTGAAGTTTAAAATAATTAGGACTTCTACAATAATGCACTTTCCCAAAGAAACGCACAGGTAGTATGTAGTTCATTGAACCTGACTAGACAAAAAATCCGGTATATAAATTGGATATATGTTATTGGAAAATGTTGATGGCCTGATATTCGACAAACGGTGCGTCAAAACGCAGCCATTGTCGATTTGCAAAAATGTTAAAAATGTAATGGAGGAAAACAGTAAATAAAAATGCCAGTGCAAGTTATGACATTCGTAACTCGTGGTAGTGGCTATAGAAAGGCAAGCATAAGCCAATAATTTGTCATTTAATTGTCAACATTTTCCAAGTTCGAAAATGCTGTCATAGCGACTGATTTATAACTACCATTGTCTGCAGTACATTTGACTTCAAGCGCAATTTACCCTGTAGCCATGTCTCCATAACTTAATTGTCATTACGTTTTAGGCGCTAATCCCCGTTGTTAATCCTCACCAACATTTCATTGTATTTTGACTGTCAGTCAGCCTGGACTACCATATTACTTCCCTTTAACTACTGCTTTTTATAGTATGGCATTTATTGCCCTAATTGATCATCCCATGAACTGTGTTTGTTAATCACGCCCACATGTCAAAAGCAACGTCGTTGTCTCTTTGTCTGTCCATTGTTGTTCATTACTATATATGTGCTACCATTACACAGTTACTACGATGTTAGTCAGGCTTGGTATTCCGAGTGCTGGCATAGGGACGACCTCGAGCAGGATATGCTGCTCGTAGGAAACGCCCTGAGGTGAGCTGGAGCTCCGCTCACCTCTTGTACGCCTGAGCTGGAAAATCCGCTCATTGCTGTGTTTGTGTTGTCAGAGCAGGTATTCCGCTCATTGTGCAATTGTTGTTTATTGTTTACATGTTGTGCATAAAGCGTTCCGGGACAGTGATGTCGATTTTGTCCTTTATTCCCCCAAGAGCTAATTCCCCGTCAACATGCACGTTGACAACTGTTGTTAGAATCCGGCTGGAGTAACTCTTGAGTTTACTCCCTATCCAGTAACCTCTCTGTATGCCTACCACCCTGAAAAACAATCATCAACTCGAGCCATGAAGAAACAAGATTGAAGAAAACAACAGAAATCTCTCCGAATCTCTCAAGATTTCGTTCATACACAGGACCAAGGAAGTATAAACGCCTAACCCGCAGTGATCCTGACCACAGCCATCATGATGCAGATCATACAGAAACCGCCTCACGGGCACCTACAAGATGGACACTGTGTACAAGATATCTCATTGGGACTTACTAATTTGTGTTTACTTACATGGACTCAATCCAGGATATATGATGTGCGACTGTTGATAAGTGCAACCAGGTATGTTTAATCAAAGCCAGTATATTAATGCCAAAATGTGTCTTTCCAAAATTAATTTCTATATGTGCAATATACTCCAATTCCATGTTTAGTCACGCTAGATCTTTGAAGTTATTGTGTAGGGAATCTTTGAAATGTCTCTAGCTATAGGCCACGCCAGACATATAGATACAGCTAGGTCCCAGACAAACCAAAGCTGTAGGGTTATCGAGTCACACCTGAAAGTTAGACTCGTAATTTCAAAAATCTAAACGACCAAATTTGTCATTCGTTACAAGTTTTTAATGTGCACAGTTTGGTACAAAATTGAAAGTATTGTCTTGGACTTTGAATTCAGATTAGGGATTTTCTTGGGTTAACCACCCACACACATGTATATTGTATGTCAGTATTAAGTAATTAACAGCACAGCGGTATTCAGCATTTCAGAATTTTGATGTCGGAATTAAGGATTATTATTTTCCTTGGGCATAGCACCCATAACATATGGGCAAGCTCCGTTAAAGACACGGGAAGAGCACCCATTGTACTTAAAAGGGCAAACGTACCCACAAGTAACGTTTGAGTCGCGCGGTAAAGTTAGACTCCTGGTTTCAAATTTCTTTATGTGAAATATTTGCTGAGATGTTTAATTTGTACTTTTTATGACATTACTCATTATCATTATTCAGTACTGAGTCGCACCGCCAAACCAGACTCCTGAATTCAAAGAACCTCAATAATATATTTATTGAATCTGTCCAAAGCGGTAATTAACTCGTAGTGAATTTGCACATTACAAAGATCACTTTCAAACTGGCACTTGATTAAATTGGCTAGATGATCACTTTCATACCGTCATTGCATAGGTATATTTGTTGCACAAAAATTTCAACGATATCATGAATTCATCTAACTGATTTTGTTCACATTTTGCACTATTGTTTCCGTTGGTGAAAAAGTTCACACATATCAATTTGGACTTGCCAAAGCTTGGGGTCCAAGCTTCACGGAACGGAGGGAAGTTGTCATAGCGACTGATTTATAACTACCATTGTCTGCAGTACATTTGACTTCAAGCGCAATTTACCCTGTAGCCATGTCTCCATAACTTAATTATCATTACGTTTTAGGCGCTAATCCCCGTTGTTAATCCTCACCAACATTTCATTGTATTTTGACTGTCAGTCAGCCTGGACTACCATATTACTTCCCTTTAACTACTGCTTTTTATAGTATGGCATTTATTGCCCTAATTGATCATCCCATGAACTGTGTTTGTTAATCACGCCCACATGTCAAAAGCAACGTCGTTGTCTCTTTGTCTGTCCATTGTTGTTCATTACTATATATGTGCTACCATTACACAGTTACTACGGTGTTAGTCAGGCTTGGTATTCCGAGTGCTGGCATAGGGACGACCTCGAGCAGGATATGCTGCTCGTAGGAAACGCCCTGAGGTGAGCTGGAGCTCCGCTCACCTCTTGTACGCCTGAGCTGGAAAATCCGCTCATTGCTGTGTTTGTGTTGTCAGAGCAGGTATTCCACTCATTGTGCAATTGTTGTTTATTGTTTACATGTTGTGCATAAAGCGTTCCGGGACAGTGATGTCGATTTTGTCCTTTATTCCCCCAAGAGCTAATTCCCCGTCAACATGCACGTTGACAACTGTTGTTAGAATCCGGCTGGAGTAACTCTTGAGTTTACTCCCGATCCAGTAACCTCTCTGTATGCCTACCACCCTGAAAAACAATCATCAACTCGAGCCATGAAGAAACAAGATTGAAGAAAACAACAGAAATCTCTCCGAATCTCTCAAGATTTCGTTCATACACAGGACCAAGGAAGTATAAACGCCTAACCCGCAGTGATCCTGACCACAGCCATCATGATGCAGATCATACAGAAACCGCCTCACGGGCACCTACAAGATGGACACTGTGTACAAGATATCTCATTGGGACTTACTAATTTGTGTTTACTTACATGGACTCAATCCAGGATATATGATGTGCGACTGTTGATAAGTGCAACCAGGTATGTTTAATCAAAGCCAGTATATTAATGCCAAAATGTGTCTTTCCAAAATTAATTTCTATATGTGCAATATACTCCAATTCCATGTTTAGTCACGCTAGATCTTTGAAGTTATTGTGTAGGGAATCTTTGAAATGTCTCTAGCTATAGGCCACGCCAGACATATAGATACAGCTAGGTCCCAGACAAACCAAAGCTGTAGGGTTATCGAGTCACACCTGAAAGTTAGACTCGTAATTTCAAAAATCTAAACGACCAAATTTGTCATTCGTTACAAGTTTTTAATGTGCACAGTTTGGTACAAAATTGAAAGTATTGTCTTGGACTTTGAATTCAGATTAGGGATTTTCTTGGGTTAACCACCCACACACATGTATATTGTATGTCAGTATTAAGTAATTAACAGCACAGCGGTATTCAGCATTTCAGAATTTTGATGTCGGAATTAAGGATTATTATTTTCCTTGGGCATAGCACCCATAACATATGGGCAAGCTCCGTTAAAGACACGGGAAGAGCACCCATTGTACTTAAAAGGGCAAACGTACCCACAAGTAACGTTTGAGTCGCGCGGTAAAGTTAGACTCCTGGTTTCAAATTTCTTTATGTGAAATATTTGCTGAGATGTTTAATTTGTACTTTTTATGACATTACTCATTATCATTATTCAGTACTGAGTCGCACCGCCAAACCAGACTCCTGAATTCAAAGAACCTCAATAATATATTTATTGAATCTGTCCAAAGCGGTAATTAACTCGTAGTGAATTTGCACATTACAAAGATCACTTTCAAACTGGCACTTGATCAAATTGGCTAGATGATCACTTTCATACCGTCATTGCATAGGTATATTTGTTGCACAAAAATTTCAACGATATCATGAATTCATCTAACTGATTTTGTTCACATTTTGCACTATTGTTTCCGTTGGTGAAAAAGTTCACACATATCAATTTGGACTTGTCAAAGCTTGGGGTCCAAGCTTCACGGAACGGAGGGAAGTTGTCATTGTATTTTGACTGTCAGTCAGCCTGGACTACCATATTACTTCCCTTTAACTACTGCTTTTTATAGTATGGCATTTATTGCCCTAATTGATCATCCCATGAACTGTGTTTGTTAATCACGCCCACATGTCAAAAGCAACGTCGTTGTCTCTTTGTCTGTCCATTGTTGTTCATTACTATATATGTGCTACCATTACACAGTTACTACGATGTTAGTCAGGCTTGGTATTCCGAGTGCTGGCATAGGGACGACCTCGAGCAGGATATGCTGCTCGTAGGAAACGCCCTGAGGTGAGCTGGAGCTCCGCTCACCTCTTGTACGCCTGAGCTGGAAAATCCGCTCATTGCTGTGTTTGTGTTGTCAGAGCAGGTATTCCTCTCATTGTGCAATTGTTGTTTATTGTTTACATGTTGTGCATAAAGCGTTCCGGGACAGTGATGTCGATTTTGTCCTTTATTCCCCCAAGAGCTAATTCCCCGTCAACATGCACGTTGACAACTGTTGTTAGAATCCGGCTGGAGTAACTCTTGAGTTTACTCCCGATCCAGTAACCTCTCTGTATGCCTACCACCCTGAAAAACAATCATCAACTCGAGCCATGAAGAAACAAGATTGAAGAAAACAACAGAAATCTCTCCGAATCTCTCAAGATTTCGTTCATACACAGGACCAAGGAAGTATAAACGCCTAACCCGCAGTGATCCTGACCACAGCCATCATGATGCAGATCATACAGAAACCGCCTCACGGGCACCTACAAGATGGACACTGTGTACAAGATATCTCATTGGGACTTACTAATTTGTGTTTACTTACATGGACTCAATCCAGGATATATGATGTGCGACTGTTGATAAGTGCAACCAGGTATGTTTAATCAAAGCCAGTATATTAATGCCAAAATGTGTCTTTCCAAAATTAATTTCTATATGTGCAATATACTCCAATTCCATGTTTAGTCACGCTAGATCTTTGAAGTTATTGTGTAGGGAATCTTTGAAATGTCTCTAGCTATAGGCCACGCCAGACATATAGATACAGCTAGGTCCCAGACAAACCAAAGCTGTAGGGTTATCGAGTCACACCTGAAAGTTAGACTCGTAATTTCAAAAATCTAAACGACCAAATTTGTCATTCGTTACAAGTTTTTAATGTGCACAGTTTGGTACAAAATTGAAAGTATTGTCTTGGACTTTGAATTCAGATTAGGGATTTTCTTGGGTTAACCACCCACACACATGTATATTGTATGTCAGTATTAAGTAATTAACAGCACAGCGGTATTCAGCATTTCAGAATTTTGATGTCGGAATTAAGGATTATTATTTTCCTTGGGCATAGCACCCATAACATATGGGCAAGCTCCGTTAAAGACACGGGAAGAGCACCCATTGTACTTAAAAGGGCAAACGTACCCACAAGTAACGTTTGAGTCGCGCGGTAAAGTTAGACTCCTGGTTTCAAATTTCTTTATGTGAAATATTTGCTGAGATGTTTAATTTGTACTTTTTATGACATTACTCATTATCATTATTCAGTACTGAGTCGCACCGCCAAACCAGACTCCTGAATTCAAAGAACCTCAATAATATATTTATTGAATCTGTCCAAAGCGGTAATTAACTCGTAGTGAATTTGCACATTACAAAGATCACTTTCAAACTGGCACTTGATCAAATTGGCTAGATGATCACTTTCATACCGTCATTGCATAGGTATATTTGTTGCACAAAAATTTCAACGATATCATGAATTCATCTAACTGATTTTGTTCACATTTTGCACTATTGTTTCCGTTGGTGAAAAAGTTCACACATATCAATTTGGACTTGTCAAAGCTTGGGGTCCAAGCTTCACGGAACGGAGGGAAGTTGTCATAGTGACTGATTTATAACTACCATTGTCTGCAGTACATTTGACTTCAAGCGCAATTTACCCTGTAGCCATGTCTCCACAACTTAATTGTCATTACGTTTTAGGCGCTAATCCCCGTTGTTAATCCTCACCAACATTTCATTGTATTTTGACTGTCAGTCAGCCTGGACTACCATATTACTTCCCTTTAACTACTGCTTTTTATAGTATGGCATTTATTGCCCTAATTGATCATCCCATGAACTGTGTTTGTTAATCACGCCCACATGTCAAAAGCAACGTCGTTGTCTCTTTGTCTGTCCATTGTTGTTCATTACTATATATGTGCTACCATTACACAGTTACTACGGTGTTAGTCAGGCTTGGTATTCCGAGTGCTGGCATAGGGACGACCTCGAGCAGGATATGCTGCTCGTAGGAAACGCCCTGAGGTGAGCTGGAGCTCCGCTCACCTCTTGTACGCCTGAGCTGGAAAATCCGCTCATTGCTGTGTTTGTGTTGTCAGAGCAGGTATTCCGCTCATTGTGCAATTGTTGTTAGTAGTATAGTCTAAGTCCGCAGAAGGTAGTTTTGGTTGATCCGGTTGATCCAGGCGGATGCGAAGGTGATTGGTTGATCCAAGTCACGTGATCGGATAGGATGACTCATGCATCAACAGCGCGTTACAGGTGAGGGGGAATGAAAGGTGTGTGTTTATAAGACAGAAAAGAATTCATAAGAAAACAAAAGTAAAAGGTTATGAATAGAGCTATGTGTATAGCGTGCTGCCTTGAATAGACACACCGTACCCGTCAGCCCAGTTTGAATTAAGCGCGCTTAACAACTGACGTGGCCTCGTCGTTTAACCCGCGCTCGCTAGAGCGTGCGACCTGGTTTTGATGAATGCAGGGTGTGTGTTGAAAGTACAAGTACCACAATGGAGACGGGTTAAGTCAACACGATATACGTCGGGTAATGTAGGAAAAAAAACTGTACGTCTAGCTGGAACAGATCCATCTTATACGGTCTACACGTTGTACACCACGAACGTTAGACAACCTATATAGAAAAAAATACATAGAGACAAAATAGATAAGACTACGCAATCAGTAAGCTAGCAGTGTCGTTTAATTACATTTAGCGCGCAAGAACGAGGTAGTCACGTCACCCTGCATTGACTATAACGCTGAAGGCAGCCGGATTTCGAATCACCCCGCGCTGCGTACTATTGTGAACCATTTGTATAGAGGGCGTTCACTTATTCAGCCCTATCCCGACTAGCGTAGTTCATGTTTCAACGCTAGCGTTTCCATTTAACGCGATGACAAATAAACCGTACGGTTTGAGTTTTAACCGTGTATCATGATGTGCACAGTTTTACTTCAGAACGTGCTATTTTGACAATTGATAGTTAGAACCATGTCTATGTTCAATAGAAAACTGATGAGTACATGTAGCAGTGTGACGGCACGAAGCTAGGTTTGTTGGGAAAGTGATGGAAGCCATCTATAGGACATTTTCATGTTTACAATACTCACCCTTAATTCGAAGAGAGAACAGAGTTTATCATGGAAAATTGTTTGACGAGGAAAATGTTTTATTGGAAATATATGTCGAAGTAGGTTTATTCATAGCTAATGTATAGCAGAGAGACTAAGCGACCGACCGCCCATAACAATGTCAACATACCCCGGCCTTACAATTAATGTCAACATACCAGCCTCGCCTGAAGCTTCCCATTCATAAATGGTGTGATCAGTGTCCCGTATTTATGATATGTCAGGGAAGATGTGTTGTACATTTGTTATTTTAAAAGGGAGTTATTTCAGAGAGGATATATATGGGTATTCCCCCTCATTAAACCTTTCTTTCGTTGGTGTCTATTAAACGTATCCGGTATTTAATACATTTGAATGATGTAGGAATGTATGTGCGTGTAGATGTTGTACCAATATCCGACCACGAATGTATGACACCTTTCTATAGATCAATTACGGTTCTAACCACGACACGCAACATGACTATGAGCGTGGTTAGCAGTTCATATTTTTTAAACACATCGTAAATGACAGATTTCTGATGAATGAACTCGCCCGCACACATGTCTATAGGGTTATGTTCGCCCGAACTGTAAACAGTGACACATTGATAACAGGAAGGGTGTGTGGAATGCACTCGTCCTTGTAAGGGTAAAATACGCGTTTAAACGCACCATTTAAATGATGACGACATTACTTTTTAGATGTATTGGTATCAGTGAGTGAGTGAATTTAGTTTTACGCCACACTCGGCATTATTCAAGCTCTAGGACGGTGGTCTGTCAATAAACGAGCTTGGACCAGACAATCCAGTGATCAACAGCATGAGCAGCGATCTGTGCAACTAGGAACCGATGGCACGTGTCATCCGAGTCGGCGAGACTGACCAACCGATCCCCGCCAGTCGCCGATAAGGATGGGTTACTGAAGGTCCATTCTATAACCCAGGACCTTCACGGGTGTAGTATGACGAAGACTATATACTAATATGATCGCTTTTTGAACATACTCACAAGTGTGCTGTGAAGAAAAGAGTGTCTTCCAATATTCCCTGCACGTGTAAGACAGTATAAACTCTACAGTAGTGTAGCCCGACAAACAGTTTTACTCTCGCCAGCAAACGGATTGGACGTGAACAACATGAAGAAAGCATCAGAGATTAGACTTGACCCTAGAGATATATTTAGGAAGACTACGTTGAGAAAATCACAACAGAGAAAGAAACCACAAGCAGCCAAGAAGTCGACGCTGAAGACAAAGAAGCGACAGGTAACACCTAAAATGAAAACGATGACAACCAAACAGGGATCGAAGACAACAACCCAACCCGTGAAAATACAACATGTGTCGGAGGTGAAGGCTGTGGTGGAACGGGCACTTGCTGCCTTGAAGCGTCAACAGAGTCAAGGGTATAAAAGAAAGCTTCATACCCTCTAATCGCACACCGTATTGGATCACCATGGGGGTTGCCACCTGTCCGGACTGTGAAAAAATGTTTTCAAGGAGAGATGTCATGTTACGACACAGGAGAAATAAACATAGCATACCGCCGCTGTTACAAGCCCACCCGCCGCCGCAAGTCCATTCGCCATTACAAGCCCACCCGCTAACGCCGCCGCCGCAAGTCCACCCACCGCCGCCGCTGCGTCAAGCCAACCCGCCGTTACAAGCACATCCGCCGCCGCCGCCGCCATCGCAAGTCCACTCGTGGCTGCCTCATTTACCATGTATATCTGATCTTCGAGAACAATTCAAGTTCCTGATTCCCTCAAATGCTATCGTTGTGGGACCCAGTGGTTGTGGAAAGTCTGTGTTTACCTCTCATGTACTCCGGCATGGCCTGATTCAACCCCAACCTACCCGCATCGTTTGGTGTTATACTCAATGGCAGCCATTATATCAGGACCTCGGTGAGCAGCTGCCTCAGCTGACCTTTGTCAAAGGAATTCCCTACGATATCTTGGACGAGGATTACTTTGATGCTCGTCAACAGAACGTGTTGGTCCTGGATGATTTCCTGGCCGAAGCAAAGCACGACAAGCGTATTTCGCGTCTGTTTACTCAAACCTCACATCACAAGAATGTATTGATCTTTCTCTTGATACAAAATCTGTTTCCGAGAGGTAAGGAATCGAGAGACATTGCTTTGAACGCGCATTATGTCACCCTGTTTCATTCCCCCATAGATAAACAGCAAATCAAACTCTTCGCTCGTAGAATTTTCCCCGAACATATGGATCACTTTATGGCTATGTATGAAAAGGTTGCTGAAACTCCCTATGGGCAACTCACCATCGATCTAAAACCTACCACCAAAGATAAGGATCGACTGCATGTTAACCTCATAAATGAGGAAAACAGGAGAACAACAGCACAGTATGAACCTGATCTGCGTAGGGAGAAGTTGACTACGACAGAATCTCTGGATAGTCCTCTGACACAAGAAGAGAGATTGCCCCAACATCAGCTCACTCCAATTGAAACCGATTCAGACACGAGTAGTGAGACATCATTGACTATGGCCATGGCTTGCGCAGATTGCGGGGTGCTGATAGATAACATGCACGATCTACAGCGACATATCAAACACTGGTGTCCGGCCAATAGCCTTCAACCTAAGAGAAAGCGTGCCAGACTCGAGAGTGATGACGATGACAGTGACTTTGACGACCTAGCCTCTTCCCAGAAAGGCAGTGGTCTTGCCGTCAAACCTCCACGTGGGAAGTCAACATTCACTAATATGGAAGCCGAGGAGTGGCAAAATGTAGGCTTACAACGCATCTGGAAACAGGTGTACGATACGTTTCATGACAAGATGAAACTGCAGAAAAAACAGTACGAGCGACAGGGACGAACGCAAGAATGGATTGAGAGAAGATTGAAACTGAGGTGGGAGGATCTAGTGCGTAGTACTCTCAACTATGCGATGGAATATACCACGTACTTTAAAGAGGCACCTCTGTTTCAAAACATGCTATACAACCTGGGAGACATGAATCCTTCCACGGAACAATCCGTTCTCAAAAATAAAATCAAACTCCTCCTAAAACCCAAGATGAAAGAGATCCTGCCTTTGATGGATATGCCGGAAATAGAAAGTGAGACTGAATCTGATAGCGTTGCAGAGGATAACGACGGTGATGACGAGGAGGAGGATGATGATCGTGAGCAGAACGATTAGGCATAAATACCCATCACTACTATATCAGTCTAACAGTCAGAAGAGAATGCCAAGTCAACGCCACGCGTCTAGTTTGATTCATATTTTGAAAACACCTCGTAAACTGAGGCGTTTGAACGATAAGAAACGCCGAATTTCCCTCTACGTGAGAGGAATGGTGAAACTGGGACCTCCTGGACGGAAATCGTTACAAGCAATGGATAAAGCATAGACTATAGACAACCATTCAACCTTAAAACAGCGTAGAAAAGGAAACATTCAACAGTGCGAAATGTGTTTCAAAACATGGACTCGCTATTTAAACAATAGGGCCTTCGAGCAGCAGCAGCATGTGTATATGAGTGACTAAATAATGTTCCAGAGTGAATACTATTGTCCATTCGTATATCACGGCTTTGTATGGAACCGATTGGCTCGAATCAATAAATGATACGAATGAATTGTTTGTTTGTTTTTTCTCATTTTTTTTTGGCATATTAGTATATAGTCTTCGTCATACTACACCCGTGAAGGTCCCGGGTTATAGAATGGACCTTCAGTAACCCATGCTTATCGGCGACTGGCGGGGATCGGTTGGTCAGTCTCGCCGACTCGGATGACACGTGCCATCGGTTCCTAGTTGCACAGATCGCTGCTCATGCTGTTGATCACTGGATTGTCTGGTCCAAGCTCGTTTATTGACAGACCACCGTCCTAGAGCTTGAATAATGCCGAGTGTGGCGTAAAACTAAATTCACTCACTCACTGATACCAATACATCTAAAAAGTAATGTCGTCATCATTTAAATGGTGCGTTTAAACGCGTATTTTACCCTTACAAGGACGAGTGCATTCCACACACCCTTCCTGTTATCAATGTGTCACTGTTTACAGTTCGGGCGAACATAACCCTATAGACATGTGTGCGGGCGAGTTCATTCATCAGAAATCTGTCATTTACGATGTGTTTAAAAAATATGAACTGCTAACCACGCTCATAGTCATGTTGCGTGTCGTGGTTAGAACCGTAATTGATCTATAGAAAGGTGTCATACATTCGTGGTCGGATATTGGTACAACATCTACACGCACATACATTCCTACATCATTCAAATGTATTAAATACCGGATACGTTTAATAGACACCAACGAAAGAAAGGTTTAATGAGGGGGAATACCCATATATATCCTCTCTGAAATAACTCCCTTTTAAAATAACAAATGTACAACACATCTTCCCTGACATATCATAAATACGGGACACTGATCACACCATTTATGAATGGGAAGCTTCAGGCGAGGCTGGTATGTTGACATTAATTGTAAGGCCGGGGTATGTTGACATTGTTATGGGCGGTCGGTCGCTTAGTCTCTCTGCTATACATTAGCTATGAATAAACCTACTTCGACATATATTTCCAATAAAACATTTTCCTCGTCAAACAATTTTCCATGATAAACTCTGTTCTCTCTTCGAATTAAGGGTGAGTATTGTAAACATGAAAATGTCCTATAGATGGCTTCCATCACTTTCCCAACAAACCTAGCTTCGTGCCGTCACACTGCTACATGTACTCATCAGTTTTCTATTGAACATAGACATGGTTCTAACTATCAATTGTCAAAATAGCACGTTCTGAAGTAAAACTGTGCACATCATGATACACGGTTAAAACTCAAACCGTACGGTTTATTTGTCATCGCGTTAAATGGAAACGCTAGCGTTGAAACATGAACTACGCTAGTCGGGATAGGGCTGAATAAGTGAACGCCCTCTATACAAATGGTTCACAATAGTACGCAGCGCGGGGTGATTCGAAATCCGGCTGCCTTCAGCGTTATAGTCAATGCAGGGTGACGTGACTACCTCGTTCTTGCGCGCTAAATGTAATTAAACGACACTGCTAGCTTACTGATTGCGTAGTCTTATCTATTTTGTCTCTATGTATTTTTTTCTATATAGGTTGTCTAACGTTCGTGGTGTACAACGTGTAGACCGTATAAGATGGATCTGTTCCAGCTAGACGTACAGTTTTTTTTCCTACATTACCCGACGTATATCGTGTTGACTTAACCCGTCTCCATTGTGGTACTTGTACTTTCAACACACACCCTGCATTCATCAAAACCAGGTCGCACGCTCTAGCGAGCGCGGGTTAAACGACGAGGCCACGTCAGTTGTTAAGCGCGCTTAATTCAAACTGGGCTGACGGGTACGGTGTGTCTATTCAAGGCAGCACGCTATACACATAGCTCTATTCATAACCTTTTACTTTTGTTTTCTTATGAATTCTTTTCTGTCTTATAAACACACACCTTTCATTCCCCCTCACCTGTAACGCGCTGTTGATGCATGAGTCATCCTATCCGATCACGTGACTTGGATCAACCAATCACCTTCGCATCCGCCTGGATCAACCGGATCAACCAAAACTACCTTCTGCGGACTTAGACTATACTACTGTTGTTTATTGTTTACATGTTGTGCATAAAGCGTTCCGGGACAGTGATGTCGATTTTGTCCTTTATTCCCCCAAGAGCTAATTCCCCGTCAACATGCACGTTGACAATGCCGAGACTCAGCGCTGCCGATCGGAACATCGCCATAGGACGTATCCAAGGAGGGGAATCGCAGTCTTCTGTTGCACGCCACTTCAACGTCTACCACAGCACCATTTGTCGCCTTTGGGACAGATACACACAGCTCAATTCCACTGCAGACCGTCCGAGAACCGGCCGACCAAGAGTTACCATCCCTGCACAGAATCGCTACATTCGACTGTTCCACCTACGAGACTGCAAGACGCATCCCTGGTTTGAGGAGGATATCGGACCAGATTTTCAGGAACCATTTTCGCGAGGCTGGAATCGGACACAGAAGACCAGTTATCGTCCCTGTTTTGCAACAGGTTCATCGACAGCGACGCTTGCTATGGTACCATACCTTACACCCTTGGAATTTGAGAAACTGGAGACGAGTGTGGTTTAGCGAAGAATCACGATTTCTTCTTCACCGGCGAGATGGAAGACAACGTGTTTATCGTCGTCGAAATGAGCGTTGTGCCCCACATTTTGTACGTGAATTCCACAATTTCGGTGGCATTAGTGTCATGGTGTGGGGCACCATATCCTACACCAGGAGATCTGACTTCGTTGTGGTTCAGGGACATTTGACAGCAAATCGGTCCATGAATCAAATTCTTCGGCCTCACCTTCTTCCAATCATTGACCGTCAGAGGGAGCTGTTTCAACAGGACAACGATCCATGACACACAGCTCGTGTTGCGGTAGACTACCTTCATAATGCCAATATCAACGACTTGCCCTGTCCGTCGAGATCTCCAGATCTCAACCCAATCGAACACCTCTGGGATAAACTCGATCGACGTGTACGTCAACGTCGAAACACGCCGCAGACAATCCCACACCTGGTCAACGCGTAACAAGCAGAAAGGCGCAGAATTCCCAAGACAGAATTCGTACACTTATCCAGTCAGCGCCGAGGAGATGCAGAGCCGTGTTGCTGCCCGGGGCCGTCACACGAGATACTGAGATCAGCGCAACCTTGTGGCCTTATGTGACACGACAGTGAACAGTTTTCAATGCTTTTATACGACAACATGTGACTATCAAGCTCCAAAATTTCATCTTTGTAACTATGATAATAAGTTAAATATATCGACTTTATTAAGTACAATAAATTTACTAAAAATCTACCTGTGCGTTTCTTTTTTTGAAGTGTGTATTTTGGTAAAGACACGTTTCTTTCAAGTCTTAAACAACTGCACTCGAACATATAGTGATATTTATCTCCCACTGTACCCGAGTCACACATCGGGAAGAGTCTGTCAGTGAAAGGAACATTCTGCCAACGACCCGTTTCTACGGGCAAAATTGTATTACTTGTACGAAATTCTAAAATAACTTGGGATATTTTACGTGGTAACAATGTATAAATTTCAAAGTGAAAGTCGGGTTTAATACAAGTATATACCTTTCCTTGTGAAGATAAGGATTAATCATGATGCCAACTTTGTAAAAAGTGGTCTTTTCACCTATTTTGTATTGGTACAACTTGGTTAGTCCCAATATATGATGAGCCACCTTCATGAAGAGTATCTTTTAAAAAAGCAATCCAGTGTTGTTTATACTGGTTGTTTATAATTTTGGGGAACAAAGATTGAAATACAATAACAGATCACTCATTTTGGTTTTCGGAAGTTAATATTTTACACCAATATGATAGAACTCGTTTCTTTATCCGTCTATCCAAAGGAAAGCGTCCTGTTTCCTCATAAACTTCTTATGAACCATTTCTAAAGGATTGATTTTGGCATTTCCCCACACTTCGCAACTATATAGCATTCTTTGAAGAATCGTGTTGTCAAATGCCTTAAACAAACAATCAAGAGGTATATATCAATTTCTTGCTTTAACTAATAACCAATAGACAGCCAATGAGATCAAGAGGCAATCCAGATGTCCATTGTGGTTGATGATGTGATTATAGCACAGTAGAGTACACACTAGGTAGGTAGATATCTTGATCTCTGTTAATGGCTGGCTTCTTTCTTCGATCCCATTGCTTTCTTGAAGTTTTATCTTTTTCCAATGACAGATGTTGGTATGCAGAGTCTTGGTTTTTGGCCAGGAAATGTGGTGATGAGATGTTCCGTCATCTGCAATTCAGACCGTCTCAGCAAAGAAATTCAGCATCTTAAACACGCCTATATTACTCTCGATGGAAACCCCTAACACCTGGTGGAGCAAACCATACGGAAACCCAAGACATTGAGGAAAGATCGACAGTTCAGCGTTGTTCTTGTGTGATCAGTAGGTTAATGACGGGACCAGTCAGAACAACGGCGTCTCGAGAACATAAACAGGGTGCTTGTTAGACAGCCCCAAGTTCTATGTTAATCTGTGTGAATTGGGAGTAGCGTGTATAACACTTATACAGCCGCTATCATTTGTATGGAGACGGAATATCGGCCAGAAATAAACCTCGTAATGTCTCAATAATGAAACAGACACGTTATGCTGTTACAATAAACTGAAATAATAACGCCCGTTAAAACAAAGAGTCTTTATTTAGCGGCTGGCGAGCACACGCCGTGATTCATCGCAGTCCAGGCGCGTCTGCTACAGGCGGGGTTGTATACTACTGACTTGACAACTAACTATATATGTATGCCAGTTCAGGTGTCTACTGTGTTAATAAAATGTGAGTTCAGTCAAATTGGAATCGCCGTTAAAAATAAAATAGTTTTCATTATATTGATGCATAACCTTCTTAAAATAGATGCTATTAGTTTAATGACTGATGTAGATCTAGCAATCCACACCCCCCCCCCCCCCCCCCCCCCGAGTCTCTTCATTGTGTTACTCCACATATATCTCAAAATGTACCTTTAAAATGGTGCACTTCACAGTTCAATTTGATTATCTTTGGTGATTGTTTGTAATTATCTTTGAGATCTGAAACGTATCTCTAGTGAGAGAGGCTGTAAGATTCTACATTTTTAGTTCAGTTTAATGATATTTTGTGGGTAATGAAATCTGAAACTTCCAGCTAGTGATTGAGTAAGTAAGTTCTCCTTCAAAATATAGACTGAGGCGAAAATGTTTAAGAGCAATCACATTAGACACGAACAAACCATACATTGGTGTATATGTGCCTAGGTGCTGTCGGGTCCAGACGAACAGTCTGTCATATTCACGAAACGGATTCTACATCGTATACACTTTGTGATTGCGAATTTCTCCCACCTCGCAAAACAAAATATGTTATATTTAAAAACAACTTTGCATAGGATTCCGGGTTTTTTATCGCTGGGTGTATCGTTCAAGAAATAAATAAATAGAAGTCCGATTTTGAATAAAACTAGTTGTAGGGTGGCTAGGACCAAGAACACCAGTGCTATGGCGGCCAACCAGTGCCACTTCTTACCCACTGAAAACTAACGGGAGTACTTTCGAAACGAAGACAAAACAAGAATAATAAGTGGGTGAGTACTCACAGCTAGCATATGTGTAAAGTATATTGTACATTTAAGCAGCTGATGTAGCTAAAGCCAAATAATCGAGCCACGCAAGACTGACATTCCGAGCAAGCTTACAGAACCTGTAAAAGTCTCGTGTTATTACCGTTATTCGTGTCAAAAGTCATTTAAAGGGAGGTAACCACCGCGACTGCCAATGAGCCATGTTGTTGGGAGTGGGCGGGGTCATGGTAGACGTACTTGTGTTTTGTTTTTTAGTTGACATGTGATGGCGGTCACATGTCGTTTTAGTCAACCTGTTCTTAGGGAAAGACTTCAGATGAAACTAACTATTTCGTCTTTGCATCATGTTTTCAAATGGATGGTTTAATTGTCCACTCCTCAACAAGATGATAGGACTTGAAGTAAAACCAGAAACGTTGATTGACTGGACCATGCATGATGCATCAAGGATTAATAGCTTAATACAAAGCAGATGAACAGATGTTGCAAATTAATAAATGCATTATCACAAATATATGTCTAAAACTATAAGTCTTATCAAGCACATAACCCACAGAATATGGCAGATTTATCCTACTGAACTCACTGCCCATGTATTCCCCATGTCTGTATCAGGTAGATAGACTGTGCACTAGTTGTCTGAAGCTGGGATCCTCACTGATGCTTCAGCTGAGCTGGACCAGTGCCAGCAGGGTTGAGGATGGGGAATCAGGTTGCAAGGGCTATTTTCGTCACTACTGCCTGCATTACTACCTACATACATACACCAGATTGAGGCTGGTAGATAATTGGGTTATTACCCAGTGGGAATATATGGCTTGTGTTGATATTAGGTAGTAAGTCCTCGATGGAGTTACACATGGCTACACATAGGAACATTGTTGTACAAGTTACATGTCTTTGACATAGGAGCTCTCACAAGCCCAGAGCCATGCAGGATACAGGAGATGGCAGGGGATTGCTGCTAGTTCTGGCTATCGATATAGGTTATAGAGATCGATCATTGCTAACTAAATATCAAGTAATTATCGATAAAAGTCGAAGAAATAAGTATAAACTATTATGCAAGAAAGTCCTGAAAGAAATCAACATATTTCACTCCAGTGACACACTTATGCATAGATTACTTTGTGGACATTTCACAAAAACAGTTGCTTTCCGTCTTCAACAATTGACATTATTGACAATAACAAGTCTGTTTAGGTAAATGTAAACTTTATTTCATCACAATGTTGATATAAGTTATTATCGAGGACAGAAATTTCATGTCGATGGTTAATATTTCTTCCCATCGACGATAGTTACGATTATCAATCTTTTTAACCAGGCATAGTTGCTGCACCCTAGGTACCTGTCTGAATGCAGGCTTCCGTTAGTCAGCAGTAGGCAACATTGCAGGAAGATTGACTAGATCACATTTCTACATGTGTTATATCAAGTCTGATTAACAAACCTGCTACGTTCACGTTATGTCAAAACAACCAAACATATATGTAAGACAACCTTCTCTTATATGCTTGGAGACATTTAAATATGTTATTAGTTTGGCTTATTATGGTTGTTAAATATACAGCATTTGAATGATGCATCCGCTGCTGGATTGGATATTGTTAACTTGAGGCTACTATTAAGTATTTTTCAGCCATTTACGTCAATGTTGGAAACAAAAAGAAAAAAGCCTGTGAACGTTGAGTGATTTTCTTTTTAATAAGCACATTATCATGTTTTGATTCAAACCCTACAGAGAGCACCAGTTTTGAGTGACATTGTACAAAATTAGTGACACACATACCTTCTGTCAGCTGACAGTTGCATGTAGAGTTCGCAGCAGTCAGTGTTTTTTAGACCCACCCAGTAGACCCGCCCTGTTACCCAACAAGTAGACCCACCCAGTAGACCCACTAATTAGGCCCACCTAGAAGATCAGCCCTGTAGACCCACCCAGTAGACCCACCAGTAGACCCACTAATTAGGCCCACTAATTAGACCCACCTAGAAGATCAGCCCTGTAGACCCACCCAGTAGACCCACCCAGTAGGCCTGTCAAGTAGATCCACTCAGTAGACCCATCAAGTAGACCTACCCAGTAAACCAGCCCAGTAGACCGACCAAGTAGACCTGTCAAGTAGACTGACTCAGAAGACCCATCAAGTAGACCCACCCAGTAGACTTGTCAAGTAGACCCCTCAAGTAGACCAATCAAGTAGACCAAGCCAGTAAATCTAACCAGTAGACCTACCCAATAGACCCACCCAGTAGACCTACCCAGTAGATCAACTCAGTAGACCCACCCTGTAGACATGCCCAGTTGACCCGCCAAATAGACCCACCCATTAGACCCACCCTGTAGACCCACCCAGTAGTCAGGTGGCCCTGCCCGTTATATATATGACGCATAGCAAATGTACCTCTGAAAACAGAACACAGAAAGTTTATCACCTGATTGAATTGTGGGTGGAAAGAAAGTTATTGTGATATTTAAACAAGAAACCCTAGCAGCCAACTGAAGGTTATTATGTCGTCACATGTGACAGTGAGTTAGTAGCACTACCTAAATGGAGACACTCCATGCCTCTGGCTGTGGAGTTATGTAGGGCAGAATTAGCAGAAGGATCTGAGCCAGAAGGCAGTCAGCAGTTAGCATATTTGTAGATGGTCTTGTTTCGACGCCTCAATAAATCATTATGTTGTGGGCGGTCAAGCTTTTCACTTTTAAGTTTATGAGCCTGTACTGGACTTTTTGTCTTTCCGGATATTGTTGTGGAAAATGTGGATGATAAGATATATTTGCGATTTATATATTGCACTTTAGGGTAGTATAAGTAATTGAGTTATATATTTGCACTATATAGGGTAGTATAAGTATTTGGGTTATATATTGCACTATATAGGGTAGTATAAGTATTTGAGTTATATATTGCACTATATAGGGTAGTATAAGTATTTGAGTTATATATTGCACTATATAGGGTAGTATAAGTATTTGAGTATGATATTGCACTATATAGGGTTGTTTAAGTATTTGAGTTATATATGTCACTATATAGGGTAGTATAAGTATTTGAGTATGATATTGCACTATATAGGGTAGTATAAGTATTTGAGTATGATATTGCACTATATAGGGTAGTATAAGTATTTGAGTATGCTATTGCACTATATAGGGTAGTATAAGTATTTGAGTATGATATTGCACTATATAGGGTAGTATAAGTATTTGAGTATGATATTGCACTATATAGGGTAGTATAAGTATTTGAGTATGATATTGCACTATATAGGGTAGTATAAGTATTTGAGTATGATATTGCACTATATAGGGTAGTATAAGTATTTGAGTATGAAATTGCACTATATAGTGTAGTATAAGTATTTGAGTATGATATTGCACTATATAGGGTAGTATAAGTATTTGAGTATGATATTGCACTATATAGGGTAGTATAAGTATTTGAGTATGATATTGCACTATATAGGGTAGTTTAAGTATTTGAGTATGATATTGCACTATATAGGGTAGTATAAGTGTTGTGCATGTTAGGTATGATTACATTGTAAGTGCGCCAATGCACACGTGCAGTGACGTCACTTTAGGTGTGACGTCATTATGTTGTTGTAACCTAGGCAGCTGTGTGAGGCAACGCCAGTTCTACATTAAACAGTGATTGAGCCAACTACGGTTTTGTTATGTATTGAAGATTTGATGTTCCTCCAATGTGCGGGTCGGACAAATAACATAATACATACACAACAGTGGCGACGAGGATAAAACTTTCTATACGTGATTACATTCAGTGCTTTTCCATAATGGCAGGCGTCATTGGAGATGTTGGACAGTTCGATGAAAGTTTACAAGATTGGATGTCATATTCTGAAAGAGTGAGTTTATATTTCGATGCTAATGACATTCCAAATGAACGAAGAGTTTCCGGGTTTCTTTCCATGATTGGTGCAAAAACTTACAATGTTCTCAAATCGTTGGTTTCTCCTGATTTGCCTCGTACACGTACTTTGGAACAATTATTCACTGTTTTACGTGATCATTACATGCCTAGACCAAGTGTTATTGCTGAAAGATACAGATTTCACAAGAGAATGCAGACCGAAAACGAAACTGTTTCACAATATGTTGTTGTTTTGAAAGGACTGGCTAGATTTTGTGACTTCGGCGCTACACTGAATGAATGTTTAAGAGATCAGTTAGTTCTTGGACTGAAAAGTGTAAATGTTCAAAGAAAATTGCTTGCAGAATTAGAATTGACACTAGAACGTGCAGTTTCAATTGCAAATTCATTGGAATTAGCTGCGAAAGATTCAGAAGAATTGTGCCGCAACGGATTACCGAAGAAACAATCACAGTCAGAGGTGTTTTCTTTCAACAACAGAAGATCTAATGCAAGGTATGAACATTATTGTTATAGATGTGGAAAGCCTTCGCATTTAGCTGATACTTGTAATTACAAAGATACAGTTTGCTCATTCTGTCAAAAGAAAGGCCATATTCAGGAGGTATGCAAAGCGAAGAAATGGAGTCAAAGGTCAGGTCAAAGTTCAACATCCGGGTTTCGTCAACCAGGAAGTGCTAGCTCCAGCAATGTAAACAGAAACGGTAGGCGTCAAACTTTTCGTGTAAATGCTATCAATGAAGAACATTGTTCAACCCATGAATATGAAGATGACATTCTAGATGATTTAGGTGACTGTCTAAATCATTTGCTCGCTATTCACGGTGCTGCAGATGTCATATGGGTGACAGTGAATGTAAATGGACATGATCTAAAGATGGAGTTAGATACTGGCTCAAGAAGTTCTATCATTACTGAAGGCGTTTACAGAAAGAACTTTTCAGAATGCAGCTTACAAGAATCGCCAATCCCAATGAGAACATACACAGGTGAGCTTGTCACAAATCTTGGTATCATACATGTTGACGTTCGTGATGGTGAAAGAGTAAACCAGTTACCACTACATGTCGTGCAGGGAAAAGGTCCTCCGTTACTGGGGAGGGCGTGGTTACCATACGTAAATATTGACTGGAAATCATTAGGAAATAATGTCAACATGTGTCACAAAATGTCAAGTGAAGATCAACTCAGTGAAATGTTTGTGAAATACTGTGATGTATTTTCTGATGGACCGGGTACAATTAATGGAATCAAAGCCCATTTAGAAGTGAAAGATGGCATGTCTCCTAAATACATGAAAGCTAGGCCTGTTCCTTATGCACTTCATGATAGAGTGAATGAAGAAATTTCAAGAATGGAGAAAAATGCCGTGATTATCAAAGTAGAACATTCTGAGTGGGCTACACCAATAGTTCCAGTGGTCAAACCTGACAAATCTGTCAGAATATGCGGCGATTTCAAATCTACTGTAAACCCAGCTTTAAATGTGAACCAGTATCCACAAAACAAGATTGAAGACATGTTTGCTCAACTTGCCGGAGGTCAGAAATTCTCAAAGATTGATCTTGCTCATGCTTATCAACAAATGGAGGTGGATTAAGACTCACAGAAACTACTCACCATCAATACTCCAAAAGGACTCTACAGGTACACAAGACTTGCTTTCGGCATTGCTTCAGCTCCCGCAATTTTTCAAGCTACTATGGACCAAATTCTTCAAGGTTTGCAGAAAGTATTATGTCATCAAGATGATATTCTAGTGACCGGTTCAAACGATGAAGAACACTTACAGAACTTGGATGCAGTTTTGTCAAGATTACAACAATTCGGCTTGAGAGTAAAACAAAGTAAGTGTAAATTCTTTGTAGACTCAGTCAAATATCTCGGTCATGTTATTGACAAAGAAGGACTTCATACTTCAGAAGATAAGGTGAAAGCTATCATCAGTGCTCCAAGACCTGAAAATGTGACACAACTACGTTCCTTTCTCGGTGGAGTCAACTACTATGGCAGATTCATCCAGAACCTTTCTACAATCGTTCACCCGTTAAACGAACTGTTGCAGAAAGACAAGAAATGGCTATGGTCAACTGAATGTGAGAAATCTTTCAAAATGTCTAAAGCAAAAATTGCAAGTTCCGATGTGTTGTGTCATTATGATCCATTGTTGCCAATAACATTGGCATGTGATGCATCCTCCTATGGCGTGGGTGCTGTGTTGTCTCATGAGATGAGTGATGGTACTGAACGACCGATTGCATTTGCTTCAAGAACACTGAACAAGGCTGAAAAGGGATATTCACAAATTGACAGAGAAGCCCTAGCAATTATATTTGGTGTGAAAAGATTTCATCAGTATGTGTATGGTAGGCATTTCACACTCGTGACAGATCATCAACCTCTCACTGCCCTGTTTGGTGAGGGACGGTCAGTACCATCATTAGTTGCTGCTCGTCTACAGAGATGGGCATTGATTCTCAGTGCATATGATTACAAAATTCAGTACAAATCTTCCTCTGCCAATGCAAATGCTGATGTGTTGTCTCGTTTACCTCTACCTGATACAACAAAATGTGTGAGTGATGATGTAGATTTGTTCTATGCAAGTCAGTTTGAACATCTGCCTTTTACAGCAGGTGATGTGAGAAATGAGACAAGGCGAGATCCTGTTCTTTCACAAGTGTACATGGCAGTGATGAACGGTTGGGATAAAGATCACAGTGAGAACAAAATAATGAAACCATTTCACTCAAGAAGATATGAGCTTTCTATTCAATTAGGATGTATTGTATGGGGAATGAGAGTAGTGATTCCTTCTAAACTCAGAAACGGTGTTCTAAATGAGTTACATGGTGGTCATTTTGGAATGGTGAAAATGAAATCAGTTGCTAGAAGTTATGTGTGGTGGCCTGGAGTAGATGCTGATATTGAAAGTACTGCAAGAATGTGTATTACATGCCAGAATCTTCAAAATGATCCAACAAAAGCTCCTGTTCATCATTGGTCATGGCCATCAAAACCATGGTGTCGCATTCATTTGGACTTTGCTGGTCCTTTCATGGGTCACATGTACCTCATTGTTGTAGATTCTCATTCCAAATGGTTAGAGGTGATTGTTATGAATTCAACTACTGCTGATGTGACAGTGAAAGTGATGAGAGGTTTGTTCGGGAAATATGGATTACCACTGCAAGTTGTTACAGATAATGGTCCACAATTTGTGTCAAATGAGTTTGAAACATTCTTGAGAAGTAATGGTGTAAAACACATCTTATCTGCTCCATATCATCCTGCTACAAACGGACTTGCTGAGAGAGCTGTTCAATCCTTCAAACAAGCTATGAAATCAACTAGAGGGGATGATGCAACATTACAGAAGAAGATTGATAGGTTTCTGCTAGCCTATCGTTCTAGTCCCCATTGCACAACTCAAGAAACTCCAGCAAAACTTTTTCTTGGAAGAGAACTAAGATGTAGACTTGACTTAATCAAGCCTAATCATGCTGATGTTGTTGCTACAAAACAGTCTTCTTCATTGTGTCAACCTGGCGACACAAGACAGCTAAATGACAATGATAAGGTGTGGGTGCGTGAGTACAACAAAGAAGACAAATGGACTGCTGGCAAGGTGATGACAAAATGTGGTGAAAGACATTATGATGTTGACATTGGCAATAGAACTGTCAAGCGTCATATTGATCAATTAAGGTGTAGAGATGCAACTAGTAACCATGGTAACGAGAACATGATTGTTCAAAGTGACTGTAGTGCAGGGACTGTAGAAAGTATCAGGGTCAACAAAGGCGACCCTATCGTAATACCTAGTGCATCACAGCAATGTGATGAACACCAGTGTGAAGACAGTGAGGTGACAATTGCAAATGTACCAGCAAAACAAACCGTGAGACGTTCAGAAAGAGTGAGAAAATCTCCCGATAGACTAACCCTGTGAGAACACAATGTGGAAACTGACAGTTTTGACAATTAAGTCATTGAATAAAGTATTCAGCAATGTGTAGCAGATATCATATATATATGAGTTTATCATTTGTGGTTGAAAGTTGTAACATTGTTAAATTTTAACTTTAGTCCTGTGTTCTGAATATTGTAAATGTATTGGTTAGAGAAGTAGAAAGTAATTTCTTTTAAGGGGGAGAAATGTTGTGCATGTTAGGTATGTTTACATTGTAAGTGCGCCAATGCGCACGTGCAGTGACGTCACTTTAGGTGTGACGTCATTATGTTGTTGTAACCTAGGCAGCTGTGTGAGGCAGCGCCAGTTCTACATTAAACAGTGATTGAGCCAACTACGGTTTTGTTATGTATTGAAGATTTGATGTTCCTCCAATGTGCGGGTCGGACAAATAACATAATACATACACAACAATAAGTATTTGAGTATGATATTGCACTATATAGGGTAGTATAAGTATTTGAGTATGATATTGCACTATATAGGGTAGTATAAGTATTTGAGTATGATATTGCACTATATAGGGTAGTATAAGTATTTGAGTATGATATTGCACTATATAGGGTAGTATAAGTATTTGAGTATGATATTGCACTATATAGGGTAGTATAAGTATTTGAGTATGATATTGCACTATATAGGGTAGTATAAGTATTTGAGTATGATATTGCACTATATAGGGTAGTATAAGTATTTGAGTATGATATTGCACTATATAGGGTAGTATAAGTATTTGAGTATGATATTGCACTATATAGGGTAGTATAAGTATTTGAGTATGATATTGCACTATATAGGGTAGTTTAAGTATTTGAGTATGATATTGCACTATATAGGGTAGTTTAAGTATTTCTCTCCTACTAGAGAACATACAGAAATGTCCATATGTCTCTATAACATACTGTCACCGTCTGCGGTATACAGACCGGAAGACAAACACCACACTAGCATCTAAATATATTGCAACTTCCTGATATCTGCTTAGATTAACTAGTACACACATTCCTGACGACTTATCACTGCCCAAATACAATGCAATGACCATCTACTGAATCTCAGCAGAAACAATGCAACACAGTTGCAATCATTGTTCAACAATAAAATACACTGCCATATAACAAAGTTGCATGAATGAAAGTTTGAATGCTTATCTAAGAGATATTCAGTTGTGTTTGTCTTCTTCAGGAAGGTTGTCTGTTGAGAATGCCGAGCGTGGACATTCCAGTGAGCCTGTCCGAGGCACTGGAGATCCGTGGGGCGCCGCTCCAGGAAGCAGAGGTCTGGGGAGTCCTCTGTCAGAGCGGCGAGGCCCTGCAAGACCTCTTCATCAGAGGTAGGTACAGCTGCACTCAGCTGCAGTACTTTATGCCTGTCATTGAGTTTGTTTGTTTGTTATTTAATGCCGCATTCGGCAATATTCTGTTATATGATGGCGGTCTGTAAATAATCGAGTCTGGACCAGACAATCCAGTGATTGATATCATAAGCATCAATCCACGCAATTGGGATTGATGACATCCATCAACTAAGTCAGCGAGTCTGACCACCCAATCCCATTAGTCACCTTTTACGGCAAGCATGGGTTGCTGAAGAGCTATTCTACCCAGTATTGTTTTACGCTGCTTTTAGCAATGTTCCAGCAAATATATCAAGGCGAGGGACACCAGAGATGGGCTTCACACATTGTACCCATGTCGGAAATCGAACCCGGGGCTTGGGCGTGACGAGCGAACCTTTAAACACTAGGCTATCCGACCACCCTTGAAAGTGTGAAAACAGTTTACAGAACTCAGGTTTTCTTGTTTGCTAACATTTTGAGTTCATTGTGCTCATTGAGACATGAACTGTGCTGTAAGACATGAACTGTGCTGTGAGACTTGAAATGTGCTGTTAGACATGATGATGAACTGTGCAGTGAGACATGAACTGTGTTGTGAGACATGATGATGAACTGTGCAGTAAGACATGAACTGTGCAGTGAGACATGAACTGTTCAGTGAGACATGAACTGTGCAGTGAGACATGAACTGTGCTGTGAGACATGATGATGAACTGTGCAGTGAGACATGAACTGTGCTGTGAGACATGATGATGAACTGTGCAGTAAGACATGAACTGTGCTGTGAGGCATGAACTGTTCAGTGAGACATGAACTGTGCAGTGAGACATGAACTGTGCAGTGAGACATGAACTGAGCTGTGAAACATAACTGTACTATGAGACATGAACTGTGCAATGAGAAATGAACTGTGCTGTAAGACATGAACTGTGCTGTGAGACATGAACTGTGCAGTGAGACATGATGATGAACTGTGCAGTAAGACATGTACTGTGCTGTGAGACATGAACTGTGCAGTGAGACATGAACTGTGCTGTGAGGCATGAACTGTGCTGTGAGACATGAACTGTGCTGAGAGACATGAACTGTGCAGTGAGACATGAACTGTGCAGTAAGACATGAACTGTGCTGTGAGACATGATGATGAACTGTGCAGTGAGACATGAACTGTGCTGTGAGACATGAACTGTGCTGTGAGACATGAACTGTGCAGTGAGACATGAACTGTGCTGTGAGACATGATGATGAACTGTGCAGTAAGACATGAACTGTGCAGTAAGACATCAACTGTGCTGTGAGTGAGACATGATACTGAACTGTGCAGTGAGACATGAACTGTGCAGTGAGACATGAACTGTGCTGTGAGACATGATGATGAACTGTGCAGTAAGACATGAACTGTGCAGTAAGACATGAACTGTGCTGTGAGACATGAACTGTGCAGTGAGACATGAACTGTGCTGTAAGACATGAACTGTGCAGTGAGACATGATGATGAACTGTGCAGTAAGACATGAACTGTGCAGTAAGACATGAACTGTGCAGTGAGACATGAACTGAGGTGTGAGACATGAACTGTGCTGTGAGACATGATGATGAACTGTGCAGTAAGACATGAACTGTGCAGTAAGACATGAACTGTGCTGTGAGACATGATGATGAACTGTGCAGTGAGACATGAACTGTGCTGTGAGACATGATGATGAACTGTGCAGTAAGACATGAACTGTGCTGTGAGACATGATGATGAACTGTGCAGTAAGACATGAACTGTGCAGTGAGACATGAACTGTTCAGTGAGACATGAACTGTGCAGTGAGACATGAACTGTGCTGTGAGACATGATGATGAACTGTGCAGTGAGACATGAACTGTGCTGTGAGACATGATGATGAACTGTGCAGTAAGACATGAACTGTGCTGTGAGGCATGAACTGTTCAGTGAGACATGAACTGTGCAGTGAGACATGAACTGTGCAGTGAGACATGAACTGAGCTGTGAAACATAACTGTACTATGAGACATGAACTGTGCAATGAGAAATGAACTGTGCTGTAAGACATGAACTGTGCTGTGAGACATGAACTGTGCAGTGAGACATGATGATGAACTGTGCAGTAAGACATGTACTGTGCTGTGAGACATGAACTGTGCAGTGAGACATGAACTGTGCTGTGAGGCATGAACTGTGCTGTGAGACATGAACTGTGCTGAGAGACATGAACTGTGCAGTGAGACATGAACTGTGCAGTAAGACATGAACTGTGCTGTGAGACATGATGATGAACTGTGCAGTGAGACATGAACTGTGCTGTGAGACATGAACTGTGCTGTGAGACATGAACTGTGCAGTGAGACATGAACTGTGCTGTGAGACATGATGATGAACTGTGCAGTAAGACATGAACTGTGCAGTAAGACATCAACTGTGCTGTGAGTGAGACATGATACTGAACTGTGCAGTGAGACATGAACTGTGCAGTGAGACATGAACTGTGCTGTGAGACATGATGATGAACTGTGCAGTAAGACATGAACTGTGCAGTAAGACATGAACTGTGCTGTGAGACATGAACTGTGCAGTGAGACATGAACTGTGCTGTAAGACATGAACTGTGCAGTGAGACATGATGATGAACTGTGCAGTAAGACATGAACTGTGCAGTAAGACATGAACTGTGCAGTGAGACATGAACTGAGGTGTGAGACATGAACTGTGCTGTGAGACATGATGATGAACTGTGCAGTAAGACATGAACTGTGCAGTAAGACATGAACTGTGCTGTGAGACATGATGATGAACTGTGCAGTGAGACATGAACTGTGCTGTGAGACATGATGATGAACTGTGCAGTAAGACATGAACTGTGCAGTAAGACATGAATTGAGCTGTGAAATATAACTGTACAATGAGACATGAACTGTTCAGTGAGACATGAACTGAGCTGTGAAACATAACTGTACTATGAGACATGAACTGTGCAGTGAGACATGAACTGTGCTGTGAGACATGAACTGAGCTGTGAAACATAACTGTACTATGAGACATGAACTGTGCAGTGAGACATGAACTGTTCAGTGAGACATGAACTGTGCAGTAAGACATGAACTGTTCAGTGAGACATGAACTGTGCAGTGAGACATGAACTGTTCAGTGAGACATGAACTGTGCTGAGAGACATGAACTGTTCAGTGAGACATGAACTGTGCAGTGAGACATGAACTGAGCTGTGAAACATAACTGTACTATGAGACATGAACTGTGCATTGAGACATGGACTGTGCAGTGAGACATGAACTGTGCAGTGAGACATGAACTGAGCTGTGAAACATAACTGTACTATGAGACATGAACTGTGCAGTGAGACATGAACTGTGCAGTGAGACATGAACTGTGCAGTAAGACATGAACTGTGCTGTGAGACATGAACTGTGCTCATTGAGACATGAACTGAGCTGTGAGAAATGAACTGTGCTGTGAGACATGATGATGAACTGTGCAGTGAGACATGAACTGTTCAGTGAGACATGAACTGTGCTGTGAGACATGAACCTTACAGTTAGAGCTATACAGTTTTGACAGCTATCTTGAGTTGAATAAAATGTCAAACTGTATAACAGGAAACTATTTATTTCCTGTTTTGATAAAAACAAACTCAAGAGATTATTAAAACAAGAGGCTGAGTCTTTTTATTTTGATATTATTTTCTGTATTGAGATATGTCTTGTATCATGTGACACCGTATCGTGACATCCATTACTTGATGAGTTATGGCCGTGTTATCAGTGGTGTAACGTTGTGTATTGCAGGCAAGGCCTTCTCTGCTGAAGGCCGTGTTTTCAGTGATGTGACATTGTGTATTGCAGGCAAGGCCACTTGTGGAAGGCCGTGTTGCCAGTGAAGTGGCATTGTGTATTGCAGGCAAGGCCTTCTCTGTGGAAGGCCATGTTTTCAGTGATGTGACGTTGTGTATTGCAGGCAAGGCCTTCTCTGAGGAAGGCCATGTTTTCGCTATCAGCCCAAGCACACTGCTGCTTGGGGCTTCTGGAAGAGTGTCCTTCGCGGAGTCAGATCCCGTTCGACAAAACATCATGTACGTGGCACCTGAACTCAATGGCAGCAGCTCAGTCTCCGAGGCATCACTAGAAAAGGTATATTTCCTGTGATGCATGTGTTCAAATGATGTAGTTACACAGGAACTCGTTATTAGTCAGTAAAAATGTTACCAACCCTGAGCGGGTAACATTTTCCCAGCTCGCGAAATAAACTGTCGATATAAGGGTACATTAATTGAATGTGGATGACTTGTACATGTGTAGAAATGTGTTATCAATCAATCTACGGCCAGAAATGCGCTTGTCATTAAGTGTATAATAAAAAAATCACTTTGCATATCAAATGTAAACAAACAGCAAGATGGCGAGTGACACTCCTTTTCTCTACTTACATTGGGGGTATATATTTTTATTTACCGACCAATAACGAGTTCCTGTGTGTAGTTAGTACTGTGCATATATTTCTGAGGTAGTTTCAGGTAAATAGTACTGGACATACATGCCTCAAGTAGTTTCGGGTAAATAGTACAGGGTATATATGTTTGAGGTTGTTTCAGGTAAATAGTACAGGGTATATATGTTTGAGGTTGTTTCAGGTAAATAGTACAGGGTATATATGTTTGAGGTTGTTTCAGGTAAATAGTACAGGGTATATATGTTTGAGGTTGTTTCAGGTAAATAGTACAGGGTATATTTGTTTGAGGTTGTTTCAGGTATATCTTGCCATTTTTAATTTATTAATAATTCACCATTTACAGCGTTATTTCAATATCTATTAATCCTTCGGGTTAATCTATAGAGCTAGATGTTATTTTGTAAGGAAAGGGAGGCTGAGATTACAACAGCTGATTGATATAATGATGGATTTCGGCTGTAACCCGATGTTTATTGAAGACCGTTGTGTTGTGTTGTCCCAGGTGTATGTGTTTGCCCTGGGGAGACTGCTCAAGGAGGCAGTGCAGAATGGCCAGAACAAGGTACGTAACCCAACCTCTGTCACGGAAGTAGAAATGAACATATTTAACAAACAAAGAGTTGTTGAATCATCTAAATATTATGTAATAAAAAGATGCCCAGAGACTCTCTTCATTTTCCTGACATTGTAGTAATCTGTTATAGACTTGCACGGGGTAAATTGGATATATTTGATTCAGGGTCAGTATGACAGATTATCAGGGAAGGTAAATCTCAGTGTTAAAGCTTTTTAATGTCTTCCAGTAGTGTTATGACTGCACAGCATTATATTTCCTCCTGTTAACAATTATTGTCAACAATTATTGTTGTTGACCTTTTCCTGTGGAGTGCTGCTGTGAGAGGCAAGTTATCCGCTGACTGCTGTCATTAGGTCCACAGTTAGTTCCTTGTCAGCCCCTGCCGCCCTGTGTCTGCTGTCATTAGGTCCACAGTTAGTTCCTTGTCAGCCCCTGCCGCCCTGTGTCTGCTGTCATTAGGACCACAGTTATTTCCTTGTCAGCCCCTGCCGCCCTGTGTCTGCTGTCATTAGGTCCACAGTTAGTTCCTTCTCAGCCCCTGCCACCCTGTGTCTGCTGTCATTAGGACCACAGTTAGTTCCTTGTCAGCCCCTGCTGCCTGTGTCTGCTGTCATTAGGACCACAGTTAGTTCCTTGTCAGCCCCTGCCGCCCTGTGTCTGCTGTCATTAGGACCACAGTTAGTTCCTTGTCAGCCCCTGCCACCCTGTGTCTGCTGTCATTAGGACCACAGTTAGTTCCTTCTCAGCCCCTGCCGCCCTGTGTCTGCTGTCATTAGGTCCACAGTTAGTTCCTTGTCAGCCCCTGCCGCCCTGTGTCTGCTGTCATTAGGACCACAGTTAGTTCCTTGTCAGCCCCTGCCGCCTGTGTCTGCTGTCATTAGGACCACAGTTAGTTCCTTGTCAGCCCCTGCCGCCCTGTGTCTGCTGTCATTAGGTCCACAGTTAGTTCCTTGTCAGCCCCTGCCGCCCTGTGTCTGCTGTCATTAGGACCACAGTTAGTTCCTTGTCAGCCCCTGCCGCCCTGTGTCTGCTGTCATTAGGACCACAGTTAGTTCCTTGTCAGCCCCTGCCGCCCTGTGTCTGCTGTCATAAGGACCACAGTTAGTTCCTTCTCAGCCCCTGCCGCCCTGTGTCTGCTGTCATTAGGACCACAGTTAGTTCCTTGTCAGCCCCTGCCGCCCTGTGTCTGCTGTCATTAGGACCACAGTTAGTTCCTTGTCAGCCCCTGCCGCCTGTGTCTGCTGTCATTAGGACCACAGTTAGTTCCTTGTCAGCCCCTGCCGCCCTGTGTCTGCTGTCATTAGGTCCACAGTTAGTTCCTTGTCAGCCCCTGCCGCCCTGTCTCTGCTGTCATTAGGACCACAGTTAGTTCCTTGTCAGCCCCTGCCGCCCTGTGTCTGCTGTCATTAGGACCACAGTTATTTCCTTGTCAGCCCCTGCCGCCCTGTGTCTGCTGTCATTAGGACCACAGTTAGTTCCTTGTCAGCCCCTGCCGCCCTGTGTCTGCTGTCATTAGGTCCACAGTTAGTTCCTTGTCAGCCCCTGCCGCCCTGTGTCTGCTGTCATTAGGACCACAGTTAGTTCCTTGTCAGCCCCTGCCGCCCTGTGTCTGCTGTCATAAGGACCACAGTTAGTTCCTTCTCAGCCCCTGCCGCCCTGTGTCTGCTGTCATTAGGACCACAGTTAGTTCCTTGTCAGCCCCTGCCGCCCTGTGTCTGCTGTCATTAGGACCACAGTTAGTTCCTTGTCAGCGCCTGCCGCCCTGTGTCTGCTGTCATAAGGACCACAGTTAGTTCCTTGTCAGCCCCTGCCGCCCTGTGTCTGCTGTCATTAGGACCACAGTTAGTTCCTTGTCAGCCCCTGCCGCCCTGTGTCTGCTGTCATTAGGACCACAGTTAGTTCCTTGTCAGCCCCTGCCGCCCTGTGTCTGCTGTCATTAGGACCACAGTTAGTTCCTTGTCAGCCCCTGCCACCCTGTGTCTGCTGTCATTAGGACCACAGTTAGTTCCTTGTCAGCCCCTGCCGCCCTGTGTCTGCTGTCATTAGGTCCACAGTTAGTTCCTTCTCAGCCCCTGCCGCCCTGTGTCTGCTGTCATTAGGACCACAGTTAGTTCCTTGTCAGCCCCTGCCGCCCTGTGTCTGCTGTCATTAGGTCCACAGTTAGTTCCTTGTCAGCCACTGCCGCCCTGTGTCTGCTGTCATTAGGACCACAGTTAGTTCCTTGTCAGCCCCTGCCACCCTGTGTCTGCTGTCATTAGGACCACAGTTAGTTCCTTGTCAGCCCCTGCCGCCCTGTGTCTGCTGTCATTAGGACCACAGTTAGTTCCTTGTCAGCCCCTGCCGCCCTGTGTCTGCTGTCATTAGGACCACAGTTAGTTCCTTGTCAGCCCCTGCCGCCCTGTGTCTGCTGTCATTAGGTCCACAGTTAGTTCCTTGTCAGCCCCTGCCGCCCTGTGTCTGCTGGGAGCATGGTGACACGTGTGTGGAGGAAGTGGTGGTGGTCTGTGTGGAAGCTATCACATAGTCCAAGAATTCAGGATGTTATAAATCCTGTAATCTCTCCCTTCTAGGAGGTGAATATCAGTAAGGACCTGGAGTCCTTGCTGTCTGCCATGTGTGAAGACGACGTTCTTCTTCGCATGTCTCTGGCTCATGTCCTTGAGGTAAGTCTTCTCCACATCTCTCCAGCTCATGTCCTTGAGGTAAGTCCTATCCACATGTCTCCAGCTCATGTCCTTGAGGTAAGTCTTCTCCGCATGTCTCCAGCTTATGTCCTTGAGGAAAGTCTTCTCCACATGTCTCCAGCTCATGTCCTTAAGGTAAGTCTTCTCCACATCTCTTGAGCTCATGTCCTTGTGGTACGTCTTCTCCACATGTCTCCACCTCATGTCCTTAAGGTAAGTCTTCTCCACATCTCTTGAGCTCATGTCCTTGAGGTAAGTCTTCTCCACATGTCTACAGCTCATGTCCTTGAGGTACATCTTCTCCACATGTCTCCAGCTCATGTCCTTGAAGTACGTCTTCTCCACATGTCTCAAGCCCATGTCCTTGAGGTACATCTTCTCCACATCTCTCCAGCTCATGTCCTTGAGGTACGTCTTCTCCACATCTCTCCAGCTCATGTCCTTGAGGTACGTCTTCTCCACATCTCTCTAGCTCATGTCCTTGAGGTACGTCTTCTCCACATGTCTCCAGCTCATGTCCTTGAGGTAAGTCCTATCCACATGTCTCCAGCTCATGTCTTTGAAGTACGTCTTCTCCACATATCTCCAGCTCATGTCCTTGAGGTAAGTCCTATCCGCATGTCTCCAGCTCATGTCCTTGAGGTACGTCTTCTCCACATCTCTCCAGCTCATGTCCTTGAGGTAAGTCCTATCCACATGTCTCCAGCTCATGTCCTTGAGGTACGTCTTCTCCACATCTCTCCAGCTCATGTCCTTGAGGTACGTCTTCTCCACATCTCTCCAGCTCATGTCCTTGAGGTAAGTCTTCTCCACATCTCTCCAGCTCATGTCCTTGAGGTACGTCTTCTCCACATGTCTCCAGCTCATGTCCTTGAGGTACGTCTTCTCCACATCTCTCCAGCTCATGTCCTTGAGGTACGTCTTCTCCACATCTCTCCAGCTCATGTCCTTGAGGTAAGTCTTCTCCACATCTCTCCAGCTCATGTCCTTGAGGTACGTCTTTCTTCTCCACATGTCTCCAGCTCATGTCCTTGAGGTATGTCTTCTCCACATCTCTCCAGCTCATGTCCTTGAGGTACGTCTTCTCCACATCTCTCCAGCTCATGTCCTTGAGGTAAGTCCTATCCACATATCTCCAGCTCATGTCCTTGAGGTACGTCTTCTCCACATGTCTCCAGCTCATGTCCTTGAGGTACGTCTTCTCCACATCTCTCCAGCTCATGTCCTTGAGGTACGTCTTCTCCACATCTCTCCAGCTCATGTCCTTGTGGTAAGTCTTCTCCACATGTCTCCAGCTCATGTCCTTGAGGTACGTCTTCTCCACAAGTCTCCAGCTCATGTCCTTGAGGTAAGTCTTCTCCACATCTCTCCAGCTCATGTCCTTGAGGTAAGTCTTCTCCACATCTCTCCAGCTCATGTCCTTGAGGTACGTCTTCTCCACAAGTCTCCAGCTCATGTCCTTGAGGTAGGTCTTCTCCACATGTCTCCAGCTCATGTCCTTGAGGTACATCATATGTAGTATCATATCTAGCTGCCATATATGACACTGTCATGCTCTGCTTCTATACAAAACACTTTCATGCACTACTTCTTTACATACAGTGTGATGCTCTTCCTCTCTATATGACACTCTCATGCTCTTCCTCTCTATATAACACTTTCATGCGCTGCTGCTAAATATAACAGTCATGCTCTGCTTTTATATATAACACTGTCTGGCTCTCCCTCTATACATACAACTGTCATGCTCTTCCTCTCTATAAAACACTTTTCATGCTCTTCCTCTCTATATTACATTGTGATGCTCTTCCTTTCTATATGACACTGTTATGCTCTTCCTCTCTATATAACACTGTCATGCTCTTCCTCTTTACATAGCACTATCATGCTCTTCCTCTTTATATAGCAGTCATGCTCTTCCTCTCTATATTACACTGTCATGCTCTTCCACTCTATATGACACTGTCATGCTCTTCCTCTCTATATGACACTGTCATGCTCTTCCCCTCTATATGACACTATCATGCTCTTCCTCTATACATAACACTGTCAAGGTCTTCCTCTCTATATAACAGTTATGCTCTTCTTATCTATATAACACTATCATGCTCTTCCTCTCTACATAGCACTGTCATGCTCTTCCTGTCTATATTACACTGTTATGCTCTTCCTCTCTATATAACACTGTCATGCTTTTCCTCTCTATATGACACGGTCATGCTCTTCCTCTCTACATAACACTGTCATGCTCTTCCTCTCTATATGACACTGTCATGTTCTTCCCCTCTATATGACACTATCATGCTCTTCCTCTATATATAACACTGTCAAGCTCTTCCTCTCTATATAACAGTAATGCTCTTCCTCTATATATAACACTGTCATACACTTCCTCTCTATATGACACTATCATGCTCTTCCTCTATATATAACACTGTTATGCTCTTCCTCTCTATATAACACTGTCATGCTCTGATTCTATATATAACACTATCCTACCCTGATTCTATGCATAACACTATCATGTCCTTATTCTATGCATAGCACTGTCATGCTCTGATTCTATATATAACAATGTCCTGTCCTGCTGCTATACATAACACTGTGATGTCCAGATGCTATACATAACACTGTGATGTCCTGCTGTTATATATAACTCTGTGATGTCCTGCTGCTATACATAACACTGTGCATCCTGCTGCTATACACAACACTGTCATGTCCTGCTGCTATATATAACACTGTCATGTCCTGCTGCTATACATAACACTGTGCATCCTGCTGCTATACATAACACTGTCATGTCCTGCTGCTTTAAATAACACTGTCATGTCCTGCTGCTTTATATAACACTGTCATGTCCTGCTGCTATCACACTGTGATGTCCTGCTGCTATACATAACACTGTGATGTCCTGCTGCTATACATAACACTGTTATGTCCTGCTGCTATACGTAACACAGTGATGTCCTGCTGCTATACATAACACTGATGTCCTGCTGCTATACATAACACTGTTATGTCCTGCTGCTATATATAACACTGCTATTTCCTGCTGCTTTACATAACACTGTGATGTCCTGCTGCTATACATAACACTGTTATGTCCAGTTGCTATACATAACACTGTCATGTCCTGCTGCTAAACATAACACTGTCATGTCCTGCTGCTATACATAACACTGTTATGTCCTGCTGCTATACATAACACTGTGCTTCCTGCTGCTATACATAACACTGTGATGTCCTGCTGCTTTATATAACACTGTGATGTCCTGCTGCTATACATAATGTTGTCATGTGCTGCTGCTATACATAACACTGTGCGTCCTGCTGCTATACATAACACTGTGATGTCCTGCTGCTATAGATAACACTGTGATGTCCTGCTGCTATACATAACACTGTGATGTCCTGCTGCTATACATAACACTGTGATGTCCTGCTACTATACATAACACTGTGATGTCCTGCTGCTATACATAACACTGTGATGTCCTGCTCCTTTATATAACTCTGTGATGTCCTGCTGCTTTATATAACACTGTGATGTCCTGCTGCTTTGTATAACACTGTGATGTCCTGTTTTAGACATAACAGTTATGTCCTGCTGCTATACATAACACTGTGATGTCCTGCTGCTATACGTAACACAGTGATGTCCTGCTGCTATACATAACACTGATGTCCTGCTGCTATACATAACACTGTTATGTCCTGCTGCTTTAAATAACACTGTCATGTCCTGCTGCTTTATATAACACTGTGATGTCCTGCTGCTATACATAACACTGTTATGTCCTGCTGCTATACATAACACTGTTATGTTCTGCTGCTATACATAACACTGTGATGTCCTGCTGCTATACGTAACACAGTGATGTCCTGCTGCTATACATAACACTGATGTCCTGCTGCTATACATAACACTGTTATGTCCTGCTGCTATATATAACACTGCTATTTCCTGCTGCTTTACATAACACTGTGATGTCCTGCTGCTATACATAACACTGTTATGTCCAGTTGCTATACATAACACTGTCATGTCCTGCTGCTAAACATAACACTGTCATGTCCTGCTGCTATACATAACACTGTGCATCCTGCTGCTATACATAACACTGTGCTTCCTGCTGCTATACATAACACTGTGATGTCCTGCTGCTTTATATAACACTGTGATGTCCTGCTGCTATACATAACACTGTGATGTCCTGCTGCTATACATAACACTGTGATGTCCTGCTGCTATAAATAACACTGTGATGTCCTGCTGCTATACATAACACTGTGATGTCCTGCTGCTATACATAACACTGTGATGTCCTGCTGCTATACATAACACTGTGATGTCCTGCTACTATACATAACACTGTGATGTCCTGCTGCTATACATAACACTGTGATGTCCTGCTCCTTTATATAACTCTGTGATGTCCTGCTGCTTTATATAACACTGTGATGTCCTGCTGCTTTGTATAACACTGTGATGTCCTGTTTTAGACATAACACTGTTATGTCCTGCTGCTATACATAACACTGTGATGTCCTGCTGCTATAAATAACACTGTGATGTCCTGCTGCTATACATAATACTGTGATGTCCTGGTGCTATACATAATGCTGTCATGTGCTGCTGCTATACATAACACTGTGATGTCCTGCTGCTATACATAACACTGTGATGTCCTGCTGCTATATATAACACTGTGCGTCCTGCTGCTATACATAACACTGTCATGTCCTGCTGCTATACATAACACTGTGCATCCTGCTGCTATACATAACACTGTGATGTCCTGCTGCTATACATAACACTGTGATGTCCTGCTGCTATACATAATGTTGTCATGTGCTGCTGCTATACATAACACTGTGCGTCCTGCTGCTATACATAACACTGTGATGTCCTGCTGCTATACATAACACTGTGATGTCCTGCTGCTATAGATAACACTGTGATGTCCTGCTGCTATACATAACACTGTGATGTCCTGCTGCTACACATAACACTGTGATGTCCTGGTGCTATACATAACACTGTGATGACCTGGTGCTATACATAACACTGTGATGTCCTGCTGCTATACATAACACTGTCATGTCCTGGTGCTATACATGTACTTCTGTACGTACTGCCTGGTTTCTATATTATTGACTGTCACTATTCCTCACTGCTCCCAGCTGTTGCAGTGTCAAGCAGCTGCCAGATGTTCCTGCCAATCAGACCCAGATCGCTCTCACTGGCCTATTTCTACACAGCACAACAGATCCTGTTGTTATTCGGGTTGTGCTAGCGATCAATGTCCTGTAGTGTGTAGTATTGATTGCATTGCACACTCTGATCTGGTAAATCTCACGATTGCCAGAAATCTACAATGGTTCAATCTTTCATTAATGTTATTGAGATGAAGAACATGGGCCCATTTGCCACCCTACATTCATTTACCTTACATCACCATACATTCATTTTGGAGGTTTTAAGCGTGTTTCAAGAGGGGGCCGCCCTATACACAGGATAGAAGAGTTTTGACATTACCATGAGCACGTAACACTGAAAATACCATGCCAACAAACCCGTACTGAAGTATGCAAATTAATCATGTAATGACACTGTCTGGTTATAAAAAGTGTTTATTGTATATCTGGACCTAAATTTGTAACCTATTTTATTAATTTTATTCAAAATTTCATCAATATTGTTCACATAAATCTTAGCGAAATCATGAATGTGAAGTGATCAGTAGATTTCACAACTCACTGTTATTTATAGCAACCACAGTCAGTTTACCGCTATTGATGCCTTGAAATAAACTTTAGTCGACAGAGAATGGATACATATATCATAAATGCCCTACATCGACTCATTGAAAAATCATATTTGTTGTATTTTGACGATTATGTCTTCAGAAGAACCAGTCATGTGTTAAGATGTTTTCATTAGTTACAAATATATTGAGATTATTTTGAATTTCAGGCCTGTACCCTTAACTCGCAACAGCGAGGCAACAAGCTGCCGTACTCCCACTATATAACCAGACTGCACCAGTCTGTCCTGGGACCTAACCCAGACAAGGTATGACTCTCCTGCGTGCGTGCGTGTGTGCGTGCGTGCGTGCGTGCGTGCGTGCGTGTACAATGTCCAGACTTGTGTCTATTTTATAGTGCTAGCCCAGTGAGATACCATGCTGCAGTTCAACATGGATACCCCACTCAGACACTGTATGCAGACTCTGAGCCCACTATTCCTTGGTTTATCCCCTGAATGCTGAGGGCTCATCACTTGAATATGGCCTGTCGTCATATTTGGTGTGCATGTTGTAAGTTCACTGTAGAAGATGCTAAATGCCTGTGTTTCCTATATCAAGCTGGTAAACTTCTGTTGATCAGATGGAAGTCAGCAATGACAGCAGTTATGGTAGCGATCAAAGCCGCCAGAGCACTTTGTCACGACGACGCAGATCGTCGGCCAGACCGCGACATCGCCACCAACATGACCACAGTAATAGGAGCAGGTCAAGGTCAAGATCTAGGTCAAGGTCTTGTAGTAGGAGTCGAGGTTTGTCTATGATACTAAACATTTGCAGTATTACGCTTTGTTTTGTTTGTTTGTTGTTTGCCACACTCAGCAATATTCCAGCTATATGACGGTGGTCTGTAAATAATCAAGTCTGGACCAGACAATCCCGTGATTGACATCATGAGCAGAGATCCACGCAACTGGGATACAATGACATGCATCAACCAAGTCAGCGAACCTAACCACCTGATCCCGTTAGTTGCCTCTTATGACAAGCATAATAGCCTTTTACGACAAGCATGGTTGCTGAAGACCTATTCTACCCCAGATCTTCACGGGTCCAGTATTAAGCAGTACAAGTACACCTCTTGCAAAACTATTTCAGTAATTTTTAAGCTTAACCTGTCTCACATGATGCAATGCTTCCTTCTTCTTTTGATCCTTATGTGGAAACATGCTTGGACAAAGTTTCCAGCTTCTAAAAACTAATCACCTGAATACGTCCCAGCGTCACCATGGTAGAGATAAAATACACTGGATAACTGAAGATAATATTTTTAGGAACAAGTGACTCAGGCTATCATCCATATCGTAGAGAGGGAGGTTCACGACATCACGATGAACCAGCCGTGGCCTCACACCACACACCACAGAATCTCAGTTTCAACAGCCAACATTTCAACCTCCACAGAGGCTTGGCACCACCATTACAGTCCATGTTTGTAGCATCACCTGATGAGAACACGCCTCCAGCTGTGACCCATGCTGGTACCTCAGAACAAACTCTACAGCAGGGCCAGCCTATTACATCAACAGTAGGACAGTACCAGCTACCACCTCCTTACCACACTGTGCGGAGCCAGGGATTCCTCTCTCCTGGAATGAAGCACTCTGCCTACCAGAAATACATGCGTTTAAAAGAGCGTCAGCGGAAGCTCCGTGCTCTGCGACAGGGCAAGTATGGAGTGGATGTGAGTCAGGACCTGTCACAGGGCCATGGTGCAGAAAACATGTCGGACACTCACTCAACTGTGTCCCTCATTTCCTGTACATTAGGTGAGATTCAGTAGACGTCTCATCTTGGGAATCCCAAGCCAAGTATCATAGGGAATGATTGAGTGTGCAAGGTTTAACACTGCTTTGAACAGTATTTCAGTTACATCACTGTGTGAAAATCCCTTTATTTGTGGGAGACTGCAGGGCTTTTTCCACTTCACTGAAACCAATCAGTGAAGGAAATGCGCTAAAAAGGCGCGTATCATTACCAGGGTGAATCTTGGACTCCAACCATTAAGCAAGGATCCTTGCACACCTAAGGGATGCCTTAGACTCTTGCTCCTCACATTTAGGAATACCATTTTATGTAAGGTGACCATTGTTGTTGACCATTTACACTTATTAACAAAATAGTGCCTTTGATCTTCTACAATGATTATGATGATGGCACAGTCAGCTATGTTTTCACCCACAGGGAGTTATATGCCAGGAATCCATGCCCAGTACGGGTCTGAGGCAGCGCTCCTGATGACAGACCTCGACCAGGACAGCATCTTCAGCAGTGACCTCTTCTCTTTAATGTCCGAATCTAAAGCATTCAGGTAACAGCCACACTCAGGTAACAGACACATACTCAGGTAACAGACACATACTCAGGTAACAGACACACACATACTCAGGTAACAGACACACACTCAGGTGACAGACACATACTCAGGTAACAGACACACACTCAGGTAACAGACACATACTCAGGTAACAGACACACACTCAGGTAACAGACACATACTCAGGTAACAGACACACATTCAGATAACAGACACAAACTCGGGTGACAGAGACATTCAGATAACAGACACATACTCAGGTAACAGATATTCATTCAGGTAACAGACACACACTCAGGTAACAGACACATACTCAGGTAACAGACACACACTCAGGTAACAGACACATACTCAGGTAACAGACACACACTCAGCTAACAGACACATACTCAGGTAACAGACACATACTCAGGTAACAGACACATACTAAGGTAACAGACACACACTCGGGTAACAGACACATACTCAGGTTACAGACACACACTCAGGTAACAGACACATACTAAGGTAACAGACACACACTCAGGTAACAGACACATACTCAGGTAACAGACACACAGGTACTGGTAACAGACACATTATAAGGTAACAGACACACACTCAGGTAACAGACACATACTCAGGTAACAGACACACACTCAGTTAACAGACACATACTCAGGTAACAGACACATACTAAGGTAACAGACACACACTCGGGTAACAGACACATACTCAGGTTACAGACACACACTCAGGTAACAGACACATACTAAGGTAACATGCACAGTCTCAGGTAACAGACACATACTCAGGTAACAGACACACACTCAGGTGACAGAGACATTCAGAAAACAGACACATACTCAGGTAACAGATACACATTCAGATAACAGACACGAACTCGGGTGACAGAGACATTCAGATAACAGACACTTACTCAGATAACAGACATTCATTCAGGTAACAGACACACACTCAGGTAACAGACACATACTCAGGTAACAGACACACACTCAGGTAACAGACACATACTCAGGTAACAGACACACACTCAGGTAACAGACACATACTCAGGTAACAGACACACACTCAGGTGACAGACAGATACTAAGGTAAGATACACACACTCAGGTAACAGACACACATTCAGGTTACAGACACATACTCAGGTAACAGACACACATTCAGATAACAGACACAGATTCAGGTAAAAGACACATTCAGATAACAGACACACATTGAGATAACAGACACATACTCAGGTAAGAGACATACATTCAGGTAACAGACACATACTCAGATAACAGACACACTCTCAGGTGACAGACACACACTCAGGTAATAGACATCCATTCAGATAACAGAGTCAGATAACAGACATATACTAAGGTAACAGACACATTCAGGTAACAGACACACAGTCAGATAACAGACACATTCAGGTAACAGACACACATTCAGGTAACAGACACATTGAGATTACAGACACACATTGAGATAACAGACACATACTCAGGTAACAGACACATACTCAGGTAACAGACACATACTGAGATAACAGACACACACTCAGATAACAGACACATTCAGGTAACAGACACACTCAGGTAACAGACACACACTCAGGTAACAGACACATTCAGGTAACAGACACACACTGAGATAACAGACACACACTCAGGTAGCAGACACATTCAGATGACAGACACAGACTCAGGTAACAGACACATTCAGATAACAGACACACACACAGATAACAGACACACACTAAGGAAACAGACACATTCAGGTAACAGACACACACTCAGATAACAAACACACACTCAGGTTACAGACACACACTCAGGTAACAGACACACACTCAGGTAATAGACATCCATTCAGATAACTTAGTGAGATAACAGACACATACTCAGATAACACACACATTCAGGTAACAGACACATACTCAGGTAACAGACACACATTGAGATAACAGACACACACTCAGATAACAGACACACACTCAGGTAACAGACACACACTCAGGTAACAGACACACACTCAGGTGACAGAGACATACAGATAACAGACACACATTCAGGTAACAGACACATTCAGGTAACAGACACACACTTAGGTGACAAAAACACATTCAGATAACAGACACACACTCATTTAACAGACACACACTCATTTAAGAGACACATACTCGGGTAACATACACACACTCGGGTGACAGAGACATACAGATAACAGACACACATTCAGGTAACAGACACAGATTCAGGTAAAAGACACATTCAGATAACAGACACACATTGAGATAACAGACACATACTCAGGTAAGAGACATACATTCAGGTAACAGACACATACTCAGATAACAGACACACTCTCAGGTGACAGACACACACTCAGGTAATAGACATCCATTCAGATAACAGAGTCAGATAACAGACATATACTAAGGTAACAGACACATTCAGGTAACAGACACACAGTCAGATAACAGACACATTCAGGTAACAGACACACATTCAGGTAACAGACACATTGAGATTACAGACACACATTGAGATAACAGACACATACTCAGGTAACAGACACATACTCAGGTAACAGACACATACTGAGATAACAGACACACACTCAGATAACAGACACATTCAGGTAACAGACACACTCAGGTAACAGACACACACTCAGGTAACAGACACATTCAGGTAACAGACACACACTGAGATAACAGACACACACTCAGGTAACAGACACATTCAGATGACAGACACAGACTCAGGTAACAGACACATTCAGATAACAGACACACACACAGATAACAGACACACACTAAGGAAACAGACACATTCAGGTAACAGACACACACTCAGATAACAGACACACACTCAGGTTACAGACACACACTCAGGTAACAGACACACACTCAGGTAATAGACATCCATTCAGATAACTTAGTGAGATAACAGACACATACTCAGATAACACACACATTCAGGTAACAGACACACACTCAGATAACAGACACATACTCAGGTAACAGACACACATTGAGATAACAGACACACACTCAGATAACAGACACACACTCAGGTAACAGACACACACTCAGGTAACAGACACACACTCAGGTGACAGAGACATAGAGATAACAGACACACATTCAGGTAACAGACACACATTCAGGTAACAGACACACACTTAGGTGACAAAAACACATTCAGATAACAGACACACACTCATTTAACAGACACACACTCATTTAAGAGACACATACTCGGGTAACATACACACACTCGGGTGACAGAGACATACAGATAACAGACACACATTCAGGTAACAGACACACACTCAGGTAACAGACACACACTCAGGTAATAGACATCCATTCAGATAACATAGTCAGATAACAGACACATACTCAGATAACAGACACATTCAGGTAACGGACACACACTCAGATAACAGACACATACTCAGGTAACAGACACATACTCAGGTAACATACATACATTCAGATAACAGACACATTCAGATAATAGACACACTTTCAGATAACAGACACATACAGATAACAGACTCATACTCAGGTAACAGACACACACTCAGGTGACAGACACACATCCAGGTAACAGACACACACTTAGGTGACAAAAACACATTCAGATAACAGACACACACTCATTTAACAGACACACATTCAGATAACAGACACACACTCATTTAACAGACACATACTCAGGTAACATACACACACTCGGGTGACAGAGACATACAGATAACAGACACACATTCAGGTAACAGACACACACTCAGGTGACAGACACACTAAGGTAACAGACACATTCAGATAACAGACACAAATTCAGGTAACAGACACATTCAAATAACATACACACATTCAGGTAGCAGACACACATTCAGATAACAGACACACACTCAGATAACAGACACATACTCAGGTAACATACACACATTCAGATAACAGACACACACTTAATGTGTTACAGCTTCAATATCAGGATAAGTACAAAAAAGTGTTTTCATTGTACATGCAGCTTCTGTACTTGAAGTTGGTAGGCTTCACATAATGTGCTTTATGATTGTCACCATGTAGGGCTACAGAGGATTCCCCAGCAATCAACCACAAGGAACATTGTAACACAGCAGCTGACACCAACCAACCAAAACTGAACAACCAACAAAAGGTGGGTTGGTAACAACACATTCCTCACAATCAATGTAGTGGATAACAACACATTCCTTGCCATCAATGTAATTTGTTCCCATTACAAGACTATTAAAGAAGCAATCTAAGGCATTGTGTTTAAGTACATGTATTAGGATTTTTTTATTTTTTTGAAAATGGTAATTAAAAAAACATGAGGCAGACTATATGATGATGCGGTGGTGCCTGAGAACCAAGACTGTTATCTTTTTAGCCTAATGTAGGACTTGACAATGACATGTCTCTGTGTTTCAGGAGTTTGTTGGCCCAGAGTTTGCGTACCGTGCTGGCAAACCTATCACTAAGCTGACCATGCCACTGCAAGGGGAGGTAAGTCATGTCGCATGCTTCACACAGTGATTGCCCTACTACTCTCATCCTTTCACTGTTCTCTATGTCTCTCATCTTATCCTTATATGACATTGTTCTTCTCTATGCCTCGCATCTTATCCTTATATGACTTTGTTCTTCTCTATATCTCTCATCTTATCCTTATATGACTTTGTTCTTCTCTATATCTCTCATCTTATCTTTATATGGCTTTGTTTTTCTTTATATCTCTCATCATATCCTTATATGACTTTGTTCTTCTCTATATCTCACATCTTATCCTTATATGGCTTTGTTCTTCTCTATATCTCTCATCTTATCTTTATATGACTATGTTCTTCTCTATATCTCTCATATTATCTTTATATGACTATGTTCTTCTCTATATCTCTCATCTTATCCTTATATGGCTTTGTTTTTCTTTATATCTCTCATCATATCCTTATATGACTTTGTTCTTCTCTATATCTCTCATCTTATCCTTATATGGCTTTGTTTTTCTTTATATCTCTCATCATATCCTTATATGACTTTGTTCTTCTCTATATCTGACATCTTATCCTTATATGGCTTTGTTTTTCTTTATATCTCTCATCTTATCCTTATATGACTTTGTTCTTCTCTATGCCTCGCATCTTATCTTTATATGACTTTGTTCTTCTCTATATCTCTCATCATATCCTTATATGACTTTGTTCTTCTCTATATCTCTCATCTTATCTTTATATGACTTTGTTCTTCTCTATGCCTCGCATCTTATCTTTATATGACTTTGTTCTTCTCTATATCTCTCATCTTATCTTTATATGACTATGTTCTTCTCTATATCTCTCATCTTATCCTTATATGGCTTTGTTTTTCTTTATATCTCTCATCATATCCTTATATGACTTTGTTCTTCTCTATATCTCTCATCTTATCCTTATATGGCTTTGTTTTTCTTTATATCTCTCATCATATCCTTATATGACTTTGTTCTTCTCTATATCTGACATCTTATCCTTATATGGCTTTGTTTTTCTTTATATCTCTCATCTTATCCTTATATGACTTTGTTCTTCTCTATGCCTCGCATCTTATCTTTATATGACTTTGTTCTTCTCTATATCTCTCATCATATCCTTATATGACTTTGTTCTTCTCTATATCTCTCATCTTATCTTTATATGACTTTGTTCTTCTCTATGCCTCGCATCTTATCTTTATATGACTTTGTTCTTCTCTATGCCTCGCATCTTATCTTTATATGACTTTGTTCTTCTCTATACCTCTTATCTTATCTTTATATGACTTTGTTCTTCTCTATATCTCTCATCATATCCTTATATGACTTTGTTCATCTCTATGCCTCGCATCTTATCTTTATATGACTTTGTTCTTCTCTATACCTCTTATCTTATCTTTATATGACTTTGTTCTTCTCTATATCTCTCATCATATCCTTATATGACTTTGTTCTTCTCTATATCTCTCATCATATCCTTATATTACTTTGTTCTTCTCTATATCTCTCATCATATCCTTATATGACTTTGTTTTTCTCTATGCCTCGCATCTTATCCTATGATATTGTTCATCTGCTAATCTCTTGTCTTGTCTGTTCTTGTACAAATTGTTGATGTGTTGTTATTTCAGAGCTTGAAGAACCCGTCCCTCGCCCGCCGCGTGGTCATCATTCACTTGACTGGGCAGAAGTTGGAGTCAATCGTGGACCCCAGCACCACCGGACGCCAGCTGTTTGATGCAGTCATAGCTCACCTCGGCATTGCAGAGTTCTTCTTCTTTGGTCTGTCCTACGTCAACGGTACAACACAGGGACAGAATCTCCTGATGGAAATTTAAAAGATGTCATAAAATAATATGACATATTGTAATTTTATACAATGTACAAGAAATATATTTCTATGTCATGAGACCATTATCAGGTCGAGGGTCTTTAAATGTAAAAGTGAAAAGGATTTGGAACAACCAGGGTTCAAGCCCACAACCGTTACATTTCAAGGTCATCACACAACATGGTTGAGATATAAATGATATTGTGCAGGTATTACCATAACACAGTAATGATAGATACAAATATTGTTTTGAACAATATATATACTCAGAAAATGGTTTTATGATTGGAAAATGTAGATTTCAACTTTGGAAAAGATGTTTGTGCTGACAGAAGTAAGGTGAGGTTGTGTGGGTGTTGACAGAGAGTGAGCACTTCTTCCTGGAGGGGGACACGAAGCTCCACAAGGTGGCGCCAGAAGGATGGAGGGATTGGAGGAAAGGCTGTGTCTCCACGGTCACCCTCACACTCCATCTCAGGGTCAAGTACTATGTTGATGCCATGGCTGATCTCAGGTAAGAATTGTTTATTTTGAAATATATATATGTTTCATGTTGTATCTGTAGACACCTGACTATATATCTGTGTTCTGTGGACACCTGACTATATATCTGTGTTCTGTGGACACCTGACTATATATCGGTGTTCTGTGGACACCTGACTATATATCGGTGTTCTGAGGACACCTGACGATATATCTGTGTTCTGTGGACACCTGACTATATATCTGTGTTCTGTAGACACCTGACTATATATCTGTGTTCTGTAGACACCTGATGATATATCTGTGTTCTGTGGACACCTGACTATATATCTGTGTTCTGTAGACACCTGACGATTTATCTGTGTTCTGTGGACATCTGACTATATATCTGTGTTCTGTAGACACCTGATGATATATCTGTGTTCTGTGGACAACTGACTATATATCTGTGTTCTTTAGACACCTGACTATATATATGTGTTCTGTAGACACCTGACGATATACCCGGGTTCTGTGGACACCTGACTATATATCTGTGTTCTGTAGACACCTGACGATATATCTGTGTTCTGTGGACACCTGATGATATATCTGTGTTCTGTGGACAACTGACTATATATCTGTGTTCTGTAGACACCTAACTTTATATCAGTGTTCTGTGGACAACTGACTATATATCTGTGTTCGGTGGACACCTGACTATATATCGGTGTTCTGTAGACACCTGATATATGTGTGTTCTGTAGACACCTGACGATATATCTGTGTTCTGTAGACACATGACGATATATCTGTGTTCTGTAGACACCTGACTATATATCGGTGTTCTGTAGACACCTGACAATATATCTGTGTTCTGTGGACACCTGACTTTATATTGGTGTTCTGTAGACACCGGACGATATATCTGTGTTCTGTGGACAACTGACTATATATCTTTGTTCTGTAGACACATGATTATATATCTTTGTTCTGTAGACACCTAACTTTATATCAGTGTTCTGTAGACACCTGACTTTATATCTGTGATGTGTATCTGTAGACACCCGACTATATATCTATGATGTGTATCTGTAGACACCTAACTTTATATCAGTGTTCTGTAGACACCCGACTATATATCTGTGGTGTGTATCTGTAGACACCTGACTTTATATCTGTGATGTTTATCTGTAGACACCCGACTATATATCTGTGATGTGCATCTGTAGACACCTTACTATATATCTGTGATGTTTATCTTGATCCAGGCACCTGACTTTATATATGTGAGTTGTATCTCTGCATCCAGGCACCTGACTATATATCTGTGATGTTTATCTGTAGACACCCGACTATATATCTGTGATGTTTATCTGCAGGCATCTGACTTAATATCTGTGATGTTTATCTGCTGGCACCTGCCTTTATATTTGTGATGTTTGTCTGCAGGTATATGACTAAATATCTCTGGTGTTTATCTGCAGGCACCTGACTATATATCTGCGATGTTTATCTGGAGGGACCTGAGTTTATATCTGTGATGTTTATCTGCAGGCATCTGACTTAATATCTGTGATGTTTATCTGCAGGCACCTGACTTAATATCTGTGATGTTTATCTGCTGGCACCTGACTTTATATTTGTGATGTTTGTCTGCAGGTATATGACTAAATATCTCTGATGTTTTTCTGCAGGCACCTGACTATATATCTGCGATGTTTATCTGGAGGGACCTGAGTTTATATCTGTGATGTTTATCTGCAGGCATCTGACTTAATATCTGTGATGTTTATCTGCAGGCACCTGACTTAATATCTGTGATGTTTATCTGCAGGCACCTGACTATATATCTGTGATGTTTATCTGCAGGCACCTGACTATATGTCTGTGATGTTTATCTGCAGGCACCTGACTATATATCTGTGATGTTTATCTGCAGGCACCTGACTATATATCTGCGATGTTTATCTGCAGGCACCTGTGCAGCCACCACCTGCTGTACCTGCAGTTGCGCCATGACGTTCTGGAAGAGCGCACCCACTGCACGGAGGAGCAGGCGGTGTCCCTGGCCGGTTTGGCGCTGCAGGTAGAAGTCGGAGACCAGGACACTTTGGGCAGGAACTACTTTGTGCCCGAGCAGTACTTCCCTGGACGTGTGGCTCGCCGGCTGGGACTCGGTGCAGTCAGGGAGAAGGCGGTTGTGGCACATAGGCAGAATACTGGCCTACCCCCAACACAAGCAGAGCTGGAGTACATCAAGGTGAGGTCGTTGGTGTTTCCAGTCAGGCAGGCCACACATTGACACCATCAGATCCTCAAGTTACATTGGTGTTTTCAGTCAGGCAGGCCACACATTGACACCATCAGATCCTCAAGTTACATTGGTGTTTCCAGTCAGTCAGGCCACACATTGACATCATCAGATCCTCAAGTTACATTGGTGGTTTCAGTCAGTCAGGCCACACATTGACACCATCAGATCCTCTAGTTACATTAGTGTTTCCAGTCAGTTAGGCCACACCTTGACACCATCAGATCCTCAAGTTACATTAGTGTTTCCAGTCAGTCAGGCCACACCTTGACACCATCAGATCCTCAAGTTACATTAGTGTTTCCAGTCAGTCAGGCCACACCTTGACACCATCAGATCCTCAAGTTACATTGGTGGTTTCAGTCAGTTAGGCCACACATTGACACCATCAGATCCTCAAGTTACATTGGTGTTTTCAGTCAGGCAGGCCACACATTGACATCATCAGATCCTCAAGCTACATTGGTGTTTCCAGTCAGTCAGGCCACACATTGACACCATCAGATCCTCAAGTTACATTGGTGTTTTCAGTCAGTTAGGCCACACATTGACACCATCAGATCCTCAAGTTACATTAGTGTTATCAGTCAGTCAGGCCACACATTCACACCATCAGATCCTCAAGGTACATTGGTGTTTTTGGTCAGGCAGGCCACACATTGACACCATCAGATCCTCAAGTTACAGTGTTTTTTTCAGTTAATTAGTGAATGATATCCCATCCATTTCAGCTGGCCATGAGTCTTCCAGAGTATGGGGTGCACTTCCACAAACTGTTCAAGGTCAGTGAGAGACATGCTCTCAAAATACCCTGATATGAATCATTCATAGAATAAACAAGGAATAACTTTTATGTGACAGATACTTTAATCTCCAATCTGCAACTTCTTGTGCAATGAGAATGGGTTGATGTAGCACATTACTAAAGTCCATTATTATTATTATTATTATTATTATTATTATTATTATTAATATTTTTATTTTTTATTTTTTATTTGTATTATCAATAACATTAACACTGCAATTTGTGAAATGACATATCTAATATGACCCTGACTTGTCATCAGAGCAAGAATGACACATCAAATGTGATGTACGTGGGTATGGCCAGCCACAACTTAGTGCTAGCCGAGCTCCAGGGCCATCAGCGCATCATCACCAACCGCCATGCCTGGAATAACATTCTGAAGATCTCCTTCAACAAGCGCAGGTTCAGCGTCCAGCCCAAGCCAGACATGGCTGCCAAGGGCAAGCCACCCAAGATCAACTTCTTCTCAAGCAGCTACAGGAAGTGAGTCAGTCCCACTGATCCACCTAACGTGTTAGAGTCAGTCCAACTGATCCATGTAACGTGTTAGAGTCACTCCCACTGATCTGTGTAACGTGTTAGGATCAGTCAAACTGATGCACTCAACGTGTTAGAGTCACTCCCACTGATCTGTGTAACGTGTTAGTCATTCCCACTGGGTTAGAATCAGTCCCACTGATCCATGTAACGTGTTAGAGTCAATCCAACTGATCTATGTAACATGTAAGAGTAACTCAAACTGATCCACGTAATGTGTTCGAGTCAGTCCCACTGATCCATGTAACATCTTTGTCAATCCCACTGATCTATGTAATGTGTTAGAGTCAATCCCACTTATCTATGTAACATGTTAGAGTCAGTCCCACTGATCCATGTAACGTCTTAGTCAATCCAACTTATCTATGTAACATGTTAGAGTCAGTCCCACTGATCCATGTAACGTCTTAGTCAATCCCACTGATCTATGTAACATGTTAGAGTTAGTCCCACTGATCCATTAAACGTCTTAGTCAATCCCACTGATCTATGCAACATGTTAGAGTCAATCCCACTGATCAATGTAATGTGTTCGAGTCAGTCCCACTGATCTATGTAACGTGTTAGAGTCAATCCAAATGATCTGTGTAATGTGTTACAGTCAATCCAAATGATCTGTGTTATGTGTTAGAATCAGTCCCACTGATCAATGTAACGTGTTAGAGTCAATCCAAATGATCATGTGTAATATGTTAGAGTCAGTCCCACTGATCCATGTAACGTGTTAGAGTCAATCCAAATGATCTGTGTAATATGTAAGAGTCGGTCCCACTGATCCACGTAATGTGTTTGAGTCAGTCCCACTGATCCACTTAACATGTTAGAATCATCCCACTGATCTATGTAACATGTTAGAGTCAATCCCACTGATCTATGTAACATGTTAGAGTCAATCCCACTGATCAATGTAATGTGTTAGAGTCAATCCCACTGATCAATGTAATGTGTTAGAGTCAGTCCCACTGATCCATGTAATGTGTTAGAGTCAGTCCCACTGATCCATGTAACGTGTTAGAGTCAGTCCCACTGATCCATGTAACGTGTTAGAGTCAATCCAAAAGAAGTTATGTCAAACCAAAGAGGGTATTATATTTGTACAAGTTATGTCACGCCAAACATGGCATTATGTTTGTACGAGTTATGCCAAACTAAACGTGGCATTATGTTTGTACGAGTTATGTCACACCAAACATGGCATTATGTTTGTACAAGTTATGTCACACCAAACATGGCATTATGTTTGTACGAGTTATGTAACACCAAACATGGCATTATGTTTGTACAAGTTATGTCACACCAAACATGGCATTATGTTTGTATGAGTTATGTAACACAAAACATGGCATTATGTTTGAATGAGTTATGTAACACAAAACATGGCATTATGTTTGTACAAGTTATGTCACACAAAACATGGCACTATGTTTGTACAAGTTATGTCACACCAAACATGGCATTATGTTTGTACAAGTTATGTCACACCAAACATGGCATTATGTTTGTACAAGTTATGTCACACCAAACATGGCATTATGTTTGTACAAGTTATGTCACACCAAACATGGCATTATGTTTGTACAAGTTATGTCACACCAAAGAGGGCATTATGTTTGTACGAGTTATGTCACACCAAACATGGCATTATGTTTGTACAAGTTATGTCACACCAAAGAGGGCATTATGTTTGTACAAGTTATGTCACACCAAACATGGCATTATGTTTGTACAAGTTATGTCACACCAAAGAGGGCATTATGTTTGTACAAGTTATGTCACACCAAACATGGCATTATGTTTGTGCGAGTTATGCCAAACTAAACATGGCATTATACTTGTATGAGTTATGTCACACTAAACATGACATTATGTTTGTACGAGTTATGTAACACCAAAAATGGCATTATGTTTGTACAAGTTATGTCACACAAAACATGGCATTATGTTTGTATGAGTTATGTAACACAAAACATGGCATTATGTGTGTATGAGTTATGTCACACAAAACATGGCATTATGTTTGTATGAGTTATGTAACACAAAACATGGCATTATGTTTGTAAAAGTTATGTCACACAAAACATGGCATTATGTTTGTATGAGTTATGTCACACCAAACATGGCATTATGTTTGTACAAGTTATGTCACACAAAACATGGCATTATGTTTGTATGAGTTATGTCACACTAAACATGGCATTATGTTTGTACAAGTTATGTCACACAAAACATGGCATTATGTTTGTATGAGTTATGTCACACAAAACATGGCATTATGTGTGTATGAGTTATGTCACACAAAACATGGCATTATGTTTGTATGAGTTATGTAACACCAAACATGGCATTATGTTTGTACAAGTTATGTCACACAAAACATGGCATTATGTTTGTATGAGTTATGTCACATGAAACATGGCATTATGTTTGTATGAGTTATGTAACACAAAACATGGCATTATGTGTGTATGAGTTATGTCACACAAGACATGGCATTATGTTTGTATGAGTTATGTAACACCAAACATGGCATTATGTTTGTATGAGTTATGTAACACCAAACATGGCATTATGTTTGTACAAGTTATGTCACACAAAACATGGCATTATGTTTGTATGAGTTATGTAACACAAAACATGGCATTATGTGTGTATGAGTTATGTAACACCAAACATGACATTATGTTTGTATGCATGACGTAACATCAAACATGACATTATGTTTGTACGAGTTATGTCACACCAAACATGACATTATGTTTGTTCGAGTTATGTCACACAAAACATGGCATTATGTGTGTATGAGTTATGTCACACCAAACATGACATTATGTTTGTATGCATGACGTAACATCAAACATGACATTATGTTTGTACGAGTTATGTCACACCAAACATGACATTATGTTTGTTCGAGTTATGTCACACAAAACATGGCATTATGTGTGTATAAGTTATGTCACACAAAACATGGCATTATGTTTGTATGAGTTATGTAACACAAAACATGGCATTATGTGTGTATGAGTTATGTAACACAAAACATGGCATTATGTGTGTATGAGTTATGTAACACCAAACATGGCATTATGTTTGTACGAGTTATGTCACACTAAACAGGACATTATGTTTGTATGAGTTATGTCACATGAAACATGGCATTATGTGTGTATGAGTTATGTAACACTAAACATGGCATTATGTTTGTACGAGTTATGTAACACTAAACAGGGCATTATGTTTGTATGATTAATGTCACACCAAACATGGCATTATGTTTGTATGAGTTATGTCACACCAAACAGGGCATTATGTGTGTATGAGTTATGTAACACCAAACATGGCATAATGTTTGTATGAGTTATGTCACACAAAACATGGCATTATGTTTGTACAAGTTATGGCACACGAAACATGGCATTATGTTTGTAGAAGTTATGTCAAACCAAAGAGGGTATTATATTTGTACAAGTTATGTCACACCAAACATGGCATTATGTTTGTACGAGTTATGTAACACCAAACATGGCATTATGTTTGTACAAGTTATGTAACACAAAACATGGCATTATGTTTGTATGAGTTATGTAACACTAAACATGGCATTATGTTTGTACGAGTTATGTAACACCAAACATGGCATTATGTTTGTTCGAGTCATGTAACACTCAACATGACATTATGTTTGTATGATTTATGTCACACCAAACATGGCATTATGTTAGTATGAGTTATGTAAGACCAAACATGGCATTATGTTTGTATGAGTTATGTAACACCAAACATGGCATTATGTTTGTGAGAGTTATGCCAAACTAAACGTGGCATTATGCTTGTATGAGTTATGTAACACCAAACATGGCATTATGTTTGTACGAGTTATGCCAAACTAAACGTGGCATTATGCTTGTATGAGTTATGTAACACCAAACATGGCATTATGTTTGTATGAGTTATGTAACACCAAACATGGACTATGTTTGTATGAGTTATATCATGTCAAACATAGTATTATTTTTTGTCAAGTTGTGTCATACAAAACATGGCATTATGTATGTAAAAGTCTCGTCATACCAAACATGGCATTGTGTTTGTGGTGTCAGGTCAAACAACATGGCTGGCTAGCCAGATGTCATTCTTGTTGTGTATCCATATTCCACAGGTACCTTTACCCGGAGCATACAAATTTACAGCAGCTTGTAAGTTAAGAGTAAGAGACTCGAAAGTTTCAACTGTTTACTTTTCAGGAGCATGGTACAAAGTGACATCACCACAAACATGACATAGAGTAACATGTGATGTGATGTAGTAGTGGTTGCCTAGCAATGGACAAAAAGTGCGGGAAACATTACATTCCTCATAACTTTTTCAGATTGGTATCATAATCTTATGTAGAAGATGGTGGCTAGGCAATCAGCAAGGCATATGTTTTGAAGAATTTATTACTCTGTTGTTTAGCCTTCCTAGCTCCTTCCAAAGCACCTCCTGCCTGTAGGACATGCCTTGAGAAATAGGAAGATTAATTAATATTTAACATTTCCTTCAGGGGTCGCTACTTGCTTCAGTTTTCCACAGCACAGCATCGTTTCCAGATGAGGATGAGAACCAGACCCAGTAACATGGAGACTCTGCGAGGTATGATGTGTGACTGTGTGGTCGCCATGGAGACTCTGTGAGGTATGATGTGTGACTGTGTGGTTGCCATGGAGACTCTGCGAGGTATGATGTGTGACTGTGTGGTCGCCATGGAGACTCTGCGAGGTATGATGTGATGTGTGACTGTGTGGTCGCCATGGAGACTCTGTGAGGTATGATGTGTGACTGTGTGGTTGCCATGGAGACTTTGCGAGGTATGATGTGTGACTGTGTGGTTGCCATGGAGACTCTGTGAGGTATGATGTGTGACTGGTTGCAATGGAGACTCTGAGAGGTATGATGTGTGACTATGGTTGCCATGGAGACTGAGGTATGATATGTAACTGTGTAGTTGCCATGGAGACTCTGCGAGGTATGATATGTAACTGTGTGTTTGCCATGGAGACTGCGAGGTATGATGTGTGACTGTGTGGTTGCCATGGAGACTCTGTGAGGTATGATGTGTGACTGTGTGGTTGACATGGAGACTCTGCGAGGTATGATATGTAACTGTCTGGTTGCCATGGAGACTCTGCAAGGTATGATGTGTGACTGTGGTTGTCATGGAGACTGTGAGGTATGATATGTAACTGTGTAGTTGCCATGGAGACACTGGGAGGTATGATATGTAACAGTGTGGTTGCTATGGAGACTGCAAAGCATGATGTGTGACTGTGTGGTTGCCATGGAGACTGCGAGGTATGATGTGACTGTGTTGTTGACATGGAGACTCTGCGAGGTATGATATGTAACTGTCTGGTTGCCATGGAGACTCTGCAAGGTATGATGTGTGACTGTGTGGTTGCCATGGAGACTCTGCGAGGTATCATAATTAACTGTGGTTGCCATGGGGACTCTGCGAGGTATGATGTGCGACTGTGTTGTTACCATGGAGACTGTGAGGTATGATATGTAACTGTGTGGTTGCCATGGGGACTCTGCGAGGTATGATATGTAACTGTGTGTTTACCATGGAGACTGTGAGGTATGATATGTAACTGTGTGGTTGCCATGGGGACTCTGCGAGGTATGATATGTAACTGTGTGTTTACCATGGAGACTGTGAGGTATGATATGTAACTGTGTGGTTGCCATGGAGACTGCGAGGTGTGATGTGTGACTGTGTGGTTGCCATGGATATTGCGAGGTATGATGTGTGAGTTTGTAGTTGACTCTTAGGGGTATGGTGCGTTACAACGTTTACAGATTTTAGAACGTAATTTAGTCTATCAAGTCTACAAACATATGAAAGACCTCTCTTCTCCTTGAATGTCTTAAACTGTAATCACATATCATGTGTGTTCCTATTGCACAATGTATCACATTTGTGATGTCACATGTGCACTGCAGGTCCTGACATGTACCTGGAGGGAAATGCCCTGATAGAAGAGAGGGAGGAGGAGATAGGCGATACATCTCTGTCAGCCAGTCAGCAGGTGAGGAATTGTGAGTGAGTGAGTGAGTGAGTGAGTGAGAGAGGTTTTACGCTGCTTGTAGCAATATTCCAGCAATATCATGGCGAAGAACACCAGAAATTGGCATCACACATTGTGACCATGTTGGAAATCAAACTCAGGTCTTCGGTGTGATGAGCGAACACTTTAACCGCTAGGCTACTCATCAGATCTCACGGATGTGAAGAGCAAGTGGGAGTGAGTGAGTGGTTGGGTTTAATGCAGCTTTGAACAGTATTCCAGTTATATCTAGGCATGTCAGCTTAATGTGAGAGGAAAACCCGAAATGATGCAGGTCTCAGATCACTTTGGTGAAAGCCACAAGCATAGACATGGTTCTGACAAACCTAAAAACATAATCGGGGTGAACTGGAATTTGAACTCACAATCGTAGGTTTCTGGCGCACCCAAGGGACGTGCCTCCCAAATAACAATTGAGAAGGAATATGAGTGATTAGGATAAGCTGTAGATGCTCTGCGATATCATTACTTGACGACATTTTTAATTTAGTACTGATATCTTTGCAGGGAAGCTCTGTTGGCGACGATGCCAGTGAGGACATGAGAGTGCACTTCCCACCAGCCAAGTACAGAAGGTAAAGCCACTGTCTGTTCTGCACTCTTTGTCTGATACTAACAGCTTGCCCTCTCCTTATAGTGTTGATGTGATAGATATTGGCATTAGGACAATATTTAGAAGTTGTGATGCTATGTTCTAACTGAAGCATGCATCTTGTCTGGCAGCATCGCTCTCTACTCGTCCCTGCATTATGATTCACTTTCTGGAGCTGCCCAACACAGAGTCCAGAACCCACACTTGTTGCCACAGTCAACAACAGTCAGGGTCAGGTGCTGGCAAGGGACACTTCTTGCACTTTGTGCATGAATGTGGGAGCCATTAGTCACCATAAGTTACTGCCAGTGCATCATTGTTCTGTGTGTAGATTGTTGCTCTCTTAGCTGCAAAGTTACTGATGGGGCATCATTGTGCCATGTTTAGTTTGTTGCTGGATGCTCTCCAGAGGGAGTCTCTCCACAGTCTCAGTCCATCTGGAGACACAGACACAAGTTGCTGTGGCAGTGTGCAGGATGTCAGAGGTTCAGTCCTCTTCTGTCTTGGCAGAAACTTGACAACAACTCTGTAGGCAACTGAAATCAGATCTTAGTTCTTGCTACCGCTAAACAAAGATGTGAGGACATCTCATTACAGGTCATGTCAGAACGACCTTTCATCTGACCAATCAGAGTATCGCTTGTCAGATCATGAAAGTGACAGTTGGAATCTACCTAAAAAAAACACACACAGGGTATTCCGAACGACAGTTATGGGCGTTATGTCTGTATTCATACAATCTAGACCATCTATTAGCCATTCAAGAATGTTCTTTTGTTCAGTTTTAATATTTTAATCAAGTATATGTCAAAATATGTTTCGAAGCGTAGTCGCCAGTTTGAAACTTGTGCAGTAAAGCCTGATTAAGCTGTCTTCTGATTGGCTATTGTCGACTTCTTGTTAGTCATTCCATTGGTCGGTCAAAGTTCACGAAAGGACAGTCTGACATGACCAGTAATGGGATGTCCTCAGATCTTTGTTTAGCGGAAGTGAGAACTTAGATCTGATTTTAATGAGATTGGTTGTGAATCTTCTTCCTGTTTGATACAGTGTTTAATTCTGTTAGTGTAAGCTAGATGAATGTTCTCACGCACATACGTGCATGTGTGTGTGAGGAAGCATGTACATATCAAACAACAGCTAACTTGATACAGTGAACCTGATTAATCCAGACCCTGTTATTCTGGTAACCTAAATTTTTAGACGATTACAAATGAACAATAATTTGGAATTTAGATTAGACGATTTCTTTTGGAAAATATCAATTTCTGAATCACTGTTTGTTAATTTACCAATGGTTGAGACTTTGAAGTTGCCTACTGCCACACGGTGGTCATGAAGCTGTAAACTCCCAGTAATCACAATGTACAGAAACAAACACAGGCAATGGTGCTGATGTGAAATAAACCCTTGCTTTTAGTGATGAAGGGGCTAATAAATTTATACATTGATGATGGATTATGTCTTCTGCTATTTAGAGTCCTGAGCCCACTTGCATAAAGCGATCTTAGCCTGTGTTAAGGTATGGGAGTTACAATCATCTTAGCGCTGTGCTCGGATTCTGATTCTGTACAGGCAGTTGACCTCCGTGCGGCATGTGGCGGTATGTGCTGCATGTTCTGCATGTATTTTTCTGCAGCCCGCCGCCCTACAGACCTAACCTCAGTTTTAGTTTGAACGACCTCCGAGATGTGGGACCTCGGGTTGTGCGGCGGGGATGGCCGTCAGACTTTGCTGCTTCCTCCATTGATGTCAGACCCACACCGCATGACTCGCATGATGTAGAGAAACATATAGGTTTGTACTCTAACCCTAACCTTCTGGGCCACATGTGGGTCCCTGCATTACCAGTGACTCATCCCACAGGGATATCTCTCTCACTGTTGGCTATTCCTCTAACTATGAGGGTCTGAGTTAGGTCCCCAGGAATTTCATTAATCAGGTTGTCAATATCACTAAGTTTGAACACTGTAATGCTCTATCTAGTTTGTATACAGTCACACTTTATCTAGTTTAAACACAGTAACACTCTGTCCAGTTTTAACACAGTAACACTCTATCCAGTTTGAACACAGCAACACCCTATCCAGTTTGAACACAGTAACACTCTATCCAGTTTAAACACAGTAACACTCTATCTAGTTTAAACACAGCAATACCCTATCCAGTTTAAACACAGTAACACTCTATCCAGTTTAAACACAGTAGCACTCTATCTAGTTTAAACACAGTAACACTCTATCTAGTTTAAACACAGTAACACTCTATCTAGTTTAAACACAGTAACACTCTATCCAGTTTGAAGACAGTAACACTATCCGGTTTGAAGACAGTAACACTATCCAGTTTGAAGACAGTAACACTATCCAGTTTGAAGACAGTTACACTCTCTCTAGTTTAAACACAGTAACACTCTATCCAGTTTCAACACAGCATCACTCATTTAAGAATTGAACGGCAGTTTTGATGGGTTCATTGAAGTGTGAACAATTGAAAGCACTGGTTAAACTGTGTTTAACTTCACACTGTGACTCGGGAGTCAGTATTACATGTTGAAAACATACCCATTTATATGCATGTGTTAACGTATACGTATACAAATTGCCATGGTTCCTGGCTTCAGAAATGTCCAAAAATGTGTGTGCATGTACAGCTGTTTTGAGCGTCCAGTGACTGCCTGTGCGTATGCTTGCACGTGTGTTATGTTTGTTTGATTGGGTTTTACGTGGCTTTGGGAAGTATTTCAACCATAACGCCACAGTGGCTACAATGGGGCACGGGCTGAACGAATGCAGGTGCATGTGTGTAAGAGCAAGTATGTAGGTGCAGGGTAGTATTTTCAGAGACGCAAAACCCCGTGTTCGTGTATATGTATATGTGTGTGTGTGTGAGAGAGAGAGAGAGGTTCCTTTGTTAACGTCAATCACTGGAACCCGAACCTCTGTTGTTCAAAATGAACTGGTGTTCCATCCTTTTGAAGATTCTTCTTTCCTTGTAGTGTTCTAAAATGTTTGTCCTCCAAGTTGCCTAAAATATCTACATGTATATGTATACCTTTCTCAGGAACATATTAACTGAAAGATATCAGATAGATTAAGTTCCAAAAGTTCCCAGATTCATCTTTTTTTATTACAAATCTCAGAAACAAAATTTGAAGTTAAAACCATTTTTTATGCTGTCAAGAACATATGTACGCTCATCCGTCTACCTTCATCAGAAAATGTTCTCGGAAACACATATTCTCAGAATTCAAAAGAGTAGGAAGCCTATTAGCGTCACAGTCGAAAATTTCTGCAAACATCTGCGTTGATAATACTTTCAAAAACGTTTTCCATAGTTTCATCTAGGTAGATGATAATCCTGGTAAATGATACTTTTATATACAGATAATACTTTCATCTACTTACGTAAACAGAAAGGGGTACACCGAAAACGTCCCCAACCTAAAACATCCCCACGCATAAAATGTTCATTGTGGTCTTAGAAATAGCGTTTAATGATTATTGTTTCAAAGTGTTAACATGATGCCAAGTATATTTCAGCGCAATAATATATAAATGTTGTAATCTTAATCTGATATAATTATATTGATGCACATTTATATTACATTGGCACGCAAGTTGGTATATTTACATACAAACTTCAACCCTATAATATTTCTAAATATGAACTGCCACTTCACAAACGAATAAAAAATATTGTGAGAAGTTAGTATCAATAAGATTAGATAAAAAACACTAACATTAAAAGCACAATTCGCATTCGTCAGCGCTGTTTTGGTGCGTGGGGACGTTTTCGGTCGAACTCAATAGAAACCATTAATCTAATGCATGACAAAGGTCTGAAAGGACAGACTGCAAGTGTTACCAGCTAAGAAAAGGACGTCCCCACAATGTTGTAAGAAGGTTACTTTATTTAGGCAAAGTGGTATCCAACGTTACCCTCAACGTGACTCAACAACTAGTCTGCAATGTAACACAAATGTTGCACAGACGTTACATGGTTCCACAGGAAGATTATCGTAACCTGACCAATCAGAGGCTTGGGTTTTCGACAAATCAGAAGACAGCACCGACCAATCAGAAGACAGCACTCTCTCCCATGGATAAAAACATTTTCTATGGAAAAGAAACACAAGGGTTGGTCTGTTTTGGAAAACCGAGGTGCAGGTCAGGTGCCAGAACGGACCAATCAGCTCGCCGGGTTGAAGACCAATCAAAATAGGGACCATATCGATCCGGTTCCACTTCTATAAAACATAGAACAACCTCTCGAGTGGGTCAGTGTCACTTGTGAAAAAAAAAATCATCGCATCGAGAATGGCAGAGACGAAGAAGAGCTGTACGAATACGTATGAGGGAGACATGGTGACTGATAGTTCAGATGCTTGTGGATGCAAGAGTAAGAGTACGGATGCCTGTGATGGCATGTCGCCCCTCAGTAACACACCATCACCCTATTATCTACGCTTTAAAAGAAGGCTCGCTTCGTTTGAAGCGTGGCTGACGCAAATGAACCAGACCGCTGAAGAGATGGCCCATGCGGGCTTCGTGTACACGCAGAGTGCCGATGGTGTGTACTGTTTCCAATGCGGCATGCGGCTGAGAAGATGGGCATCCCACGACAATCCTTGGGTGGAACACCACAAGTGGTCCCCACACTGCGTCTACCTCAAGCTGACTGGCCTTGTGAGACACAAGAAGAAGCTACAGCTACACTATCTCTGAGGAAAATGTGAATCAGAGCAACGCGAATGGTGTAGCATGGCCGGCTGCCTAGGAGGATGTTTCCCGTTTCCCTGTTCCTGTTCCCGTTCCTCTATGTCTGCTGCTGTTGCTGTTACTGCTGCTGTTGTTGATGGTTCAGTCTTTTTCCGCTTCCTGTTTCCAACAAGCTTTTCTTTGTTGGCCACAAGTTGTGCCACACAGGGCACCCAGATGGCAGCAATTTCCACTTCGACAATCCTTGTCTTGTCAATAAGATTGGACATGCATGTCTATTGATCTCTCTCTCTCTATATCCTTATCCATCTAAATAAAAATATTTATAAACGTCTGTTTGAAGACACGCATGACACCATGTTTTGCATGATGACACCTGTGACACTATGCTTGCATAGAGACACGTTTGCATGGAGACACGAATGGTAGTATGCATGTAGGCATACACGTGTGCCAACACCTCGGTGTGGATGAACGAGTGACGACATCATAATAATATTTATAAACATCTATTTGTAGTCATGAGTGACATCACATTTGCATGGAGACACAAAGTACATCACGTAGGCATTCCCACATCACGTCCATGTCTGCCCATGACAGTCCACCTTTAGAATTCAGATGACCGTCTACCCAAAAATATGACTACCAAAAAAAAGAGGATCGAAATCTGACCAATCAGAGGCTTGGGTTGTGGACCAATCAGAGGTCGCGCTCGGTCTGTGCTGGCCTCTGATTGGTCGAACTGGGGTTGTGCTTTCTCTCCCATGGTAAAATCCATTTCCTATGGAAAAGAAACACAAGGGTTGGTCCGTTTTGGAAAACCGAGGTGCAGGCCAGGCACCGGAACGAACGAATCGGGGCGCTACGTTTTTTAGACCAATCAAGAAGCAGGGTTTCAGTGCCTCTTCTATAAATCAAGAGCCAAACCACTCACACTGCAATCAATCATCATGCAAAACAACGAAGAGAATTGAGACATGGAGATAGTTTTGATTGAAGAAAGGGTGCCACTGTGCAAAGAGTGCCGGTGAAACTTTTTCTACGAAGACAGTACCATCACCAGCATTGCCATTGCTTCCTCCATGGCAATGTAGCCTCTGCCATGGCTGCCTGCCTGTGTATGCGCATGGGACGAAGGCATGTGATGGAACATTCCAACACCGTCCTGAAGGACACTTACGTGAGGCGTTTAAGCCACACAAGTAGGTGTCCTGTCAGGAGACAGATAACGATCCATCCGTGCCTTTGCACCACTGCAGTAATGTGGTTGAAGAAGTAATCTTCTTCTTCTCCAAAACAGCCCTTTTCAGGGCCACCCATCTTTCCCGAAAGAACGCTTTCATTCTTGCTTTGACTACCCTCTTCACCATCACCACCCAAACACCCACCAAACCAAAAACAAAGAACCCGACTCCCTTCACTCCTCCCTCCCTCCCTCCCTCTCCTCCTCCCCTGCCACCCCCATCTTGGAGGGGCTGTGCCGCCATCTTGGATGGGAAGATGGCCCCTCGGAACCGGACGTGCCACCACCTTTGATGCGCATGCCACCGGAACCCGGAAGTGCCACCATCTTGGATGGGCACACACCACCGGAACCGGAAGTGCCGCCATCTTGGATGTGCACACGCCACCGAAGAGGACATTAAACAAAACCAAAGCATTTATTTATTTTTAAGTCAGATCAGATGTTACAAGACAAGTCAAAAATACTAAATTAATTATATTCCTGTTAATGCAGGGATCAAAAAGAAAATAGAAAAACGAGTTGATTGTAAACACTGATCGATAATTGGGGAACCCCGGAAAGTAGTTCCGGCAAAAGTTCACACGATCAATTTCACAAAGAATTGTTCACTCATTCCAGTGTAACCACAGTAACACTCTCTCCGGTTTGAACACAGTGACACTATCCAGTTTGTACTCAGTAACACTATCAGTTTCAACACAGTAACACTCTATCCAGTTTCAACATAGTAACACTCTATCTAGTATGAACACAGGAACACTCTATCCAGTTTCAACATAGAAACACTCTATCTAGTTTGAACACAGTAACACTCTATCCAGTTTGTACACATTAACATTCTATCCAGTTTCAACATAGTAGCACTCTATTATCTACGCTTTAAAAGAAGGCTCGCTTCGTTTGAAGCGTGGCTGACGCAAATGAACCAGACCGCTGAAGAGATGGCCCATGCGGGCTTCGTGTACACGCAGAGTGCCGATGGTGTGTACTGTTTCCAATGCGGCATGCGGCTGAGAAGATGGGCATCCCACGACAATCCTTGGGTGGAACACCACAAGTGGTCCCCACACTGCGTCTACCTCAAGCTGACCGGCCTTGTGAGACACAAGAAGAAGCTACAGCTACACTATCTCTGTGTGGAAAATGTGAATCAGAGCAACGCGAATGGTGTAGCATGGCCGGCTGCCTAGGAGGATGTTTCCCGTTTCCCTGTTCCTGTTCCCGTTCCTCTATGTCTGCTGCTGTTGCTGTTACTGCTGCTGTTGTTGATGGTTCACTCACACTGCAATCAATCATCATGCAAAACAACGAAGAGAATTGAGACATGGAGATAGTTTTGATTGAAGAAAGGGTGCCACTGTGCAAAGAGTGCCGGTGAAACTTTTTCTACGAAGACAGTACCATCACCAGCATTGCCATTGCTTCCTCCATGGCAATGTAGCCTCTGCCATGGCTGCCTGCCTGTGTATGCGCATGGGACGAAGGCATGTGATGGAACATTCCAACACCGTCCTGAAGGACACTTACGTGAGGCGTTTAAGCCACACAAGTAGGTGTCCTGTCAGGAGACAGATAACGATCCATCCGTGCCTTTGCACCACTGCAGTAATGTGGTTGAAGAAGTAATCTTCTTCTTCTCCAAAACAGCCCTTTTCAGGGCCACCCATCTTTCCCGAAAGAACGCTTTCATTCTTGCTTTGACTACCCTCTTCACCATCACCACCCAAACACCCACCAAACCAAAAACAAAGAACCCGACTCCCTTCACTCCTCCCTCCCTCCCTCCCTCTCCTCCTCCCCTGCCACCCCCATCTTGGAGGGGCTGTGCCGCCATCTTGGATGGGAAGATGGCCCCTCGGAACCGGACGTGCCACCACCTTTGATGCGCATGCCACCGGAACCCGGAAGTGCCGCCATCTTGGATGTGCACACGCCACCGAAGAGGACATTAAACAAAACCAAAGCATTTATTTATTTTTAAGTCAGATCAGATGTTACAAGACAAGTCAAAAATACTAAATTAATTATATTCCTGTTAATGCAGGGATCAAAAAGAAAATAGAAAAACGAGTTGATTGTAAACACTGATCGATAATTGGGGAACCCCGGAAAGTAGTTCCGGCAAAAGTTCACACGATCAATTTCACAAAGAATTGTTCACTCATTCCAGTGTAACCACAGTAACACTCTCTCCGGTTTGAACACAGTGACACTATCCAGTTTGTACTCAGTAACACTATCAGTTTCAACACAGTAACACTCTATCCAGTTTCAACATAGTAACACTCTATCTAGTATGAACACAGGAACACTCTATCCAGTTTCAACATAGAAACACTCTATCTAGTTTGAACACAGTAACACTCTATCCAGTTTGTACACATTAACATTCTATCCAGTTTCAACATAGTAGCACTCTATCTAGTTTGAACACAGTTACACTCTATCTAGTTTGTACACATTAACACTCTATCCAGTTTGTACACATTAACACTCTATCCAGTTTCAACATAATAACACTCTATCTAGTTTGAACACAGTAACACTCTATCCATTTTGTACACATTAACACTCTATCAAGTTTCAACATAGTAACACTTGCTATCTAGTTTGAACACAGTAAAACTCTATCGAGTTTGTACACATTAACACTCTATCTAGTTTGAACACATTAACACTCTATCCAGTTTGAACATAGTAACACTCTGTCCAGTTTGTACTCAGTAACACTATCAAGTTTGTACACAGTAACACTCTATCCAGTTTCAACATAGTAACTCTCTGTCTAGTTGTACACATTAACACACTATCTAGTTTGAACACAGTAACACTCTTTCCAGTTTGTACACAGTAACACTCTATCCAGTTTCAACACAGTAACACTCTGTCCAGTTTGTACACAGTAGCACTCTATCTAGTTTCAACACAGTAACAGTCTGTCCAGTTTGTACACTTTAAACTCTCTCTAGTTTGAACACAGTAGCACTCTATCTAGTTTCAAAACATTGACACTCTATCTAGTTTGAACACAGTAACACTCTATCCAGTTTGTACACAGTAACACTCTATCCAGTTTCAACACAGTAACACTCTGTCCAGTTTGTACACATTAACACTCTATCCAGTTTGTACACATTAACATTCTATCGTGTTTCAACATAGTAACACTCTATCTAGTTTGAACACAGTAACACTCTCTCTAGTTTGAACACAGTAGCACTCTATCTAGTTTCAAAACATTGACACTCTATCTAGTTTGAACACAGTAACACTCTATCCAGTTTGTACACAGTAACACTCTGTCCAGTTTGTACACAGTTACACTCTATCTAGTTTCAACACAGTAACACTCTGTCCAGTTTGTACACAGTAACACTCTATCCAGTTTCAACACAGTAACGCTATGCCCAGTTTGTACACAGTAACACTCTATCCAGTTTCAACACAGTAACACTCTGTCCAGTTTGTACACTGTAACACTCTATCCAGTTTCAACACAGTAACACTCTGTCCAGTTTGTACACAGTAACACTCTGTCCAGTTTGTACACAGTTACACTCTATCTAGTTTCAACATAGTAACACTCTGCCCAGTTTGTACACATTAGCACTCTATCTAGTTTCAACACAGTAACAGTCTGTCCAGTTTGTACACTTTAAACTGTCTCTAGTTTGAACACAGTAACACTCTATCTAGTTTCAAAACATTGACACTCTATCTAGTTTGAAAACAGTAACACTCTATCCAGTTTCAACATAGTAACCCTCTATCCAGTTTGTACACAGTAACACTCTATCCAGTTTCAACATAGTAACACTCTGTCCAGTTTGTACACATTAGCACTCTATCTAGTTTCAACACAGTAACAGTCTGTCCAGTTTGTACACTTTAAACTGTCTCTAGTTTGAACATAGTAACACTCTATATAGTTTCAAAACATTGACACTCTATCTAGTTTGTACACATTAACATTCTGTCCAGTTTGTACCCAGTTACACTCTATCCAGTTTCAACACAGTAACACTCTGTCCAGTTTGTACACAGTAACGCTCTATCTAGTTTCAACACAGTAACACTCTGTCCAGTTTGTACACAGTAACACTCTATCCAGTTTCAACACAGTAACACTCTGTCCAGTTTGTACACAGTAACACTCTATCCAGTTTCAACACAGTAACACTCTGTCCAGTTTGTACACAGTAACACTCTATCCAGCTTCAACACAGTAACACTCTGTCCAGTTTGTACACAGTAACACTCTATCCAGTTTCAACACAGTAACACTCTGTCCAGTTTGTACACAGTAACACTCTATCTAGTTTGAGTACAGTAACGCTCTATCCAGTTTGTACACTTTAAACTCTCTCTAGTTTGAACACAGTAGCACTCTATCTAGTTTCAAAACATTGACACTCTATCTAGTTTGTACACAGTAACACTCTATCCAGTTTCAACACAGTAACACTCTTTCCAGTTTGTACACAGTAACACTCTATCCAGTTTCAACACAGTAACACTCTGTCCAGTTTGTACACAGTAACACTCTATCTAGTTTGAACACAGTAACACTCTGTCCAGTTTGTACACAGTAACACTCTATCCAGTTTGTACACAGTTACACTCTATCTAGTTTCAACACAGTAACACTCTATCCAGTTTCAACACAGTAACACTCTGTCCAGTTTGTACACAGTAACACTCTATCTAGTTTCAACACAGTAACACTCTGTCCAGTTTGTACACAGTAACACTCTGTCCAGTTTGTACACAGTTACACTCTATCTAGTTTCAACACAGTAACACTCTGTCCAGTTTGTACACAGTAACACCCTATCCAGTTTCAACACAGTAACACTCTGTCCAGTTTGTACACAGTAACACTCTATCCAGTTTCAACACAGTAACACTCTGTCCAGTTTGTGCACAGTAACACTCTATCCAGTTTCAACACAGTTATACTCTGTCCAGTTTCAACACAGTAACACTCTATCCAGTTTCAACACAGTAACACTCTGTCCAGTTTGTACACAGTAACACTCTATCCAGTTTCAACACAGTAACACTCTGTCCAGTTTGTACACAGTAGCACTCTATCTAGTTTCAACACAGTAACAGTCTGTCCAGTTTGTACACTTTAAACTCTCTCTAGTTTGAACACAGTAACACTCTATCTAGTTTCAAAACATTGACACTCTATCTAGTTTGAACACAGTAACACTCTATCCAGTTTGTACACAGTAACACTCTATCCAGTTTCAACACAGTAACACTCTGTCCAGTTTGTACACATTAACACTCTATCCAGTTTGTACACATTAACATTCTATCGTGTTTCAACATAGTAACACTCTATCTAGTTTGAACACAGTAACACTCTCTCTAGTTTGAACACAGTAGCACTCTATCTAGTTTCAAAACATTGACACTCTATCTAGTTTGAACACAGTAACACTCTATCCAGTTTGTACACAGTAACACTCTGTCCAGTTTGTACACAGTTACACTCTATCTAGTTTCAACACAGTAACACTCTGTCCAGTTTGTACACAGTAACACTCTATCCAGTTTCAACACAGTAACGCCATGCCCAGTTTGTACACAGTAACACTCTATCCAGTTTCAAGACAGTAACACTCTGTCCAGTTTGTACACTGTAACACTCTATCCAGTTTCAACACAGTAACACTCTGTCCAGTTTGTACACAGTAACACTCTGTCCAGTTTGTACACAGTTACACTCTATCTAGTTTCAACATAGTAACACTCTGTCCAGTTTGTACACATTAGCACTCTATCTAGTTTCAACACAGTAACAGTCTGTCCAGTTTGTACACTTTAAACTGTCTCTAGTTTGAACACAGTAACACTCTATCTAGTTTCAAAACATTGACACTCTATCTAGTTTGAAAACAGTAACACTCTATCCAGTTTCAACATAGTAACCCTCTATCCAGTTTGTACACAGTAACACTCTATCCAGTTTAAACATAGTAACACTCTGTCCAGTTTGTACACATTAGCACTCTATCTAGTTTCAACACAGTAACAGTCTGTCCAGTTTGTACACTTTAAACTGTCTCTAGTTTGAACATAGTAACACTCTATATAGTTTCAAAACATTGACACTCTATCTAGTTTGTACACATTAACATTCTGTCCAGTTTGTACCCAGTTACACTCTATCCAGTTTCAACACAGTAACACTCTGTCCAGTTTGTACACAGTAACACTCTATCTAGTTTCAACACAGTAACACTCTGTCTAGTTTGTACACAGTAACACTCTATCCAGTTTCAACACAGTAACACTCTGTCCAGTTTGTACACAGTAACACTCTATCCAGTTTCAACACAGTAACACTCTGTCCAGTTTGTACACAGTAACACTCTATCCAGCTTCAACACAGTAACACTCTGTCCAGTTTGTACACAGTAACACTCTATCCAGTTTCAACACAGTAACACTCTGTCCAGTTTGTACACAGTAACACTCTATCGAGTTTGAGTACAGTAACGCTCTATCCAGTTTGTACACTTTAAACTCTCTCTAGTTTGAACACAGTAGCACTCTATCTAGTTTCAAAACATTGACACTCTATCTAGTTTGTACACAGTAACGCTCTATCCAGTTTCAACACAGTAACACTCTGTCCAGTTTGTACACAGTAACACTCTATCCAGTTTCAACACAGTAACACTCTGTCCAGTTTGTACACAGTAACACTCTATCTAGTTTCAACACAGTAACACTCTGTCCAGTTTGTACACAGTAACACTCTGTCCAGTTTGTACACAGTTACACTCTATCTAGTTTCAACACAGTAACACTCTATCCAGTTTCAACACAGTAACACTCTGTCTAGTTTGTACACAGTAACACTCTATCTAGTTTCAACACAGTAACACTCTGTCCAGTTTGTACACAGTAACACTCTGTCCAGTTTGTACACAGTTACACTCTATCTAGTTTCAACACAGTAACACTCTGTCCAGTTTGTACACAGTAACACTCTATCCAGTTTCAACACAGTAACACTCTGTCCAGTTTGTACACAGTAACACTCTATCCAGTTTCAACACAGTAACACTCTGTCCAGTTTGTGCACAGTAAGACTCTATCCAGTTTCAACACAGTTATACTCTGTCCAGTTTCAACACAGTAACACTCTATCCAGTTTCAACACAGTAACACTCTGTCCAGTTTGTACACAGTAACACTCTATCCAGTTTCAACACAGTAACACTCTGTCCAGTTTGTACACAGTAGCACTCTATCTAGTTTCAACACAGTAACAGCCTGTCCAGTTTGTACACTTTAAACTCTCTCTAGTTTGAACACAGTAGCACTCTATCTAGTTTCAAAACATTGACACTCTATCTAGTTTGAACACAGTAACACTCTATCCAGTTTGTACACAGTAACACTCTATCCAGTTTGAACACAGTAACACTCTGTCCAGTTTGTACACAGTAACCCTCTATCCAGTTTCAATACAGTAACACTCTGTCCAGTTTGTACACAGTAACACTCTATCCAGTTTCAACACAGTAACACTCTGTCCAGTTTGTACACTGTAACACTCTATCCAGTTTCAACACAGTAACACTCTGTCCAGTTTGTACACAGTAACACTCTATCCAGTTTGTACACAGTTACACTCTATCTAGTTTGAACATAGTAACACTCTGTCCAGTTTGTACACATTAGTACTCTATCTAGTTTCAACACAGTAACAGTCTGTCCAGTTTGTACACAGTAACACTCTATCCAGTTTGAACATAGTAACACTCTGTCCAGTTTGTACACAGTAACACTCTATCCAGTTTCAACACAGTAACACTCTGTCCAGTTTGTACACAGTAACACTCTATCCAGTTTGTACACATTAACATTCTATCGTGTTTCAACATAGTAACACTCTATCTAGTTTGAACACAGTAACACTCTCTCTAGTTTGAACACAGTAGCACTCTATCTAGTTTCAAAACATTGACACTCTATCTAGTTTGAACACAGATACACTCTATCCAGTTTGTACACAGTAACACTCTGTCCAGTTTGTACACAGTTACACTCTATCTAGTTTCAACACAGTAACACTCTGTCCAGTTTGTACACAGTAACACTCTATCCAGTTTCAACACAGTAACGCTATGCCCAGTTTGTACACAGTAACACTCTATCCAGTTTCAACACAGTAACACTCTGTCCAGTTTGTACACTGTAACACTCTATCCAGTTTCAACACAGTAACACTCTGTCCAGTTTGTACACAGTAACACTCTGTCCAGTTTGTACACAGTTACACTCTATCTAGTTTCAACACAGTAACACTCTGTCCAGTTTGTACACAGTAACACTCTATTTAGTTTCAACACAGTAACACTGTCCAGTTTGTACACATTAACACTCTGTCCAGTTTCAACACAGTAACGCTCTGTCTAGTTTGTACACAGTAACACTCTATCCAGTTTCAACACAGTAACACTCTGTCCAGTTTGTACACAGTAACACTCTATCTAGTTTCAACACAGTAACACTCTGTCCAGTTTGTACACTTTAAACTCTCTCTAGTTTGAACACAGTCGCACTCTATCTAGTTTCAAAACATTGACACTCTATCTAGTTTGAACACGGTAACACTCTATCCAGTTTGAACACAGTAACAATGTGACTGTGGGATATGACTTAGTTGTCATTTCTTTGATTCTTTTGTCAATATGTACAGCAGAATAGGAGATCATGCTACAAAAGAAGGGACATCTTAGGGATATCATATCATTCATGTCTTCATTACAGCCCTGTCAACACATTGATATGTTAAGTCAAGATCATCTTTAAGGCCACAGCTTAATGAATAGTTTGTGTACTGCCTTTTCAAGAAGGAGTTGTTGTAGGTCAACATATGCCTTGTTTGCAGAACTGATAGTTGTCATTTCCATATTACAGGAGAACTGATAATTGTCTTTCTGATTTTACTGGAGATCTGATAAATGTGTTTCCAATATTACTGGGGAACTGATAATGTCAGCAGTAGTTGTAGCAGGCCTAACGACAGAATGCTGCCTTGCTGGTGCATGTATGTCTGGCTCAGTGTTTCTCCCTTTGCAAGTTCTCTCATAACAGGAAGTCATCTATCACTTCCTGGTGATGCTTTGACACTGAACATCGGACACACTCAAGTAGAAGTTGAAGGATTCTATTACCATAGGACTTTATGTTATAGAAAAGGCTCATTACAGAATGTGCATATCTATATCCTTGTATGTTCAGAGATAGATGTGAAAACTTGCTTTATCAGTAATACATTGGGTTTCTGTTTTTTCTAACTTCTAGATATGATTCAGCTCCCATCCTACCCAGGGGCAACTTCATCCCAAGCAGTTAGTGAACCAGGTGAGGAAACATAGATCGTAGTGACCTGCTACAGTGAGCCAGGTGAGGAAACACAGATCTTAGTGACCTGTTACAGTGAACCAGGTGAGGAAACAGATCTTAGCGACCTGTTACAGTGAGCCAGGTGAGGAAACACAGATCTTAGCGACCTGTTACAGTGAACAAGGTGAGGAAGCATAGATCTTAGTGACCTGTTACAGTGAACAAGGTGAGAAAACATAGATCTGAGTGACCTGTTACACTCAACCAGGTGAGGTAACACAGATCTTAGCGACCTGTTACAGTGAACCAGGTGAGGAAACACAGATCTTAGTGACCTGTTACAGTGAGCAAGGTGAGGAAGCATAGATCTTAGTGACCAGTTATAGTGAACAAGGTGAGGAAGCATAGATCTGAGGGACCTGTTACACTCAACCAGGTGAGGAAACGCAGATCCTAGCGACCTGTTACAGTGAACCAGGTGAGGAAACACAGATCTTAGCGACCTGATACAGTGAACCAGGTGAGAAAACACAGATCTTAGCGACCTGTTACAGTGAACAAGGTGAGGAAGCATAGATCTTAGTGACCTGTTACAGTGAACAAGGTGAGGAAGCATAGATCTTAGTGACCAGTTATAGTGAACAAGGTGAGGAAGCATAGATCTGAGTGACCTGTTACAGTGAACTAGGTTGGAAAACACAGATCTTAGTGACTTGTTACAGTCAACCAGGTGAGGAAACAGATCTTAGCGACTTGTTACAGTGAACCAGGTGAGGAAACACAGATCTTAGTGACTTGTTACAGTGAACCAGGTGAGGAAACACAGATGTTAGTGACCTGTCACTGTGAACCAGATGAGGAAACACAGATCTTAGTGATCTGTTACAGTGAACAAGGTGAGGAAGCATAGATCTTAATGACCTGTTACAGTGAACCAGGTGAGGAAGCATAGATCTTAGTGACCTATTACAGTGAACAAGGTGAAGAAACATAGATCTGAGTGACCTGTTACAGTGAACCAGGTGAGGAAACAGATCCTAGTGACTTGTTACAGTGAACCAGGTGAGGAAACACAGATCTTAGTGACTTGTTACAGTGAACCAGGTGAGGAAACACAGATATTAGTGACCTGTCACTGTGAACCAGGTGAGGAAACACAGATCTTAGTGATCTGTTACAGTGAACAAGGTGAGGAAGCATAGATCTTAGTGACCTGTTACAGTGAACCAGGTGAGGAAGCATAGATCTTAGTGACCTGTTACAGTGAACAAGGTGAGGAAACATAGATCTTAGCGACCATTTACAGTGAACTACGTTGGAAAACACAGATCTTAGTGACTTGTTACAGTCAACCAGGTGAGGAAACAGATCTTAGTGACTTGTTACAGTGAACCAGGTGAGACAACACAGATCTTAGTGACCTGTCACTGTGAACCAGGTGAGGAAACACAGATCTTAGTGATCTGTTACAGTGAACAAGGTGAGGAAGCATAGATCTTAGTGACCTGTTACAGTGAACCAGCTGAGGAAACAGATCTTAGCGACCACTGTTTCAGCTTCTTCTGTTTACCATGGATGTATTTTATGAAACTTCTTTGGCAAGTTTTCATTTTGCTGTCATGTTTTTACCTCACACTCAAAGAATGTTCCTTGTTTCCAGAACTAGATCATTCCATAGTTGAGGCCCGTCTTTCACCTGAAACACATCATGGACGACAGATCTTTGAGGTGTCTCTGCTGAAAGACGGCAGTCATGGCATCGGCATCACCATCGTGGGCGGGGAGAGCACCAGCAAACTGGACCTGGGGATCTTTGTCAAGTCTGTGACGGCTGGAGGTCCAGCGAACAAGGCTGGCTGCATCAGGCCAGGTGACCGTCTCGTGGCTATCAACGGACAGAGTCTGGAGGGGGTACAGCATCACCAAGCTGTGCAGATGATTCGTGAGTCGGATGACCTTGTTAGCTTGCTTGTGTCACAGGTCAGGGCACCCACGACACTGCGACGAAAGGTTGTGTCTGTTGATGCTTTGACACCAGCATCGTCTGCTGTGCACTCTCTGCCCCAAAGTGGTGATGTTGGTCAGTCAGATTCACTTGTAGACCAAGCAGTTTCTCATTCCTCGTATGGAGATCTTAGAAACATTCCACCTGAAAAACCACCACGACAGATGAACAGGGATGTCAAGTTGACAAGCGACATGCAGCCTACAGTTGGGATAGCCTGGGACACTGCTGGGTTGTGTGATGAGTCTGTGTCAGGTGTAAGTGAAACAATTGCTGCTGACCTGGCAGAGAGCATTCTGGGTACTGACAGGGAGGAATCGGGTGTGTTGATGGTGGACAGCGATCAGTGGGCAGCCAGGGAGGAGGAGGAACTCAAGGTACTTGGAGGTGAGCAGCTTGTGGGGAAGGTGGGGATTTGAGGTACTGGGGGCTGAGCAGCTTAACCGGGAGGCAGGGCATCCAGGTACTAAGGGCTGAGCAGCTTGTGGTCAGAGGGGAAGGCGGGGATTTGAGGTACAAGGGGCTGAGCAGCTTAACAGGGAGGCAGGGCGTCAAGGTACTAGGGGCTGAGCAGCTTGTAGGGGATACAGGACTTAAAGGTACAAGAGGCTGAGCAGCTTGTGGGGGATGCAGAGCCTCGAGGTACTCTGGGGCTAAGCAGCTTCTTGGGAAGGCAGGGCCTAGAGGTACTAGGGGCTGAGCAGCTTGTAGGGGATGCACGGCCTCAAGGTACTAGGGCCTGCGCAACTTGTTGGAGATGCAGGGTCAGATGTGAGCAGCTTGTGGGGGATACAGGGATTTGAGGTACTAGGAGCTGAGCAGCTTGTAGGGGACACAGGACTTTGAGGTACTAGGAGCTGAGCAGCTTGTAGGGGAGGCAGGGCCTCGAAGTATTAGGGGTAAGCTGCTTGTTTGGGATGCAGAGCCTCGAGGTACTCTGGGGTGAGCAGCTTGTTGGGATGCAGGGCCTCGAGTTACTAGGAGCCAAACAGCTTTCCGGGGATACAGGTATTTGAGGTACTCAGGTGGTAAGCAGCTTGTTTGGGATGCAGGGCCTCGAGGTACTCAGGGGTGAGCAGCTTGTTGGGAATGCATGGCCTCGAGATATTCAGGGGTAAGCAGCTTGTTGGGGATGCAGGGCCTCGAGATACTCAGGGGTGAGCAGCTATTTGGGGATGCAGGGCCACGAGGTACTCAGGGGTGAGCAGTTTGTTGTTGCAGGGGGTCGAGGTATTAGGGGTAAGCAGCTTGTCGGGGATGCAGGGCCTCAAGGTATTAGGGGTAAGCAGCTTGTTGTGGATGCAGGGCCTCGAGGTATAAGGGGTAAGCAGCTTGTTTGGGATGCAGGGCCTCAAGGTATTAGGGGTGAGCAGCTTGTAGGGGAGGCAGGGCATCCAGGTACTAGGAGCTGAGCAGCTTGTAGGGGACACAGGACTTTGAGGTACTAGGAGCTGAGCAGCTTGTAGGGGACATAGGACTTTGAGGTACTAGGGGCTGAGCAGCTTGTAGGGGAGGCAGGGCCTCGAGGTATTAGGGGTAAGCTGCTTGTTTGGGATGCAGGGCCTCGAGTTACTAGGAGCTGAACAGCTTTCCGGGGATACAGGTATTTGAGGTACTCAGGTGGTAAGCAGCTTGTTGGTGATGCAGGGCCTCGAGATATTCAGGGGTAAGCAGTTTGTTGGAAATGCAGAGGGTCGAGGTATTAGGGGTAAGCAGCTTGTCGGGGATGCAGGGCCTCGAGGTATTAGGGGTAAGCAGCTTGTTGTGGATGCAGGGCCTCGAGGTACTCAGGGGTGAGCAGCTTGTTGGGGATGCAGGGCCTCGAGGTATTAGGGGTAAGTAGCTTGTTGGGGATGCAGGGCCTCTAGGTACTCAGGGGTGAGCATCTTGTTGGGGATGCAGGGCCTCGAGGTATTAGGGGTAAGTAGCTTGTTGGGGATGCAGGGCCTCTAGGTACTCAGGGGTGAGCATCTTGTTGGGGATGCAGGGCCTCGAGGTATTAGGGGTAAGTAGCTTGTTGGGGATGCAGGGCCTCGAGGTATTAGGGGTAAGCAGCTTGTCGGGGATGCAGGGCCTCGAGGTATTAGGGGTAAGCAGCTTGTTGTGGATGCAGGGCCTCGAGGTATTAGGGGTAAGTAGCTTGTTGTGGATGCAGGGCCTCGAGATACTCAGGGGTGAGTAGCTTGTTGGGGATGCAGGGCCTCGAGGTACTCAGGGGTGAGCAGCTTGTTGGGGATGCAGGGCCTTGAGGTACTAGGGGCTGAGCAGCTTGTTTGGAATGCAGGGTCTCAAGGTGCTAGGGGCTGTGCAACTTGTTGGGGAGGCAGAGCTAGAGGTTCTATGGGCTAAGCAGCTTTTAGGGGAGGCAGGGCCTTGAGGTACTAGGGGTTCAGCAGCTTGTTGGGGATACAGGCCTTTGAGGTATTAGGGGCTGAGCAGCTTGTTGGGGATGCAGGACTTTGAGGTACTAGAGGCTGAGCAGCTTGTGGGGGATGCATTGCCTCAAGGTTCTAGAGGCTGCACAACTTGTGGGGATGCAGGGCCTCGAGGTACTCAGAGGTAAGCAGCTTGTTGGGGATACAGGGATTTAGGGTACTCAGGGGTGAGCAGCTTGTTAGGATGCAGGGTGTCGAGGTATTCGGGGTGAGCAGCTTGTTGGGAATGCAGAGGGTCGAGGTATTAGGGGTAAGCAGCTTGTTGGGGATGCAGGGCCTCTAGGTACTCAGGGGTAATCAGCTTGGTCGGGATGCAGATCCTCGAGGTATTAGGGGTAAGTAGCTTGTTGGGGATGCAGGACCTCGAGATACTCAGGGGTGAGCAGCTTGTTGTGAATGCAGGGCCTCTAGGTACTCAGGGGTGAGCAGCTTGTTGGGGGTGGAGGGCCCCGAAGTACTAGGGGCTGAACAGCTTTTAGGGGATACAGGGATTTGAGGTACTCAGGGGTGAGCAGGTGGTTGGGGATGCAGGGCCTCGAGGTACTCAGGGGTGAACAGTTTGTTGGGGATGCAGGGCCTCAAGGTACTCAGGGGTGAGCAGCTTGTTGGGAATGCAGGGCCTCAAACTACTCAGGGCTGAACAGCTTTTGGGGGATACAGGGATTTGAGGTACTCAAGGGTGAGCAGCTTGTTGGGGATGCAGGGCCTTGAGGTACTAGGGTCTGAGCAGCTTGTTGTGAATGCAGGGTCTCAAGGTACTAGGGGCTGTGCAGCATGTTGGGGATGCAGGGCCTCGAGGTACTAGGGGTAAGCAGCTTGTTGGGGATGCAGGGCCTCGAGATACTCAGGGGTGGGAGCTTGTTGGGGATGCAGGGCCTCGAGGTACTCAGGGGTGAGCAGTTTGTTCGAGATGCAGGGCCTCGAGATACTCAGGGGTAAGCAGCTTGTTGGGGATGCAGAGCCTCAAGGTACTCAGGGGTGAGCAGCTTGTTGGGGATACAGGGATTTAGGGTACTCAGGGGTGAGCAGCTTGTTGGGATGCAGGGCGCCGAGGTATTAGGGGTAAGCAGCTTGTTGGGGATGCAGGGCGTCGAGGTATTAGGGGTAAGCAGCTTGTTGGGGATGCAGGGCCTCGAGGTACTCAGGGGTGAGCAGTTTGTTCGAGATGCAGGGCCTCGAGATACTCAGGGGTAAGCAGCTTGTTGGGGATGCAGAGCCTCAAGGTACTCAGGGGTGAGCAGCTTGTTGTGGGTGGAGGGCCCCGAAGTACTAGGGGCTGAACAGCTTTAGGGGGATACAGAGATTTGAGGTACTCAGGGGTGAGCAGCTTGTTGGGGATGCAGGGCCTTGAGGTACTAGGGGCTGAGCAGCTTGTTGTGAATTCAGGGTCTGAAGGTACTAGGGGCTGTGCGACTTGTAGGGGAGGCAGAGTCTAGAGGTTCTATGGGCTGAGGAGCTTGTAGGGGAGGCAGGGCCTTGAGGTACTAGGGGTTCAGCAGCTTGTTTGGGATGGAGGCCTTTGAGGTAATAGGGGCTGAGCAGCTTGTTGGAGATGCAGGACTTTAAGGTACTAGAGGCTGAGCAGCTTGTGGGGGATGCATTGCCTCAAGGTTCTAGGGGCTGTACAACTTGTGGGGATGCAGGGCCTGGAGGTACTCAGGGGTGAGCAGCTTGTTGGGGGATATAGGGATTTGAGGTACTCAGGGGATGAGCAGCTTGTTTGGGATGCAGGGCCTCGAGATATTCAGGGGTAAGCAGCTTGTTGGGGATTCAGGGCCTCAAGCTATTAGGGGTAAGCAGCTTGTTGGGGATGTAGGGCCTCGACATACTCAGGGGTGAGCAGCTTGTTTGGGATGCAGGGCCTTGAGGTACTCAGGGGTGAGCAGCTTGTTGGGGATGCAGGGCCTCGAGGTACTAGGGGTAAGCAGCTTGTTGGGGATGCAGGGCCTCAAGGTACTCAGGGCTGAAAAGCTTGTGAATGCAGGGCCTCGAGCTATTAGGGGTAAGCAGCTTTTTGGGGATGCAGGGCCTTGAGTTACTAGGAGCTGAACAGCTTTCGGGGGATACAGGGATTTGAGGTACTCAGGGGGTAAGCAGCTTGTTTGGGATGCAGGGCCTCGAGGTACTCAGGGGTGAACAGCTTGTTGGGAATGCAGGGCCTCAAGATATTCAGGGATAAGCAGCTTGTTGGGATGCAGGGCCTTGAGTTACTTGGAGCTAAACTTTCGGGGGACACAGGGATTTAAGGTACTCAGGGGGTAAGCAGCTTGTTGGGGATGCAGGGCCTCGAGGTACTCAGGGTTGAACAGCTTGTTGGGGGTGCAGGGCCTCGAGATACTCAGGTGTGAGCAGCTTGTTGGGAATGCAGGGCCTCGAGGTACTCAGGGGTGAGCAGCTTGTTGGGGATGCAGGGCCTTGAGGTACTCAGGGGCCAAGCAGCTTGTTGTGAATGCAGGGTCTGAAGGTACTAGTGGCTGTGCAACTTGTAGGGGAGGCAGAGTCTAGAGGTTCTATGGGCTGAGGAGCTTGTAGGGGAGGCAGGGCTTTGAGGTACTAGGGCTTCAGCAGCTTGTTTGGGATGGAGGCCTTTGAGGTATTAGGGGCTGAGCAGCTTTTTGGAGATGCAGGACTTTAAGGTACTAGAGGCTGAGCAGCTTGTTGGGAATGCAGGGCCTCGAGATATTCAGGGGTAAGCAGCTTGTTGGGGATGCAGGGCCTTGAGTTACTTGGAGCTAAACTTTCGGGGGACACAGGGATTTAAGGTACTCAGGGGGTGAGCAGCTTGTTGGGGATGCAGGGCCTCGAGGTACTCAGGGTTGAGCAGCTTGTTGGGGATGCAGGGCCTCCAGATACTCAGGTGTGAGCAGCTTGTTGGGAATGCAGGGCCTCGAGGTACTCAGGGGTGAGCAGCTTGCTCTGGATACAGGGATTTGAGGTACTCAGGGGTATGCAGCTTGTTGGGGATGCAGGGCCTCGAGGTACTCAGGGGTGAGCAGCTTGTTGGGAATGCAGGGCCTCGAGGTACTCAGGGGTGAGCAGCTTGCTTGGGATACAGGGATTTGAGGTCCTCAGGGCTATGCAGCTTGTTGGGGATGCAGGGCCTTGAGGTACTCAGGGGTGAGCAGCTTGTTGGGATGCAGGGCCTTGATGTAGTTGGGGGAAGCAGCTTGTGGGGAAGGCAGGCTTTTTTAATGACTGTTGAAGACCTTGTTGTAGAAGGGCTTTTTGACACCTCTTCTAACCATGTTAAATTAGGGCTTTGTGATGCTGATGTGATGACTGTGGTAAGCATTTTTAGGGTATATGAGTCATTACATCCTCACACTATGACTGTTTGCTCAATGATTTGAGGACAGTCTTATTAGGATTGCCATATGTTAAATTGTAGGAGATATGAAGGTCTTTGTTTTGTCTAAATAGTCCCAGTGTACAATGGCTGTTGTTGGCCATTGTGAATGTCTTCAAGCTGAGGTTATCCTTGTCCCTTTTACATGTACCCATCTATATTCTGAGAATATAAACAATGAAATTATTCAACATATTGCTTGCAGACATTGCAGGCCTCACAATAATTGATGATTCTTCGTCTGACTCGGACTTCGACACAGCCTTGGAGAATGCTGTGAAGGGCCGCCTGACTCGGAAACCTTCCCAGAACACCTCTGTCATCAAAGTCAGCCTGCACAAACAGGGCAGTCAGTCAGGGATAACCATCACGGTGAGTACACCATCACACTGTCACAGCGAGTACACATCACGCCATCCCTGTTACCACCATCACACTGTCACAGCGAGTACACATCACACCATCCCTGTGAAAACACCATCACACTGTCACAGCAAGTACACATCACTCCATCCCTGTGAATACACCATCACACTGTTACAGCGAGTACACATCACACCATCCCCGTGAATACACCATCACAATGTCACAGCGAGTACACATCACACCATCCCCATTATACACCATCACACTGTTACAGCGAGTACACATCACACCATCCCCGTGAAAACACCATCACACTGTTACAGCGAGTACACATCACACAATCCCTGTGAATACACCATCACAATATCGATCACAGCGAGTACACATCACACCATCCCCGTGAAAACACCATCACACTGTCACAGCGAGTACACATCACACCATCCCCGTGAATACACCATCACACTGTTACAGCGAGTACACATCACACCATCCCCGTGAATACACCATCACACTGTTACAGCGAGTACACATCACACCATCCCCATGAATACACCATCACACTGTTACAGCGAGTACACATCACACCATCCCCGTGAATACCCCATCACACTGTTACAGCGAGTGCACATCACACCATCCCCGTGAATACACCATCACAATGTCACAGCGAGTACACATCACACCATCCCCATGAATACACCATCACAATGTCACACCTAGTACACATCACACCATCCCCGTGAAAACACCATCACAATGTCACAGCGAGTACACATCACACCATCCCAATGAAAACACCATCACACTGTTACAGCGAGTACACATCACACCATCCCCGTGAAAACACCATCACACTGTTACAGCGAGTACACATCACACCATCCCTGTGAAAACACCATCACACTGTCACAGCGAGTACACATCACACCATCCCCGTGAAAACACCATCACACTGTTACAGCGACTACACATCACACCATCCCCGTGAATACACCATCACACTGTCACAGCGAGTACACATCACACCATCCCCGTGAAAACACCATCACAATGTCACAGCGAGTACACATCACACCATCCCCATGAAAACACCATCCCACTGTTACAGCGAGTACACATCACACCATCCCCGTGAAAACACCATCACAATGTCACAGCGAGTACACATCACACCATCCCCGTGAAAACACCATCACAATGTCACAGCGAGTACACATCACACCATCCCCGTGAATACACCATCACACTGTCACAGCGAGTACACATCACACCATCCCCGTGAATACACCATCACACTGTTACAGCGAGTACACATCACACCATCCCCGTGAAAACACCATCACACTGTCACAGCGAGTACACATCACACCATCCCCGTGAAAACACCATCACAATGTCACAGCGAGTACACATCACACCATCCCCGTGAAAACACCATCACAATGTCACAGCGAGTACACATCACACCATCCCCGTGAAAACACCATCCCACTGTTACAGCGAGTACACATCACACCATCCCCGTGAAAACACCATCACAATGTCACAGCGAGTACACATCACACCATCCCCGTGAAAACACCATCACACTGTTACAGCGAGTACACATCACACCATCCCCGTGAAAACACCATCACAATGTCACAGCGAGTACACATCACACCATCCCCGTGAAAACACCATCACAATGTCACAGCGAGTACACATCACACCATCCCCGTGAAAACACCATCACAATGTCACAGCGAGTACACATCACACCATCCCCGTGAAAACACCATCCCACTGTTACAGCGAGTACACATCACACCATCCCCGTGGAAACACCATCACAATGTCACAGCGAGTACACATCACACCATCTCCGTCAAAACACCATCACAATGTTACAGCGAGTACACATCACACCATCCTGTGAAAACACCATCACAATGTCACAGCGAGTACACATCACACCATCCCCGTGAAAACACCATCACAATGTCACAGCGAGTACGAATCACACCATCCCCGTGAATACACCATCACACTGTTACAGCGAGTACACATCACACCATCCCGTGAAAACACCATCACACTGTCACAGCGAGTACACATCACACCATCCCTGTGAATACGCCATCACACTGTCACAGCGAGTACACATCACACCATCCCCATGAAAACACCATCACTATGTCACAGCGAGTACACATCACACCATCCCCATGAAAACACCATCACACTGTTACAGCGACTACACATCACACCATCCCCGTGAAAACACCATCACAATGTCACAGCGAGTACACATCACACCATCCCCGTGAAAACACCATCCCACTGTTACAGCGACTACACATCACACCATCCCCGTGAAAACACCATCACAATGTCATAGCGAGTACACATCACACCATCCCCGTGAAAACACCATCACAATGTTACAGCGAGTACACATCACACCATCCCCGTGAAAACACCATCACAATGTCACAGCGAGTACACATCACACCATCCCCGTGAAAACACCATCCCACTGTTACAGCGACTACACATCACACCATCCCCGTGAAAACACCATCACAATGTCATAGCGAGTACACATCACACCATCCCCGTGAAAACACCATCACAATGTTACAGCGAGTACACATCACACCATCCCCGTGAAAACAGCATCACAATGTCACAGCGAGTATGAATCACACCATCCCCGTGAATACACCATCACACTGTTACAGCGAGTACACATCACACCATCCCCGTGAAAACACCATCACAATCTCACAGCGAGTACACACATCACACCATCCCTGTGAAAACACCATCACACTGTCACAGCGAGTACACATCACACCATCCCCGTGAATACACCATCACACTGTTACAGCGAGTACACATCACACCATCCCCATGAAAACACCATCACAATGTCACAGCGAGTACGAATCACACCATCCCCGTGAATACACCATCACACTGTTACAGCGAGTACACATCACACCATCCCCGTGAAAACACCATCACAATGTCACAGCGAGTACACACATCACACCATCCCTGTGAATACACCATCACAATGTCACAGCGAGTACACATCACACAATCCCTGTGAATACACCATCACAATGTCACAACGAGTACACATCACACCATCCCCGTGAATACACCATCACAATGTTACAGCGAGTACACATCACACCATCCCCGTGAAAACACCATCACAATGTCACAGCAAGTACACATCACACCATCCCTGTGAAAACACCATCACAATGTCACAGCAAGTACACATCACACCATCCCCGTGAATACACCATCACACTGTCACAGCGAGTACGCATCACACCATCCCCGTGAAAACACCATCACAATGTCACAGCGAGTACGAATCACACCATCCCCGTGAATACACCATCACACTGTTACAGCGCGTACACATCACACCATCCCCGTGAAAACACCATCACACTGTCACAGCGAGTACGAATCACACCATCCCCGTGAATACACCATCACAATGTCACAGCGAGTACACACATCACCATCCCTGTTAATACACCATCACAATGTCACAGCGAGTACACATCACACCATCCCCGTGAAAACACCATCACAATGTCACAGCGAGTACACATCACACCATCCCCGTGAAAACACCATCACAATGTCACAGCGAGTACACATCACACCATCCCCGTGAAAACACCATCCCACTGTTACAGCGAGTACACATCACACCATCCCCGTGGAAACACCATCACAATGTCACAGCGAGTACACATCACACCATCTCCGTCAAAACACCATCACAATGTTACAGCGAGTACACATCACACCATCCCGTGAAAACACCATCACAATGTCACAGCGAGTACACATCACACCATCCCCGTGAAAACACCATCACAATGTCACAGCGAGTACGAATCACACCATCCCCGTGAATACACCATCACAATGTCACAGCAAGTACACATCACACCATCCCCGTGAAAACACTATCACAATGTCACAGCAAGTACACATCACACCATCCCCGTGAATACACCATCACACTGTCACAGCGAGTACACATCACACCATCCCCGTGAAAACACCATCACAATGTCACAGCGAGTACGAATCACACCATCCCCGTGAATACACCATCACACTGTTACAGCGCGTACACATCACACCATCCCCGTGAAAACACCATCACACTGTCACAGCGAGTACGAATCACACCATCCCCGTGAATACACCATCACAATGTCACAGCGAGTACACACATCACCATCCCTGTTAATACACCATCACACTGTCACAGCGAGTACACATCACACCATCCCCGTGAAAACACCATCACAATGTCACAGCGAGTACACATCACACCATCCCCGTGAAAACACCATCACAATGTCACAGCGAGTACACATCACACCATCCCCGTGAAAACACCATCCCACTGTTACAGCGAGTACACATCACACCATCCCCGTGGAAACACCATCACAATGTCACAGCGAGTACACATCACACCATCTCCGTCAAAACACCATCACAATGTTACAGCGAGTACACATCACACCATCCCGTGAAAACACCATCACAATGTCACAGCGAGTACACATCACACCATCCCCGTGAAAACACCATCACAATGTCACAGCGAGTACACATCACACCATCCCCGTGAATACACCATCACACTGTTACAGCGAGTACACATCACACCATCCCGTGAAAACACCATCACACTGTCACAGCGAGTAAACATCACACCATCCCTGTGAATACACCATCACACTGTCACAGCGAGTACACATCACACCATCCCCATGAAAACACCATCACTATGTCACAGCGAGTACACATCACACCATCCCCATGAAAACACCATCACACTGTTACAGCGACTACACATCACACCATCCCCGTGAAAACACCATCACAATGTCACAGCGAGTACACATCACACCATCCCCGTGAAAACACCATCCCACTGTTACAGCGACTACACATCACACCATCCCCGTGAAAACACCATCACAATGTCATAGCGAGTACACATCACACCATCCCCGTGAAAACACCATCACAATCTCACAGCGAGTACACACATCACACCATCCCTGTGAAAACACCATCACACTGTCACAGCGAGTACACATCACACCATCCCCGTGAATACACCATCACACTGTTACAGCGAGTACACATCACACCATCCCCATGAAAACACCATCACTCTGTCACAGCGAGTACGAATCACACCATCCCCGTGAATACACCATCACACTGTTACAGCGAGTACACATCACACCATCCCCGTGAAAACACCATCACAATGTCACAGCGAGTACACACATCACACCATCCCTGTGAATACACCATCACAATGTCACAGCGAGTACACATCACACCATCCCTGTGAATACACCATCACAATGTCACAGCGAGTACACATCACACCATCCCCGTGAATACACCATCACAATGTTACAGCGAGTACACATCACACCATCCCCGTGAATACACCATCACACTGTTACAGCGAGTACACATCACACCATCCCCGTGAAAAAACCATCACAATGTCACAGCGAGTACGAATCACACCATCCCCGTGAATACACCATCACACTGTTACAGCGAGTACACATCACACCATCCCCGTGAAAACACCATCACAATGTCACAGCGAGTACACACATCACCATCCCTGTTAATACACCATCACAATGTCACAGCGAGTACACATCACACCATCCCCGTGAATACACCATCACTGTCACAGCGAGTACACATCACACCATCCCCGTGAAAACACCATCACACTGTTACAGCTAGTACACATCACACCATCCCCGTGAAAACACCATCCCACTGTTACAGCGAGTACACATCACACCATCCCCGTGAAAACACCATCACACTGTTACAGCGACTACACATCACACCATCCCCGTGAATACACCATCCCACTGTTACAGCGAGTACACATCACACCATCCCCGTGAATACACCATCACACTGTCACAGCGAGTACACTGTTGTAGGGTGACACTCATTGAATGAATGTCTGCTGTTGCAGGGTGGCAGTGACTCCAAGTTTGAAGATGGTGCTGTGTATGTCATCTCAGTCAATTCTTCTCTATCAGAGAAACACAACTCTATGATAGTAGGTGAGTAGAAGACGCCTCTATACATTAATATTGTGCAACAGCTGTTAGAGATATAGATTGACATTGTACTACAGCTGTTAGAGATATGACTTGATGCTGTACTACAGCTGTTAGAGAAATGACTTGATGCTGTACTACAGCTGTTAGAGATATGGCTTGATGCTGTACTACAGCTGTTAGAGAAATGACTTGATGCTGTACTACAGCTGTTAGAGATATGGCTTGATGCTGTACTACAGCTGTTAGAGATATGGCTTGATGCTGTACTACAGCTGTTAGAGAAATGACTTGATGCTGTACTACAGCTGTTAGAGATATGGCTTGATGCTGTGCTACAGCTGTTAGAGATATGGCTTGATGCTGTGCTACAGCTGTTAGAGATATGGCTTGGCACTGTACTACAGCTGTATGAGATAAGGATTGAAGCTTACTACAGTTTTTCAAGATATGGCATGGCAGCTGTTAGAAATATGGCATGGCACTGTACTACAGCTGTTAGAGATATGGCTTGACACTGTGCTACAGCTGTAAGAGATATGGCAAGAAACTTTACTACAGCTGTTAGATATATGGCATGGCACTGTACTACAGCTGTTAGATATATGGCATGGCACTGTACTACAGCTGTAAGAGATATGGCTTGACACTGTACTACAGCTGTTAGAGATATGGCTTGACACTGTGGTACAGCTGTAAGAGATATCGCAAGAAACTTTACTACAGCTGTTAGATATATGGCATGGCACTGTACTACAGCTGTTAGAGATATGGCTTGGCACTGTACTACAGCTGTATGAGATAAGGATTGAAGCTTACTACAGTTTTTCAAGATATGGCATGGCAGCTGTAAGAAATATGGCATGGCACTGTACTACAGCTGTTAGAGATATGGCTTGACACTGTGCTACAGCTGTAAGAGATATGGCAAGAAACTTTACTACAGCTGTTAGATATATGGCATGGCACTGTACTACAGCTGTTAGAGATATGGCTTGACACTGTACTACAGCTGTTAGAGATATGGCTTGACACTGTGCTACAGCTGTAAGAGATATGGCAAGAAACTTTACTACAGCTGTTAGATATATGGCATGGCACTGTACTACAGCTGATAGAGATATGGCTTGACACTGTGCTACAGCTGTTTGAGATATGGCATGGCAGCTGTTAGAAATATGGCATGGCACTGTACTACAGCTGTTAGAGATATGGCTTGATACTGTGCTACAGCTGTAAAAGATATGGCAAGACACTGTACTACAGCTGTTAGATATATGGCATGGCACTGTACTACAGCTGTTAGATATATGGCTTGAAGCTTCCTACAGCTGTTAAAGATATGGCTTGAAGATGTAGTACAGCTGTTCAAGATAAGGCATGGCAGCTGTAAGAAATTTGGCATGGCACTGTACTACAGCTGATAGAGTGATGGCTTGATGCTCTACTACAGCTGATAGAGTGATAGCTAGACACTTTACTACAGCTGATAGAGTGATGGCTTGACACTGTACTACAGCTGATAGTGTGATGGCTTGACACTGTGCTACAGTTGTTAGAGTGGTGGCTTGACACTGCACTACAGCTGATAGAGTGATGGCTTGACACTGTACTGCAGGTTATAGAGTGATGGCTTGACACTTTACTACAGTTGTTAGAGTGATGGCTTGACACGGTACACCAGCTGATAGAGTTATGGCTTGACACTGTACTACAGCTGATAGAGTGATGGCTTGACACTGTTCTACAGCTGATAGAGTGATAGGTAGACACTTTACTTCAGCTGATAGAGTGATGGCTTGACACTGTACTTCAGCTGATAGAGTGATGGCTTGACACTGTTCTGCAGCTGATAGAGTGATGGCTTGACACAGTACTACAGCTGATAGAGTGATGGCTTGACACTGTACTACAGGTTATAGAGTGATGGCTTGACACTTTACTACAGTTGTTAGAGTGATGGCTTGACACTGTACACCAGCTGATAGAGTTATGGCTTGACACTGTACTACAGCTGATAGAGTGATGGCTTGACACTGTACTACAGCTGATAGAGTGATGCTTGACATTGTTCTTCAGTTGTAAGAGTGATGGCTTGACACTGTACTAACGCTGATAGTGTGATGGCTTGACACTGTACTACAGCTGATAGAGTGATGCTTGACATTGTTCCTCAGTTGTTAGAGTGATGGCTTGACACTGTACTACAGTTGTGTTACTGAGTGTCTTCTTTATGTGTGCAGGAGACCAGCTGTTGGAGATCAATGACTTCGGTGTCCACGGTCGGACGTACGGGCAGGTAGTGGACCTGCTACATCGGGCACCATCTGTCTGTCCACTGCTGGTCCGGCGATTAGCTCCATCACCCACTGAGCCAGGGAGTCAGCCAAGCATCACACCAGCTCTGGCCAGCCTTCTGGACGACATCTCACCAGATCCATATTCATTTGTTGCCGAGGGTAGGTGTTTGTGGTGTCCTGTACCAAGTTGACCACTACATGTATGTAGCGGAGGGTGAGATGTGTTGTATCCTAAGGGTGAGATGTGTTCTATCCTAAGGGTGAGATGTGTTGTATCCTAAGGGTAAGATGTGTTCTGCCCTAAGGGTGAGATGTGTTGCATTCTGAGGGTGAGATGTGTTGTATACTAAGGGTGAGATGTGTTCTGCCCTAAGGGTGAGATGCATTGTGTCCTAAGGGTGAGATGTGTTGCATCCTAAGGGTGAGATGTGTTGCATCCTGAGGGTTAGATGTATTGTATCCTAAGGGTGAGATGTGTTCTGCCCTAAGGGTGAGATGCATTGTGTCCTAAGGGTGAGATGTGTTGCATCCTTAGGGTGAGAAGTGTTGTATCCTAAAGGTGAGATGTGTTGTATCCTAAGGGTGAGATGTGTTCTGCCCTAAGGGTGAGATGCATTATGTCCTAGGGGTGAATTGTGTTGTATCCTAAGAGTGAGATGTGTTCTGCCCTAAGGGTGAGATGTGTTGTGTCCTAAGGGTGAGATGTGTTGTGTCCTAAGGGTGAGATGTGTTGCATCCTGAGGGTGAGATGTGTTGTATCCTAAGGGTGAGATGTGTTCTGCCCTAAGGGTGAGATGCGTTATGTCCTAAGGGTGAGTTGTGTTCTGCCCTAAGGGTGAGATGTGTTCTGCCCTAAGGGTAAGATGCATTGTGTCCTAAGGGTGAGATGCATTGTGTCCTAAGGGTGAGTTGTGTTGTATCCTGAGGGTGAGATGTGTTCTGCCCTAAGGGTGACATGTGTTCTGCCCTAAAGGTGAGATGTGTTGTGTCCTAAGGGTGAGAAGTGTTTTCTCCTAAGAGTGAGATGTGTTCTGCACCTAAGGGTGAGATGCGTTGTGTTCTAAGGGTGAGATGTGTTCTGCCCTAAGGGTGAGATGTGTTCTGCCCTAAGGGTGAGATGCAGTGTGTTCTAAGAGTGAGATGTGTTCTGCCCTTAGGGTGAGATGTGTTCTGCCCTAAGGGTGAGATGTGTTCTGCCCTAAGGATGAGATGTGTTCTGCCCTAAGGGTGAGATGCGGTGTGTTCTAAGGGTGAGATGTGTTCTGCCCTAAGGGTGAGATGTGGTGTGTTCTAAGGGTGAGATGTGTTCTGCCCTAAGGGTGAGATGCGGTGTGTTCTAAGGGTGAGATATGTTCTGCCCAAGGGTAAGATGTGTTGTGTCCTAAGGGTGAGAAGTGTTTTCTCCTAAGAGTTAGATGTGTTCTGCCCTAAAGGTGAGATGCGTTGTGTCCTAAGGGTGAGATGTGTTGTATCCACAGGGTGAGATGTGTTCTGCCCTAAGGGTGAGATGCGTTATGTCCTAAGGGTGAGTTGTGTTCTGCCTTAAGGGTGAGATGTGTTTTGTGCTTAGGGTAAGATGTGTTCTGCCCTAAGGGTGAGATGTGTTGTGTCCTAAGGGTGAGAAGTGTTTTCTCCTAAGAGTGAGATGTGTTCTGCACCTAAGGGTGAGATGCGTTGTGTTCTAAGGGTGAGATGTGTTCTGCCCTAAGGGTGAGATGTGTTCTGCCCTAAGGGTGAGATGTGTTCTGCCCTAAGGGTGAGATGTGTTGTGTCCTAAGGGCTGAGATGTGTTGTATCCTAAGAGTGAGATGTGTTCTGCTCTACAGGGGAGATCTATGAGGTGGAGCTGGTGAAGGGTGTGAGTGGGCTAGGCTTCAGCTTCCAGGGCGGGGAGGACCTGCACCCCAACAACCCCACCCTCTGTGTGCCTCGCATCAAGAAGATTTTCATCATCGGTCCTGCAGCAGAGAGCGGACTCATCCATCCCGGGGATGTCATCCTTGAAGTCAATGGCAAACCAATGAGACATTTAACAAGAACGGTGAGACACATGCCAGTTATTCTTCAGTATCTTTCCGTATTGTATTCCATTAGGACCATGTTGATTGACTCTTTCACTCATTGCCTCAGTTATTAATGTAACTGATTCAGATGATTTTTCTCAACAGGGTATTATGCAAGCAATGAGATCAAGTAGATCCGTCAGACTGACGATGTGTCATCCGAGACCTGGAGATTTACCGACCATGCAATGCACAGTAAGTGGGATATGTCCACTAGCAACATGACACTTGGAATGTGGAGGACGAATACCTAAAACCTAAATGACGCAATGGATAGTAGATAACAAATGTAGCATGAGGAATTGACTTAGAAAGGAAAATCTGATTGTTTTGGGGAAGGTAAATGGGAGGATGCCACCATTCCAATATCCTCACCTTCAACTCCGACTAATCTTCATTTCTCACCCTCAGATCCATCCTCCCCCACCTCAACACAACCCATCCCATCATCCATCCCACCAACCCCACCAACCACACCATCCCCCACCATCCCCTCATCCTCCCCCAAACAGACCCATACCCCTGATACTTTAAGTAAAGCTAGTAGAATTGAGATGTTTGTGCTTGATATTGCAGGACAGTGAGGACTCCCTTGTCTCTCAGCTGAGGATGCCAGTCTACTTCGACAAGGATGGCCACTCCCTCTTTGAGTCCGAGTCAGACTCTGATGACGAGGGGAACACGCCAAGACCTCGATATGCAAGACAATCAGAGGCATCGGACAGCGGCTCAGTGTCAACAGTCGATCAAAACATGGAACAAAATGATCATATAGTGGAACAAATAGATGACAATATGGTACAGGTAGATAAAAAGGTGGGTGGCATTTGCCATCCTGCATCTGGTTCAGCACAGCTGAGTGGTGTGACAGAACACAGGGAGGATATTCATAGTCAGAAGTTGCTGACTCGACAAAAACATGTAGCATCTGACACAGAGACAGGTGAAGGAGATCAGGATGTGAAACAGGCCTCCCAAAATAAACATGTCAGTGAAATTGAAGATGTGGATAATGGCTTGGTGTCTGAACAGGAGCAGATAACCCCTACACAAGAACAGATAACTCCTACACAAGAACAGATAACTCCTACACAAGAACAGATAGGTCCTGCACAGGTGAGTGATGTATTACAGGTGCTGGTGGAAGCTGTCAAACAGTGTATGTTGGAATTCTATTCTTGAAAAGACATGAAGAGTAAAAGTAAAGGTATTGTAAATAATAAGAGAAGATTTACTTGAAAACAAAGCAACACTGTAAACACAAATAAACAAAATAAACAAATTCAACAGTTCAGTAATGTTCACATCATCAATGTAGCAAATGTAGAAATGTATTCAACAATGTAGCAATGCTTACAACACTTCAATAATGTTCACAATAACAATGTAGTAACGTAGCCAGGTCTGTAGTAATGTATACAACTATACTCAACGACAAAAGTTCCTGTGACACCAATATTTTAGTGTATTTTTCAAACAAGTAAAGTTTGGTTTTCATTATTATCCCCCGCCACGAAGTGGAATGGGGATATAGGAATGGGTGCCGTCCGTCCGTCCTTCCGTCCCTCCTTCCATCCTTCCGTCCGTCTGTCACATTTCGTTTCCGGAGCGGACCTTGAAAACCGTACTATATTTCTTCATAAAACTCGGCACATAGATAGGTCTAGTGGTGAACTGGTGCCTTTTGATAGTTTGGGATTTTTAAACAAATTACTTTTCATGTTTCAATGGCAACGACTTTGATTTAGACTCAAAATGGCTGTAGTCCTCGTTTCCGGAGCAGATCTTGAAAACCGTACCATTTTTCTTCACCACATTTGGCACATAAATAGGTCTAGTGGTGAACTGGTGCCTTTTGATAGTTTGGGATTTTTAAAAAAAGTTATTTTTCGAGTTTCCATGGCAATGATTTTGACTTTGACTGAAAATGGCGGTAGTCCTCGTTTCCGGAGCAGATCTTGAAAACCGTACCATATTTCTTCACCAAACTTGGCACATAATGTCATCTCACAGTATTGAATACATTTCCTTTCTTGTTGGTTAGTTCTACATTGCTTGAGTGTATGTTCCTCCAAAACTGTCATGGACACAATTGTTGCATTCACTGACAAACTTCATGCAGAAACACAACTCATTACAAATACAACAGTGTAACTGATCTTAAACCTACTCAACTGTATAAACACTATATATTCTTGTCAACCATACTCTGTACTTCACTTGCTTGATAACGGTGTTAGAACTTACACCGAAACCATTGCTCCTAATTGTAATAAAGAAGTTGTTTGTCCATATGTCTCATCCTTACTCATTACAAATACAGTTACATATTCTATCCTAAACTGCAGATGGCAAAACAACACCAGTAATAACTTTTTTTAGTGCTGCAATTAGGTCATTTGCAAAAAGGCCCAGTGAACATAGTTCACATGAGCTAATGCATTGCACACAACCAGACATGTCTTATTTGCGGGGGATATGAGTATTTCATGCTTGTTGTACTACATGTATGGAATCAAGTCACAAAACTGCAACTGCTACAGAAAAGCATGCATTCCATGCAAAAGTTGACTTTTATGCAAGCCACATGCATTTCACTACCCAAGAATTGGTATAAAAACATGTGCGTTAACAGGATTCCATATGCATTGTTTAGCATCGTGTTGACAACAACCACTCAGAAAAACAACAAAATTACGCAATTATTCAACATCACGAAATGCCACGCCTGTCCGAAAATGAGCGTCTGTGAGCCATTGGTATGCTTGAAGCAGGATTGAGTTGTCAACGTGCAATGTTGCAAGACAATTTAACATCCACAGAAACTCCATTTGGTGTTTATGGCAACGTTGGCAACAGACGAATGCAGAGACCATCCTCGGTGTGGCAGGCCACGCGTAATCAATAATCGACCAGACATCTGGATTCGAACAACACACCTACGAAATCAATTCCTAGCCAGCAACAGTGACTGCAAGAAGCATTCCTGGCATTCGACGACTATCTTCACAAACCGTACGTCGCCCCCTCAGATGTGCAGGGATTGTCGCCAGAAGACCCGCCAGACGTCCCTTTTTGACAAGAAACCACGGTCAAGAACGTCTACAGTGGTGCAGACAGCGTCTACGCTGGACGGCCATTCAGTGGGGACAAGTTCTATTCACTGACGAGTCTCGTTTTCACCTCAGCCACAACGATGGACGGATTCGAGTGTACCTACGTCGAGGTGAACGTTACGTCAATCATTGTGTCATGGAAGAAGATCAGTTCGGGGGCGACAGCGTTATGGTATGGGGTGGAATTACAGCAAGACAGAGGACCCGTTTGATAGTGGTAGAGGGAAATCTCAATGGACAGTGCTACAGCGACGAGATCATAGGCCCTATTGTTCTACCGTTTTTGCCTTTCTACCTTTCAACGCGACAACGCCAGGCCTCATATTGCTCGACTTGTTCAGGATTCTTTTCAACAAAACAACGTGAATGTCATCCCCTGCCTGGCTAACTCCCCTGATCTCTCACCAATCGAGCATATGTGGGATGAGATGGATCGGTGCCTTCGACGTCAACCACATGTTCCACAGACACTCCAGGAACATGCTCCAGCAGATATGGACAGATATCCCACAGGACTTTGTGCGACGCCTGGTCCATTCCATGAGACGAAGATGTGTTGTTTGCATTGCAACCAGAGGTAGACACACACGCTATTGATTTGTAAATTGACATTTTGGCATGTTCATGTTTTTTATGAAATCACGCATTTTCTGAAATCAGTATGGCAAATTAAACCATTTGAACACTTAGAGGAGTCTTTTATCTGTTGCAAACCAAAATTGTTTAAGATTTTATAAAAAACATAACTTTGCATTAACTGTTATTCAGTGTCACAGGAACTTTTGTTGTTCAGTATGTATGCAACATCATTGTACCTCCATGTAAGAATGATGAGATATGATTTGCCCACATGATCTTGATACGATACTCTGTATCCCGCCTTGAAGGAAAATAATTTCAGCAGGCCTCAGATTTGCGACTAAAATGGTCGCCAATGCGACCTAAATTTCAGTTTGTCTACTACCTAAAATTCAGTGGTAGCCAAATGACTACCTAGAAAAATATCTTGTGGCGACTATCTTCTTTAGTGTAGGGAATGGTGATTCTGGCTCACTTCTACTGGAGCCAGATTTATACCCCAATACCTATACTACAGAGGTCATTTTTTGTGCAAAAACCATGATGCACACAAATAATTGTTATGAGACTAAGCTAAATTGTAATGAAAAGGGCTCTGGCTCACCACCACCTGAGCCATTCCCAAACCCTATAAATGCTTCTATGCTGTAAATGATATAAAGTTTTATATGTAATGGTGATTCGGGCTCACTGCCACTAGAGCCAGTTTTATACCCCAATACCTCTACTACGGAGATAAATTTTTTTGCAAAAACGACAATGCAAACAAATTATCTTCATGACTCTAAACTAAATTGTAATGAAAATATTCTCTATTATTTTTTACTCATATGCATACCATTATTTTGAAGAAAGTGATATTCAACATTTTTACTTAGTTCTTTGTTAATTTTACTAGGAGACCAAACTGTATACTCTTCTTCGAAATTAGAAAGAAACAATTGATGACTGTATTTAGTTGGTTTGACATCACCGATATAATATGTACCTTGAGGTTAATCTCGCCATTTGATAATTTTGTCCCAGAGCATAAATGCTTTGATAGCTTTTCCTTTGTTGGCTTGTAATTTTCCATTATTATAGACTTATGTAGGCATTTTTCTAAACGATTAATCCAGGAAACAATCTATTCTTAATCTCCAACCAGTTCTTTAGTTTTGGCACGGAATAATTGACGAGCTTGTTGTCGCCCATGTTCTATGAACTTTTTTTCTCGTCTTCACTAATGCCACTGGTCTTACAAGAATTTGATCGAATCTCCTGCTTCATTGTGTTGTATTTGGTGTGTTCTGACAACAGTAATGAAACTCCTCCTCGGATATCTTGCAATCAGCCAGTGCTGTTGAAATATGATCCTCAATGCTGTTCAACTTTGCTTCGGCGAGTATACGAATACTATCATGTTTTAATGCTTTCTTTTGCAACTTACGAGAAATAAATTTTATCGCTATTCCTGCCAGTCCAGAGACTCTGGTCGCTATTTCCATGCCAAGTACGATAGGCATGGCATTTATAGTTTATGATAAACCAACACTAGCTACACCAAGTCCCATACTAGCTGTTACAAGCCCAGTGTCCACTCCATCGAGAGCATTCGCAGCTCTGTGATACTTTTTATACAATCCAAGTCTCAACTCCCTCTCCTTCTCTATTCGATGTTTTATGTCGTTTATTTGATGTAATCGAAATCCATCAACAGTATCCATCTTTTCAGATGCTTCATCGAGCACCGGATATAAATCCACAAGAGTGTTTAATTGGTCGAGTGTAAATGACTTGAGAGTATACATCAGCTTTATTAGATGTATATTATGTGGCATAAATATCTTAGTAAGCAAAATGACATCGGAAATATTAACTTGGGCGCCCTCAAGTGTTGTTGCAAGGGAGATAATCCAATATCAATAATACTGCAATGTTGACGCTGATGTTTTTTAAGCCATTTAATTAATAGACCCTGTAATGCAGGCAAGGCTTCTTCTGGTGCATCCCCCGACAAGACTTCAATAATAGGTGTAGAAAGACCATGTATAGCATTGAAGTTATTTAATATATCATTGAATTCAGTAACCAAATATAAACTAACTTCTTTTAATGATGGGCGACCCTATAACATATAGCCTGGGTCATCTGGCAGGGGAGCCACTAACACACTCTTACGTTTTGAGGGAATATAAGCCCCAGTACGATCCCACTATTCATTATCTTAGTTAAATAATGTCCTTTACCCGTTGTCACATATGATGGGGAAATGATGATATATAGTAGCCACTCAATTTTTGCTTCGACCATAGCGCATTTATTATCATTGCTGCGAAAAAGATTGTATGAAGTGTTTTTATGGAAACTACTAATGCTGGTATTGTTTAAATCTTCAAGATTAGGTGTTAGTGAATACAACTTCTTTCCGCTTGTGTACATTATCTTGTAAATGTAAAGCATATTACTTACCGGGTTTATCAAATTCTTTTGTTGTGTCTCCAAGATCGGAAAGCGCAATTGTATTACATTGTCTAAGGTTATGCGTTCCAGGGCCTAAAGAATCACCATTATTTATAATATGGAGCTTAAAATCAGCACCCCATTCGACTCATTTAGTGTGAGACTAGCTCCCAAAGGGTTTAAAATTTCATCATTGAGTGAGCATACGCTGTAATGCCCATCAGATATAGTGCAACTTGAAGTTGCCCAGCCGAGTTGTCGATAGCGTGAAGCAGTTGAATAGACTGGCCATTTGTTATTCCCGGGAGTGCAACATACACATTAAATATACAAAGTTACTATATCATAACTTCAATATGGGAGGTGCTAATAACGAGAGTAGAATCAAGGCAACTTACCTTACGAACCAGTCGATTTTAGTAAAAGCCTCTGGTGCTAAGTTTTTTGCTCACTTTCCTGATATCTTTGAAAAATACAGGTTCGCAGCAACTAGCACCAAAATAGTGCATGATGGGTTCCACAATCCAATGCAATTTTGGCAAAACCAGTTAAGTTTTGCCATATGGTGTGCCACAACAGGATGTGGTGTATCTCTTCATGCCGCCGGCTTTAAACTAAATAAGTCTGTTTTATTATTTCATGTATACTATCAGATTAGACGCATACTCAAAGAAATTAATGCCCCATTACCGCAGGATCGAGCATGGAATGCATCAGATAATTCGTACAATGGGTTCGCATATGAATGTATTTGTCAAGAATTAATTTTATGTTTCTGCTAGTAAAGATTGGCGTCTGCGTGGAGTTAACCATGGTCTAGGTATTCTGTAAACTGGTGAACACTCTGTTAAAGAAGTCAGAAATGATTTACTGAAAAGAGGTTGGCTTCTTCCGAGCTTTGCTCTCTCGAGTAACGAGTGGCGAGACGATCGTATGAACTTTAAGGGTGGTGTTGCTTTCAAGATGTCAAAAATGCTTTGAATGAATTTCTCTATGATAAAACAGAAAATAATTTTACTAACCCAGAAGTTGTAAGAGTTAATGAATCAATAAGAACTTATGTATGGGCAATTCTTGGTCCACAGTCGCAAACACGAACAGGAATAATTGGTTCTGGGACGGCGCTCGATGATCAAAAACAGTTTGTTGCAAACGTAGAGGATGCTATTGCTTCACCAGTTGACATACCACCTTCTATAAAGCGTTATCAAGATGTATTACAGTACGCTCAATCCAAAGTAGACTACGTTTTTGGGGCGGGAACCTACAGGTCCCCAAGTAATATTGAACTTAAAATTGGCCAAGTGATAGGTTATGATAATAAAATTGTGGTTGCTACCGATAAACAAAAACCAGGTATAAATTCAGATATTAACACCGAATAAATAATGCAAACAAACACAGGAATAGTTATACAGTCATCTACTGTAACAGAAGTGCAACAGACACAAGTTGTAAAACCACATATTGCTGCCAAAATTCAACAACATATCAACGAAAAAACATCGCTTATAGTAGGTGGAGTCATGGCTGGTTTACTCATAATTTGGATAAATAGTCTTTAGTGGATACGTAAGACAGCCCGGCAATTGCTACGATCAGTGCCCACAAGTTTTGACTAAGCCAAGTGGCGGTCTTGGCTAATAAATTCAAGAGCCAGGATACAATACTCCCTATTCTACCGGGAAGTGCAGACGCTGCTTTCCCAGCGAGCTTTCCTAGTGCTTCTCCTAATGCCTTTAAATGCTTTTTTATCCACTCTTTTACACCATTTTTATTAGTGGGAGGTGTAGGTGTACCACTGTGGCCGCCACCGCCTCCTTCTAATGTGAGAGTCAAAGTTGATATAATAAATCCCAATGCATTTAAAATACTGGAAATGGTTATCCCTTGTTCTCTGAACAATGTTTTAATTTTTTTGGCCAGTGTAGTATCATCATTGAGGACTTGATCATTAGTTTCTCGAATTTGGCTGATTAGTGAATGAAGTGCCTCTCTATTAGAAGATGCTGCTTTGAGGCAGGCCGATCTTTCATCTTCCAAGTTACTGGTACGCAATCTTTCTGCAACGGGGAGTCTACTGAATTCATCGCCTGCCTGTTCAAGTTTTGTTTCTCCTAAGCTATATGCTTGTCGAGTTCATTTAGCTTGGCTACATTATTGATGAGTGACCCCCACATTGTTTGCATTGCCTTGTCAAGACCTCGTTATTCTCTTATATTGTACTCCAAGGATGGTACCTGTAACGTGGAATTATCGTAGGTTTCCAAGATTTCTTGGAGTCCATCTGAGACCTGCTTAGCGCGTTGTGGTACATCTTCCAAATTATCTTTATCTATGGCAGCCGCCGTTGCACCGAGTTCAGTCCGCACTGTCTAAAGAACCTTAGTAGTCTTTGCAGAAAGTTTTGCTTGTGAGTTGTCGTAGTCTACCAGACCTAATTTATTATGAATAATGTTGATGCCACCACGACGCCTGGCTATCGTAGACAACGCTAGGGGTTTCTTAGTACGAGAATGCATAAGGTCAATATCCGGGGAGCCACGCAGTCACAATATTCCTTTACTTTACGACCAAATGGTTGATTGCAAAAGTTCCTCGTTAAGATTCATAAAGCTGGTTTCATCAGTACCCTCTTCGACTGTGCTTGTATCAGTTAGGTTATCTAGATTCATATCATCCATTTTTATATTAAACAAAGGTTACATTATTTCAATATATCAATGTCTTCGCAATACGGACGCAAGTTAAATCCACAACGTAGACTTCGGGATCCATTAGGAGTCAAAGCAATTAGCCAGTCTGTAAGTATAACTAATAACCTGACTTCCATTGATCAGAATCAGACACTTTTGGTTCGCTTTCCTAATCTCGGCACTCACGATGTGTTAGTTACAGTACAATTAGTTTGACTTCTGGTGACAATAACATAGGTCGTGCAATTGTAAAGAAAATTACGATTAAAATTAGTGGTAATGAGGTTTTGAGTATTGACGACAGCGATGTCTATTTCTGTTACATGGAACTCTGGAGAACGGCAAAAGAACGGGAAAACTTACAGTACCAAGGTATTAGTAATAAAAATACAATAAGACTGCGTGTGGGTGCTGAGAATGGTGACAATACCTTCGTAAAAGATAAGGCTGTTGCGAATGCATTGAATAACCGATTCTATTTTCGCTCGACTGAATTACTAGATAGTCACATGCCCTTTTATCAAGCATCCCTAGGTGATAGGTTAGAATACAAACTCACTTTTAATGACTACAGCAGAGTAATCAAAACCACCGAAGATGGTAGCTATTCCATTAACAATATATCACTGGAGTATGATATGATAACAGATTCTGAATTAGCCAGACAAATTCGTGACCAGTTTGACGGACGTTTAGCCATTTGGTACGATTGCGTGCTTTGACACTGAAAGATTTCCAGGGACAAATGTGATACGACATGGAATGTCAATCTAAACGTCCCCGCTACATCGTTGAAGGGTATTTTAATGTTGTTCGAGGAACCTTCTGAACCATGGCACAGAGATACCGAGGCGTTCTATAATCCCAAGATAACAAAAGTGGAATTGACTATCGAGGGCGTGCCTCATCATCTATATATAGTCAAGGCATGCGAGCAAGCATATCAACAGTGAGATGAGATTAAAAAACTTTGTACGTGATTATGGACGCACAACTTAATATACAGAATGGAAGGTTTGTGCAAGCGATCTATTAATAATCTTTTATCTAAACACAAGACCAAGGAGTGTCCATTCCAATTTGGAAGGATCGATCTTTATGGAAAATCCAAAATTGGATTGGCAACATTTCCAAACATATTTCCAAAACAGGAAATGTTTGGAATGACTTGGAATGGTTTGGAATTGTTTGGAATTTTTGGGAATTGTTTGGAAGTATGTTTGAACAATAAAAAGACTATGAATTATCTATTGAGTTTAAACTATATATAATAAATAATAAACTTATCTGAAACATTCACTACTTGTCTGTCTAGCGAGGGGCTTTTACAGTCGCATTCTCCCTAAGGTGAGAGAGAGACCCGCACATGACTCGACAAGACAATAATAGGTCTCAAGATTAAGTATTCGGCTTGGATGGCAGCTGCCATTTATTATAAAACAGACAGTCGTCTAGACGGCTCACATGTAAGTGCGCCGACATGTGCCTAAGATCATAAAATGGACAATCTTTGGTAACATCTAATGCATTGTTATCTCACGCCAGAGCTTTGAAAAATTCTGTTCATTGAACAATTGGAATTCAGGAAGTTATCAATAATTGTTTTACTTAACATAAGATAAGATAAGTTGTTTACAACATAATATTATCATGCAGGACGTACTACAGTCAAAACCATATATTTTAAAATCAATTTAATGACAGACTATGATTTCCAAGTCCCGATTATCAAATCAATGAGGTATCAGTCTCACCACATGTGCACAGACCGCCTATACTTATATATATATTTTTCATAACTATTCTCCAGTTAAAGTCCTATCCTCTTATCAAATAATCTGTGAGAGTGATCATCATTAACGAAACTCATTCTCATCAAAGAATACAGAACAAATGAAGAATCAGATGTATACATTTATTGCCATGCTTCATTCATCAAGAAGCAGATTTACATACATTTGTGAATAGCACTTAAACTATAATGAATTTTACCATTGTCCATATTAACATAATAATATATACATATATACAAAACAGGACATGCATTTAATAAAAATTTACCATACTATGGATTTCCGAATATATAAACGACTTCAACGTTGATATTTCAGACAAAATCAAAGTCTCCTGTCTTTTAACGATCAGGGGAAAAGGGTTTGCTTTCACAATTATACATTTGTACACAGGAAGTCGGCGCTGTCTGAGGCTCCAGGTAAATAAACATCGTGGTTTTATGACGGGAGATCAGACAAACCGTGAACCAGGGGCATGCGACGTAATTACACCTAAAGGTGGTAGAACCAGGGTATTGTCTCTTGAACTGGCTAATTGACCGTACATATAATTGGTAAATATATTCGTTTTGACACCCGTGTTTCATGCGCATCCCGGCTCATACGCAGAATACAGACAAATGAGGCCCTGTGTTCAGTGGAGCGTGAACAACATGGATGCCGCCTTTCGGCTGTACCGAACAGTCAAGCTGCGATCTCGGAACTGCTCGCCCGATTGAATCCAATTGCAAGCGGAGACAAGATTACTTCCCATACCCAAACATGATCGTTGCTCAGAAATGTTCAAATCTATCTTCAGTAAATCATGAAATTAATGCGAGCATGACATTTATGCAAAAAATGCGATCGTCAGTTTCCTCTGATTATTTTAATATGTTTCATTTCATCATGATAAAAAAGTTAGTCACTTATAAGGTTACCACCTTGAAAATGGAAACAATCGTTAACAAAAACAACAAAATGTATTCTCTCATCACTCAGCCTAACAGTGATATAACTGCAAATAAAACAATCAAGTACGCTAAAGTATTACACATGGTGGGTGGAGGACCAGGGGCACTTTGAGTTTCACAGGTGTCATTAACTGGTCAAGTAACATCACGGTTTGTATATTCACGTTGATTGGACAGTCTAGACTGGCGCCAACTAATCAACTGACGGGGTCTTCAGAACAGAACAGAACTTTATTTCTCCCAGGTTTAGGCTTATGTGGATAACAGTAAATTTTGTTTGAGTGATAGCACAGTTTTAATTCAATCTAATATACTTTCCTTGATTGATTATATGACTGCGGTCGTAGATCCGGATGTATCTAAATATGCCCAGTAAATACACAGGATTTATTGTTATACTATTAGGATAATAGATACAATTGAGTATTTATACCCTTGATCATAAAGTTAGTCACTACTTTTATTTTCACATGTTCGATTTGTATGATTTGGGTTATGATTAAATTGACAAAATAAGAAATCATTCCGTATATATGTGTATTATATATTGTACCCCAACACGTAATTAAATTGTGTATAAATAAGGACATTAGGTTAATTACTGTAATTGATTATTTGATAAACATATTCACCTTTAGTTGCGTAATATGTCACAGAGGTAAAGCTAATTCATAACAACTAATTGTCCCATTTATTTGGCTTCTATCTTTTATGTGAAACAAATGCTATAACATGGGGTGATAAACTTCATTGGCAATAGACGTAGCATATAATTGTCCGCATGAACAGTCTACTCTGTTCCAGATATGTTTATTCATTTTGTCAGCATTTAAATCGTTGCATTCCTGGCTCAATGATTCATTTGAAATCTAGTTCCCTGTTTTGAATTACCGTCATATAGTTCCAGACCAATTATAAAATTTCCAGCCCTATGTGTTGCGCATAATTCCGAGATAATTCGAAGTTCATATTCTTTTACGAACACTTATCAAAATTCATTTATACCTAGTACTATTATGTACATATGTATATTAGTTCAAATTATAATAATGAGGCCCTCTATTCTCAAAACGGTCTTTGTTCTATGACAACCGTAAGTCGGTATGGGAAAACAAAATATTTGTTTAATTGTTCAAAGTTCATAGTCAATGTCATATGATTATAGACAAGGAAGATAAGAAATTAAATATTAAGAGTAGCCACTTTAAATGACAGAAATTCTTTTAGTTAAATTTGCTCATGATTTGGTCTTTTAGTGGTAAATAGTGCCAAAATACTCTTTTATTTACTTTCATGTCATTACTAATCTCACTTAAGGACAAAAGTTGTACAGCGTTTAACAGATACGATTATGACATGTTGCATCCAAACATATCCAAACAAATCCAAACAAATCCATGCTTGGAAATATGACCTTGACAAATTTTGGAATGGTAATTTTTCCATTTGGAATGGTGGTATTTCCAAGTTTTGGATTATTTGGAATGGATGATATTTTGTCTAGTGAAAGAACCACACTGCACTATCATCTGTGGCAAACGGATTGTGAAAAAACAGCTTGTATTCTAGATATTTTACAAAGTCATTATCAGAATGTTTTTGTTCATATTATTATTCTGTGTCTTATTATAAACGTTAATAAAACATACCTAACGATAGACTGGGTAATGAAAGATCCCAGGGTGCACAAAGTTGAACCGGGCGACCATTTACAAGACTGTTTCAGAGTATGTCACAAAAATACAAAGAAGAATCAACAATTTTCATAATAGACGACTGCTGTGCGATCAAAAAACTTACCAAAAGGAAAGATATACTTTCATATTTAGCATTATCCGGTCAGCATATGAAGAATAGCGTTTGGGTCCTTACTCAAAAATACAACTCTGTTCTGAAAGAACTCAGATAGCAGACCAAATGGGTAGCCCTGTTTCATTGCAAAGCTCAAGATTCATTTGAGGAATGTCTATGCGAATATGATGTTATTTCTACCAAGCTCGAGCAGGATAAAGTCAGAAAACTGTTAGCGGAAACGAAGCACTGTAAACTCGTATTAAAAACTGACCAACCAGCTGCTTATGCAATTGCATAGCAACTTTAGCAACTGATTCGCAAAATATAGAAACTGCTTAGCAAACTTTAGCAAACTTAAGCAACTGCTTAGCAAAATATAGTAAAAATATAGCAACTGATAAGGAAACTTTAGCAACTGCTTAGCAAAATATATTGCAAAAATATAGCAAAAATATAGCAAAATATAGCAAAATGCGGTAACTTGAACATTAGTGGTGATTATGTAATAATGTGGTTGGAAATCCTCATTCTTTTGCAACAGTTTATTATTTCGGGCTGTATTGGATATGCCATGTTTCATTTTGTTAGACTTAAATATCGGCTAGGGTATTACATTTAAAAGATGGAATGTGACGAACTTATTGAACAACTGCTCCAAGATGAGCCAGAACCTGTAGTTACAGATCAACATAGAGAAAGACTCGCTGCTTTGTTAGCTGGTAGAAAATGTTCCCAATAATTGGGGAAAAATTTATAACATGACCGACAAAGAAATTTAAAAACTGTACGCAGGTTACAAGTCTAGACTAGGAGCTACCATGACTAAAACAATAGGTTCGGCTATGGTACAAATATACACAGCTGTAGGTAGTACGTTTCTTCCTCTCCACCAGAAAATCACATGTATTTATGCGAATCTCCCAAGAAAGACCCATTCATCAAACATGCTTTAAGCACAGTAAGCTGTGAGTTTTACCATAGATACGGAATGTTTTTGGCACCACTTACCACCGCTTTAATAACGGCTAAGTATTATCAATTTAAACATACATGCCCACTTAATAACAATGGAGATGGAAACGCCACAAGTGAATGAGGAATGAGGAAACACTGATTGCACAATCACCACTACAAGTGAAGGTGGAAACACCGCAAGTGAGACTGACTAAGAATCCTCGAAAAGTCGCAGGCGGTAAAAGGGGGGCCCACACTGAACATAGTAAACACCCTATTAAAACTTGGGCTCCCTATGCGATAGGTGTTATAGTAGTGGTATGCTTGTTTTTTAGGACAGGAGAAGAGAAAACACTACCAGTCGAGGTTCAATTAGAGTTAAGCCCTCACAAAATGTTATAATAGCATGACTACTCCAGTTACCGATGGTAAAATGTTGGGAAACGCAGCATTTCATTCAGCTGTGGTTAGCAGAATAGCTATCGGCTATGCACGTATAGGTAAAATGATTACTAAAGCCACACCATTTAAGCTTGATTTTAATGGTTATGATATCGGTATAATGTTCCTAGATGTAGGCCTAGCTACGGCTGCTAAAGATATGCTAATCAAACAAGGGCTTATCCCAGAAGACATAATGAAGTAATTAAACATTTGAATATTTTATAAACATAGTATTGTTGAACATAAAATGGCATCAATTGCGATGATGGTCGGTGGAGCTATTGTTAATGCTCTAGCTTTTTCTGGGAGTAATTTTTTATTTTCTACCATGAGAGAATCAAACGCTAAAGAAATCAAAGAGGAGTGGAAACGACACAATAAAGCATTAGATCAACTCGAAACAGCCCAGTCACAATGGTCCAGGAGAAGGACCCAGAGATTTTATCAATGATGAACCTCGTAAACAGAACCATTCAATTCAAACGTTTAAGGATGTTGAATCTGCCATGCACAAATACTTCCTTGTTTACGGAAAGACACTTGATCCAATTGACAAAAGGCCAACAATCACTCAGTTTTGTACAAAGGAACAAAAAGACAGAGAGATAGTATTTATAGTTTTTGATTGACGGGTGTAGCTATTTTTAGCTACGTTATTACGCATAAGCCATGAACTGACAACATTCTATTAATAGCCCTGACAGCTGGGCTGAATCTTATCAGCTATGAGCTATTTATAGCCATGATGGCTTGGTTGAGTCTTATCAGTTATGAGCCATTAATAGCGCTGAGTCTTATCAGCTATGACCTGGCAACACACTAGGCAGCATAAATCATGAGCTATGTCGATCTGAGTCTTATCAGCTAGGAGCTGGCAGAGACTCGGCTGATTTGCATTTAGACAAATGATATGATATGTGTATAACAACCATGAATCTGTGCAGATGTACACTCATGGGTAGAGTCTACTGTTAGGGAACATAAAGTGTATATGAGGAGCCCCCATACCTACACACAACAGTCTGATGAGAGCACCCACAGCTTGAAACTAGTAACAAAGATTGCTCTTGGGTTTTAGCCCCAAACTCTTATTCATCTATCATACCTCTCTAACACCCAAGAGTTATGGCTGAGATTACTCCGTCTTCCTCCTTCAGCAGCCTAGAAAGCCACTCAATCACTACGGTGGTTCAAGTAGAACCATCGAGTATAAGGAAGAAGGTTGAATTCGGAACCACAGAATCCAAATCAACTGACAACATCGCAAAAGCGGTGGATTTACCTGACAATTTAGTCGGCCCATACAAAACATATAGAAATCTTACGAGCAAAACCGCCCGTAATAATATGCTATTAGAATTCATGATTGCATGTGAAGAGAAAAGTCTGATCCCGAGGTCCTTCAGACCATTCATCCAACATTACCAGACCAATTATAACCAACAGTTGGCCAGAACCAGAAGTGAGGCGGTAAATTCATGTGCCTTAAAGCTTATGGAAACACACATTTCCCAATTACAAGTCAACATATGTGAGCTCAGAGACCTAGCCACCATGGAGAAAAACAAACTCCAAAAGGATGCTGACAAAACATCACTGGATACAATACTTGCTGCGTGCCGCACAATCTCCACCCGGGAATCAACAAACTGGCACACCAAACTTAGCAACAATCTAGTAAAGTACTATCTTAGGAGAGGTTACCCTAAGAAAATTCTTTTGGATGATAAAATGAAAGCTAGAGCTAAAGAGAGAACATCCCTCTTATCACAAAAACAGACACCCTCAAAAGACACTAAACCAGTGATCTATATCACAGATTACAACCCTACTGCACTCAAGGTAAGCTCCATGATCAAAAAGTCCTGGCACCTACTTCAAGTAGTACTTCTACTATCCTCATGAGAGTGGCAATCACATATCCACCACCTAAACCACAAATTAGCGGCCGCACTGTGTCCAACTTGGATGACAGCTGTCACAAACAACTATGTAACTTCAGCAGCCACAATGCCATTCACATTTCACTTGCAAAAGCAGAAACATAATCTACCTAAGTTGCACCAAATGTGGTAAACAATACGTAGATGAAACCAAACGACACTTTTGTACTAGACTCAAAGAACACTTTGCGGATATCAACCATCAAAGGGACAAACCTGTCGCATAACACTTCAACTCTGTAGGACACTTAACCAGAGACCTATATTATCAAATCATACAACAGCTTAAAACAGACCCTGAATCAGTTCAGAGCATGGCTAGACCCCAATCCATTGAACTCAAATGGATATTTGATCTGAAAACCATCCACCCACAGGGCATGAATGACAAGATCTAATCCTGGAATTCCCAACTCACCTACCTTCAAAGGCTATTATGTGATCAAACAATCTGCGAAAGATGTCTGCATGGGTACAGCAGACAAGATCTTTTAGAAGCGCATAAGGAAGACTGCAGAGGTGTTGGGCAGACTGCTATCAGGATCAATATGCCTAAAAAGGGTAAAAATGTATTAAAATTTGAGCATTATTGTAATCAAATGCCAGTACTGGACATAATTTATGCTGACTTCGAAGCACCAATAGAAAATACCGAACACTGTACTGAATGTAGTTTTACATACAAAACTCAAGAACATACTCCTTGCGGGTTTGGATAAATAGTTGTAAGGTATGATGGGATAACAAATGCGCCCGTGATTTACTGAGGTCCCGATGCAGCGGAAAAGTTCTTAGAATATCTACAAAATGAAGAGAGAATAATCAGGGAAAATTTTCTCGTAAGAAACCCATGTGTATGACGAGGGATGATGGGATGGCCTATAAGAAGTCAACAAGTTGTCAGGTTTGTAATAAACCCCTGAATGGGGATTCTCTGAGAGATCATTGCCACATCACAGGTAATTACAGGGGAGATGCGCATAACGAGTGTAACTTGAAACTAAAAATGAATTCTCAAACAATTCCCATCCCCGTTGTGTTTCATAACCTTAGAGGATATGATTCTCATCTCATTATGCAAGCCATCTCAAAGACTGACGGCGGCTTAACGTGCATTCCTAATAATATAGAAAGATATATATAATTCTCTTTGACTAAAACTATACATTATACGGACAAGGATGGGAGAGCAAGAAGAAAACAAAGTATTAAAATTCTTAATAATATGGAAAGATATATATCATTCTCGTTGACTAAAACTATACATTATACGGACAAGGATGGGAAAGCGAGAACAAAACAAAGTAATGTACTTAGATTCATAGACTCCATACAGTTTCTGTTATCTTCCCTGGACAATTTAGCTAATGCAAACAATCCCGATGACTTTGCAATAACAAATCAATATACTGATCGGTGTCGGAATTTGTTGAGAAGAAAAGGTGTATATCCTTACAAATATATGGATGATTGGTCTAGATTTGACGAAACTAAATTACCACCCATTGAATCATTCTATAGTCACTTAACAGAATCTTAAATAACCGATGCCGATTATGAACACGCTCTGACGGTGTGGGATAAATTAGGTTGTAAGAATTTAGGCGATTATCATGATCTGTACTTAACAACCTATGTACCGTTACTCGCCGATATATTCGAGATATTTAGAAAGACATGTTTAAAACAATACGGCTTAGATCTTGCATGGTACTATTCCAGTCCTGGACTCACTTGGGATGCATTGTTGAAGAAGGCCGGTGTAGAATTATAATTACTCACCGATTATGATATGCACTTGTTCGTTGAGAAAGTATTAAGAGGTGGTATATAGATGATGGCGAAAAGGTATTCTAAGGCTAATAATAAATTAGTGGAAGGATATGATTCGAGTAAACCTGATACACACATACTATATCTTGACGACAACAATTTGTACGGATGGGCTATGAGTCAACCTTTACCCACGGGTGGTTTTGAGTGGATAAAAGATATCGATGTGAATGATATCCCCACAGATTCCGATAAAGGGTACATACTAGAAGCTGACTTGGAATATCCAACAGACTTACACAAAGACCATAACAGTTATCCGCTAGCTTCCAAAAGATTAATTGTTAACAGAGATTGGATGTCAGAATATCAACACTCCTTAACGGGCAATACTAGGTTAGCTAACGTAGAAAAACTCGAACCAAATTTGATGGATAAGACAAAATATATAGTTCACTTTAGAAATCTCCAGTTGTATTTATCACTAGGCATGAAAATAAAGAAAATACACAGAGTTCTTCAGTTTGATCAAAGCCCTTGGATGGAGCCCTATGTAAGGCTGAACACAGATTTAAGAAAGATGGCTACAAGCTATTTAGAAAAGAACCTATATAAGCTCATGAATAACTCAGTATTTGGTAAAACTATGGAGAATCTAAAGAAACGTGTTGATGTTAAATTGGTCAGATCTAATGAGGAAGAAAGACACAGGAAAATTATAGCCAGTCCGGCACTACATTTGCGGAAGAGTAATATAATATTGAACAGACCGGTGTATGCTGGTATGAGTATTCTTGACTTGTCAAAATACTTAATATATAACTTTTATTACAAAGAACTTAAGAAGCAATACGGCGATAGATGTGAGGTGTTATATACCGATACAGATTCTTTTTTGATGAAAATACAAACCGAGGATCTGTGTAAAGATATGGCAGAAAAAATAGATTTGTACGATACGAGCGATTACCCAAAAGATAATCCATTGCACAGCGCAGTAAATAAAAAGGTTTTAGGTAAGATGAAGGATGAGTATGCTGGAATTCCTATTGCGGAGTATGTTGGATTAAGACCTAAGATGTATTCTATAAATGAGGCTGATGATGGGGAGATAAGAAAAGCTAAGGGTGTTAAGAAGTATGTGGTAAAAAAGCATATCAAACACGGTCAATGGTAGAACACTCAAACACGAGATGAACACTTTAAGAAGTGTCAATCACAGGATATATGGATTAAGAATGAACAAGACATCATTATCCCCCTGAGATACAAAGACATGGATTGATAAGGATGGTGTAACTACCTATGCTTATGGTTATGGTGGTAATACTGTGTCGCTGGGAACTATGAGCAACTATTCTCGTACAAATCCCCGGCCCGTTCCATCTTTAAGATAATATAGAATAGGCTTAATTTGTTTCATAACCAACCAACTAATTGTCTATATCTTAAGAGACCAAATTGGATCAGTTGCACGATGTTAGCCTCCCTCGAGTTCACCGGGCTGGTATAAATATCTTACGCTTACTCTATCCGGAAGATTTTGTTCTTTGCCTCTCCGAGGTGCTGAAGATTCTGAAGTCACAGATTTCATTTTAACCGCATCTGATGGTTTTTCCCAATTAATCTCGTTACTTCATTATTTAGTGCAGATACAACAGCTGATAATCGTGTCACCCATTCGGTTGATCTTAATCGATCCGATTTCATTTCAATCCCATACTGATATCCAAACAAACGTTCTGCTAATGTCGGGTTAAATCTTTCAACAATAGCTTGACTACGTTTGGCTTCTTTTTCACCATGCCTTATTATGACATCGTATTTTGTTAATAGTTTAGTTAATGATCCCATAAACCCGCGACCAGGATCTACTTGAAATAACTCGGCCATTTCACGTGTTCTGATGTTAACCCACCCCCAACCCCCATTTGCCCAGTGTCAATTATGAATTACTTAGCTATGAAGTGTTGGCTTCCATTGTCCATTGCTAATCACTTATCATCTCAATCATCTTTTGGCTTCCTTTGTTAGCTTGTACCTTTTGTTATTTTCCTTCTTTTGTTATCTTATTAATTTTGTTGTCCTCACATGTACATATACTGTAAAACGTGAAATTAATGCGTCTCCAAAAGAATGCGACCGCCGGCCCTAGCCAAATATGCGACTCAATATGAATGCAACACCCCCTCCTCTCAAGCATCAGTGGATTTATATCTAAACAAATTATCCTCTGTCAGGTTTACAGGAGAATCCTCACCTTAATCCAACCTTACATTAATCCAATCACACACCAAATAGCACCGCTTATTAGCGCTGAGTACAGTACTTCAGCTAAAGCACTACGTGCGCGCTGGCTTGTGTCGGCCTTTGATGCAGTCGCAAAGAGCAAAGACTACCGTGTTGGGTGGCGTCTGTCTGGACTTGCAGGTATGATAAGTGATGACATGAGTGAGAAGAACGCTTGTCTTCACCCCAGCAGTATCAATTCACAGGATGTAATTAGTGTTTGAATGACATTGTTTATGTACTTGTTACAAGTGCTGCTCAATAAACATTGATGTGGAATAGATAGTTGTTTGTTTTCAGCGTTTGTCTAAGTTGGTATTTCTGCTATCCAAAATGTCTAATTGTTGATATAAATGTGATGTTTAATAATGCGAGCAAAGACCACTCGCATTTTTCGTATTTAATTCACGCTCAAGTTAATTTCACCTTTTACAGTATATGCTCTCTGCCTCATGGCATTCATTCACCTGATGAAGGAGTAAGCATATACTCCGAAACTTTGTGTTTCTCATAATAAAGAACTTGACATCCATATATTCTCTTCCTCTGTAGTAGAGGTATTGGGGTATAAATACTCCAATGGCAGTGAGCCAGAATCACCATTACATATAAAACTTTATATCATTTACAGCATAGAAGCATTTATAGGGTTTGGGAATGGCTCAGGTGGTGGTGAGCCAGAGCCCTTTTCATTACAATTTAGCTTAGTCTCATGACGATTATTTGTGTGCATCGTGGCTTTTGCACAAAAAATGACCTCTGTAGTATAGGTATTGGGGTATAAATCTGGCTCCAGTAGAAGTGAGCCAGAATCCCCATTCCCTATACTACTACTTCTATTGCTACACATGTAGACACAAAAATAAACATGTCTGCTACTGATTGTACTTGCAAATAACTCCTCCTAAAATCAACAATGAACTGAAATACATAAATATTAATGTAATTAGTATATTTTTATCCCCCGCCGCGCGAAAGCGCAAAGCGGGGGATATAGTATTCACGACCGTCCGTACGTACGTCCGTACGTCCGTCCGTACGTCCCACCTGTTTCTTGCCGCGATATCTCAAGAACTAAACACTGGATTGTCTTCATATTTGGAACTATGGTGTATATACAGACTCCGCAGACACCAGTCGGTTTTGGTGACCTTGATCCCATTTTCAAGGTCACAGCAGACAAATCTGCTTTTAGAGTTGGAAAACGGTGTTGCCGCGATATCTCAAGAACTAAACACTGGATTGTCTTCATATTTGGAACTATGGTGTATATACAGACTCCGCAGACACCAGTCGGTTTTGGTGACCTTGATCCCATTTTCAAGGTCACAGCAGATTAATCTGCTTTTAGAGTTGGAAAACGGTGTTGCTGCGATATCTCAAGAACTAAACACTGGATTGTCTTCATATTTGGAACTATGGTGTATATACAGACTCCGCAGACACCAGTCGGTTTTGGTGACCTTGATCACATTTTCAAGGTCACAGCAGGCAAATCTGCTTTTGGAGTTGGAAAACGGTGTTGCCGCGATATCTCAAGAACTAAACACTGGATTGTCTTCATATTTGGAACTATGGTGTATATACAGACACCGCAGACACCAGTCGGTTTTGGTGACCTTGACCCCATTGTCAAGGTCACAGCAGGCAAATCTGCTTTTAGAGTTAGAAAACGGTGTTGCCGCGATATCTCAAGAACTAATCGCTGGATTGTCTTCATATTTGGAACTATGGTGTATATACAGACACCGCATACACCTGTCATATTTGGTGACCTTGACCCCATTTTCAAGGTCACAGCAGGCAAATCTGTTTTTGGAGTTGGAAAACGGTGTTGCCACAATATCTCAAGAACTAATCGCTGGATTGTCTTCATATTTGGTACTATGGTGTACAGGCGGGGGATATTTCGTCACTCTGTGACAAATACTTGTTTTAGTTGATAGTCTATTGGATAAACAAGGATATATGTATCTAATCTGGGTAACATAAATTGTATCATTGTTCGAGTCACAAATAACAAAACTCAAGTACAGTTTCCACTAATATACAATTCCAAGACTTAGTGCTATGACTTGTGCATGTAATAGTTACTTGATAAAAGATAATTTCAAATGCTTTTGGCTACCTACAATATTGGCTTGACTTTGTGATTTTACCCCTGGCTACCTTGAAAAAAACTACTTCTAGCATTATGGCTACTTGGTGAAAATATAAACTTTGAGGCCGGCCATATTTCCCATCAAGAGGTAGACAGGCTGCACTCATTAGGGATGGATAAAACCCCATGTATCCCCCATGATCCTGCTACAACATATGTTGTAAGAATGTACACAACACTGTAGCAATGTACACAACACTGTAGCAATGTACACAACACTGTAGCAATGTATACAACACTGTAGCAATGTACACAACACTAGCAATGTACACAACACTGTAGCAATGTATACAACACTGTAACAATTTACACAACACTGTAGCAATGTTCACAACACTGTAGCAATGTATACAACACTGTAGCAATGTACACAACACTGTAGCTATGTACACAATGATGTGGTAGTGTACACAATGATGTAGCAATGCACACAACACTGTAGCTATGTACACAATGATGTAGCAATGCACACAACACTGTAGCTATGTACACAATGATGTAGCAATGCACACAACACTGTAGCTATGTACACAATGATGTAGCAATGCACACAACACTGTAGCTATGTACACAATGATGTAGCAATGCACACAACACTGTAGCTATGTACACAATGATGTGACAGTGTACACAACACTGTAGCAATGTACACAATGATGTGGCAGTGTACACAACACTGTAGCAATGTACACAATGATGTGACAGTGCAATGTACACAACACTCTGGAAATGTACACAACACTGTAGGAATGTACAAAACTCTGTCGCAATGTACACAGCTCTATAGCAACATACACAACTCTATAGCAATGTACACAACACTGTGGCAATGTACACAGCACTGTAGCAGTGTACACTGTGTAGCAAAGTGCAAAATGATGTGGCAATGTACACAACACTGTAGCAGTGTACACTGTAGCAATGTACACAACACTGTAGCAATGTATACAACACTATAGCAATGTACACAATACTGTAGCAATGTACACAAAACTGGAGCAATGTACACAGCTCTTGCAATGTACGCAACTCTGTAGCAATGTACGCATCACTGTAGCAGTGTACACTGTTGCAATGTACACAATACTGTAGCAATGTACACAGTGATGTGGCAATGTACGCAACTCTATAGCAATGTACACAGTGATGTGGCATTGTACACAACTCTATAGCAATGTACACAGTGATGTGGCATTGTACACAACTCTATAGCAATGTACACAACATTGTAGCAATCTACACAACAATGTAGAAAACTCTGTTTGATATTGGCAGATGTTGGAAGTGACTCTGTGCAAGCGCCCCGGAGGAGGGCTTGGTTTCACGGTGGCAGGTGGCGCCACCACAACCGGCGGCTGTTACATCAAGGGTGTTGTACAAGACCCAGCACTTTCCGATGGCAGACTGAGAGTCGGAGATAAACTCATCAGGGTATGTGTTTAGACTGAGAGTCGGTATGTATGTTAAGACTGACAGTCAGTATGTATATTCAGACTGATAGTATTTTTGTTTTGACTGAGAGTATGAATGTTAAGACTGATAGTCAACATGTATAATTCTTGTGAATACCTCACCTCTATCACATCAGTGCCATAAATTCCTGTTTATGCTGAGATTTTTTATAAATTTTCAACAGACGTCCACCACACTGCCAACATATCCATAGTTGTGAGGGAAACCCTATCCCTTGCCAGAGGCGCCACTGCGCATGCGCAAGGCGGGAATCTAGTCACTTCTTTCCTGTGTGTCCTGATGACAACAAGGAAATTCTTTTTGTTGCACATCCAAACACGTGATTGAGTTCCACATTACAAGATAGTTCGTCTCAAGCTTCATAGATTACAAGCAAAGAGCAGTTCTACAAGCAGAACGGGGGTATAGAAGATCGGAGTCTCTAGTGAGTAATTAGTTAAGAAAAGTGTTGTGGGATGAGATCTTCATCTCATAAGCAGACACCTGTCTGTTCGGGCTGTGGACAACACCAAGCTCCTGGTGATCCTCACCCTAGATGTCTCGCATGCAAGAAAAGCAGCTGTACACAGAAGTCAAGGTGCAGTTATTGCGAGCATCTGTCAAAAGAAAAATTTGACAAGCTCTCCAAGGCATGGATCAAAAATCCTGATTATAAAAAGGTCACTAGAGCATCTACATCAAGAAAACAAGTGATTAAGCCCGTGGCGGCCAAATTAATCACGTGGGTGACAAGCGAGTGTGGCGCGAGGGCGCCGTCTCACCTTATGAGGAGAAGAGACCCTGTCGCTCATCCCACTCTCCCAATAATGTTGAGGAGCAGTTGCATTTTACCGGTCAAACAGAAAGTGCCTCTAACTTGCATCCGGCAACGTTTGGTACGGTCGATCATCGAGTTTGGACAGAAAGTAACGATTTTCACCCTCTGCCGCATTCCCCCTCTAATGTAAATGAGTTCACGGAAAGAATAACAAATTCAACGTCTGTTATGATTGACACGCGCATGCAATCTATGTCTCGAGAAATCTCAGATCTAAAAGAATCAGTTAATCAAACCCGGCTTGGCCAATCAGGGATTGATCACGAGAGAAAACAGAGATCTAAGGCTGAATATGGCAGTACACCCTCATACAGCAGACATGTACAAGGTTACGCTGAATCAGATTATGAGGACAGTAGGAGAATTATACTAAGATACTCCCTACCACGCACACCACAGGGCTCATCGTGAATCACGGTCTTCACACCGCAGTATGCACAGAAATACGCACCAATCACCGTCAAGCCACTATGATATACGCACCGACAAAGCTCGTGCATATCAGGATAGTAATCCTAAGCGTGCACCTTCTCATACTGCCACACAGACCTGTTATTCAGAGGAAGAAAGCGAGGGAAATATGACATCACCATACAGTTACAGACCACGTGATTCCCGCACAGCTTGCCGTAAATCAGACGACCGGGATTACGATACCCTCAGCCAAACGACCCACTCCCAGCAGAGCCAGAGTAGGGGGTGCCGATCTACATTCAGGCTATGGGGACACTGCTATAGAGGAGGATTATAGACCAACAATTACTCCCTTAGAGACATCATAGCAGAACTTTATGAACTAATGCCCACCTTAAAACCAGATCAGGACAGTACACCCGTTAAACCCTTGATTGAACGTGCAGGATACGAGGGACCCGATAAGGGGACCGAACCATTCCATACGCTTCCCCCTCCGTCATATTTGGATGACGTCATCAAGAGAACTGAAAATCAATTGAACTTTTCAGCGGGTCCTAGTGCTAAACTGAGGCCTGTCTATATTAGATCTGCTTACAAAACACAGGATGATCCGTTCACACTACAGCCTAGCATTGACGAAGATTACTTCGATCTTGTTAAGAAACCTAACCCCAATATGCGCATTGGTATGTCCAAGATCAAGAGCTTAGATAAGGTCAATAAACAAATGATTAATACCAGTTCTTACATCAACTGGTTAGCAGCTGGTATTCGCCATGTCATACCCCTGTACAACCAGAGCGATGATCTTCCCTTAGACACTTCCACAGAGATGACTAGTCAGAAGACGGGATTTATCCACAGCTCATTAGACCCCATACTGAAGATGCAGGAAGACCTCCTATCAGCTCAAGTATGGATGTCAGCGCAGTTTTTGCTCATGCAAAGAAGACACTTACCTCAGCAAGTTCATCATGTGATGCCAGACCCTTTAAAGAGATCCATGATGTCACAGCCCATTACGTCATCGCAGATTTTCAACAGTAGACTGAAGTCGGTGAAGGGAGCCATTATCTCGTCAACTAACCAGAAATTTCAGGAATCCACCATCTCGTTAGCATCCAAGTTAGAGAAACAACCGGCGGTTACTCGACTCCAGCGACGGATTCCTGGACCCCGACGCGAACAGTCCAACGGAGATTCTTTTCGAGCCTCTACACAGAGAAACAGATCGTATCAACCCAGGTACAAGAACTCCAAAGTTGATCTTCCCACTTCACAGAGAGGACTTGGAAGATGAAGAGGCAGTTCCCGTAGGGGTCCCCTTCGGAAATGACTCCACCATAAATCTACAGACCCATCCAGATCCTACCGACTTCGCCTGCCCTACGGACAACGATTTACAATTACTGAAGACCATGGACACGTCTACTCCAAATCCAGTCGAACTAGCCAATCTTACAAACATCGACCCAAGACTACCCAAGTTCAAATCTCATCCTATTCCGGGACCAGTCGGAGGCTGTCTTATGCAGTACGCAGACAACTGGGAGACCATCACAGACGACTCATGGTTACTCGAAGTAATAAGAAGAGGCTACAAACTTCACTTCTTTAAACGACCAAAACTAGTCATTCATCCTACCGGACCCCGATTCCAGCTATCAGGACCGAAGCTAATTGCAGCAGAAGTAGCCATACAAAAATTACTCACAAAAGGAGCTATCAGCACCCTAAAGGAGTCAGACACCACCCTCAGATTCTACTCCCCAGTTTTCCTGGTACCGAAGAAGAATTCTTCAGAGATGAGATTAATAATAGACTAAAAACTCTGAACAAAGATTACCTGGAACAAAAACCCACATTTCAGATGGAATCTATAAAGAGGTTGAAGAATTCCCTAAGACAAGCAGATTGGATGATAAGCATAGATCTGCAAGACGCATATCTTCACGTCCCGATCCATCCAAGTCATCGTCGATACCTACGATTCGCTGTCAACGGTCAGAGATACCAGTTCAGGGTACTACCATTCGGCATATCCATCGCCCCATGGTTATTCACCAGGATCACCAATCCCGTCATTGGTTTCGCCAATCTAAAGCTCATAAGGCTTCACAGATATATAGACGATTTCCTATCGGTCGATCAGGACAAATCACAACTCAGTCTAAACACAGTGTGTCTCATCCAACTTCTCACACACTTAGGTTTCCTGGTTCACTCTAAAAAATCAGAGCTAGTACCCACACAGGTCATTACCTACATAGGCACAAGATTTATTCTCGACAAGGGCATAGTAGCACCCCCAGAGGACAGATATGCAAGAGTACAGCACATGATTACAAGCGCACTCGATCAGCCCGTCAAGTCGAGACGCTGGTGGATGTCTTGCCTAGGCACGCTCACATCTATCCAAGACCTAACCTACAGAGGCAGGCTACAATTACTGCCCTTGCAGATTTGGATGAACACAACCAAGAACCTAGAGCTGGAAGCACTAATCCAACCCCCACAAGTTCGAATCGCAGAACTCCTTTGGTGGCTAAATCATCAAAATGTCATGCCAGGTATTCCACTAAACTACCCCACCCCCCTACATCAACTCTACACAGATGCATCAGGAGAGGGTTGGGGCGCCCATATGGACGATGTCACCATTCAAGGGAAATGGTCCTCCCAAGACAAAGAAATACACATCAATTGTCTAGAAATGAGAGCGATATATCTAGATTAACAGCTTGGCTAAATTGTCTACACCACTCGTCAGTGAAGATCGCTACAGACAACTCAACCGTGGTCGCTTACATACAGCACCAAGGTGGCACAAGATCTCAGCTTTTACTGAAGGAGGTTACACGTTTATATGCCTTGGTAGACTCAGTGAGTTGCAAGATCGAAGTAAGACACATTCCGGGCAAGCTAAATATACTAGCAGATTACATATCCCGGAAGAACAAGATAGTACCAACAGAATGGTCACTACATCCCGAGGTGTTCAAGTGGATAACCCAGATATGGGACACTCCAAACCTAGATCTATTCGCCACATGTCTCAACAACAAACTACCAGTCTACGTCAGCCCAGTACCAGACCCACTAGCACTCCAAGTCGATGCGCTCTCCATGGAATGGAAGGGAATGTTTGGTTACGCATTTCCCCCATGGGCTCTCCTAGAGAGAGTACTGAAGAAAATAGAGGAAATGGACTGTGTCAGAATCCTCATAGCCCCGGCTTGGCCGAAAAGGGCTTGGTTTCTGAGACTTCTACAACTCCTGGTAGAAGTACCTCTGAAACTCCCAGTACGTCACGACCTATTGAGACAACCAAAGACGGACATATTTTACGGCCGCCTCGACAACCTCCATCTTCACGCTTGGAAGTTATCTCGCATAAGATGCAAGCCGCCGGTTACTCTAAATCAGCTGCACGAAGAGTGGCTAGCTCATGGAGACCAGCCTCATCTGCCTTATACAATAACAGATGGGACAAGTTCGTCGAATGGAGAAGAGGAAAACAGTTACATGGAGATATAACGATACCTATAGTAGCCGAATTCTTGCTCCATCTCAGAAACGACAAGAAATTACGACACGGCACTATCGAAGGATATAGATCAGCCCTGTCATCAGTATTACAACACGATGACCTATCTATAGGTACCCATTTGGTACTAAATCGACTTATGAAGTCTTTTGCCCTGGAAGATATAAAAGTACCGCGTACCTTCCCAAAATGGGATCTATCTATAGTATTGTCAGCATTGATGAAAGCACCATATGAACCCATGAGTAGTGCGACATTACTATCAGTCTCCAAGAAAACTGCTTTTCTCCTAGCCATGGCTACGGCGGCTCGCGTGTCAGAACTACACACTATTGACATCTCCACTGTAACTCATACCCAAGAATGGAAAGCAGTGTCGTTCAGATCGCTCCCTGAATTTATTGCCAAAAAACAGTCGTCAACCTTTGGCCCACTCGGACACAGGCAATACACAATACCAGCCCTAAGTAAAAGTGTGGACTTCTCGGGCAGACTGCTTTGTCCCATAAGAGCCTTGAGATATTTCATAACAGCAACTCAACCCCACAGAAATCAGAGAAAACGTCTATTTATCTCTTGCAAGCCCTCGTCAGAAAAGGACTTCACAAAGGGCACTGTAGCAGGATGGCTAAAATCAGTTATCACAGATAGCTATAAAATCGCACAAATCTCCACTCCGATTTGGGGTAACTGCAGACCTCACGAAATCAGAGCACTTGCAACAAGCCTAGCCACATGGAATACTACATCCATCGAACAAATCGTGGCCAGCTGCCAGTGGAAGTCCCACAACACTTTTTCAAACTTTTACTTACGAGACATACAGACCGATCTAAATGGACTATACACCCTGGGGCCCTTGGTGGCTGCCCCGGTGATAGTCACCAAGTAACCTGTTCCCTCCCTCTTCCAGGAAGGGAAAAAAAAGGGGGGAGGGGTGAAGATTTCAGAAGTACCTCATGAACTCAGGGTAAGTTGTATTTGTTACTGGACTGCGCTTTTGAGTTAGTAAAACAGGGCAAATGACAACACTGAAATCAGAGATCGAAGGATTAAGTGATATAGGGTAATCTACATGATAGAACGTCAATGTACTACCACCGGAAGTGATGTCATAGGAGTCATCACACCGGAATAACGTTAAGATACGTTAAATATCACTATCCAAAAGGGCATAACGGTAAACCACGTCATAAGTGATACGAGAGAATGGACACCGGAAATGACGTCACAGATGACATTATCACAGGAAGTGACGTCACAGATGACGTCATCACAGGAAGTGACGTCACAATATGTCTAAGTATCACAAGGGAATATACATATACCCTTCATATGACGTCTGGAAAATTCTATACGTCTAGGTCTTGTAAGTAGACTATTAGACACATCCGTTTTAGACCCCTTTTTGGCATATAATCCTTGGTTTTACCACTTCACTAGCCAAATATCTAAGGGATGCTAGATACCAGAACCCGCCGGTCCCTCTGGTGTATACTGGCACTGATGTGATAGAGGTGAGGTATTCACAAGAATTATCAAACAATAGTTATCATTGTGAATAATTCTAAGAATACCACCTCTATCACATCAGGAATTAATCCCTCCCACCTCCCCATCTGCATCTAGTTGATGAGAGTAATGGGTTGAAAGAAGTGACTAGATTCCCGCCTTGCGCATGCGCAGTGGCGCCTCTGGCAAGGGATAGGGTTTCCCTCTCAACTATGGATATGTTGACAGTGTGGTGGACATCTGTTGAAAATTTATAAAAAAATTTATAGCGTGGTTCTCAGCATAAACAGGAATTTATGGCACTGATGTGATAGAGGTGGTATTCTTAGAATTATTCACAATGATAACTATTGTTTGATGTTTAGACTGAGAGTCAGTATGTATGTTTAGACTGACAGTCAGTATGTATGTTTAGAAAGAGAGTCAGTATGTATGTTTAGACTGACAGTATGTGTGTTTAGACTGAGAGTCAGCATGTATTTATAGACTGAGAGTCAGTATGTTTGTTTAGATTGAGTGTCAGTATGTATGTATAGACTGACAGTCAGTATGTGTGTTTAGACTGACAGTCAGTATGTATGTTTAGAAAGAGAGTCAGTATGTATGTTTAGAAAGAGAGTCAGTATGTATGTTTAGACTGACAGTCAGTATGTATGTTTAGACTGACAGTATGTGTGTTTAGACTGAGAGTCCGCATGTATTTTTAGACTGAGAGTCCGCATGTATTTTTAGACTGAGAGTCAGTATGTTTGTTTAGATTGAGTGTCAGTATGTATAGACTGACAGTCAGTATGTGTGTTTAGACTGACAGTCAGTATGTATGTTTAGACTGACAGTCAGTATGTGTGTTTAGACTGACAGTATGTGTGTTTAGACTGAGAGTCAGCATGTATTTTTAGATTGAGTGTCAGTATGTATGTTTAGACTGAGAGTCAGTATGTATGTTGTGACTGACAGTATGTGTGTTTAGACTGACAGTCAGTATGTATGTATAGACTGACAGTCAGTATGTATGTTTAGACTGACAGTCAGTATGTATGTTTAGACTGACAGTATGTGTGTTTAGACTGAGAGTCAGCATGTATTTTTAGATTGAGTGTCAGTATGTATGTTTAGACTGAGAGTCAGTATGTATGTTGTGACTGACAGTATGTGTGTTTAGACTTCAGAGTATGTATGTTTAGATTGACAGTTATGTGTTTAAGATCAGAATCTGTTTATGTTTGATCCGCCTTGTGTGAAACATCTCTTTTTATTCCTATGGCATGGGTTATCATTTAGTATGGATTACATATGCATGAAGCCAGTTGTATGAGAACAGCCAGTTGTATGAGACTTGACAGTGTTGCATGACACGGACATGGTTTCCTGTGCAGGTCAACAGTCAGGATATGACTGAGATGAGTCATTTCGAGGCTGTGACATATCTGAGGAAGGCTCCCCAAGTCGTTACTATAGCGATCCAACGAGATGCCAGCAACGAAGACTTCCTCCCGGTACATGTCAGTAGCAGTCAAGGTGAAGGTCAAGTGGATACTTCACACAGTAATGAGCGAAGCACTGCCAAGTCACAGGTAATACAGAATGATGCCCTGTCTTCTGTTACAGCCTTGTTGTGCTGGACAGCGCGAGCATCGAGTTTCCGGTTCTAGTTGTCACCAGTGTGTGAATTAGTTTCGAGTTGTTTGGCCAGGGGGGATCATTAATAAATACATGTTGCAAGCCCTTGTCATATCTTACTAGACTACTTCATGGCGATAGCCAACATATTTTGTGTTAACCTAAATTTTTGTGGTTTTATTTTGTTTGTCAGCAAAAACCCAGTTTACTACTTTGAAATGATACTACAAGATGAAGACAAAAATGACAACTTTGACTTTAAATGAATTGATGGTTTGTAGAAATATATATGTATGACTAGAATTTTGAACTGGACAGTCGGGCTAGCTTTATGGAAATGTTACCAGCCCAATTTAAGAGTCACTGGCATTTGGCTTGTGGGCAGGCAGCTATTGGAACTGGTTATGACCTGTTGTTGTGCTTGTTGCAGCACCAAGCTGTCTTGGTGAACCCACCAGCATCACCCAACAGGGACACTTAGATCTCAGGGGGCACGGATGGATCAGTCGTCTAAGTTGCCCCATTTCGCTGCAGAGCTATGTCCCTATGACCTATGATTGTGGGTTTGAATCCCGGTTTGCCCTGATTATGTTTCTAGGTTTGTCAGCACCATACCTGTGCTTGTGGGTTTCACCTAAGTGGTAAATGTCTGAGACCTGCATCACCTCGGGCTTTCCTCCCACATTAAGCAGACGTGCCTTGATATAACTGGAATATTGTTAAAAGTGGCCTTAAACCCAGCTCACTCACTCACTCACTTAAATCTGTGACTGTTCAGTGCCATCCTGGCTGCTTAAGGCTAAAGATCATTCTCCTATATTGCTGTGGTATTTGTGAAATCTCTGTCAGAATAGGCAAACAAAAATCCTAGATTATCATTTTCTCTTCATTGTCGTCAGTTTTGATGTTGAACCATGATAGAGATTTACTCTTTTAGCAGATGTTTAAGCTTGACTTTGTTATTTCACTGAAGTCATGCATCAATCCTGAGTTGAGCTCAGGAGAGACCCTTGATGAGAGACATCAGGAGAGTGCTGATGTTGCCCCGGAGACAATGAAACCTGGACATAGCCAGGAACCGTCAGAGGATGGCGGTGATCATATGTCACCCTCACAGCAAGACACTGGAGGCACGGAGGAGCCCTCGCAGGACGGGGTTGACGATACGTCCTGTTTGCTGCGAGACACAGAAGGCATGGATGAGTCCTCGCAAGATGGAGGTGACGATATGTCCCCTTCACAGCGACATGGAGGAGGCACAGAGGTGAGACTTGAGGGCATTACTGCAGTTTACGGGGTGCACTTGACAGGGTGCCATTTACTTGATGCAGTTTACGGGGTGCAGTTTTATGGGTGCAGTTTACAGGGTGCAATTTACCAGATGCAGTTTACGGGGTGCAGTTTTCTGGGTTCAGTTTATGGGATGTATTTTACAGGATGCAGTTTACGGGATGCAGCTTACAGACCAGGGGTCCGGAAACCGTCATATGCGCCGGACATGTCCGATTGGGAATCTCAAATGTCCGGTTTAAAATATTGCTTACCGGACATTTAAATTTTTCTGTCCGGACATTTTAAAAAGTATTGTCCGGACATTCTTAAATTTTGACCGGACATGATCAACAGTTAGGACTGAGCAGTTTCTGTCTGCAGTTGTAACACAATGAAGATTATCTACACTGACAAGCTTTGTTTGTTTTGATTGCTGTAAATACATCATACCGACAATGATAGTCCAATCGGTCAATCACTGTAATAGGCAATAAACTGAGTTGACACTGATTAATCGAGGATTAATTACTGAGAACATCTTGTTAATTTGAGTAAAATGTGTTTACAACTGTACATAAATACCTTGCATCATCGATGTACCTCATTATCCTCACAATGCTACGATACGTAACCTCAGACAAGAAGCGAAAGCGTGACGACAGCCAGTCGACCGATGCAGATCAATCGAGCGGATCTGCCAAACCCTCAAAGTCTGAATGATCATTTTGTAAGTCGTGGCTAACGACTTTCACTTGGTTGACATACAATGAGGATTTGCAGATTTTATTGTTTTCAGTAGCTAGTCGTATATTGAATCTTGTTTGACCGCCATTTTGCTTTCTGTGACGATCGATATCCAATTTTTTTATGGTCAATAATTAAGTTCAGATGAAAAAGTATTCAAATAACTATTGCTATCAACGTTAGTTTAGGATTTATGATTATATTATCTGTCTTGTTTTTAAATAATCTTTAGTTTAAAAAAACCCTTTTCCCGTGAGGTCATGTGATAACCAAATATGGGATAATAGTCTCGATCCAAATGTTACAACGCGTACACTTGAGCAGGCTGATGAATATTAATTAGACCGTTCACAACATTAACAGATCGTTATTATAACAGAAACAAACGTATGTTTTCCATATATATCTAAAATGATAACAATTTAAATTGAAACAATTCATAATTCATCATATTATGAATACGTAACAAATTGTAATTTGTGTGTAAAAAGTCGTACTAAAATATGCTGTTTGAAGGGGGCGTGGCATAAATGTAAATGTCCGATTGGGATTTTAAATTTTCCTGACCCATGTTACAGAGTGCAGTTTTCTTAGTGCAGTTTACGGGGTGCAATTTATGGGGTGCAGTTTACGGGATGCTGTTTACAGGATGTATTTTGCAGCATGCAGTTTACAAGGATGCAATTTTCTGGGTGCAGTTTATGGGGTGTAGTTTTTTGATTGCAGTATACAGGATGTAGTTTAAGGGTTGTATTTTTTTTGGTTGTAGTTTACGGGATGCAGTTTTCTTAGTGCAGTTTATGGGTGCAGTTTACGGGATGAAGTTTACAGGTACAGTTTACATAGTGCAGTTTACATGTGCAGTTTATGGGGTGCAGTTTTCTGGGTGCAGTTTACGGGGTAAGTTAACAGGATGTAGTTTACGGGGTATAGTTTTTTGGGTGCAGTTTATTGGGTGCAGTTTACAGGATGCAGTTAAGAGGGTGCAGTTTTCTTAATGCAGTTTACGTGATGCAGATTACAGGGTCTATTTTGCAGGATGCAGTTTTCTGGGTGCTGTTTACAGGGATGCAGTTTACAGAATGCAGTTTTCTGGCTTCAGTTTATGGGATGTAGTTTTCTGGGTGCAGTTTACGAGATGCAGTTTACGGGATGCAGTTTTCTGGGTTCAGTTTACGGGATGTATTTTACAGGATGCAGTTTATGGGGTACAGTTTTCTGGGTGCAGTTTACAGGGTGTATTTTTCCGGGTGCAGTTTACGGGATGCAGTTTTCTTAGTGCAGTTAACAGGTAGTATTTTTCTTGGGGGCATTGCTGCAGTTTACGGGGAGCACTTGACAGTGTGCCATTTACTTGATGCAGTGTACTGGGTGCAGTTTTCTGGGTGCAATTTACCAGATGCAGTTTACGGGATGCAGCTTACGGGGTGCAGCTAACGGGGTGCAGTTTACGGGATGCAATTTATGGCTGCAGTTTACGGGATGTATTTTGAAGCATGCAGTTTTCTACAGTGTGCAGTTTACGGGGTGCAATTTACCAGATGCAGTTTATGGGGTGCAGTTTTCTGGGTGCAGTTTTCTTAGTGCAGTTTTCTGGGTGCAGTTTACAGGATAAAGTTTACGGGTACAGTTTAAGGGGTGCAGTTAGGGGATGTAGTTTACGGGGTGTAGTTTTTTGGTTGCAGTTTATGGGGTGCAGTTTTCTTAGTGCAGTTTTCTTAGTGCAGTTTACGGATGCAGTTTACGTGATGCAGTTCATGGAGTGAAGTTTTCTGGGTGCAGCTTACGGGGTGCAGTTTACGGGATGCCATTTACAGGGTGCAGTTTACGGGATGCAGTTTTCTTAGTGCAGTTAACAGGTTGTTTTTTCTGGGTGCAGTTTACAGTTGTGTTTGTGCAGACAGTGGCTACATGTGTTGTGTTTGTGCAGACAGTGGCTACATGTGTTGTGTTTGTGCAGACAGTGGCTACATGTGTTGTGTTTGTGCAGACAGTGGCTACATGTGTTGTGTTTGTGCAGACAGTGGCTACATGTGTTGTGTTTGTGCAGACAGTGGCTACATGTGTTGTGTTTGTGCAGACAGTGGTGCAACGGGTGGAGCTACAGAAGCCAGCCACTGGTGGTCTGGGGTTCAGTTTGGTGACGGCACAGAAGCACCAGGAGGTGGGGGTGTTTGTCAGGACCATCTCAGAGGGAGGGGTGGCAGATGCCGATGGCAGGCTGCATGTGGGAGACAGACTGCTGCAGGTAGGCAAACTTAGGTCACTATATGCTCTCCATTAAGGATTTTCGGGGTAGGCAACTTACGTCACTATGTTCTCTCTCCATTAAGGGTTGTGGAGGTAGGCAACTTACGTCACTATGTTCTCTCTCCATTAAGGGTTGTGGAGGTAGGCAACTTATGTCACTATGTTCCCTCCATTAAGGGTTGTTGAGGTAGGCAACTTACGTCACTATGTTCTCCCTCCATTAAGGGTTGTTGAGGTAGGCAACTTATGTCACTATGTTCCCTCCATTAAGGGTTGTTGAGGTAGGCAACTTACGTATCTATGTTCTTTCTCCATTAAGGGTTGTTGAGGTAGGCAACTTATGTCACTATGTTCTCCCTCCATTAAGGGTTGTGGAGGTAGGCAACTTATGTCACTATGTTCCCTCCATTAAGGGTTGTTGAGGTAGGCAACTTACGTCACTATGTTATCTCTCCATTGAAGGTTATTGAGGTAGGCAACTTACGTCACTATGTTCTCTCTCCATTAAGGGTTGTGGAGGTAGGCAACTTACGTCACTATGTTCTCTCTCCATTAAGGGTTGTGGAGGTAGGCAACTTATGTCACTATGTTCTCTCTCCATTAAGGGTTGTGGAGGTAGGCAACTTACGTCACTATGTTCTCTCTCCATTAAGGGTTGTTGAGGTAGGCAACTTACGTCACTATGTTCTCCCTCCATTAAGGGTTGTGGAGGTAGGCAACTTCCGTCACTATGTTCTCCCTCCATTAAGGGTTGTGGAGGTAGGCAACTTACATCACTATGTTATCTTTCCATTAAGGGTTGTGGAGGTAGGCAACTTACGTCACTATATACTCTCTTCATTAAGGGTTGTGGAGGTAGGCAACTTCCGTCACTATGTTCTCCCTCCATTAAGGGTTGTGGAGGTAGGCAACTTACATCACTATGTTATCTCTCCATTAAGGGTTGTGGAGGTAGGCAACTTACGTCACTATATTCTCTCTCCATTAAGGGTTGTGGAGGTAGGCAACTTACGTCACTATATTCTCTCTCCATTAAGGGTTGTGGAGGTAGGCAACTTACGTCACTGTATACTCTCTCCATTAAGGGTTGTGGAGGTAGGCAACTTACGTCACTATGTTCTCTCTCATTTCAAGCTGCTGCAAACTTACATCTGGGGATATTTTTTAAAGCAGACTTGAATGATCTTTTGAATGATTGTGTTCTGTGTGTGCAGGTGAATGGGGAATCTCTGGTAGGAATGAACCATGTAAAGGCTGTGAAAATTCTCAGAAAGGCAAAACCAGGAACTGTTCAAGTGACGATATCAAGGTAAGTAGGCCTCAGTTTGTTGGCTGCAGATCTGTCCTGATTATTGTTCTGCAGTTGTGAGCTCTGTGCTAGTGGGTTTCCGCAGAGTTGTAATGTTGGAAGACTTGCATCGCTTGAGGTATAGCTCCACATAAAGGTGACATGCTGTGAAATGTAATACTTTTCATTCTACCTTGAATTTGGAAATACTGAATTCTTATTGGTCAAAGGTTTCAATATACTTGATCCACCTACTGCCACTTTCACCTAAAGTATTGATAGGTATCTTGCTGTCTCATATAAACCTACTGCCACTTTCACCTATAGTATTGATAGGTATCTTGCTGTCTCATATAAACCTACTGCCACTTTCACCTAAAGTATTGATAGGTATCTTGCTGTCTCATGTAAACCTACTGCCACTTTCACCTAAAGTATTGATAGGTATCTTGCTGTCTCATATAAACCTACTGCCACTTTCACCTAAAGTATTGATAGGTATCTTGCTGTCTCATATAAACCTACTGCCACTTTCACCTATAGTATTGATAGATATCTTGCTGTCTCATATAAACCTACTGCCACTTTCACCTATAGTATTGATAGGTATCTTGCTGTCTCATATAAACCTACTGCCACTTTCACCTATAGTATTGATAGGTATCTTGCTGTCTCATATAAACCTACTGCCACTTTCACCTATAGTATTGATAGGTATCTTGCTGTCTCATATAAACCTACTGCCACTTTCACCTATAGTATTGATAGGTATCTTGCTGTCTCATATAAACCTACTGCCACTTTCACCTAAAGTATTGATAGGTATCTTGCTGTCTCATATAAACCTCCTGCCACTTTCACCTAAAGTATTGATAGGTATCTTGCTGTCTCATATAAACCTACTGCCACTTTCACCTAAAGTATTGATAGGTATCTTGCTGTCTCATATAAACCTACTGCCACTTTCACCTATAGTATTGATAGGTATCTTGCTGTCTCATGTATATAAACCTACTGCCACTTTCACCTATAGTATTGATAGGTATCTTGCTGTCTCATATAAACCTACTGCCACTTTCACCTATAGTATTGATAGGTATCTTGCTGTCTCATATAAACCTACTGCCACTTTCACCTAAAGTATTGATAGGTATCTTGCTGTCTCATATAAACCTACTGCCACTTTCACCTAAAGTATTGATAGGTATCTTGCTGTCTCATATAAACCTACTGCCACTTTCACCTAAAGTATTGATAGGTATCTTGCTGTCTCATATAAACCTACTGCCACTTTCACCTAAAGTATTGATAGGTATCTTGCTGTCTCATATAAACCTACTGCCACTTTCACCTAAGGTATTGATAGATATCTTGCTGTCTCATATAAACCTACTGCAACTTTCACCTATAGTATTGATAGGTATCTTGCTGTCTCATATAAACCTACTGCCACTTTCACCTATAGTATTGATAGATATCTTGCTGTCTCATATAAACCTACTGCCACTTTCACCTATAGTATTGATAGATATCTTGCTGTCTCATATAAACCTACTGCCACTTTCACCTATAGTATTGATAGGTATCTTGCTAGCCTTTTGATATGCTTTGATTTCACATGGAAATTCCCTGATGTGAACCTGCAACGTCATGTATCATGTTTAGTATTGTAACCAACTGTGTCAAAGGCAGGTTCAATCTTACGTCACTGACTACAGTTCTCAGCATGCTGCACATGTTCATGTTTTACCACAACTACTGTATTGTTTCAGTCGTATTCTTTCTGGTATTTGTTGCACCAGATTCATAAAGTTCATAAATTAATTAAAACATGCATCAGTTTTGATTGAAAATGTACAACCTTGGATTCATGTTTTAACTATAACATAATCACTTCTGAATAAAACAGATGATTTGATCTCCAAGGAAGCTTATATTTATAGAAAAGTAGTTGTTTCTTAAGCATAGTCAGTTAGCATTTTTAAATAATATTTTGTTCAATAATAGGTTACAAAATGCACTAAACCAAGCTACTTTTTTCCGTTTGAAGCTTCATTCTACCAATTAAGGCTCCAAATTCATTTAAGATAGTTAGATATACAGGAAACATTGCAAACACAAGTATGTTTATCTCCAAATTAAACCTTACACATACTCTCACTCACTCACATTGCCGCTTGTGACATAGATACAGTCATTAGAGTTTGTGACATAGATCCATTTATTGGCTCCTGTGACATAGATCCAGTCATTGGTGCCTATGACACAGATCCAGTCATTGTCATGTGACATTGATCCAGTCATTAGCGTTTGTGACATAGATCCATTTATTTGCACCTGTGACATAGATCCAGTCATTGGCACCTGTGACACAGATCCAGTCATTGTAATGTGACATAGATCCAGTCATTGCCATCTGTGACATAGATCCAGTCATTGGCACCTGCAACAAAGATCAAGTTATTGTCATCTGTGACATAGATCCATTCATTGCCATCTGTGACATAGATCCAGTCATTGTCATCTGTGACATATATGCAGTCATTGGCTCCTGTGACATAAATCCAATCACTGACATCTGTGACATAGATCCAGTCATTGCCATCTGTGACATAGATCCAGTCATTGGCGCCTGCAACAAAGATCCAGTCATTGTGACCTGTGACATAGACCTAGTCATTGCCATCTTTGACATAGATCCAGTCATTGTCACCTGTGACATAGATCTAGTCATTGCCATCTGTGACATAGATCCAGTTGTTTAATTCTGTGACATAGATCCATTCATTAGCATCTGTGACATAGTTCCAGTCATTTGGACCTGTGACATAGATCTAGTCATTCACATCTGTGACAGATCCAATCATTGCCATCTGTGACATACATCCAGTCATTGCCATCTGTGACATAGATCCAGTTATTGGTGCCTGTAATATAGATCCATTCATTGCCATCTGTGACATAGATCCAGTCATTGACATCTGTGACATAGATCCAGTCATTGCCATCTGTGACATAGATCCAATCATTAGTGTCTGTAACATAGATCCATTCATTGCCATCTGTGATATAGATCCAGTCATTGTTGCCTGTGACATAGATCTAGTCATTGCCAGCTGTGACATAGATCCAGTCGTTTCATTCTGTGACATAGATCCATTCATTAGCATCTGTGACATAGATCCAGTCATTTGGATCTGTGACATAGATCTAGTTATTCACATCTGTGACAGATCCAATCATTGCCATCTGTGACATAGATCCAGTTATTGGTGCCTGTTACATAGATCCATTCATTGCCATCTGTGACATAGATCCTGTCATTGCCATCTGTGACATAGATCCAGTCATTGTCATCTGTGACATAGATCCAGTCATTGTTGCCTGTGCATAGATCTGGTCATTCACATCTGTGACAGATCCAGTCATTGCCATCTGTAATATAGATCCAGTCATTTGTGCCTTTGACATGGATCCAGTTATTGTCATCTGTGACATAGATCTAGTCATTGGAGCATGTGAGATAGATCCAGTCATTGCCATCTGTGACATAGATCCAGTCATTGTTGCCTGTGACATAGATCTGGTCATTCACATCTGTGACAGATCCAGTCATTGGCATCTGTGGCATAGATCCTGTCATTGGCTCCTGTGACAAAGATCCAGTCATTGCCAGCTGTGACATAGATCCTTTTTATTGCCATCTGTGACATAGATCCAGTCATTGGTGTCTGTGACATAGATCCATTCATTGCCATCTGTGATATAGATCCAGTCATTTGTGCCTTGACATAGATCCAGTCATTGTCATCAGTGACATAGATGCAGTCATTGCCATCTGTGACATAGATCCAGTCCAGACATTGTTGCCTGTGACATAGATCTGGTCATTCATATCTGTGACAGATCCAGTCATTGGCATCTGTGGCATAGATCCTGTCATTGGCTCCTGTGACAAAGATCCAGTCATTTCCATCTGTGACATAGATCCTTTTTATTGCCATCTGTGACATAGATCCAATCATTGGTGTCTGTGACATAGATCCATTCATTGCCATCTGTGATATAGATCCAGTCATTTGTGCCTTGACATAGATCCAGTCATTGTCATCTGTCACATAGATGCAGTCATTGCCATCTGTGACATAGATCCAGTCATTGGTGCCTGTGACATGGATCCATTCATTGCCATCTGTGACATAGATCCAGTCATTGTCGCCTGTGACATAGATCCAGTCATGGACCTGTGACAATCCGGGATAGAATAGGTCTTCAGCAACCCAAGCTTGTAGTTAGAGGCGACTTTGTTTGTTGTAAGAGGAGACTAACGGATTGGGTGGTCAGGCTACCTGACTTGGTTGATGCTTGTCATCATATCCCAGTTGAGTGGATCAATGCTCATGATATCAATCACTGAATTGTCGGGTCCAGACTTGTTTTTTTACAGACCGCCGTCATATGGCTGGAATATTGCGAAGTTCTGCATTAAACAACAAACAAACAAAAATTACCATCTGTGACATTGATCCTGTCATTGCCAGCTGTAAAATAGATGCAGAGTATGGGGGCCCAAATCTGTAGGATGGTATATGGTGAGAGTTTTATTATTAGAATCCTAACTGTATTAAACTTTAGTAAATTGTATCCTACTGTTTCAGACCAGGTCCAACCTTCATTGATATCAAGTCAGATGTGAGTGTTGTGGACAGTGTGGGCAAAGACACCACTGACAATGACTCTGTCGATGTGGCCATCTTTAGGAACGACTCCATTGACAGCGGTTTCATGGCCCATGATTTACGAACACCAAACTCAGACATGGGCAACAATCACATGTCTGAGAATTCACAGGAGACAAATGATGTCAATGGACTCTTTGATGATAGTAATTATAAACTAATTACAGTTGATTCTCATCTGAATGACATTCGCAAACTTCCACTGACTGTTCCAAACCTGATCACAGACGAGTGGCTGAGTTCTCTCCCATTGATGTCAATGGCTGAGGATGATGAGGATGTGATTCTGGCACTGCTGCAGCAGCTGACAGATAAGGTGGAGCAGGAGGACCCCCTGGAGGAGTTTATGGTAGGAACACAGATCTTCAGCTGAGGGGAGTCACGTGTCCAGATCATAGGGGTAATGGAGAAGAGTTGCCACCCACAGGTCATGGCAAGGTGTCTTCAAACAAAGGGAGGGGAGTAACATCCACAGGTCAAGACAGGGTGTCTTCACACAAAGGGAGGGGAAAAACACCCACAAGTCAAGACAGGGTGTCTTCACACAAAGGGAGGGGAGAAGGCAAAGAAACACTCACAGGTCATGACAGGGTGTCTTCACACAAAGGGAGGGGAGAATCACCCACAGGTCAAGACAGGGTGTCTTCACACAAAGGGAGGGGAGAATCACCCACAAGTCAAGACAGGGTGTCTTCACACAAAAGGAGGGGAGAATCACCCACAGGTCAAGACAGGGTGTCTTCACACAAAGGGAGGGGAGAATCACCCACAAGTCAAGACAGGGTTTCTTCACACAAAAGGAGGGGAGAATCACCCACAAGTCAAGACAGGTTGTCTTCACACAAAGGGAGGGGAGAATCATCCACAGGTCATGACAAGGTGTCTTCACACAAAGGGAGGGGAGAATCGCCCACAGGTCAAGACAGGGTGTCTTCACTCAAAGGGAGGGGAGAAACACCCTCAGGTCATGACAGGTTTTCTTCACACAAAGGGAGGGGAGAATCACCCACAGGTCAAGACAGGGTGTCTTCACACAAAGGCTGGGGAAAAACACCCACAGGTAATGACAGGGTGTCTTCACACAAAGGGAGGGGAGAATCACCCACAAGTCAAGACAGGGTGTATTCACACAAAGGGAGGGGAGAATCACCCACAAGTCAAGACAGGTTGTCTTCACACAAAGGGAGGGGAGAATCACCCACAGGTCAAGACAGGGTGTCTTCACTCAAAGAGAGGGGAGAATCACCCACAGGTCAAGACAGGGTGTCTTCACTCAAAGGGAGGGGAGAATCACCCACAGGTCAAGACAGGGTGTCTTCACACAAAGGGTGGGGAAAAACACCCACAGGTAACGACAGGGTGTCTTCACACAAAAGGAGGGGAGAATCACCCACAGGTAACGACAGGGTGTCTTCACACAAAGGGAGGGGAGAATCACCCACAGGTCAAGACAGGGTGTCTTCACACAAAAGGAGGGGAGAATCACCCACAAGTCAAGACAGGGTGTCTTCACACAAAGGGTGGGGAAAAACACCCACAGGTAATGACAGGGTGTCTTCACACAAAGGGAGGGGAGAATCACCCACAGGTCAAGACAGGGTGTCTTCACTCAAAGGGAGGGGAGAATCACCCACAGGTAATGACAGGGTGTATTCACACAAAGGGAGGGGAAAAACACCCACAGGTAACGACAGGGTGTCTTCACTGAAAGGGAGGGGAGAATCACCCACAGGTCAAGACAGGGTGTCTTCACTCAAAGGGAGGGGAGAATCACCCACAGGTCAAGACAGGGTGTCTTCACACAAAGGGAGGGGAAAAACACCCACAGGTAACGACAGGGTGTCTTCACACAAAGGGAGGGGAGAATCACCCACAGGTCAAGACAGGGTGTCTTCACACAAAAGGAGGGGAGAATCACCCACAGGTCAAGACAGGGTGTCTTCACACAAAGGGAGGGGAGAATCACCCACAGGTCAAGACAGGGTGTCTTCACACAAAGGGAGGGGAGAATCACCCACAGGCCATGACAGGGTGTATTCACACAAAGATAGGGTAGAAACACTTAGAGGTCAAGACAGGGTGTCTTCACACAAAGGGAGGGGAAAAACACCCACAAGTCAAGACAGGGTGTATTCACACAAAGGGAGGGGAGAATCACCCACAAGTCAAGACAGGTTGTCTTCACACAAAGGGAGGGGAGAATCACCCACAGGTCAAGACAGGTTGTCTTCACTCAAAGAGAGGGGAGAATCACCCACAGGTCAAGACAGGGTGTCTTCACTCAAAGGGAGGGGAGAATCACCCACAGGTCAAGACAGGGTGTCTTCACTCAAAGGGAGGGGAGAATCACCCACAGGTAATGACAGGGTGTCTTCACACAAAGGGAGGGGAAAAACACCCACAGGTAACGACAGGGTGTCTTCACTGAAAGGGAGGGGAGAATCACCCACAGGTCAAGACAGGGTGTCTTCACTCAAAGGGAGGGGAGAATCACCCACAGGTCAAGACAGGGTGTCTTCACACAAAGGGAGGGGAAAAACACCCACAGGTAACGACAGGGTGTCTTCACACAAAGGGAGGGGAGAATCACCCACAGGTCAAGACAGGGTGTCTTCACACAAAAGGAGGGGAGAATCACCCACAGGTCAAGACAGGGTGTCTTCACACAAAGGGAGGGGAAAAACACCCACAGGCCATGACAGGGTGTATTCACACAAAGATAGGGTAGAAACACTTAGAGGTCAAGACAGGGTGTCTTCACACAAAGGGAGGGGAAAAACACCCACAGGTAATGACAGGGTGTCTTCACACAAAAGGGGGGGGGGGGGAATCACCCACAGGTAACGACAGGGTGTCTTCACACAAAGGGAGGGGAGAATCACCCACAGGTCAAGACAGGTTGTCTTCACACAAAGGGAGGGGAGAAACACTCACAGGTCAAGACAGGGTGTCTTCACACAAAGGGAGGGGAGAATCACCCACAGGTAATGACAGGTTTTCTTCACACAAAGGGAGGGGAGTAACTTCCACAGGTCAAGACAGGGTGTCTTCACACAAAGGGAGGGGAGAAACACTCACAGGTCAACACAGGGTGTCTTCACACAAAGGGAGGAAAGAATCAGCCTCAAGTCAAGACAGGTTTTCTTCACACAAAGGGAGGGTAGAAACACTCACAGGTCAACACAGGGTGTCTTCACACAAAGGGAGGGTAGAAACACTCACAGGTCCAGACAGGGTGTTTTCACACAAAGGGAGGGGAGAAACACCCACAGGTCAAGACAGGGTGTCTTCACACAAAGGGAGTGGAGAAAAACTCATAGGTCAGGACAAGGTGTCTTCACACAAAGGGTGGGGAGAAACACACAGGCCATGACAGGGTGTCTTCACACAAAGGGAGGGGAGTCACATCCACAGGTCATGACAGGGTGTCTTCACACAAAGGGAGGGGAGAAACACAGGCCATGATAGGGTGTCTTCACACAAGGGGGGGGGGGGGAGGAGAAGGCAAAGAAACACTCACAGGTCATGACAGGGTGTCTTCACACAAAGGGAGGGGAGAAACACAGGCCATGATAGGGTGTCTTCACACAAAGGGAGGGGAGAAGGCAAAGAAACACTCACAGGTCATGACAGGGTGTCTTCACACAAAGGGAGGGGAGAAACACACTTACAGGCCATCATAGGGTGTCTTCACACAAAGGGAGGGTAGAAACACCCACAGGTCATGACGGGGTGTCTTCACACAAAGATAGGGTAGAAACACTCACAGGTCAACACAGGGTGTCTTCACACAAAGATAGGGTAGAAACGCTCAGGTCATGACAACTTGTTACCACACAAAGGGAGGGGAGAAACACCCACAGGTCAAGTCTTCCTAAAGTGGGTTCAGATTAGATCAGAAAATTTTGTGAGTGACATCCATATGAGGCCAAGGTCTCAGAGAAGGCCATTCTTAAAGTATGGTTCACATTTTCATCTTCTTATACATGTCATTTCAAAGGTAAACATCATCCTCAGGATCATACCTACTGTTTACAGAAAGTGTGGAGGCTTTCAGGAATAGGTTGGGATGGGTCTTTCAGTTTTTGCATGCACTTCATTGCTGTGGAACATTAAGTATACTCACAAACACTAATATTAACCTACATTGCATGTTGAACTGACACTATTTATGAATTTTTCCAGAATCTGCGCCATTTGCAGCCTACAGATGAAAGTGAGGATGCCCGGTTACCAGACAACAGACACAAGAACAGATACAGAAATGTCCTGCCCTGTGAGTGCATTCATTGTCAATATAGCTGTCAGGGTTGTCGGTAGATATGGGTGGTTGTTGGTAGATATGGGTGGTTGTGGTTAGATATGGGTGGTTGTTGGTAGATATGGGTGGTTGTCGGTAGATATGGATGGTTGTTGGTAGACATGAGTGTTTGTGGTTAGATATGGGTGGTTGTTGGTAGATGTTGGTTGATATGGGTGTTTGTGAGTGGATATGGGTGTTTGTGGGTAGATATGAGTGTTTGTGGGTAGATATGGGTGATTGTTGGTAGATATGGTAGTTTGTGAGTAGATATGGGTGGTTGTGGGTAGATATGGGTGTTTGTGGGTTGATATGGGTGGTTGGTGGTAGATATTGGTGTTTGTGAGTAGATATGGGTGTTTGTGGGTTGATATGGGTATTTGTGAGTAGATATGGGTGTTTTTGGGTAGACATGAGTGTTTGTGAGTAGATATGGGTGTTTGTAGGTAGATAAGGGTGGTTGTTGGTAGACTTGGATGGTTATTAGTAGACATGGGTGGTTGTTGGTAGATATGGGCGGTTGTGGGTAGACATGGGTGTTTGTGGGTAGACATGGATGTTTGTAGGCAGACATGGGTGGTTGGTAGTAGACATGGGTGGTTGTTGGTAGATATGGGCGGTTGTGGGTAGACATGGGTGTTTGTGGGTAGACATGGATGTTTGTAGGTAGACTTGGGTGGTTTGTAGTAGACATGGGTGGTGGTTGGTAGATATGGGCGGTTGTGGGTAGACATGGGTGTTTGTGGATAGACATGGATGTTTGTAGGTAGACTTGGGTGGTTTGTAGTAGACATGGGTGGTGGTTGGTAGATATGGGCGGTTGTGGGTAGACATGGGTGTTTGTGGGTAGACATGGATGTTTGTGGGTAGATGTTTTTCAATGAAACTTGACATGTGCATTGCTCATCAGCTTAACTGGCGCCTCTTACTAATTTAAGATTTGTCAAAAAAATAAATTTATGTTTCAAACGAAAGAATTTTGACTTAGACGAGGGTGGGGTTAATTTCCTAGCCTTAACTTAAAAACTTTCAAAACCTTTCTCATCAAAACTTGGCATATGCATTGCTCATCAGCTTCACTGCAGCCTTTTTCTATTTTTAGGTTTTCTAGATTTTATTTTGTTACCTTTCCCTGGTAATTTGGACTTACTCTCATACAGCAATGTTTGGCCACTGACATCAAGCTTGAGTGACAACAACCAAGTTACTTACTTACTTACTTACTTTGGAGATTTAACGTGCGCTTTCCGACTGATGCGTATTTCGCACACGGGCCCGGCCAGGCCATTTAATGTGTTTCCAAAAGGGGCGAAGGTGGTCTGTGCAACCCAAGAGGGGGGTTTTAGGGGTTGCTTATATAGAATTTGGGAATTTTGAGATTTGGAATAGATGCCGATGGGATTGGGGAGGAGAACTAAGGGAGCTGGGTATGGTGGATGTTTGTTTGTTTATGTGATTTTGATTTGGTGAGTTATTGTGTTTTTAGATGCGTTTTATTAGTTCCGTTTTGATTAAGAATACGCCTAAGGCCTTGAAGTTTTCTAGTTTATTTTGTGGGTTTAGTATTGCTTCTAGAGTTAGAGCCTTGTTTAGATTGAGGGTGGTTTGTAATGCGGTTCGATGTGTTAGGTAGTGTGTGCAGTGGATGAGTGCGTGTTCTGGGGTTTCTGGTTGTTTGCAGTGTGGGCAGTTACCTGTAGTGTGTTTTTTAAAATTTTTTAGGTGGTTATTTAGGTTGGTGTGTCCTGTTTGGAGTTTTGTGATTACTCTGTCGATTTTTTTGGATGGATGGAGAATTTTTGGTTTGGTTAGTGGTTTGCTGAGCACTTTTTTGATTTGGCTATTTGAGTTTAGATATAGGTTATGCCATTTTTTGGTGATTTTTTGCTTGTTTACACTTTTAATTTCTGATTTTGAGATGGGTAAGTTTAAGCTTATTTCTGGGATTTTGAGGGATAGTTTAGCTGCTTTATCGGCGTTTTCATTACCGTATATTCCTACGTGGGCGGGTATCCACAAGAAGGTTATTTGTTTGCCTGCCTTAGTTAGGTCGTTGGAGCTTTTAAGTATTTGATTTATTAATTTAGGTCGGTTTTTGGTATTTTTGTTTTGGAGGGCTTGCAGTCCACTTAGGGAGTCGGTAAGTATTAGGATTTTTTTGTGGTTTTTGGATTCTTGATTATGGAGGGCTGAGGCCATGCCCATTAGTTCTGCCGTGAATATTGATTGGTTGTTTGGGAGTCGGAAGGATTGTGTGGTTTTAGTTGGTTGTGTGGTATGGACTCCGAAACCTGTGTGTTTGGAGGTCGGATCTGAGGATCCGTCCGTGTAAATGTGACACCAATTTGGCCAATTTTCGTGTATGTATGCTAGTGTGGTAGTTTTAGCTATGTTTGGGTCGGTTTGTTTATTTATTTGGCTAGCTAGTGTTGTGTCTATTTTGGGTATTTTAAGTTTAGGGGTGAAGATACTTGATTGTTTGCAGTTTTGTTTAAGATTTTTAATTTGGTGTTCATTTAGGTAGTTTGTTATTCTTTGGGATATTGGGGTAAGTAAGGGGTGTTTACGAGCTAGAGCTTGGTTTTTGGGGCTGATGTTTTGGTTTATTTAGTTTTGGATGAGAGGGTTTGATTGGGACGCGGCCCAGAAATTTAAGCTTAGCTGTTCCCTGCGTAGACTTAGTGGCATTTCTCCTGTTAAGGCCTGAAGTGAGGTGTAGGAGGTGCCATGTTGGGTGCGTGTAATTAGTTTGAGAGCCTGATATTGTATTGAGTCAAGTTTTTTAGATAGAGAGTTGTTTAGGGTGTTGTATATGGCGCAGCCGTAGTCTAGTTTTGATCTAATTAGTCATATGTAGAGAGAGAGGAGGGTATCTTTGGATGCTCCCCAGTTAGAACCAGTTAGGCATCTTAGGGTGTTTAGGTCTTTACTGCATTTAGTTGTTAGGTTTTGGATGTGAGCATCCCAGGTGAGATGTTCATCGAAAATAAGTCCTAAGAATTTGGTTTGTTTTTGAAATTTGATTGTTTGATTGTTTAGCTGGAGGATTGGGGAGGCGGGTTTCATGTTTTTATGTTTGAATACTATTCCTGTTGTTTTTTCTGAGTTAAGGGAGAAGCCCCATTTGTCAGCCCACTGTTGTATTTTATTAAGAGATTTTTGGAGTAAATTTTGGATCATGTTCATGCTTTTAGTGCGGATCCAGATGGCTCCATCATCCGCGAATTTTGATGTGTTTACTTTAGGGGATAGGCCCTCGAATAGATCGTTTATCATTATATTGAAGAGGGTGGGGCTGAGGATACTGCCCTGTGGAGTACCATTTTCTAGGGGACATTGGTCCGATAGAGTTTGGTCTATACCCACGGTTATTTTACGATTGTTTAGGAAGTCCTGGATGTAATTTATTATCTGACCTTTGAGTCCTATTTTTTTAAGTTTTTGTATTAGCCCATCGTGCCATACCATGTCGAAAGCTTTAGAGAAGTCTAAGAAGATGCCTGTGGTATATTGTTTATTTAGCTGTCCTGTCTTAATATCTTGTTCTAGTCGGGTGAGGTTATCTAGGGTTGAGCGGCCAGGAGTGAAACCGCTTTGATCTGGGTTTATGATGTTATTTTGGGTTAAGTAATGTTGTAATCTATTTTTAGCCATTGATTCCATTACTTTACATAAGTTTGAAGTTAGGGATATTGGTCTATATGAGTTAGCTTGATTAGCTGGTTTATTAGGTTTAGGGATTGGTATGACTAGGGCCTGTTTCCAGGGAGTAGGAACCTGTCCGTTTAGGTAGATGAGATTGTATAGTTTGATTAGTGCCTGGAGTAGTTTTAGGGGGAGTTTTTTAATTATTTGGTAAGAAGTTAGGTCTAATCCTTGGGCTGTGCCCTTTTTCCTGTTTTGGATTACGTAGAGGAGCTCCTCCATTGTGTAGGGTTGATTTATTTCTAGATTGTTATTGTTTGGTTCTTTTGTGGGTTTGTTTTCTGTTTTAAGTTTATCTTGGAATTTTTTACTGAAGTTGGTGTTACTGCTAACGGCCGAAAAGTGGTTGGCGAGATTATTTGCTTTTTGGGCGGGGTTGGTTGAGTTGTCAATGTTAGGGTTTTTTTTATGTCGTTTTAAGCCTCTGATGGCGTGGATTTTGCGCCAGACCGTTCTGGCATCTGTACGGTTATTTATACCTTCGCAGAATTTTTTCCAGTCTCTACTTTTGGCTATTTGGACTAGTTTTTGAACCTGGTGGTTTAGTTCGTGGGCTATGTTTAAATATTTGTAGTCGCGTTTTGCTTTATTGAAGGCTGATTTACGTTTTCGTCTAGTCTGTTCTATTTCCTCATTCCACCATGGTACCATCGGTTTGCCTGTCACAACCAAGTGATGAGAAGTATATATATATGTAGGACAGGTTGTGATAAGCAGCAGATTAACAACAAAGATAATAGATAACAAGTAGCACACAGATAATTGGTTAAAGCCAGATGTACAGTAAGAATAACAAATAGCACACAGGTAATGAAGCACAAAGAGGATGAAGCCAGATCTACAGTATGATAAGGATTAAAAAGATTCAACAGTTGTGACAAGAGGATTGGATCCTAATTAAAAAAGTCTATTGCTTGATTAGATCCTCATAGGCAGACAAGATGTAATACCCTTGATCACTGTTGATCCAAGGTTTGTGACGGCAGATTTCCGTAGCTTATTAGAGTTTTCTTTTGATGAAGTCCCAATGTTTGGCTGAATAGATTTGGACTTTGTCTGTCTGAATTTGATGGCTGGAGAATTTATGCTGGTAGTCTGAGAGGGCTAATTTGCTGTCTGCATTAGCTTGGAGGTTGGTTGTACAAACTCCAGCCTGAACCCAAATCTACCAGACCAGAGTATGTCTCATCACAATCACCCTACCCTACATTAGCAACACCTCTCATCAAATCAGCACCAAGCAGGCATCGATACCATCTTCACTGGCTCCCCATCCCTTAGAACCATCTTCCAAGCTTACTGTACACCTGGCTTCATCCACTTATCTGTATGCGCCTTGTTATCTATCACCTGTTGTTAATGTAAACTGCTGCTTGTCACAACAAACATGGATAATTACCTCTCATCACTTACTTGTTGTCACTCCACCTTGATAACAGTGTAAGAATCTTCACTGTAATGTCGCTAAATACAATAAACCAGAAGTTGTTATCCATAAAGTTGTACGTTTTCTTACTTACCAACTTCTAGAATGCCAAGGTAGAAACAATTTAATGGGTAACAACCTCTTTAATACTGTAAAAAGTGACGTTTCAGTATAGATTTTTATACCGTGGTCAACCAGTCCTGCTTGACTGGTATTTACACATGAAACTACACATGTGCAATGACCACATGCGTTACTACTGCCTTTTCATACTGTTCAATTTGTAGGTTTTTTTTAATTTCAAGTGTTTCCATGGAAACAATTTGGAAATTCTTAAGAGTTTTTCTACTGAGCATAAAGCTAAAGATTGTCATTATGGGTGGGGGACAAGGGTGGCCCAGTCATCTAAGGCGCCGCAATTCGCTGTGCAGAGTTGCATCCCTTGGGCACTACAGAAACCTATGATTGTGGGTTAAATTGGCGTTAAACTCAACTCACTCACTCACTTACTCACTCACTCATTATGGGTGCATCTACTTACATACTGCATCTGCTTGCACACAGCAATCTATCAGCCAAACTGCTGTTACAAGGTCAGTTGTCTTATCTGCCATAAAGAGTCAACATGGCATCAACTGTAATGCTCCTTCTTTGATGCACTAATCAGAACATGTACTGGTATATTATTGTGTTTCAGATTTGCAAACAGATTTATAGTAACAATTTGAACTAATGTATGAATAAAAAGAGTGGGTACATATGTTTTTAGGATTTAAAAAACACATTCAAGTTATTCCATTTCACAGCCATTTATTCATGATATTGATTTGATTTCAGTTGACTTTAACCGAGTTCACTTGTTAGGAACTGAGGATTTTATCAATGCCAGTCACCTGGATGTGAATGTTGGCATTGACACCCTGCAGTACATCGCGTGTCAAGGCCCACTGCCCCACACCACTGCTGACTTCTGGAACATGGTGTGGCAGCAACAGGCAGATGTTATTGGCATGCTCACACTGGACGTGGAGGCCGAGCGGGTCAAATGTCACCGCTACTGGCCCGAGGCCACCGACATGCCCCTTAGTGTCTCAGATAGGTACATATATTGTTATAGTTACTTCCACAACTTCCTCTTATTGTCTCTGATAGGTAGGTAGACTCTGTGTCTCTGACAGGCTGGTAGACTCTGTGTCTCTGACAGGCTGGTAGACTCTGTGTCTCTGACAGGCAGATAGACTCTTTGTCTCTGACAGGCTGGTAGAAATCCGTGTATCTGACAGGCAGATAGACTCTTTGTCTCTGACAGGTAGGTAGACTCTGTGTCTCTGACAGGCTGGTAGGCTCTGTGTCTCTTACAGGCTGGTAGACTGTGTCTCTGACAGGCTGGTAGACTCTGTGTCTCTGACAGGTAGGTATACTCTGTGTCTCTGACAGGAAGGTACACTCTGTGTCTCTGACAGGTAGATAGACTCTGTGTCTCTGACAGGCTGGTAGACCCTGTATCTCTCACTATGTGTCTCTGACTCTGTGTCTCTGACAGGCTGGTAGACTCTGTGTCTCTGACAGGCTGGTAGACTGTGTCTCTGACAGGCAGATGGACTCTGTATCTCTCACTATGTGTCTCTGACTCTGTGTCTCTGACAGGTAGGTATACTCTGTGTCTCTGACAGGTAGGTAGACTCTGTGTCTCTGACAGGCTGGTAGACTGTGTCTCTGACAGGTAGGTATACTCTGTGTCTCTGACAGGCTGGTAGACTGTGTCTCTGACAGGCTGGTAGACTCTGTGTCTCTGACAGGCTGGTAGACTGTGTCTCTGACAGGCAGATGGACTCTGTATCTCTCACTATGTGTCTCTGACTCTGTGTCTCTGACAGGCAGGTAGACTGTGTCCCTGACAGGCTGGTAGACTCTGTGTCTCTGACAGGCAGATAAACTCTGTATCTCTCACTATGTGTCTCTGACTCTGTGTCTCTGACAGGCAGGTAGACTGTGTCTCTGACAGGTAGGTATACTCTGTGTCTCTGACAGGCTGGTAGACTCTGTGTCTCTGACAGGCTGGTAGACTCTGTGTCTCTGACAGGCAGATGGACTCTGTATCTCTCACTATGTGTCTCTGACTCTGTGTCTCTGACAGGCAGGTAGACTGTGTCCCTGACAGGCTGGTAGACTCTGTGTCTCTGACAGGCAGATAAACTCTGTACCTCTCACTATGTGTCTCTGACTCTGTGTCTCTGACAGGTAGGTATACTCTGTGTCTCTGACAGGCTGGTAGACTCTGTGTCTCTGACAGGCTGGTAGACTCTGTGTCTCTGACAGGCAGATGGACTCTGTATCTCTCACTATGTGTCTCTGACTCTGTGTCTCTGACAGGCAGGTAGACTGTGTCTCTGACAGGCTGGTAGACTCTGTGTCTCTGACAGGCTGGTAGACTCTGTGTCTCTGACAACTAGGTAAACTCTGTGTCTCTGACAGGTAGGTAGACTCCGTGTCTGACAGGCTTGTAGACTCTGTGTCTCTGACATGAAGGGAGAATCCGTGTCTCTGATAGGCAGGTAGAATCTGTGTCTCTGACAGGCAGGTAGACTCTGTGTCTCTCACTATGTGTCTCTGTCAGGCAGGTAGACTGTGACTCTGACAGGCTAGTAGACTATGTGTCTCTGACAGGCAGATGGACTCTGTGTCTCTGACAGACTGTTAGACTTTGTGTTTCTGACAGGCTGTAGACTCTGTGTCTCTGACAGTCAGATGGACTCTGTGTCTCTGACTCTGTGTCTGTGACAGGCTGGTAGACTCTGTGTCTCTGACAACTAGGTAGACTCCGTGTCTGACAGGCTTGTAGACTCTGTGTCTCTGACTGTCAGATGGACTCTGTGTCTCTGACAGGCTGGTAGACTCTGTGTCTCTGACAACTAGGTAGACTCTGTGTCTCTGACAGGTAAGTAGACTCCGAGTAGGGAGAAACCGTGTCTCTGATAGGCAGGTAGACTCTGTGTCTCTGACAGGCAGATAGACTCTTTGTCTCTGACAGGCTGGTAGAAATCCGTGTATCTGACAGGCTGGTAAACTCTGTGTCTCTGACAGGCAGATGGACTGTGTCTCTGACAGGCTGGTAGACTCTGTTTCTCTGACAGGCTGGTAGAAATCCATGTATCTGACAGGCTGGTAAACTCTGTGTCTCTGACAGGGAGGTAGACTCTGTGTCTCTGACAGGTAGGTAGACTCTGTGTCTCTGACAGGCTGATAAACTCTGTGTCTCTGACAGGTAGGTAGACTCTTTGTCTCTGACTATGTGTCTCTGATAGGCTGGTAGACTCTGTGTCTCTCACTATGTGTCTCTGACTCTGTGTCTCTGACAGGTAGGTAGACTCCGTGTCTCTGACAGGCTGGTAGACCCTGTATCTCTCACTATGTGTCTCTGACTCTGTGTCTCTGACAGGCTGGTAGACTCTGTGTCTCTGACAGGCTGGTAGACTGTGTCTCTGACAGGCAGATGGACTCTGTATCTCTCACTATGTGTCTCTGAATCTGTGTCTCTGACAGGTAGGTATACTCTGTGTCTCTGACAGGCTGGTAGACTCTGTGTCTCTGACAGGCTGGTAGACTCTTTGTCTCTGACAGGTAGGTAGACTCTGTGTCTCTGACAGGCTGGTAGACTCTGTGTCTCTTACAGGCTGGTAGACTGTGTCTCTGACAGGCTGGTAGACTCTGTGTCTCTGACAGGTAGGTATACTCTGTGTCTCTGACAGGTAGGTAGACTCTGTGTCTCTGACAGGTATATAGACTCTGTGTCTCTGACAGGCTGGCAGACCCTGTATCAATGTCAATCTTTATTTCGAGTACTGAAAAGGCCATTGGCCTATAGTACATATATACATACAGTAGCAATGGGTGCAATAGGAATTACATATATCGTAACAAAATATCACATCTATAGTGCAGAGGATCTGATGTTCATTGCATGATATATATACATTGAAAGATATTTTGTGACTGTTTCATTTTGGGATGACATGAGGATATAAAATTTGTCTATTCTAGGATTCAGATAAAAATATTTATGTATGTATTCTTTTCTGATATTTGCATACAATGGACAGACTAGCAAAAAATGGTATTCATCTTCTATCTCTTGGCAAGTACAATATTTACACAATCTGTTTTCCCTTGGTATCGCTAAATGTCTACCTTTTTCTATTAGAAGGTCATGAGAACTACATCTGAAACGGGATAGTGCCGTTCGGAATTTCTTAACATTTATATCCAAAAGATATTTTTCGGTCAGAATGAATGATTTAAAACAGGTGTAATGCTTTAACTTATTATGTAAGTTTAGTGAAGAGTACCACTTTTGAAAATACATATCTTTTAGCCTTTGTCTTAAATTATATATAAAACGATCTGGTACTGTTACATGTTGCTCTCTCCAAATGTACTCATACCTGCAAGATTGGAGTATCTTTTTGACACCCGAGGCCCAGTTATTTTTACCTCTGCTATCGTAAAGAATCATCATGTTATAGCATTTCTTTGGGAATCTGGTATTTGGCATTTTAAGCAATTTTATCCAATATTTTATTACTTTTATGTAACTGAATATATACATTGTGTATCTCCCAGATTCCCCGTAAACTGTAACATTTGGAGTGTTGGAATTTACTCCTAGAAATCTTTTATACGCAAATAGATGAACCTTCTCTATTGTATCATAGTTCTCTAGGCCCCAGACTTCAGCACCATAGAGTAAAATAGGACTGATCTTAGTGTCGAAAATCTTAGAGAATGTTTCAAAGCTAATATTTCCAAGGGGTTTTAGGTTTTGTAAAATGCCAATTAAAATCTTTTTGGCTTGTAGTGCGGCTTTGTTGCAATGCAGTGACCAAGTAAGTCGATTTGTAAAATGTACCCCCAAATATTTGTAACTTCTTACAACCTCAAGTTTTTCACCTTTATATAGCCATTTTTCTCGTTTGGATAATTTCCCTCCATTTTTGAAAACTACAACCTTTGTCTTATCGATATTGACCTTCAATTTCCATTTGTTACAATAATACTCAAGTTCATTTATTAACTTTTGAAGTCCAGGTACTGTGCTCGAGAACATAACTATATCATCAGCAAAAAGGAGTAGGAAAAGTTTAATAGTTTCTGGATGGAGTTGGATACCCTCGTTACAATTTTCAGATATTTGTATCAAAAGTTCATTTATGAAAAATGAAAACAGGAATGGACTTAGAATACATCCTTGTCTAACCCCAATATTACAGTAGAAGGAATCAGATAAGGTGTTATTGTTTCGAACACAGACCTTCACATTGTGATATATACAACATAGTAATTTACCAATTTTAGTACTGATACCTTGAGATTTGCAAAGGGACCACAACATGTTTCTGTTAATTGAGTCAAACGCCTTAGCAAAATCAACAAATATAGCATACATTTTTTCTCCTTTTCGTGCTAAATATCTCTGTACAAGTGTCTGCAATACAAATACATTATCAATTGTAGAGTATCCATGCCTGAAACCGGCTTGTGCTTCATCTATCTTATTAAAGGAATCTGTCCAAAATACTAAACGTTTGTGTATAATACTGGTAAAAATCTTACTGAAAACACTCAAAAGAGTTATACCCCTATAGTTATTGGTGACATTAGTTGATCCCTGTTTGTGCAAAGGAATTATTATCCCCAGAGTCCACTGTTCTGGAAAATAAGTCTTTTCAAGCATAACGTTAAAAAGAATTTCAAGGTAGGGGAGGAGAATATCGGACGAATATTTAAAAAATTCAGGAATTAAATTATCTTCACCAGCTGCTTTATTGCTTTTTAAGTTTGCGATGCTTTCTGAAATTTCATTTCTTGTTATAGGTGAATCAAGAATATCTGAAGTTAACTGACAAAAAGAGTTATCAAATACATTCCATTCGTCGATATCAAAACATCTTTCCTCGTTCTCTGTAGAAGTTGAAAACAGATCCCTGAAATAGTTAAACCAATCATCAATTGGAATATTGTTTTGTGTATAACGATTAGTATTTAGCCCTTTAAGAGTGGCCCAAAATTGTTTAGAATCGCGTATACAATGTTCAAGTTTTTCCTGTTTCTCTTTGAAAAAATTCGTTTTCTTTTCTCTGCATACACTATTATATTTATTTCTAATATAATTATACTCATATAATGAGTTATTATCCTTTTTTCTCCTAAAATTGTTTAAATATTTACATCTTTCCTTTTTGAGTAGCTCACATTCACGGTCAAACCACTGTTGACTAGATGTGTTAGAAGTACACACTCTTTTCATGTCGCTTGCTGCCGTGCACAAGGCCTCTGACATGTATCTAACACTTTCGTCTATATTGTGTAACACTTCGTCAACAGCCTTTTCTAATAAAGAGTAGCATTCACTGCTCAACAAGTTATACATAAATTGGTCAGCTTTATCATTGACCCAAACGAATTTGGAAGCCTTCTTATTACCATGAGCTTGCACGGGTTTAGTCTGCACAGAAGTATATAAGCTCGCCATGACAGGAAGATGACAGGATTCCGTGCGTGATACAATGGTGAAATTACAGCATACGTCAAACAACCCAGATGAACAGATTATGTAATCTATGACGCTAGCACCTTGATGGCCAATAAACGTATAGTCTCCAACTTCTGAGTCTGACCCACATCTTCCATTCATGACCCTGTATCTCTCACTATGTGTCTCTGACTCTGTGTCTCTGACAGGCTGGTAGACTCTGTGTCTCTGACAGGCAGATGGACTCTGTATCTCTCACTATGTGTCTCTGACTCTGTGTCTCTGACAGGCAGGTAGACTGTGTCTCTGACAGGCTGGTAGACTCTGTGTCTCTGACAGTCAGATGGACTCTGTGTCTCTGACTCTGTGTCTCTGACAGGCTGGTAGACTCTGTGTCTCTGACAACTAGGTAGACTCTGTGTCTCTGACAGGTAGGTAGACTCCGTGTCTGACAGGCTTGTAGACTCTGTGTCTCTGACATGTAGGGAGAATCCGTGTCTCTGATAGGCAGGTAGACTCTGTGTCTCTGACAGGCAGATGGACTCTGTATCTCTGACAGGCAGATGGACTCTGTATCTCTCACTATGTGTCTCTGACAGGCTGGTAGACTCTTTGTCTCTGACAGGCTGGTAGACTGTGTCTCTGACAGGCTGGTAGACTCTGTATCTCTGACAGGCAGATGGACTCTGTATCTATCACTATGTGTCTCTGACTCTGTGTCTCTGACAGGCAGGTAGACTGTGTCTCTGACAGGCTGGTAGACTCTGTATCTCTGACAGGCAGATGGACTCTGTATCTATCACTATGTGTCTCTGACTCTGTGTCTCTGACAGGCAGGTAGACTGTGTCTCTGACAGGCTGGTAGAAATCCATGTATCTGACAGGCTGGTAAACTCTGTGTCTCTGACAGGGAGGTAGACTCTGTGTCTCTCACTATGTGTCTCTGACTCTGTGTCTCTGACAGGCTGATAAACGCTGTGTCTCTGACAGGTAGGTAGACTCTGTGTCTCTGACTATGTGTCTCTGATAGGCTGGTAGACTCTGTGTCTCTCACTATGTGTCTCTGACTCTGTGTCTCTGACAGGTAGGTAGACTCCGTGTCTCTGACAGGCTGATAGACTCCTTGTCTCTGACAGGCAGGTAGACTGTGTCTCTGACAGGCTGGTAGACTCTGTGTCTCTGACAGTCAGATGGACTCTGTGTCTCTGACAGGCAGATGGACTCTGTATCTCTGACAGGCAGATGGACTCTGTATCTCTCACTATGTGTCTCTGACAGGCTGGTAGACTCTTTGTCTCTGACAGGCTGGTAGACTGTGTCTCTGACAGGCTGGTAGACTCTGTATCTATCACTATGTGTCTCTGACTCTGTGTCTCTGACAGGTAGGTAGACTCCGTGTCTCTGACAGGCTGATAAACGCTGTGTCTCTGACAGGTAGGTAGACTCTGTGTCTCTGACTATGTGTCTCTGATAGGCTGGTAGACTCTGTGTCTCTCACTATGTGTCTCTGACTCTGTGTCTCTGACAGGTAGGTAGACTCCGTGTCTCTGACAGGCTGATAGACTCCTTGTCTCTGACAGGCAGGTAGACTGTGTCTCTGACAGGCTGGTAGACTCTGTGTCTCTGACAGTCAGATGGACTCTGTGTCTCTGACAGGCAGATGGACTCTGTATCTCTGACAGGCAGATGGACTCTGTATCTCTCACTATGTGTCTCTGACAGGCTGGTAGACTCTTTGTCTCTGACAGGCTGGTAGACTGTGTCTCTGACAGGCTGGTAGACTCTGTATCTATCACTATGTGTCTCTGACTCTGTGTCTCTGACAGGCAGGTAGACTGTGTCTCTGACAGGCTGGTAAACTGTGTTTCTCTGACAGGCTGGTAGAAATCCATGTATCTGACAGGCTGGTAAACTCTGTGTCTCTGACAGGCAGATGGACTGTGTCTCTGACAGGCTGGTAGACTCTGTTTCTCTGACAGGCTGGTAGAAATCCATGTCTCTGACAGGCTGGTAAACTCTGTGTCTCTGACAGGGAGGTAGACTCTGTGTCTCTGACAGGTAGGTAGACTCCGTGTCTCTGACAGGCTGATAAACGCTGTGTCTCTGACAGGTAGGTAGACTCTGTGTCTCTGACTATGTGTCTCTGATAGGCTGGTAGACTCTGTGTCTCTCACTATGTGTCTCTGACTCTGTGTCTCTGACAGGTAGGTAGACTCCGTGTCTCTGACAGGCTGATAGACTCCTTGTCTCTGACAGGCAGGTAGACTCTGTGTATCTGACAGTCAGATGGACTCTGTGTCTCTGACAGGCTGGTAGACTTTGTGTGTCTGACAGGTAGGTAGACTGTGTCTCTGATAGGTAAGGAGAATCCGTGTCTCTGATATGCTGGAAGACTCTGTGTCTCTGACAGTTAGGTAGACTCCGTGTCTCTGACAAGCAGGTAGACTCTGTGTCTATCTGGGTGTGTGACAGGGTTACTACTGACGCTCTATCTTGGCATGTCACATGGTTACTAGTGAGGCTCGATCTGGGTGTGTTTCAGGGTTACTACTGAGGCTGTATCTGGGTGTGTGACAGGGTTACTACTGAGGCTGTATCTGGGTGTGTGACAGGGTTACTACTGAGGCTGTATCTGGGTGTGTTTCAGGGTTACTACTGAGGTTGTATCTGGGTGTGTGACGGGGTTACTACTGAGGCTGTATCAGGGTGTGTTTCAGGGTTACTGCTGAGTCTGTATCTGGGCTTGTGACGGGGTTACTACTGAGGCTCAGTCTGGGTGTGTGACAGGGTTACTGCTGAGGCTGTATCTGGGCGTGTGACAGGGTTACTACTGAGGCTCAGTCTGGGTGTGTTTCAGGGTTACTGCTGAGGCTGTATCTGGGCTTGTGATGGGGTTACTACTGAGGCTCTATCTGGGTGTGTTTCAGGGTTACTGCTGAGGCTGTATAAGGGCGTGTGACAGGGTTACTACTGAGGCTCAGTCTGGGCGTGTGACAGGGTTACTACTGAGGCTCTATGTGGGTGTGTTTCAGGGTTACTACTGAGGCTGTATCTGGGCTTGTGACGGGGTTACTACTGAGGCTCAGTCTGGGTGTGTGACAGGGTTACTACTGAGGCTCTATCTGGGTGTGTGACAGGGTTACTACTGAGGCTGTATCTGGGCTTGTGACGGGGTTACTACTGAGGCTAAGTCTGGGTGTGTGACAGGGTTACTACTGAGGCTCTATCTGGGTGTGTGACAGGGTTACTACTGAGGCTGTATCTGGGCTTGTGACAGGGTTACTACTGAGCCTGTATCTGGACTTGTGACGGGGTTACTACTGAGGCTCAGTCTGGGTGGGTGACAGGGTTACTACTGAGGCTCAGTCTGGGTGTGTGACATGGTTTTTGCTGAGGCTCTATCTGGGCTTGTGACAGGGTTACTACTGAGGTTGTATCTGGGCTTGTGACGGGGTTACTACTGAGGCTCAGTCTGGGTGTGTGACAGGGTTACTACTGAGGCTGTATCTGGGCTTGTGAGGGGGTTACTACTGAGGCTCAGTCTGGGTGTGTGACAGGGTTACTACTGAGTCTGTATCTGGGTGTGCGACAGGGTTACTACTGAGGCTCTATCTGAGCGTGTGACAGGGTTACTACTGAGGCTCTATCTGGGTGTGTGACAGGGTTACTACTGAGGCTGTATCTGGGCTTGTGACGGGGTTACTACTGAGGCTCAGTCTGGGTGTGTGACAGTGTTTTTGCTGAGGCTGTATCTGGGTGTGTGACAGGGTTACTACTGAGGCTGTATCTGGGCTTGTGACAGGGTTACTACTGAGGCTCAGTCTGGGCTTGTGACGGGGTTACTACTGAGGCTCAGTCTGGGCGTGTGACAGGGTTACTACTGAGGCTCTATGTGGGTGTGTTTCAGGGTTACTGCTGAGGCTGTATCTGGGCTTGTGACGGGGTTACTACTGAGGCTGTATCTGGGCTTGTGACGGGGTTACTACTGAGGCTCAGTCTGGGCGTGTGACAGGGTTACTACTGAGGCTCAGTCTGGGTGTGTGACAGGGTTACTACTGAGGCTCTATCTGGGTGTGTGACAGGGTTACTACTGAGGCTGTATCTGGGCTTGTGAGGGGGTTACTACTGAGGCTCAGTCTGGGTGTGTGACAGGGTTACTACTTAGTCTGTATCTGGGTGTGCGACAGGGTTACTACTGAGGCTCTATCTGAGCGTGTGACAGGGTTACTACTGAGGCTGTATCTGGGTGTGTGACGGGGTTACTACTGAGGCTCTATCTGGGCGTGTGACAGGGTTACTACTGAGGCTCAGTCTGGGTGTGTGACAGGGTTTTTGCTGAGGCTCTACCTGGGCGTGTGACAGGGTTTTTGCTGAGGCTCTTTCTTGATGTGTGACAAGTTTTCTATTCAGTGTCTATCTGGATGTGTGACAGGGTTACTACTGAGGGTCTATCTGGGCGTGTGACAGAGTTTTTGCTGAGGCTCTATCTGGATGTGTGACAGGGTTACTACTGAGGCACTACCTGGGCCTGTGACAGGGTTACTACTGAGGGTCTATCTGGGCATGTGACAGGGTTTTTGCTGAGGCTGTATCTGGATATGTGACAGGGTTACTACTGACGCTCTATCTGGGCTTGTGACGGGGTTACTACTGAGGCTCAGTCTGGGCGTGTGACAGGGTTACTACTGAGGCTCTATCTGGGCATGTGACAGGGTTTTTGCTGAGGCTGTATCTGGATATGTGACAGGGTTACTACTGACGCTCTATCTGGGCTTGTGACGGGGTTACTACTGAGGCTCAGTCTGGGCGTGTGACGGGGTTACTACTGAGGCTCAGTCTGGGCTTGTGATGGGGTTACTACTGAGGCTCAGTCTGGGCGTGTGACAGGGTTACTACTGAGGCTCAGTCTGGGCGTGTGACAGGGTTACTACTGAGGCTCAGTCTGGGCTTGTGACGGGGTTACTACTGAGGCTCAGTCTGGGCGTGTGACAGGGTTACTACTGAGGCTCAGTCTGGGCGTGTGACAGGGTTACTACTGAGGCTCAGTCTGGGCTTGTGACGGGGTTACTACTGAGGCTCAGTCTGGGCGTGTGACGGGGTTACTACTGAGGCTCAGTCTGGGCTTGTGACGGGGTTACTACTGACGCTCTATCTGGGCTTGTGACGGGGTTACTACTGAGGCTCAGTCTGGGCGTGTGACAGGGTTACTACTGAGGCTCAGTCTGGGCTTGTGACGGGGTTACTACTGAGGCTCAGTCTGGGCGTGTGACAGGGTTACTACTGAGGCTCTATCTGGGCATGTCACAGTCCTAGAATATTGTCAAGTCGTCATGTGTTCCTATGTTGCAGCCTGACTGTGAGCCTCAAGTCCCATCAGGTCATGGACAATGTTCATATCCGCCATATTGTCATACATGAGTGTGAATCAAAGATGATGATGAATGTAGCTCACCTGAACTTTGTGACTTGGCCAGACCACGGGGTTCCGGACACGGCACTGCCCCTCCTGCAGGTGAGAATACGAGTACCTCTACATAGAACCATGTTTGTTGCCATTAGCTACTGTATTCAATGTAATAAGCACACAGGGCGCTCTCAAACTTTGAAATAGGGGGCTCTTATTAGAATATTATTTTTGTGAAAAAAAAAATTTGAAAGTTTATATACGACAGATATATTTTTCCAGAATTTAACTGCCCATAATTAAGTGTGCATATGACACACGACTGCGTATTATAGACGAATAAATAAGTTTTGTTTGGGTTTGTTCACTTGCCAATATATTTGCAAATATCGCTGTGGGCGCTTATTAAAGCAGGGCACTTATTACGTCGATTATGGTATTTGAAAATGTAATGTGAATAAAGTGACTCTACATGTATAGGCAGCTGATCAACTCTCCCAGCTGTCTATAGTCAGCACATGTATATGGCAGCTGATCAACTCTCCCAGCTGTCTATAGTCAGTACATGTATAGGCAGCTGATCAACTCTCCCAGCTGTCTATAGTCAGCACATGTATATGGCAGCTGATCAACTCTCCCAGCTGTCTATAGTCAGTACATGTATAGGCAGCTGATCAAGTCTCCCAGCTGTCTATAGTCAGTACATGTATATGGCAGCTGATCAACTCTCCCAGCTGTCTATAGTCAGTACATGTATATGGCAGCTGATCAACTCTCCCAGCTGTCTATAGTCAGTACATGTATATGGCAGCTGATCAACTCTCCCAGCTGTCTATAGTCAGTACATGTATAGGCAGCTGATCAACTCTCCCAGCTGTCTATAGTCAGCACATGTATATGGCAGCTGATCAACTCTCCCAGCTGTCTATAGTCAGTACATGTATAGGCAGCTGATCAACTCTCCCAGCTGTCTATAGTCAGCACATGTATATGGCAGCTGATCAACTCTCCCAGCTGTCTATAGTCAGCACATGTATATGGCAGCTGATCAAGTCTCCCAGCTGTCTATAGTCAGTACATGTAAATAGCCACTGATCAACTCTCCCAGCTGTCTATAGTCAGTACATGTATATGGCAGCTGATCAACTCTCCCAGCTGTCTACAGTCAGTACATGTATAGGCAGCTGATCAACTCTCCCATATTGTATAGGTCAGAACGTAGTTGCTGCAGTGTGTGGTGTTGACGTGGTGAGTTGTATAGGTCAGAACGTAGTTGCTGCAGTGTGTGGTGTTGACGTGGTGTGTTGTATAGGTGCGAACGTAGTTGCTGCAGTGTGTTGTGTTGACGTGGTGAGTTGTATAGGTCAGAACGTTGTTGCTGCAGTGTGTTGTGTTGATGTGGTGTGTTGTATAGGTCAGAACATAGTTGCTGCAGTGTGTTGTGTTGATGTGGTGAGTTGTATGGGGCAGAACGTTGTTGCTGCAGTGTGTTGTGTTGATGTGGTGTGTTGTATAGGTCAGAACGTAGTTGCTGCCGTGTGTTGTGTTGTGTTGTATAGGTCAGAACATTGTTGCTGTAGTGTGTTGTGTTGATGTGGTGTGTTGTATAGCTCAGAACATAGTTGCTGCAGTGTGTTGTGTTGATGTGGTGTGTTGTATAGGTCAGAACGTTGTTGCTGCAGTGTGTTGTGTTGATGTGGTGTTTTGTATAGGTCAGAACATAGTTGCTGCAGTGTGTTGTGTTGATGTGGTGAGTTGTATGGGGCAGAACGTTGTTGCTGCAGTGTGTTGTGTTGATGTGGTGTGTTGTATAGGTAAGAACGTTGTTGCTGCCGTGTGTTGTGTTGTGTTGTATAGGTCAGAACGTTGTTGCTGTAGTGTGTTGTGTTGATGTGGTGTGTTGTATAGGTCAGAACGTTGTTGCTGCAGTGTGTTGTGTTGTTGTAAAGTGTTGATGAGAGTTGATGTTAAGTGTTGTGGTTGCAGTATCTCCAGCTGATCAAACCTGTAGTCAGTTGTGTTGTGTTGATGTGGCGTGTTGTATAGGTCAGAACGTTGTTGCTGCAGTGTGTTGTGTTGACGTGGTGCGTTGTATAGGTTAGAACGTTGTTGCTGCAGTGTGTTGTGTTCATGTGGTGTGTTGTATAGGTCAGAACGTTGTTGCTGCCGTGTGTTGTGTTGTGTTGTATAGGTCAGAACGTTGTTGCTGTAGTGTGTTTTGTTGACGTGGTGCGTTGTATAGGTTAGAACGTTGTTGCTGCAGTGTGTTGTGTTCATGTGGTGTGTTGTATAGGTCAGAACGTTGTTGCTGCAGTGTGTTGTGTTGACGTGGTGCGTGTATAGGTTAGAACGTTGTTGCTGCAGTGTGTTGTGTTGACGTGGTGTGTTGTATAGGTCAGAACGTTGTTGCTGCAGTGTGTTGTGTTGACGTGGTGAGTTGTATAGGTCAGAACGTTGTTGCTGCAGTGTGTTGGGTTCACATGGTGAGTTGTATAGGTTAGAACGTTGTTGCTGCAGTGTGTTTTGTTGACATGGTGTGTTGTATAGGTCAGAACGTAGTTGCTGCAGTGTGTTGTGTTGACGTGGTGAGTTGTATAGGTTAGAACGTTGTTGCTGCAGTGTGTTTTGTTGACGTGGTGAGTTGTATAGGTTAGAACGTTGTTGCTGCAGTGTGTTTTGTTGACATGGTGTGTTGTATAGGTCAGAACGTAGTTGCTGCAGTGTGTTGTGTTGACGTGGTGAGTTGTATAGGTTAGAACGTTGTTGCTGCAGTGTGTTTTGTTGACATGGTGTGTTGTATAGGTTAGAACGTTGTTGCTGCAGTGTGTTTTGTTGACGTGGTGTGTTGTATAGGTCAGAACGTTGTTGCTGCAGTGTGTTGAGTTCACATGGTGAGTTGTATACGTTAGAACGTTGTTGCTGCAGTGTGTTGTGTGACGTGGTGTGTTGTATAGGTCAGAACATAGTTGCTGCAGTGTGTTGTGTTGAAGTGGTGTGTTGTATAGGTCAGAACGTTGTTGCTGCAGTGTGTTGTGTTGACGTGGTGAGTTGTATAGGTCAGAACGTAGTTGCTGCAGTGTGTGGTGTTGACGTGGTGTGTTGTATAGGTGAGAACGTAGTTGCTGCAGTGTGTTGTGTTGATGTGGCGTGTTGTATAGGTCAGAACGTTGTTGCTGCAGTGTGTTGTGTTGACGTGGTGTGTTGTATAGGTCAGAACGTAGTTGCTGCAGTGTGTTGTGTTGACGTGGTGAGTTGTATGGGTCAGAACGTAGTTGCTGCAGTGTGTGGTGTTGACGTGGTGTGTTGTATAGGTGAGAACGTAGTTGCTGCAGTGTGTTGTGTTGATGTGGTGAGTTGTATGGGTCAGAACGTAGTTGCTGCAGTGTGTGGTGTTGACGTGGTGTGTTGTATAGGTGAGAACGTAGTTGCTGCAGTGTGTTGTGTCGATGTGGCGTGTTGTATAGGTCAGAACGTTGTTGCTGCAGTGTGTTGTGTTGATGTGGTGTGTTGTATAGGTCAGAACATAGTTGCTGCAGTGTGTTGTGTTGTGTTGTATAGGTCAGAACGTTGTTGCTGTAGTGTGTTGTGTTGATGTGGTGTGTTGTATAGGTCAGAACATAGTTGCTGCAGTGTGTTGTGTTGTGTTGTATAGGTCAGAACGTTGTTGCTGCAGTGTGTGGTGTGGACGTGGTGTGTTGTATAGGTCAGAACGTAGTTGCTGCAGTGTGTTGTGTTGACGTGGTGCGTTCTATAGGTCAGAACGTTGTTGCTGTAGTGTGTTGTGTTGATGTGGTGTGTTGTATAGGTTAGAACGTAGTTGCTGCAGTGTGTTGTGTTGTTGTAGAGTGTTGATGAGAGTTGATGTTAAGTGTTGTTGTTGCAGTATCTCCAGCTGATGCACCTCTACCATCACAGCGGTCCCATACTCCTCCACTGCAGTGCAGGCATCGGACGCACTGGCTCCCTCATCACCATCGACACCACCCTCGCTCACATAGAGTCCAACTTGAAGGTTGTATGTTTTTGTCTTTGTTGCCCATAAATAAATACTTCTCACATGAATATATATATATAGAGAGAGAGATGTATCTATTTAGGTAAGATGTATTTATTCATGCTAAAAAAATAAATAAATACTTCTCACATGAATATATATATATATATATATATAGATGTATCTATTTAGGTAAGATGTATTTATTCATGCTAAAAAAATAAATAAATACTTCTCACATGAATATGTATATATATACATCATGAATATATGTCATGAATAAATATATCTCACATAAATAAATATATACATATATATATATCACATGAATAAATACATCTTCAATGTATATCTCGTCTTCATTAATACATCTCTCATACATCTCACACACACATATATATATATATCATGAATAAATACATCTTACCTAAATAAATATATCTAACATTGATATATATATATATATCTCATCTTCATAAATACATCTCACATAAATATATATACATCTCACTTAAATAAATACTTCGCATAAGTATATATATATCTCATGAATATATACATCTCACCAAAATAAATACATCTCACATAAATAAATACATCTCACATAAATATTTATGTCTTAAATAAACATATATACATCTCACATGAATAGATACATCTCACATAAATAAATACATCTCACATAAATAAATACATCTCACATGATTAAATACATCTTACCTAAGTAAATACTTCTCGTATGAATAAATACATCTCACATAAATAAATACATGATCTTTAGATTTTGATGATGTCAGTCACTGGATAGTCTGGTCGAGACTGAGTGCTTTACATACCCGTGTCATACAGCTGGAATATTGCTGAGTGTTGCTTTAAGCATCAAGCAAACAAACAAACAAACTTGATCTTGAAACTTGGCTTACGACCAATTATATAAGGTACATAAGTGTGTGCCTCTCATTTCTTTGATACCAACATTTTACTCCTGTTTGTTGTTTAAGTCAGTTTGCAACTTACTGTAGCCTACAATGAGTACCAGGATACCAACATTTTACTCCTGTTTGTTGTTTAAGTCAGTTTGCAACTTACTGTAGCCTACAATGAGTACCAGGATACCAACATTTTACTCCTGTTTGTTGTTTAAGTCAGTTTACAACTTACTGTAGCCTACAACGAGTACCAGGATACCAACATTTTACTCCTGTTTGTTGTTTAAGTCAGTTTGCAACTTACTGTAGCCTACAATGAGTACCAGGATACCAACATTTTACTCCTGTTTGTTGTTTAAGTCAGTTTACAACTTACTGTAGCCTACAATGAGTACCAGGATACCAACATTTTACTCCTGTTTGTTGTTTAAGTCAGTTTGCAACTTACTGTAGCCTACAATGAGTACCAGGATACCAACATTTACTCCTGTTTGTTGTTTAAGTCAGTTTGCAACTTACTGTAGCCTACAATGAGTACCAGGATACCAACATTTTACTCCTGTTTGTTGTTTAAGTCAGTTTACAACTTAATGTAGCCTACAATGAGTACCAGGATACCAACATTTTACTCCTGTTTGTTGTTTAAGTCAGTTTGCAACTTACTGTAGCCTACAATGAGTACCAGGATACCAACATTTTACTCCTGTTTGTTGTTTAAGTCAGTTTGCAACTTACTGTAGCCTACAACGAGTACCAGGATACCAACATTTTACTCCTGTTTGTTGTTTAAGTCAGTTTACAACTTACTGTAGCCTACAATGAGTACCAGGATACCAACATTTTACTCCTGTTTGTTGTTTAAATCAGTTTACAACTTACTGTAGCCTACAATGAGTACCAGGATACCAACATTTTACTCCTGTTTGTTGTTTAAGTCAGTTTACAACTTACTGTAGCCTACAATGAGTACCAGGATACCAACATTTTACTCCTGTTTGTTGTTTAAGTCAGTTTGCAACTTACTGTAGCCTACAATGAGTACCAGGATACCAACATTTTACTCCTGTTTGTTGTTTAAGTCAGTTTACAACTTACTGTAGCCTAAACTGAGAACCAGGATACCAACATTTTACTCCTGTTTGTTGTTTAAGTCAGTTTGCAACTTACTGTAGCCTACAATGAGTACCAGGATACCAACATTTTACTCCTGTTTGTTGTTTAAGTCAGTTTACAACTTACTGTAGCCTAAACTGAGAACCAGGATACCAACATTTTACTCCTGTTTGTTGTTTAAGTCAGTTTACAACTTACTGTAGCCTACAATGAGTACCAGGATACCAACATTTAATTCCTGTTTGTTGTTTAAGTCAGTTTACAACTTACTGTAGCCTACATTGAGTACCAGGATACCAACATTTTACTCCTGTTTGTTGTTTAAGTCAGTTTACAACTTACTGTAGCCTAAACTGAGAACCAGGATACCAACATTTTACTCCTGTTTGTTGTTTAAGTCAGTTTACAACTTACTGTAGCCTACAATGAGTACCAGGATACCAACATTTTACTCCTGTTTGTTGTTTAAGTCAGTTTGCAACTTACTGTAGCCTACAATGAGTACCAGGATACCAACATTTTACTCCTGTTTGTTGTTTAAGTCAGTTTGCAACTTACTGTAGCCTACAATGAGTACCAGGATACCAACATTTTACTCCTGTTTGTTGTTTAAGTCAGTTTACAACTTACTGTAGCCTACAATGAGTACCAGGATACCAACATTTTACTCCTGTTTGTTGTTTAAGTCAGTTTGCAACTTACTGTAGCCTACAATGAGTACCAGGATACCAACATTTTACTCCTGTTTGTTGTTTAAGTCAGTTTGCAACTTACTGTAGCCTACAATGAGTACCAGGATACCAACATTTTACTCCTGTTTGTTGTTTAAGTCAGTTTACAACTTACTGTAGCCTACAATGAGTACCAGGATACCAACATTTTACTCCTGTTTGTTGTTTAAATCAGTTTACAACTTACTGTAGCCTACAATGAGTACCAGGATACCAACATTTTACTCCTGTTTGTTGTTTAAGTCAGTTTACAACTTACTGTAGCCTACAATGAGTACCAGGATACCAACATTTTACTCCTGTTTGTTGTTTAAGTCAGTTTGCAACTTACTGTAGCCTACAATGAGTACCAGGATACCAACATTTTACTCCTGTTTGTTGTTTAAGTCAGTTTGCAGCTTACTGTAGCCTACAATGAGTACCAGGATACCAACATTTTACTCCTGTTTGTTGTTTAAGTCAGTTTGCAACTTACTGTAGCCTTCAATGAGTACCAGGATACCAACATTTTACTCCTGTTTGTTGTTTAAGTCAGTTTGCAGCTTACTGTAGCCTACAATGAGTACCAGGATACCAACATTTTACTCCTGTTTGTTGTTTAAGTCAGTTTGCAACTTACTGTAGCCTACAATGAGTACCAGGATACCAACATTTTACTCCTGTTTGTTGTTTAAGTCAGTTTGCAACTTACTGTAGCCTACAATGAGTACCAGGATACCAACATTTTACTCCTGTTTGTTGTTTAAGTCAGTTTACAACTTACTGTAGCCTAAACTGAGCACCAGGATACCAACAACAAAACAGCTGTGTGAGAAAAGGCAGGAGAGGAACAGCAAAGTTATCAACTCTCCTCGAAATGTTTCTTTGCTTGATCTGGCCACAATGTAACTCCCTATTTTATTTTATTTTCAGTTTGATATATTTAACATAGTTAGTGATCTACGCAGACAAAGATGTGGAATGATCCAGACCAAGGTGAGTAGACCATCATGAAGGAAGATTGTCCTTTTCCTTCATACAATCCATAATGTGTAGCTCATGTGGCTTCACTGTTATGAGATAGGTTCACTTTGGCTTCACTGTTATATGATAGGTTCACTTTGGCTTCACTGTTATATGATAGGTTCACTTTGGCTTCACTGTTATATGATAGGTTCACTTTGGCTTCACTGTTATTATGTGATAGGTTCACTGTTGCTTCACTGTTATGAGATAGGTTCACTTTGGCCTCACTGTTATATGATAGGTTCTCTTTGGCTTCACTGTTATGTGATAGGTTCACTTTGGTTTCACTGTTATGTGATAGGTTCACTGTGGCTTCACTGTTTTGTGATAGGTTCACTGTGGCTTCACTGTTATGTGATAGGTTCATTGTGGCTTCAGTGTTGTTATATGATAGGTTCTCTTTGGCTTCACTGTTATGTGATAGGTTCACTGTGGCTTCACTGTTATGTGATAGGTTCACTGTGGCTTCAATGTTATGTGATAGGTTCACTGTGGCTTCACTGTTATGTGATAGGTTCACTGTGGCTTCACTGTTATGTGATAGGTTCACATTGGCTTCACTGTAATGTGATAGGTCCACTGTGGCTTCAATGTTATGTGATAGGTTCACATTGACTTCACTGTTATGTGATAGGTTCACTTTGGCTTCACTGTTATATGATAGGTTCACTTTGGCTTCAGTGTTGTTTTGTGATAGGTTCACTGTGGCTTCACTGTTATGTGATAGGTTCACATTGGCTTCACTGTTATTATGTGATAGGTTTACTGTGGCTTCACTGTTGAAAAGTGATTGGTTCACTTTGGTTTCACTGTTCTAAAGTGATAGGTTCACTTTGGCTTCACTGTTGTTATGTCATAGGTTCACTGTGGCTTCACTGTTATGTGATAGGTTCACTGTGGCTTCACTGTTATGTGATACGTTCACTTTGGCTCCACTGTTATGTCATAGGTTCATTGTGGCTTCAGTGTTGTTATGTGATAGGTGCACTGTGGCTTCACTGTTATGTGATAGGTTCACATTGGCTTCACTGTAATGTGATAGGTCCACTGTGGCTTCAATGTTATGTGATAGGTTCACATTGACTTCACTGTTATGTGATAGGTTCACTTTGGCTTCACTGTTATATGATAGGTTCACTTTGGCTTCAGTGTTGTTTTGTGATAGGTTCACTGTGGCTTCACTGTTATGTGATAGGTTCACATTGGCTTCACTGTAATGTGATAGGTTCACTGTGGCTTCACTGTTATATGATAGGTTCACTTTGGCTTCACTGTTATTATGTGATAGGTTCACTGTTGCTTCACTGTTATGAGATAGGTTCACTTTGGCTTCACTGTTATATGATAGGTTCTCTTTGGCTTCACTGTTATGTGATAGGTTCACTTTGGTTTCACTGTTATGTGATAGGTTCACATTGGCTTCACTGTTATTATGTGATAGGTTTACTGTGGCTTCACTGTTATGTGATAGGTTCATTGTGGCTTCAGTGTTGTTATATGATAGGTTCTCTTTGGCTTCACTGTTATGTGATAGGTTCACTGTGGCTTCACTGTTATGTGATAGGTTCACTGTGGCTTCACTGTTATGTGATAGGTTCACTGTGGCTTCACTGTTATGTGATAGGTTCATTGTGGCTTCAGTGTTGTTATATGATAGGTTCTCTTTGGCTTCACTGTTATGTGATAGGTTCACTGTGGCTTCACTGTTATGTGATAGGTTCACTGTGGCTTCAATGTTATGTGATAGGTTCACTGTGGCTTCACTGTTATGTGATAGGTTCATTGTGGCTTCAGTGTTGTTATATGATAGGTTCTCTTTGGCTTCACTGTTATGTGATAGGTTCACTTTGGCTTCACTGTTATGTGATAGGTTCACTGTGGCTTCACTGTTATGTGATAGGTTCACTGTGGCTTCACTGTTATGTGATAGGTTCACTGTGGCTTCACTGTTATGTGATAGGTTCACATTGGCTTCACTGTTATTATGTGATAGGTTTACTGTGGCTTCACTGTTGAAAAGTGATTGGTTCACTTTGGTTTCACTGTTCTAAAGTGATAGGTTCACTTTGGCTTCACTGTTGTTATGTCATAGGTTCACTGTGGCTTCACTGTTATGTGATATGTTCACTTTGGCTTCACTGTTATATGATAGGTTCACTTTGGCTTCAGTGTTGTTATGTGATAGGTGCACTGTGGCTTCACTGTTATGTGATAGGTTCACATTGGCTTCACTGTAATGTGATAGGTGCACTGTGGCTTCACTGTTATGTGATAGGTTCACTTTGGCTTCACTGTTATGTGATAGGTGCACTGTGGCTTCACTGTTATGTGATAGGTTCACATTGGCTTCACTGTAATGTGATAGGTTCACTGTGGCTTCACTGTTATGTGATAGGTTCACATTGACTTCACTGTTATGTGATAGGTTCACTTTGGCTTCACTGTTATGTGATAGGTTCACTTTGGCTTCACTGTTATGTGATAGGTTCACTGTGGCTTCACTGTAATGTGATAGGTGCACTGTGGCTTCACTGTTATGTGATAGGTTCACTGTGGCTTCACTGTTATGTGATAGGTTCACTGTGGCTTCACTGTTATGTGATAGGTTCACATTGACTTCACTGTTATGTGATAGGTTCACTTTGGCTTCAGTGTTGTTATGTGATAGGTGCACTGTGGCTTCACTGTTATGTGATAGGTTCACATTGGCTTCACTGTAATGTGATAGGTTCACTGTGGCTTCACTGTTATGTGATAGGTTCACATTGGCTTCACTGTTATGTGATAGGTTCACTTTGGCTTCACTGTTATATGATAGGTTCACTTTGGCTTCAGTGTTGTTTTGTGATAGGTTCACTGTGGCTTCACTGTTATGTGATAGGTTCACATTGACTTCACTGTTATTATGTGATAGGTTTACTGTGGCTTCACTGTTGAAAAGTGATAGGTTCACTGTTGCTTCACTGTTATGTGATAGGTTCACTTTGGCTTCACTGTTATTATGTGATAGGTTCACTTTGGCTTCACTGTTATTATGTGATAGGTTCACTGTGGCTTCACTTTTATGTGATAGGTTCACTTTGGCTTCACTGTTATATGATAGGTTCACTGTTGCTTCACTGTTATGTGATAGGTTCACTTTGGCTTCAGTGTTGTTTTGTGATAGGTTCACTGTGGCTTCACTGTTATGTGATAGGTTCACATTGACTTCACTGTTATTATGTGATAGGTTTACTGTGGCTTCACTGTTGAAAAGTGATAGGTTCACTGTTGCTTCACTGTTATGTGATAGGTTCACTTTGGCTTCACTGTTATTATGTGATAGGTTCACTTTGGCTTCACTGTTATTATGTGATAGGTTCACTGTGGCTTCACTTTTATGTGATAGGTTCACTTTGGCTTCACTGTTATATGATAGGTTCACTTTGGCTTCACTGTTATGTGATAGGTTCACTGTGGCTTCACTGTTATGTGATAGGTTCACTTTGGCTTCACTGTTATTATGTGATAGGTTCACTGTGGCTTCACTTTTATGTGATAGGTTCACTTTGGCTTCACTGTTTTATGATAGGTTCACTGTTGCTTCACTGTTATGTAATAGGTTCACTGTGGCTTCACTGTTATGTGATAGGTTCACATTGGCTTCACTGTAATGTGATAGGTTCACTGTTGCTTCACTGTTATGTGATAGGTTCACTTTGGCTTCACTGTTATTATGTGATAGGTTCACTGTTGCTTCACTGTTATGTGATAGGTTCACTTTGGCTTCACTGTTATATGATAGGTTCACTTTGGCTTCACTGTTATATGATAGGTTCACTTTGGCTTCACTGTTATAATGTGATAGCTCATTTGGCTCAAATACACTTAACTCCTATAGGAACACAATATCTATAAACATTTGTGATACAAGTCATATTAGCTCGGATACATTTTGTTTGGGAATTGAGTGTAAGTAAACCTTTACTTGCATCATACCCTTCTTGAAACCGCAAATGCAACCTCACAAACGTCTGTGGTAGAGGTTGCGAACATTTCTCGTGCAAATCAAGAAGCATGTGCAAAATGAGATAGCTATGGGTGGAAAAGCTACCCTAACCCTGTCATTAGATCGATACAGTAGCAATGGTAAGATTAACTGCCAACGAGGGACAACAGGCTGTTGGAAGACTGAATGTTGGTCAGAGTGCACAGGTTATCGCAAATCATCTTAATGTGCACATTACAAAATATATCGATTGCAGCAACGACTCAACACCACCAACAGCACCGACGACCGTCCATGTAGTTGTTGGCTCTGAGTCACGCCTCGACAAGATTTAACATGCATCGCCATCAGAACCTGCAGAACCGTTTCCTCTGCGCCACTGAAACAACTTGGCAGACAATTGGCAGCCACCAGCAACCTATCAGTGCCCATGCAGTGTGACGTCATTTAGTCGCCAGCAATAATCTTTTCTCAGCGACCTGTTCGAGTGCCCCTCCTTACAGACAGACATGGTCAGGTACATCTCCGATAGGCAACACAGCGTCAACATTGGCGTCATCTGCAATGGAGAAACATCATCTTCTCTGATGAAAGTCTTATTTGTGTCGATGGCAGATGGTAGGATGGTAGGTGAATGATTTGCAGACGCTTGTGTACTTGAAAGAAACCCATGGGGAGCCCCAAGCATCATGATGAGGGGCAGCAGTGGACTGAACCAAAGACCTGCACCTGTGGTCTTCCCAAATATTGGTCCAGGCAGGGGTAATGGTGTCACAGCGCAGCCAACATTGACCAAGTCCTCCGACCTTACGTCTATCCCTTTTTCGCCCATCATCGACGCCATGTATTCCAGTAGGACAGAGCTAGTCCCTATATGGCTAGAGCCACTAGAGACATCCTAAGGCAGCATAACATCATCACCATGCCTTGGCCTGCCCTCAGTTCGGATTTGAATCCAAAAGAACACTTGTGGGATGAGATCCAAAGACGTCTCAATGACCTCCAACCTAGGCGGATATCGCAGCGGAAGATGTGTCGCCATCATTAACGCTTGTGGTGGGCTTACGAGACACTGACTTTAATCCTTCAAATTTTCCCCTAAATCTGTGTAAAACCTTGACATTCTCGGCTGTTAAATATTGTGTTCACAAGTATTCGAAAATAAATATGTTCAAATTCATTATAGACCTTGCGATTCTTTTTGGGGGTATAGTGTATTATCACTTTGTCCATCCGTCCGACATTTATCGCTTTAACATTATTGAAACTTTGAAATGGTGTTCCCAGCTATAAAGCTCTCCCAGAATTTTAATCTGATTTTAAATTTCATAACTATGCAGTATGTATGTTGTATTAGGAACAATATGTTTGTTTGATTCTGTTTGCCCCTGATACAGTCTACCCCTCCACATACCCCCAATAATCTAGACTTACTTCATTTTCGAAATTTCCTCTTAAACCTAGTCCTTATGGCTTTTTAAGCTGAAATTATATGTATGTTATTCCAGCAATGGTGTGTAAAAAATTGCTCATGGAAATCTGATCCAATTTTATCATTGCTGTCATGTTGAAGATGTCATCATTACTCATTACATTGCTGTGTCTGCATGTATCATTGAGATATAGTCAAGCTGACTTGTTGCACATTGTTGTGTTTCATTTTGTTATGACATGATCTGACATTCAGATAGTCTGTCTTTAATGACAAATGTTAATGGTGACAATTTCTCTTCCCAGGATCAGTATTTGTTCTGCTACACTGCCTGTATGGAGGCCTTGCTGAGCCTGACCAACTGACACAGATACTCAGTAGCCCAGCTCGTGTCATCACCTGTGAGGGCAGGGAACACTTCGGTCTGACTCCAGTGCTTGGCTGCTTTCCCTGTCAGCTAGCCTACCAACTGATTCCCCTACTGCCTAGCCTACCAACTGATTCCCCTACTGCCTAGCCTACCAACTGATACCCCTATCAGCTAGCCTACCAACTGATTCCCCTATCAGCTAGCCTACCAACTGATTCCCCTATCAGCTAGCTTACCAACTGATTCCCCTATCAGCTAGCCTACCAACTGATACCGCTATCAGCTAGCCTACCAACTGATTCCCCTACTGCCTAGCCTACAAACTGATTCCCCTACCAGCTAGCCTACCAACTGATACCGCTATCAGCTAGCCTACCAACTGATTCCCCTACTGCCTAGCCTACAAACTGATTCCCCTATCAGCTAGCCTACCAACTGATACCGCTATCAGCTAGCCTACCAACTGATTCCCCTACTGCCTAGCCTACAAACTGATTCCCCTACCAGCTAGCCTACCAACTGATTACCAGTGTGAACTGCTCCCCAGTATGATCTGATAGAGGGTTCCAGGTCTACCTTGTTCTCTTATGTTTGTTTAGAGATTAAATATGGAGTGAGTGAGTGAGTGAGTATGGTTTTATGCTGCTTTTATCAATATTCCAGCAATATTCCAGCAATATCACAGCGCGAGACACCAGAAATGGGCTCTACACATTGTACCCATGTTGGGAACCGAACCCAGGTTTTCGGCGTGACGAGTAAACGCTTTAACCTCCAGGCTACCCGACCACCCCTTAAATATGGAGGATATGAATGTATTAAATGAGTGGTGGTACAGGGTTTTCTTGTACTATGCTTCCGGATATTACTGACACCTAGATCATGTCAGATAACTCACCAGTGTGAGGAAATCAAATATATACACTATCAAAATGACACTGTGCTGTGTTGTATACAAATAGATACAATATCAATATTACACAATATTGTGTTACAACAAGACAAACCCTATCAGTAAATTGTGCATTGTGTTGTTCAAATAGTTGTGCTTTTACACAGTTGAGTTGTATACAAGTAGATACACTATAAATACACACTGTTTTGTGTTCTATGAGAATAGATACATACTATCCACTTTACACAATATTTTGTCAATACATGTATGATCAGACCTTTCATATTTCTCTGGGATAATGCATGTCATTATTAAATATTTATTATGTTATTCTAGATCTTCTATTTAATTTGTTTTTTTCCTATATTTGCTGTGATTGAGACATAATAAAGTCCATAACATAATGCCATAATATGTTAATCAGTTGGATTATTGGAGTTTTGAGAGTTAGTTCTAAGATTTGGATAATAATGTTGTTGCATAGTATGTGATGCAAACACCTTCCTTACTTCAGCTTCAGACAGACATGATCATGTTTGAGGAAGGAAGCTTCAGATGGCGTGATCTGAATAGCAGAGATTCTATAACACAAGGGCTCATATATGTTGAGCCTCTGCTCATCGTTAAGGCAGGAATGACTATTGGAGATAGACTGATCAACGTGAGGTTACCAAGAGTGCTCTCTTGGTTCAGGCAAACTCAGTCCGAAGTTACCAAGCTGTGAGGTCATTGCAGAGATTTCCTTTTAGGACATTTTATTGAGGGTTTTATACATGTTTTATAAATGTGATACTAAATACATATAGCAGTGCTTTCCTGTATTTAGTATGAAAAAGGAAAAACCAAAAATGTAATGAATTTGTCGTTTAATTACTTTTATTTTTTAAGTTTGCCTCTTATTTGAGATGAATATGTTGTCATGAGTTTAAGAGATTCCCCTTGCAACATATTTGCACAATGCTAGATTATTTCTCGGCTTCAATGGAGTGACTTCATATGTACATTCCTGGTTTGCACAATTATACCTTTATACCATGAATTAAGATATTTGAAGAAAAATAAAAAAAATAAAAATACACATTGTTTGTTATATTATTTCTTGTTGTCTTTTTATAACATCACCAACTGCTAACTTCAACCAAGGGCTGTTTTCAGATGAAGTCCTTGAATCAATAATGTTGTCATGCAGAGGCTACCACAAGCCAAACTTCAAACAATGTCCTTAAGTCGATAGTCATACAGAGACTATCACAAGTCTAACATAAACAATGTCCTTGAATCAATATTCTTGTTACACAGAGGCTATCACAAGCCTAACTTCAAACAATGTCCTTGAATCAATACTGTTGTCATGCAGAGGCTACCACAAGCCAAACTTCAAACAATGTCCTTAAGTCAATAGTCATACAGAGACTATCACAAGTCTAACATAAACAATGTCCTTCAATCAGTATTCTTGTCATACAGATGCTATCACAAGCCTAACTTCAAACAATGTCCTTGAATCAATATTCTTGTCATACAGATGCTATCACAAGCCTAACTTCAAACAATGTCCTTGAATCAATATTCTTGTCATACAGAGGCTATCACAAGCCTAACTTCAAACAATGTCCTTGAATCAATATTCTTGTCATACAGAGGCTATCACAAGTCTAACATAAACAATGTCCTTCAATCAGTATTCTTGTCATACAGATGCTATCACAAGCCTAACTTCAAACAATGTCCTTGAATAAGTATTGTTGTCATACAGAGGCTATCATGAGCCTAACTTCAAACAATGTCCTTGAATCAATATTGTTGTCATACAGATGCTATCACAAGCCTAACTTCAAACAATGTCCTTGAATCAATATTGTTGTCATACAGATGCTATCACAAGCCTAACTTCAAACAATGTCCTTGAATCAATATTGTTGTCATACAGATGCTATCACAAGCCTAACTTCAAACAATGTCCTTGAATAAGTATTGTTGTCATACAGAGGCTATCATGAGCCGCATTTCAAACAATGTCCTTCAATCAATATTCTTATCATACAGATGCTATCACAAGTCTTACTTCAAACAATGTCCTTGAATCAATATTCTTGTCATACAGAGGCTATCACAAGCCTAACTTCAAACAATGTCCTTGAATCAATATTGTTGTCATACAGACGCTATCACAAGCCTTACTTCAAACAATGTGCTTCAATCAGTATTCTTGTCATACAGAGGCTATAACAAGCCTAACTTCAAACAGTGTGCTTCAATCAGTATTGTTGTCATACAGAGAATACCACGAGATTAACTTTAAACAATGTCTTTGAATCAATATTATTCTCCTACAGAGACTATCACAAGCCTTACTATAAACAATGTCCTGGAATCAATATTGTTGTCATACAGAGGCTATCACAAGCCAAACTTCAAACAGTGTGATAATCAGTATTCTTGTCATACAGAGGCTATCACAAGCCTAACTTCAAACAGTGTGCTTCAATCAGTATTGTTGTCATACAGAGGCTATCACAAGCCTAACTTCAAACAATGTCCTTCAATCAGTATTGTTGTCATACAGACGCTATCAAAATCCAGAATTGTTGTCATACAGAGGCTATCACAATCCTAACTTCAAACAATGTCCTTGAATCAATATTGTTGTCATACAGACGCTATCACAAGCCTTACTTCAAACAATGTCCTTGAATCAATATTGTTGTCATACAGACGCTATCACAAGCCTTTCTTCAAACAATGTCCGTGAATCAATATTGTTGTCATACAGACGCTATCACAAGCCTTTCTTCAAACAATGTGCTTCAATCAGTATTGTTGTCATACATACGCTATCACAAGCCTTTCTTCAAACAATGTCCTTGAATCAATATTGTTGTCATACAGACGCTATCACAAGCTTTACTTTAAACAATGTCCTTGAATCAATATTGCGGTCATACAGACGCTATCACAAGCCTTTCTTCAAACAAAGTGCTTCAATCAGTATTGTTGTCATACAGAGGCTATCGCAAGCCTAACTTCAAACCATGTCCTTGAATCAATATTGTTGTCATACAGAGGCTACCATGAGATTTACTTTAAACAATGTCCTTGAATCAATATTATTCTCCTACAGAGGCTATCACAAGCCTTACTATAAACAATGTCCTTGAATCAATATTGTTGTCTTACAAAGGCTATCACAAGCCTTACTTTAACAATGTCCTTGAATCAATATTGTCATACAGACGATATCACAAGCCTTACTTAAAAAAAATGTCAATAAATCAATATTGTTGTCTTACAAAGGCTATCACAAGCCTTACTTCAAACAATGTCCTTGAATCAATATTGTTGTCATACAGACGATATCACAAGCCTTACTTAAAAAAAATGTCAATAAATCAATATTGTTGTCATACAGAGGCTATCACAAGCCTAACTTCAAACCATGTCCTCGAATCAATATTGTTGTCATACAGACGATATCACAAGCCTTACTTAAAAAAATGTCAATAAATCAATATTGTTGTCATACAGAGGCTATCACAAGCCTTACTTCAAACAATGTCCTTGAATCAATATTGTCACACAGACGATATCACAAGCCTAACTTCATACAATGACCTTGAATCAATATTGTTGTTATTCAGAGGCTATCACAAGCAGCCCTGTGGAGGGAGGAGATGCCGTACAGGTTGCCAAGGAAGGAAAGGGAAACTATGTTTCTTCTCAGAATAACTGCTTGGCTGCACTGAATGAGGGTGTGAGGGGGGCATTGGCGTGTTCGTCCCTCCCGTTGCTCCTGTGTTGTGGTTCTGGTGTGGTGGGATTTGCCCTCCTGATGGAAGTGAGCGGCAGGGCAGACTTCCGTGTTGTCGTATTGGACATGAGCCGGCGGCGGACACAATTGGGGTTTCGGCACGTCAGGAGCTTCCATACTTTAATCTGTAACAAGACACACACTGTGTCATGCAATATCACAAGGTTTCACACTGTTTTGATCTGGGGACTAGCTGTGATACTGCGTGCAACGTGTAATGTTTTGATCTGGGGACTAGCTGTGATACTGCGTGCAACGTGTAACTCTTTGTGCTGGGCGGATGGACAGATGGACATGCTTGCATGGTTGTACAGGAAAAGGTGGGTGGAAGGGTTTCTCAGGGAGCTTGATGGAATGGAATCAATGCCGGTTGTCCAGGGTTTGTACAGGGGATCTGGATGGAAGAATTTCAACAGGGGTTGTACAGGGGAGCTGGATGGAAGGGATTCAACAGGGGTTGTACAGGGGAGCTGGATGGAAGGGATTCAAAAGTTGTTGTACAGGGGAGCATGATGGAAGGGATTCAACAGGGGAGCTGGATGGAAGGGATTCAACAGGGGTTGTACAGGGGAGCTGGATGGAAGGAATTCAACAGGGGAGCTGGATGGAAGAGATTCAACAGGGGTTTTACAGGGGAGCTGGATGGAAGGGAATCAACAGTTGTTGTACAGGGGAGCTGGATGGAAGGGATTCAACAGGTGAGCTGAATGGAAGGGATTCAACAGTAGTTGTACAGGGGAGCTGGATGGAAGAGATTCAACAGTTGTTGTACAGAGGAGCATGATGGAAGGGATTGAACAGGGGTTGTACAGGGGAGCTGGATGGAAGGGATTCAACAGTTGTTGTACAGAGGAGCTGGATGGAAGGGATTCAACAGGGGAGCTGGATGGAAGGGATTCAACAGGGGTTGTACAGGGAAGCTTGATGGAAGAGATTCAACAGGGGTTGTACAGGGGAGCTGGATAGAAGGGATTCAACAGGGGTTGTACAGAGGAGCTGGATTGAAGGGATTCAACAGGGGTTTGTATAGGGGAGCTGGATGGAAGGGATTCAATAGGGGTTGTACAGGGAAGCTGGATGGATGGGATTCAACAGGGGTTGTACAGGGAAGCTTGATGGAAGGGATTCAACAGAGGTTGTATAGGGGAGCAGGAATAAAGGGATTTAACAGGGGTTGTACAGGGGAGGTGTATGCTATCACAAGCCTAACTTCAAACAATGTCCTTCAATCAGTATTGTTGTCATACACAGGCTATCAAAATCCAGTATTGTTGTCATACAGAGGCTATCACAATCCTAACTTCAAACAATGTCCTTGAATCAATATTGTTGTCTTACAAAGGCTATCACAAGCCTTACTTCAAACAATGTCCTTGAATCAATATTGTTGTCATACAGACGCTATCACAAGCCTTTCTTCAAACAATGTCCTTGAATCAATATTGTTGTCATACAGACGCTATCACAAGCCTTTCTTCAAACAATGTGCTTCAATCAGTATTGTTGTCATACAGACGCTATCACAAGCCTTTCTTCAAACAATGTCCTTGAATCAATATTGTTGTCATACAGACGCTATCACAAGCTTTACTTCAAACAATGTCCTTGAATCAATATTGCGGTCATACAGACGCTATCACAAGCCTTTCTTCAAACAATGTGCTTCAATCAGTATTGTTGTCATACAGAGGCTATCACAAGCCTAACTTCAAACCATGTCCTTGAATCAATATTGTTGTCATACAGAGGCTACCACGAGATTTACTTTAAACAATGTCCTTGAATCAATATTATTCTCCTACAGAGGCTATCACAAGCCTTACTATAAACAATGTCCTTGAATCAATATTGTTGTCATACAGACGATATCACAAGCCTTACTTAAAAAAAATGTCAATAAATCAATATTGTTGTCTTACAAAGGCTATCACAAGCCTTACTGGATGGAAGGGAATCAACAGGTGAGCTGGATGGAAGGGATTCAACAGGGGTTTTACAGGTGAGCTGGATGGAAGGGATTCAACAGTTGCTGTACAGGGGAGCTGGATGGAAGGGATTCAACAGGTGAGCTGGATGGAAGGGATTCAACAGTGGTTGTACAGGGGAGCTGGATGGAAGAGATTCAATGGGGTTGTACAGTGGAGCTGGATGGAAGAGATTCAACAGTAGTTGTACAGGGGAGCTGGATGGAAGGGATTCAACAGGGGTTGTACAGTGGAGCTGGATGGAAGGGATTCAACAGGGGTTGTACAGGGGAGCTGGATGGAAGGGATTCAACAGGGGTTGTACAGTGGAGCTGGATGGAAGAGATTCAACAGGGGTTTGTATAGGGGAGCATGATGGAAGGGATTGAACAGGGGTTGTACAGGGGAGCTGGATGGAAGGGATTCAACAGTTGTTGTACAGAGGAGCTGGATGGAAGGGATTCAACGACTTGTACAAGGGAGCTGGATGGAAGGGATTCAACAGTTGTACAGGGGAGCTGGATGGAAGGGATTCAACAGTTGTACAGGGGAGCTGGATGGAAGGGATTCAACGGCTTGTACAGGGGAGCTGGATGGAAGGGATTCAACGGCTTGTACAGGGGAGCTGGATGGAAGGGATTCAACAGTTGTACAGGGGAGCTGGATGGAAGGGATTCAACAGTTGTACAGGGGAGCTGGATGGAAGGGATTCAAAGGGTTGTACAAGGGAGCTGGATGGAAGGGATTCAACAGGGGTTGTACAGGGGAGCTGGATGGAAGGGATTCAACAGGGGCTGTACAGGGGAGCTGGATGGAAGGGATTCAACAGTTGTACAGGGGAGCTGGATGGAAGGGATTCAAAGGGTTGTACAAGGGAGCTGGATGGAAGGGATTCAACGGGTTGTACAGGGGAGCTGGATGGAAGGGATTCAACAGGGGCTGTACAGGGGAGCTGGATGGAAGGGATTCAACAGTTGTACAGGGGAGCTGGATGGAAGGGATTCAAAGGGTTGTACAAGGGAGCTGGATGGAAGGTATTCAACGGGTTGTACAGGGGAGCTGGATGGAAGGGATTCAACAGGGGCTGTACAGGGGAGCTGGATGGAAGGGATTCAACAGTTGTACAGGGGAGCTGGATGGAAGGGATTCAAAGGGTTGTACAAGGGAGCTGGATGGAAGGGATTCAACGGGTTGTACAGGGGAGCTGGATGGAAGGGATTCAACAGAGGTTGTAGAGGGGAGCTGGATGGAAGGGATTCAACAGGGGAGCTGGATGGAAGGGATTCAACAGGGGTTAGGGGAGCTGGATCGAAGAGATTCAACAGGGGTTGTACAGGGGAGCTGGATGGAAGGGATTCAACAGTTGTTGTACAGGGGAGCTGGATGGAAGAGATTCAATGGGGTTGTACAGTGGAGCTGGATGGAAGAGATTCAACAGTTGTTGTACAGAAGAGCATGATGGAAGGGATTCAACAGGGGTTGTACAGGGGGGCTGGATGGAAGGGATTCAACAGTTGTTGTACAGAGGAGCTGGATGGAAGGGATGCAACAGGGGAGCTGGATGGAAGGGATTCAACAGGGGTTGTACAGGGAAGCTTGATGGAAGAGATTCTACAGAGGTTGTACAGGGGAGCTGGATGGAAGGGATTCAACGGGGGTTGTACAGGGGATCCGGATGGAAGAATTTCAACAGTTGTTGTACAGGGGAGCTGGATGGAAGGGATTCAACAGTTGTACAGAGGAGCTGGATGGAAGGGATTCAACAGGGGAGCTGGATGGAAGGGATTCAACAGTAGTTGTACAGGGGAGCTGGATGGAAGGGATTCAACAGGGGTTGTACAGGGAAGCTGGATGGAAGAGATTCAACAGGGGTTGTACAGGGGAGCTGGATGGAAGGGATTCAACAGGGGTTGTACAGGGGAGCTTGATGGAAGGAATTCAACAGGGGTTGTACAGGGGAGCTGGATGGAAGGGATTCAACAGGGGCTGTACAGAGGAGCTGGATGGAAGGAATTCAACACGGGTTGTATAGGGGAGCAGGATTGAAGGGATTTAACAGGGGTTGTACAGGGGAGCTGGATGGAAGGAATTCAACAGGGGTTGTACAGGGGAGCTGGATGGAAGGGATTCAACAGTTGTTCAGGGGAGCTGGATGGAAGGGATTCAACAGTTGTTCAGGGGAGCTGGATGGAAGGGATTCAACGGGTTGTACAGGGGAGCTGGATGGAAGGGATTCAACCCGGGGTTGTACAGGGGAGCTGGATGGAAGGGATTCAACAGGGGCTGTACAGAGGAGCTGGATGGAAGGGATTCAACAGGGTTTGTACAGGGGAGCTAGATGGAAGGGATTCAATAGGGGTTGTACAGGGGAGCTGGATGGAAGGGATTCAACAGGGGTTGTACAGGGGAGCTGGATGGAAGGGATTCAACAGGGGTTGTACAGAGGAGCTGGATGGAAGGGATTCAACAGAGGTTGTACAGGGGAGCTAGATGGAAGGGATTCAAGAGGGGTTGTACAGGGGAGCTGGATGGAAGGGATTCAAGGTATTATCTCTTTTCATGAGCTCAGTGTCAAAGCTTTCATACTCTGTGTAATACAAATGCGTTTTTTAATTGGGTGGTCGGAACTTCCAATAGTTAAAGTGTTCGCTCGTCACGGGTTTGATTCCTAACACATGGATATACGTGCCCCCATCCCGAATCAACCATTTGGAGCCCCAAGTCAATGGTGTCTGAGGAGTTGAAGTCAGTGCGTGGGCTGAAGATCCTGCTGTGGCGTACATTTTGATTTTTTCAAAATGAAAAGTTAACGTTGTTGTGCTTAGTGACGTATTGGGAATGCTTTGTGAACATGACATGGATATGTTCAGTATAACAGCAGTTCACATTGACACTTTAAGGTAATCTAGAACTTCACTAGAATAAATAACAACCACATTTCCAGTACACCTAATTCCATGCACTCGACAACTATTACGGGCTACAGCCCCTGTGCGGCAGGGATTGCCAGTTCCACACGACTACTGAGTTACAGCAGACAATGTGATCTTACTCTGAAGTCAGCGTCTGCCGTGAGGTAGATGACAGGGTTGATAAAGGCGTGTGACATGGCGACCCAGTGGAAGGAAAAAAACACCGTTTGAACAACGTGTTCGGGGGCGGAATGGAGGAGGTCGGGGTAAAAGTCGACGAGGAGGTTGAACAGATGAAGTGGCAGCCAGCACACGGCGAACATGACAACCACGATGATCAACATCCGGGTCACCTGTACAGAGAACGCAGGCAGTAAGGTATATGTCGACATACACAGTAATGTAAGAGCTGAGACCACATTGAAACCAACAGTTGTTTAAAGACATTGCTACCATACAGGTGCGTCCAAATTGTAGCATACATAAACACCAAAACAAGCCAGTATACAAATGAGCTATTTTGTGTAAAGCACCGAGACCTGACAGCCCGAGCTGTATCGTGTATAGACACCAAAACAAGACGGTGCGTGCTGTATCGTGTACAAATACCAAGACAAGTCAACACAACACTTCAATCAGTCATAACAACATCTCAGTCATAACATCTCAGTCAGCACAACATCTCAGTCAGCACAACGTCTCAGTCAGTCAACACAACGTCTCAGTCAGTCAACTCAGCGTCTCAGTCAGTCAACTCAACGTCTCAGTCAGTCAACTCAGCGTCTCAGTCAGTCAACACAACGTATCAGTCAGTCAACTCAGGGTCTCAGTCAGTCAACACAACGTCTCAGTCAGTCAACACAACGTCTCAGTCAGTCAACTCAGCGTCTCAGTCAGTCAACTCAACGTCTCAGTCAGTCAACTCAGCGTCTCAATCAGTCAACACAACGTATCAGTCAGTCAACTCAGCGTCTCAGTCAGTCAACTCAGGGTCTCAGTCAGTCAACACAACGTCTCAGTCAGTCAACTCAGCGTCTCACCTTCTTCTTCGAGGACAACCGCCTCCTGTCCCTCCTGATGTCGGCGTTGCCCGGCGTCTCCCGGATCCACAGCCTGTACACCACGCACGAGTAGGTGATGACGAGCGTTGTGAGGGGCAGGATGAGGGTGAGGAGGACCACAGCCAGGGTGTACATCTCCTTCTGTCTCGGGGTCCGCCAGTACTCGTTACACAGCGGCTGGGTGCCATTTCCCAGGTCCTGCTCTTTGCTCCGACCTACAACGACCTCCGGGAAGGCGATCATGGCGGAGAAGGACCACACCAGAAACACAATCACCTTCCGCTGGTTCACTGTGGGCTTCCACTTGAGGGGGAAAATAACCCCAAAGAACCTAAGTGACCAATAAATGCATTACTAAGAAATTTTATTTAAAAGATTCAATTCATAATAAATAGGAAAAATATCTTAATTATTGTTAACGTTGTAAGAATAAATAACCTTCAGGGCCCACTTGCACAAAGTGATCTTAGCGCTAAGATGATTGTAACTCCCATACTTTAACATAGGCTTACGATAGTCTCAGCACTCAGATCGCTTTGTGCAAGTGGGCCCTGGAGAGTTTAAGCAGTGTTTCTGTCATTACAATAGGGACGTCACAAATCTGAACGCTCTTGGCATGGAACGCAGACAACGCTAGGCACTAACCAGGGGGCAAATCAATCTGGTGAAAAAATGTTAACTCCTGAACTAAATGATACTAGTAAAATACTTATCTTGTACTTACCTGTCCATACCTATGGCTACGTTTGTGTAGGCACTGACGTTTACAAAACACAGCTGTAAGAAGAGGATGAGGGGGCAGGTGATGCTCCCGAACGCCCAGTACCCCACGTGGGCCTGAGCGAAGGTGAAGGGTACGCAGAACACGGAAATCAGTAGGTCTGCCAGGGCAAGGTTCATCTGGTAAACGAATATCTGGGACCGGCGGCCCAAGGTCTGGCCAAGGATGACGAGAACGATGATGTTGTCGGCTATGGCGAAAGATGCGGAAGCGACGTACATGCAGATGAGGCCAGTGGTCTCCTGCAGAGATGTTGGATGGGCACTCTCTTCCAACCACTGAAACAGGGCGTCCAAGCTTGTGTTGGGGCTGGAGGAAGGCGCGTACATCCTTGTCTCACCGTGTTATTCCACACTGATGGACGCTCCTTGTCTCACCGTATCATACCACCATAATGATGGACCCTCCTTGTCTCACCGTATCATACCACCATAATGATGGACCCTCCTTGTCTCACCGTGTCATACCACCATAATGATGGACCCTCCTTGTCTCACCGTGTCATACCACCACAAGGGTAGACGCTCCGTGTCTCACTTTCTTTTACAACCTCAATGATGAATCATCCTTGTCTCTCTGTGTTATACCACAATCATAATGGACCTTTCCTTTTTCACTGTGTTATTTCACAACAAAGATGGACCCTCCTTGCCTCAAATTGTTCTACCACAATGATAAGACTCTCCTTGCTTCACTGTGTTATAACACAATACTGGTCCCTTCTTGTCTCACTATGTTATACCGCAATACTGGTCCCTTCTTATCTCACTGTGTTATAACATAATGAAGGTTCCTCCTCGCTTCGCTGTTTTGAAGCAGTGCATGGCTAGATTTAATGTCTTAGGGGACTTCGCGTTTGTGAGAAATATCAGTTGTTCACACTTCAGCTGTCGTGACGTGCACATGCTATCCTGAGTAAGCTGATGGACCCTTCTTATCTCTCTGTTATACCGCAATGATGGTCTTTTCTTGTCTCACTGTGTTATACCGCAATGATGGACCTTCCTTGTCTCTCTATGTTATACAACAATAATGGACCCTTCTAGTCTCACTGTGTTATACCACAATGATGGACCTTCCTTGTCTCACTGTGTAAGACCACCACAATGATGGACCCTTCTTGCCTCACTATGTTATACCACCACAATGATGGACCCTTCTTGTCTCACTGTGTTATACCACCGCAATGATCGACCCTTCTTGTCTCTCTATGTTATACCACCGCAATGATGGACCCTTCTTGTCTCACTGTGTTATACCACCGCAATGATGGACCCTTCTTGTCTCACTATGTTATACCACCACAATGATGGACCCTTCTTGTCTCACTGTGTTATACCACCGCAATGATGGACCCTTCTTGTCTCACTATGTCATACCACCGCAATGAAGGACCTTCCTTGTCCCACTGTGTTATACCACCGCAATGATGGACCCTTCTTGTCTCACTATGTCATACCACCGCAATGAAGGACCTTCCTTGTCTCACTGTGTTATACCACAATGAAGGACTCTCCTTGCTTCACTGTGGTATACAACAATAATGGACCCTTCTTGCCTCACTGAGTTATACCACCGAAATGATGGACCCTTCTTGTCCCACTGTATTATGCCACCGCAATGAAAGACCTTCCTTGTCCCACTGCGTTATACAGCAATGATGGACCTTCCTTGTCTCATTGTAATTTACCACAATGATGGACCCTCCTTTTCACTCTGTGTTATACCATAATTATGGATCCTTTGTGAGTCTCTGACGTGTGGAGGACTTCGCCTTCCTGAGAAATGTCCGTTGTCTACACTTCAGCCATCGTGACGTAACACATGCTGTCCTCCAAGAGTAAGACGACCCCCCAAAAGCGATAATCTCAACACTTCCATCAAAATGTGAAATCAGTTAAAGGGTATTAACTGGAGATTCACGCAATGCACACTAGATACCAGGTTCTCTGTAGATCTGAGGCTTAACTATATATATATTTAATAACTATATTAAATGTCAGAGTCTTAGGGTTGAACGTGTTGCTTTGCTGGCTGGGTAACTTTGCTGGCTGACTTGTACATCAAACACCAACAATAGACAATGCGTGATTATTGTTCTTACTTTAGACATGTAGTCAACAACCCGTTGCCAAGCAATGTTCCTAAGCGGTTGACAGTTTTCACTCTTGAGCATTATTAGAGCAGTGGCCATACCCTCAAACTGCCGACATACTCCACACCATAGTAATACAAAGCAAACTTAGATTTCTTTATGTTTTTGCATCCAACAGACTAGAAAATGATGATTGTGGTCAAGTGTTTTGGTGGGAGATGCTGCAACATGTTCTGGGGTCCAAATGCCCATTTTTGTTATGAAAAAAACACAGAACAAAATCAAATACAAATAACGTCCCCTTAAAAGGTAGTGTATTTATTGAGTTCTTATTTTATCATGTATGATAGTTTACACAGAGTAAACTTAATTAAAGACTCTCACAAATTAAGGTTTTAGTAAAAATAAGCCAAACAATGGTAAATTTCGCTCTATTTTCACTTTCCAATTAATGGAAAATTAACTGATATGAATTATTAGTATTATCCGCTAATCCATTTTATCTCTCAAAATGAGCCGACACGTCTTATTATGAGATGGCAGTGTTCATATTCCACATAACTTTTATGATTTTTGAAAAAAATGGTAATGTGTTATCCCAACCCCCATTTTGTCAAAATGTGCAATTTTTATACCCATTGTTAATAGGGAATTAATAATAGCTTTACACAACACATACATGTCAACGTTTGCAAATACCATTTCTGTATAGGATTGTACTTGCATCACCCTTGCGAGCTACAAGTCAGATAACCCCGAACCTCTTCCATTCAAGAAATGATGGTACAAGTGTCATCAGATTTGAAGGTGTTTATTCTGTAGATGGAGGTTCTCATAAAGGGTAAAAGGCTGTAAGAAATACAAACACAAATGGTTACTTAACCTGGTCGCTAGCATATGATATCATGTGTTTAACAAAATGTGTCCACATTTTAAGATAATTACGGTAATTTGCTATACAACAAATATAACAACTATTAGTCCAAAATGCCTTAAAGACACACCTAAACAACGTAAGAAATATCCTTTTACATATAACCTTATGCGACAATAAATTATAAGGGAAATCGAACACATAAATTGAATACGTCAGCATATTCAAAAAACGCGCGAAAACCTAGTCACATTACAAGGCTTGTCAAAGCGAATTCATGACATATTATCCTATGACAGCCTGATTAAACTGTACACAAACAATTTCAACCATACTATCATACATATACTGCCAATACTCACAATGTGGTGTGTCACAAGTGGTCAAAACCTAATTTTTCTTATTGCGAGAGCGGACGGCGTGGTTTGTCTCGTTTACGCAACAACAAATTTGACTCGTGCACAGGAGAGTTCCGACAGTCAGGGAGCATACTTTGCGGAAAACTGTTACGCTGTAACAGCACAAGGATATTATTAAATGTTTAACTAAAATCAATGATTTTTTAAACAACTGATGAGGGAATGAACCGTGTCCAGGGCATCTATCTACCCAGTCCTTGCGCACCCGTGATAACGTCACTTCCGGTTCCGGTGATGCGTGCGCATCCAAGATGGCGGTACTTCCGTTTCCGGTGGCGCGCTTATCCAAGATGGCGACATGTCCGTTTCCGGGAGTCGTGCGCACCTCCAAGAGCACGTCACATCCGGAGGAGGGAGGGAGGGAGGGAGGAGGAGGAGGAGGGAGAGGAGGAAGGAGGAAGGGAGGAGGAGGAGGTGGGTTCTTTGTTTTGCTTTGAGGGTCGTCAAAGCAAAGGATGAAAAGCGTCCTTTTGGGAGAGATGGGTGGCCCTGAAAAGGGCCGTTGGAAAACAAACTGGAAACTGGAAACGGTAAGAAACTGTAGGAACACTGGAACACTACAAAAACTGGAAACAGGAAACGATTGGAAACTGGAAAAACAGTGGAGCAGCATGTCCCATGCGTTAGTCTTTGCTCAGATGATCTATCTTCTTCATCCTCTACCTCTTCCTCCTCCTCAGACTGATGACGTCGTCGGCGCTTTGAAGAGTGCTTTCTTGAGGGGCTTCTGTCGCGTTTGTTTTTTTCCTAGACCTCGTGTAATGCCCATAAGGAGTTTTAGGGCACGGACATCGATATGCAGGGCTTCTATGAGATGAAGCTCTTGTGTCACTTGTGTCACTGGTGTCACTGGTGTCGACATGAACGACGCTGCTGAAGTCTTCTTTCGACTGGGTTCTGGGCAATCTGCAGCGAAATGACCCACGACTTGGCAGTTGTAACATGGGCCATGGGGAGTCTTCTGCTTATCTTGACTGCTTATGGTGTCATCTGGGTGCCCAGGGCAAAGGCGGCCTCTGATTGGTGGAAAACCCAGGCTTCTGATTGGTCAGATTTCGATCAGAGGAACACGAATGGTGTAGCATGGCCGACTGCCTAGGAGGACGTTTCCCGTTTCCTGTGTTCCTGTTCCTGTTCCGGTTCAAGTTCCCGTTCAAGTTCCCGTTTGTCTGCTGCTGCTGTTGCTGTTACTGCTGTTGTTGTGGATGGTTCAGTCTATTTCTGCTTCCTGTTACCAACAAGCTTTTCTTTGTTGGACCCACAAGTTGTGCCACGCAGGGCACCCAGATGACATACCCAGATGGCAGCAAATTACGCTTCGACGATCCTTGTCTTGCAATAAGACTGGACATGATGTTGCTTCTTGGACAGTAGCAGAAAAGTTTTTTTCTTCTTCTTCTTCTTCTTCTTCTTCAAAACGGCCCTTTTCAGGGCCACCCATCTCACCTGAAAGAACGCTTTCATCCTTTGCTTTGCCAACACAAACAACAATCCAAAAGAACCCACACCCTCCCCAGTCCTCTTGGAGGCACACGCCTACGAGTGACACCACAATTGTACGCCTCTATGTATGTTTGTATGTGTGTGTGTGTGTGTGTGTGTGTATGAATGTATGTATACGTACACGAGTTACATCATGTTTGCATAGAGACACGAGTCAAACACCTCGTATGTCTATCTATCTCTCTCTATCCATCTAAATATAATTATGATAAATAATCATTTTGATAAACGTCTGTTTGAAGACACACACATGACACCACGTTTTGCATGGAGAGACGCGTGACACTACGTTTGCATGGAGACACGAAGTACATCACGTGTGCATGGAAACACGCGTGACAGTACGCATATAGGCATACACGAGTGCCAACACCTCGGTATAACTAATAGGAATAATCATATGGATAAACGTCTGTTTGAAGACACACACATGACACCACGATTTGCATGGGGACACAACGTACACCACGTAGGCATTCCCGCACCACATCCATGTCTGCCCATGACGGTCTACCCTTAGCATTCAGACGACCGTCTACTTAAAAACATGAATACCCAAAATAATAGGATCGAAATCTGACCAATCAGAAGCCTGGGTTGTGGACCAATCAGAGGCTGCGCTCGGACCGTTGTGGGCTCTGATTGATTCTCTCCCATGGTAAAATCCCTTTCCTATGGAAAAGAAACACAAGGGTCGGTCCATTTTGGAAAACTGAGGTGCAGGCCAGGCGCCAGAATGAACCAATCGGGGCGCTGCGTGGCGAACCAACCAAGAAGCAGGGTGTCAGTCCCTTTCCTATAAAACAAGAGCGAAGCCTCTCACACACTGCATTCTACGAGATCAACATGGAAAACTGGGATCTGGTGCTCGTTTCAGTTGTGCACCCATTGCCGCTGGGACTTGGAGAAAGAAGCAGTAGCAGCATTGCCATCGCTACCTCCATGGCAATGCAACAAGTGCAAAGGGTGCCTGCCAGTATACGCCCTTGGCGCAAGGGCACGGGATGGTACATTTCAGTGCATCTACTGTAACACTGTCCTGAAGGACACCTACATGCAGCTGCTATGCCACATCAGTAAGTGTCCTGTCAGGAGACAGGTGTCAGGCCATCCGTGCCTTTGCAGCGCAGCCCCGAGTGAGTGGGTCTCCGAAACGGACCTTTACAGGGCCATCCATCTCTCCCGAAAGAACGCTTTTCATCCTTTGCTTTGACGACCCTCAAACCAAAACAAAGAACCAACCTCCTCCTCCTCCTCCTCCTCCTCCCTCCCTCTCTCCTCCTCCTCCTAAAGACATGTCAGGTGCTCAAAATCCCAAAATATATTTTGAACATAACATGCTCATGAAAAGTGTGGAATATAGTTATTGGTGTCATTCATTAGTTACCCCCTCCCGCTTGCGAGTCAACTCGAGGTATGTTTACATATATCCACTGCCGTAACAATCGTTATATCAAGAGTCTAGAAGAGTCAGAAGAGAAATGTCAATCATTGTGTGATGTCCAATCGGAACACATTTACTTTGCTTTGATAGCAAACAAGAGTCGAGCAAGGATTGTAGAAATGTACATATTTGAACAGACATGTTTAAGCTCTTGCTTAGAGCCCCAGAGCATGATACACCAACTACCAAAACTGTATAAATAGTTGAGAGGGTTAGAGAGAGGGATGGGTGGGTCGGTGGCGAGTGCCCACTACTAATATGAAGACAGAGATCATATTAGATGACTAAATATGAGCTGTGTTCTGAAGACATGTTTGTTCATTAAAAGAGTGCTCCAAAACGCACCCGGAGCCTATAGATCGCGCTTCACGTGCAGTCATGTTAGTTTTAAATAAAGAATCTGTTCTCCAAAACGCACCCGATGCATAACGATCGCATCGCCTGAACACACCAACGTACATGTATGGCTGTGACTGCACGTGAAATGTGAGGGTTGTGAACAAATATAAGGCGGTAGCGCGCATCAATTTGTTAGTTGGCCAGAGTTCGTTAGAGAGCTGGTTAGTTAGATCGTTAGAGAGTTGGTGTTAGACACATAAGCGTACAGGTGAGGTGAAATGGGGTTTAACGTCGCGTCCAAGATTATTGCACTTATATAGCGACGTGCATGTACGTGTGTGTGTGTGTGTGTTTGTGTGGCTGCTTGTACTAGTCCGGACTGATGCCGATTTATAGTGCTAGCTCACTGAGATACCAAGCCGCAGTTTAACATGAATACCCCACTCAGACACAGTATACTGACACCGAGCCGACCAGTCCTTGTTTTAGCCCCTTAATGTCGAGCGCCAGACGGGGTAACAACAAGTACCATCTTTTACGTCTTTTGGTATGACGCGGTCGGGGATCGAACCCCGGACCTTTCCCTCTCCGGGCTGACACTCTACCACTAGACCACGGAGGCGGTCCACAGAAGCATACAAACATACAGTGACTGTTAGAATTAGTTCTAGATATTTAGTTTCTTTCATTTGAGGTTTATTCATCTTTCCTTCACATAATAACAGGTAATCATGTTTAGTTCCTTATAGATTTTCATAGTTTTTTATAGGTTATCACGTTTAGTTCCTAGTTTCATTCGGGGGCACGGGTGGCCCAGTCGTCTGAGGCGCCGCGATTCGCTGTGCAGAGTTGCGTCCCTTCGGCACGCCAGAAACCTATGATTGTGGGTTCGATTCCCGGTTCGCCCCGATTATGTTCCTAGGTTTGTCAGCACCAAACCCGTACTCGTGGGTTTCACCGCAGTGATAAACGTCTGAGCTTTCAGGCTTTCCTCCCACATTAAGCTGACACGCCGCGATATAGCTGGAATATATTAAACCAAACTCACTCACTCACTCCTTGTTTCATTCAAAAAAGGTAAGTCATACAATTTTAAGATAAGTTTTCATTTAAGTTAAACCACGCTCAAACATTCAGTTCAACTGCGCAACAAGATCTTATGAAAATTATTTGAACTCACATTCTTGTGACACTTAACGATACACTGCTTGGGAGCTTCAATAGCGTAATTGTTCTGAGCTGAGATAATCGAGACTGGGTATTTTCTGTTATTTATTTGTGAGTGAACCGGGAAAGGAAGTTACATGCTGGTAATTGTGATCAAGAAGCACATTGTGAAACAATACGTTATATCCTGATGGTGATGTCTGGTTATAAACTGAAAGAAGACAGCTTTCTCAACTAGCTGATACATGTTGAAATGATGAACAACTCGTCAGTTTGTATTGAGCCCCCTAGAAGTGTCCCTAAACTCTGCTAGAGCATTCGTCCTTTTGAGCACCCTGGATGACCTAGGCTCTGTCCAGGCTTCCAACACTGACAAGGCAGCTACAATGCTTCCACCAACAGAAGATGCTTTCAAGCTACAGATCATATGTCGTCTCCAGAAAGTCTCTGGACTGCAACTACTGAACACAGCACCTGCTCTGGTTGCCAAAACTCTGCACATGATGATGAACCTGAAGGTTTGAGCGACAGTGACATTGGCATTGACTAAATGCATTTTACTGTATTGCCTAAAAGGGGATTTGTTAATGAGTTACTGACCAATATTGAAGCAATTGCAAATGAGTGCTTCACATTGACACTTGAAAGTAAGTCAATATGATCAGCAATTATATGATATAACATCGACGATAATTATCTTATATATGACAATAACATGATAGATGGAGTTCCTGGTCGAAGTCAGACATTTAAATTTCTTATACATTCCGAAGTGAAGATGAAATAGTGTCTTTTTCCTGTATTGACGGCCATCTTGGAGGCTATTTTGTCCGCCATATTGGATAAGTAAGGATAAGAATTCATGGATGAACAACTTCTTTATTACAATTAAGAGCGACGTTTCAGTGTAGGTTCTAAAACCGTTATCAAGCAAGTGATTTACAGAGTACTTACTTACTTTGGAGATTTAACGTGCGCTTTCCGACTGATGCGTATTTCGCACTCGGGCCCGGCCAGGCATTTAATGTGTTTCCGAAAGGGGCGAAAGTGGTCTGTGCAACCCAAGAGGGGGGTTTAGGGGTTGCTTATACAGAATTTGGGAATTTTGATATTTGGAATAGATGCCGATGGGGTTGGGGAGGAGAACTATGGGAGCTGGGTATGGTGGGTGTTAGTTTGTTTATGTGATTTTGATTTGGTAGATTATTGTGTTTTTAGATGCGTTTTATTAGTTCCGTTTTGGTTAAGAATACGCCTAAGGCCTTGAGGTTTACTAGTTTATTTTGTGGGTTTAGTATTGCTTCTAGAGTGAGAGCCTTGTTTAGACTGAGGGTGGTTTGTAATGCGGTTCGATGTGTTAGGTAGTGTTATATTGTTATACTGGAGTAGAGAAGCCTGTTATGTATGTATGTTGATGACTTCTTGTAGTTCACAGTAGTGTCACAACCCTCGCCACCAACCTCAAAGACTTCAAGATCAGGAAACTACAAGAAGCCATCAACATCAAAAGACTTCAGCCCTCAATCAACCGTGACCAAGGCTATTACATACCCCCGGCGTACCATCAACTCATCAAAGACCCCAATCAGCCATAATCCCGTTGTTTATATTACTGGCTTCATCCTTTGTTTATGTCACTGACTTCACCGATGATTGTCATCACTACCTTTGTGTGTACATAACAGGCTTCTCTACTCCAGTATTACAATATCTACTCTACTGTATAAACATTGCCTCCTACTTGTATATATACTTGCCAAACACACTCTGTAAAACACTTGCTTGATAACGGTTTTAGAACCTACACTGAAACGTCGCTCTTAATTGTAATAAAGAACATCCACTGCAAATCCATCCAACACAGACACACTCACCCAGCAGGCCAACAAACACATAAACATAGACACGGCTAAAATCCAAACACGAAAATTTGCTACACCCGCATCCAAACCACTCCTCCCTACACCACACCCAAACACCATCCCACAAACAAACACCACACCAATAACCGACAGCTCTGTCTGGGGCCCCTACCGAGAAACCGCACCCACCTCACGCACACAAGCAGCCACTCATCCAACCACAAACTCTCCCACATCTCACATAGCAAAAACATCAACCCCCGCATGCAAAACAAACCACAAAACGACCGCCACACCACGACCCTCATCCAAGCACCCTACAGCCCACATGGCAACAACACTCCCCCACAAGCAAGCACAACAACAAAACACAAACACTAAGAAATCATCAGCTACACCCATCCCGTAAACACCTACACAACCCTCCACATCACATGCCTCCCCCATGGAAACTTAAACAGCTAAACCTAATCTAACCGATGACGAAGATTTCCCCACTACTGAGGAAACAATAGACTCTACTCCAAATAAAACAAACCAAACTTCCCAGCCAGCCAACATCTAAAACCTAAATAACCTCACCTTACTCCTAGCATACATGCATAGTCAAAACTCACCAAAAGCTAGAATGAAATCCTTCCGCAAAGTAGCTTTCAATCTAAAATTAACCAATCTTCCCTCTTCCTCTTTAACCTCCATCTAAAAGAACTCACCGAATAAATTAAAAACTAATAACTAAATCACCAATCACCCGAACCCAATAATGGAAAGACTAAATATTTTTCAGTGGAACGCCAACGGACTCACCTCCCACGGCCATGAACTAAAAACTAAATTTAAACTAAATAAAGGCCCTCACATTGCTTGTATCCAGGAAACCAAATTCTCAAAAAAATCCAAATTCACACTACCTACTACTACAACTCAGTTAGAACTGTCAGAGCTAAACCCAAAACAAGAAGAGCCGCAGGAGGACTTATCATATTTATCAGGGAAGATATGATTTACGAAGAAATAAAAATAGACACGCCAAACCTAGAAGCCAACGGCATTAAAATCACATTAAATAACCGAAACATAAACATCATAAATATTTACCACTGGGCGAAAAGTCCAACCTGAGGATCTAAACAAACTACTCCAAATAAGCGATAAATCTACTATATTCCTAGGATACTTTAACGCTCACCATCCTACATGGAGCATAGATGATAAAATAGATAATCATGGCAAATAAATCTCCGAATGGATAGAAACAAACGACCTAGTACTCCTAAATAGCAACCAACCCACGAGGTACGATAAGATAAACCAAAAAAAGTCGGCTATCGACCTAACCATATGCACCGCTCAAGTACTCAAAGTACTCAATGGGAAGTGCACGACGTCCCGCTAGGTAGTGACCACTTCCCCATAAACATAACCATAGGAAATACAAACGTACCAATCCAAACAGAAAACCAAGAACCAAAATTCCATTACAATAAAGCTAACTGGGACCAATTCCAAGATATCTGCAACGAAGATAACTTAAACGAAATAGAAAATAATGATCCAGAAACCTATTGTAAAAACCTAACAGACTATATAATAAACGCAGCCAAAACCTCCATCCCCTGCAAAATATCTAAGACAGGCAAACCGACGGTACCATGGTGGAATGAGGAAATAGAACAGACTAGACGAAAACGTAAATCAGCCTTCAATAAAGCAAAACGCGACTACAAACATCTAAACATAGCCCACGAACTAAACCACCAAATTCAAAAACTAGTCCAAATAGCCAAAAGTAGAGACTGGAAAAAATTCTGCGAAAGTATAAATAACCGTACAGATGACAGAACGGTCTGGCGCAAAATCCACGCCATTAGAGGCTTAAAATGACATTAAAAAAAACCTCACATTAACAACTCAACCAACCCCGCCCAAAAAGCAAATAAACTCGCCAACCACTTTTCGGCCGTTAGCAGTAACACCAACTTCAGCCAAAAATTCCAAGATAAACTTAAAACAGAAAACAAACCCACAAAAGAACCAAACAATAACAATCTAGAAATAAACCAACCCTACACAATGGAGGAGCTCCTCTACGTAATCCAAAACAGAAAAAAGGGCACAGCCCCAGGATTAGACCTAACTTCTTACCAAATAATTATAAAACTCCCTTCTAAACTACTCCAGGCACTACTCAAACTATACAATCTCATCTACCTAAACGGACAGGTTCCTACTCCCTGGAAACAGGCCCTAGTCATACCAATCCCTAAACCTAATAAACCAGCTAATCAAGCTAACTCATATAGACCAATATCCCTAACTTCAAACTTATGTAAAGTAATGGAATCAATGGCTAAAAATGGATTACAACATTACCTAACCCAAAATAACATCATAAACCCAGATCAAAGCGGTTTCACTCCTGGCCGCTCAACCCTAGATAACCTCGCCCGACTAGAGCAGGATATTAAGACAGGACAACTAAATAAACAATATACCACAGGCATCTTCTTAGACTTATCTAAAGCTTTCGACATGGTATGGCACGACGGGCTAATACAAAAACTTAAAAAAATAGGACTCAAAGGTCAGATAATAAATTACATCCAGGACGTAAAATAACCGTGGGTATAGACCAAACACTATCAGACCAATGTCACCTAGAAAATGGCACTCCCCAGGGCAGTATCCTCAGCCCCACTCTCTTCAATATAATGATAAACGATCTATTCGAGGGCCTATCCCCTAAAGTAAACACATCAAAATTCGCGGATGATGGAGCCCTCTGGATCCGCACTAAAAGCATGAAAATGGCCCAAAATTTATTTCAAAAATCTCTTAATAAAATACAACAAAGGGCTGACAAATTGGGCTTCTCCCTTAACTCAGAAAAAACAACAGGAATAGTATTTAAACATAAAAACATGAAACCCGCCTCCTGAATCCTCCAGCTAAACAACCAAACAATCAAGTTTAAAAAAACCCCCAAATTCTTAAGACTTATTTTCGATGAACATCTCACCTGTGATGCTCACATCCAAAACCTAACAACTAAATGCAGTAAAGACCTAAAAACCCTAAGATGCCTAACTGGCTCTAACTGGGGAGCCTCCAAAGATACCCTCCCCTCACTCTACATATCACTAATTAGATCAAAACTAGACTACGGCTGCGCCATATACAACACCCTAAACAACTCTCTATCTAAAAAACTTGACTCAATACAATATCAGGCTCTCAAACTAATTACACGCACCCAACATGGCACCTCCTACACTTCACTTCAGGCCTTAACAGGAGAAATGCCACTAAGTCTACGCAGGGAACAGCTAAGCTTAAATTTCTGGGCCGCGTCCCAATCAAACCCTCTCATCCAAAACTTAATAAACTATAATCAAGCTTTTGTCCCGGGTTTGGGAACTTGATTATACCTTAATAAGAAGAAGAGGACGATTACAGTCAAGCAGTTTACCGTCAGTGGTGTTGTCTTTTATAATACAGAATACAAGAGACATAATAGCAATACATGGTACATAGAATGATAATAGTATGAATACATGAAACATATAGAATAATGATAGAACGATCGAATAAGCAACGGTTATAATACTTGAGGGGGGAAGCTGGAAAGGTAGGGGATATAGCTATAGGCAAAGCTAAGCACACTTTCATGTCTAGAGAGAGCATTACATCATAACACCAACATTATGACCTGTGACTGCATTTGTAAGTAACGTCACTATAAATACGCTTGGCTTATTACGCCTGAAGTAAGACGCGCTATTTACTAAATGTAGATAGACATATACGCGATAAATGATAATAACAATAACCTCAAACCAAGTATAATAAAACATGTAGATGTAGGATATGAACGATATTGATAATCAGAATAGTATCATTTGCATGGAGTTGACTTATCACGATGTTAGATTTGATTTCTAAGCTCATCAATGCTTTGTCATCGTTTGTATCAAAATATGATAAAGTAACAGTTTCTGTAACGGCCGAACATTAGATATACAGACTAACTGTCTGTGTCTTTATCGTTCAACATACCACCCGATTAACGTTACTTTCATGACATTTATTTGATACATATTGTGTTCTGATACCGTGCATATTCGGATATTGATAATGGAAAATCATATTCAATTAATAGGTAATTAATGCTCATTTACGGACACATGTGGTGCTAAACACATTTCATAAAACATACAAAGTATAGTAAACATCTATTCATAGTACATACAAGTTCTGGTAAACAAATATCTCAAACACGCACGTTATTGTGTTTGATCTTTCATACGTACATAGGTAATAATGAACGCTTCATTGCACAGTGCAAATATGTCTCCACAATCTTACATTAGCTTGTTAGAGTTAACCATCTATAGAAACACAGACTATCTAGAATATATCACACACATATATATAATATAGGACCAAATGTATCAAATAATAAAATGTTTCTTACCTTAATAAGAAGAAGAGGAACGATTACAGTCAAGCAGTTTACTGTCAGTGGTGTTGTGTACTGACCAGCGGAGATGCTTGACTTTTATAGTAATCGCCTCGTACATTTTGACTTTGAGTGATTCCCTAGTCAATGAATTGTGCATTGTCTTCATCTAGTTCTTGACCGACGGACGATACGTCACGAGGTAGTGATGCTGTATTATTACATAATAATAACTTCTACGCCGGCGCGACTACGGCCTCTGGACAAAAGAATTCACTGAGCGCGATGGGTTTGATGGATACGTCCATCTTACATCACTGTAGCCTGCTATGTAGCTGTCAGTGTTCAGTGTGACACGTGAACGTCTACCAGATTTAATTGCTTGTTGATATGTTGTAGGTAATGAAACCTTTATGAATATTTTAATTCCATTTATATTTAGCTAATAATTATATCAGAAAACGCTAATATTTACGTAACATATTGGAACAATATTGAGTGTATTTTACACTGGTATAATTTCCCTCTTGTGTGTTTTAGCTTTTGGCCTCAAAAGCTGAATTAAAGAACATGTTAAACAATGACAAATTGAATATAAGACTAATAACATATGGAATCTATACAAAAATACATAATTATATAAAGGCATGGTGATAAGTACTGTAATGGGTTCAGTATTCACATGTCTGGATACATTTTGTCACTGATAATCTCTGGTTCCAGCACGGTGAAGAATCTTTGATGTACAACCAGAATGTGGGCTTGAAAGGGTTGCTTTAAGACGGTCTTCAATGTTTTACCAGAAAGGAATGGTACATTTAGAGTAGAACTTACTAATATGCTTTTACCCGAAAATTTGTTTTCAATTTTGAATCCTGGCCAGTTAAGAGAAAGGGTCGGCCAAAATGTTCCAGTAAGGGATAAATTATCGATGGTAATAGGGTGTGTCAGATGCCAATATGACGGACAGAGGGACAGTTTGATTATAGGGATAATAACACACGCAGAACCTGTGGTGATTTCCAAATGTAGCTCAGTGGTGTGGGAACGCTTCTTAATCAATTTGGAAATGAACAGAAGAAGTACAAGCAATGTACAGATACCAACCAATAATGATGCTAAGGGGAAAGCATAGTCTACATCAATGTAGACTGGTGAGGAGGGAGGGGGCGTGGTCTCAAATGAATATTTAAAGGATGGAACGGTCGGATCTCCCAAGGCTTTGGCAGATGGAGTTTGTGTAAACAGTATTATATCATTGCTGTAAGAGCGCGCAATCTTAAAAACATCCAAAAACTGATAATGGATAATACACATACCATGAATAAGGAAGCATAGGAAATCATAGACTTACCATCTAACCATGACGTTTGTAAGTTTATTTGACCATCCAATAAGGGTTCAGTAAGTGTTTGGAAAATGAGTTGGTCCTTTTTAGCGCTCTCAGCCATGCGTCTGAGATTGAGGTGACTATTATGGTCATTAGCTATGATGTTCGAAAAATTGTGTGAATAAATGTGAAAGTCTGGAATTTCAACTTTGACAGGAGATAGGTAGGTGGTGGTTCCTGTAAGTGATTCTAATGTATTGTCCTCAAAGAAATGCTGTAGCAAGGCCAAATTGACTGGATGAGAAGGAGTAACAGTGTCACTTGCGTTACTGCATGAATTAAGACTTGCAGGAATAAATAGTGATTGGGTGGATAGCGCACATCGACATGGAATGGACAATATGCAGAAATTACAACCTTTTACCATTTTTAAACCTGACTCGCAGTCCAATGAAATTAGAGGAACATGATAAACTAGTACTTTGGAAGGGGATATTTGAATGAAATTAGACTGTTTGGTAGTGATGAGAAAACGGAAGTTGCAAAACTGTTTAACATCTTTTACTTTGTTATGAAACAAGGACATAACACAGGACGACTGGGTGTTAGGTATCAAGGCGAGTTTGAAAGGACATTGTAATTGTTTGAATCCTTGACACTGGGAAAGATGTTTGTATGTTAAGGGAACATGATATTGACCATCTGAAGAAATAGCTAAATATTTGGGTAAATCTAAAAGTTGGTTAGCATGAGCTGAAGTGGAGTTAATGGGAACAGGAAGAGAAATAATTTCATAAAGAGACATTGGTAATTTCATAGCTGAGATGGGGAATTGAACAGAAACATATAAGTTCTTGTGGTGTCGAGCAAAGATGAAATCAGCCTGTGAATAATAGTAATTTGTGTTTTGGTGCATCAGTGTAAACGTTTTGTATTTGTCATGTATAATGGCAGTTATTTGCCGAATACTGTGTCTCATGTCCTGTGGTTGTACAAGGAGTGGAGAAAGTTTTCCTTTTGCTGGATCTTGAACACCTGAACTAAGCTGGTAGAGTTGGTGTTTTAAATGTGATGATTGCATCATGTGTTTGGTAAGCAGAGAAGACATAAATACGTTTTCAGCTTGAAGGATCGAAAGAGCTGCATTTACCGAATATGTGATATTAGATATATCGTCGTGGTTTTGTTTCATCCCACGAATAATATTTTGGAACCTGTTATCAACTGATGCCATAAACGATGAAAGATGTTCTGAATGTTGACTTAAAGCATTGGTGATACGAGAACGATCCTTTGTAAGGGCATTGATGTGTTCAGCTAAAACCTTCACATCGTCAAGTGTGGCTGTGTTAAAAAGTGATCGAGACAGATCACCTATAAAAGAAAATATAGCACGTTTAGTTTTGCTTGGCGATGGAAAGGTTGTGTGTGGAACCAATGTATGCACAAGTTTGACTGTTTCATTGAGTGTTGTCATGACATCGGTTTGAGTTGAGTGTAGAATCGTGTTAACATTATTCAATGCAGTACATTTGTGCGATTCGGAATGGCATTTTGGACGCATTGGCATGTGAACATGTTCTGGGAGGGGCAGTTCAAAAGTATGAAGCCATTGTTCTGTACCCAATGTAACATATGGATGAGCAAAGACTGGTTTGAAGACAATACCATAGTTCAGTCTCTGGACGATATCTGGAGCTGAGGAAACCGCAAATGGGAGAAGCATACTCAACAGTAGCAAGAAGTAGATCCACAGTGGTCCTGGAAGTGCTAAAGAGAAAAAAAAATGATGTAGCTGTCTCATGGGTAGGGGTGAGGTAAAGCGGCCAACAATACCTTCTAGCACTTTTATAGCAAGACAGATCTACAATAATTTTCCTGGACAAAAAGGGGAAGGGAGGGATGGAATGGAACTATGATGTATGTGCACATACAAAAAAAAAAAAAAAAATTAAAATGGTATACCAGGTGTTGAATACTATATCTCTGTGATCTATTTCTTTGTAAAGTATGATTTCCGTGGTCGTTTCCTCTCTCTACCTGACATGGTTTTTGAGCTGTGGAATTGTCGTTTGGCATACTCACCAACATGCGAATCTGGTTCCCATGAGGTGGTGCCATCCTCTTTCCACTTCACATGGTACATTCTTGTACCATTTACCCATTTCGATGACAAGATCTTATCGACTTCAATATAGTCAGATGATTGAAATTGATCTTTTTCACCTGACCGTTGTTGTCCTTGATCTGTTTGGTTGGGTGCTTGGCTGGTTTCTTGTCTTTTCTGATTGTTGGTTTGGGTGTCTTGTTGTGGTTGAGATCTGTGTTGTTCGTTTTGTGCTTGTTCTTGGTAGTGATGTTCTAGGTGTGTTGATCTGTCTCTTGGATCATCATACCGGATCAATCTGTTTGCATTTATCATGCTTTTCATGGGTTTGTTTGTTCGGCAACACCGTAGCTTGTATGTATAATTGGCTCCTAATCTAACTATGTAGTAAGGTCCTATGTACTTGGGCTGTAGTTTTGCGGATAAGCCAGGCTGCTTCTTTTCATTCTTCAGCAAAACTTGATCTTGAAGTTTGAAGCAGGGTTCTTTGGCCTTTCTGTCATAGTAATGTTTATTTCTCTCCTGGCTCTTTCTGATGTTTGTCGATGCAATTTTGTGTACCATCTTCAGATGTTCAATGGTTGATTTAAGATGGGCATCTGCATCTTGACTAAGAGTTTCTTTAGGGATCAATGATGTGTCAAAGGGCAAGATCATTTCTCTCCCAAACAAGAGATGAAAAGGTGAGAACCCAGACGATTCTGATTGTGTAGTCCTAAAGGTCATCATGATGCTTGGAATCAACTCAGGCCAGTTTGAATGTTTTTCATTGCAGTATGTTTTCAAGGCTTGCTCTATGACGGCGTTACGATGCTCACAAGAAGCATTTGACATGGGATGATATGAACTGGTGCTATGACGTGTGACCTGAAATAGTTCACAAATAGCTGAAACCAGTTTTGACATGAAGGCTGCTCCACGGTCAGACACAATGGTACGAGGTGCCCCATAACGTGTAAAGATCTCATTATACAATTTAGTAGCAACTTCCTTAGCATCTTGTGTCTTTTTTGGAAAGGCTTCACACCATCCACCGAACGCATCAACAATCAAAAGGATGTGTTTATATCCTTCCGGCGACTGTGTGATTGGACCTATGAAATCCATATGGAGGCAAGAGAAAGGTTCTTCAACTGGTAATGGTGTCAATGGTGCTGGTCTGTTGTGATATGTACGTTTTGATCGTTGACAAGCATCACAAGATCTGATGTAGTCTTCAACATCTTGATAAAGACGAGGCCAGAAGTATTTCTGAATCAATGCAGCTCTTGTGGCATCACGACCCTTGTGACATCCACCAGCAAGGGAGTCATGGTACGACTTCAAGGCGTCTGGTCTGAAGATCTTTGGTAAAGCAATCTGAGTGATATGTCTCTCAGACGAGGGAATGTTCTTACCTCTGATTTGATAGAAATGGTATAGTACTCCATTTTTCAAGTCATACTCTACTGACTTGTGCACCAATCCTTTGCTTTTCTTGTCTGTAAAATGTGATGGTATCTCAGACGTTTCCAAGTAATGGATGATGTGTTTGAAGTCTGGACATTCTCTTTGTCTTTGTGCAATATCATGAAGGTCAGGCGCTGATGTGTCAATTAAGGAAGCAGATGCTACCATCTCCTGCTTGTCACTTGTATATTCAAACGTTGTCTTTATGAACTTGGCGGTTTGAATTGTATGGGACGAACAAGAAGTTGGGTCTGCTTGTTCCTCATGAGAATCGGCATGCATTCCTGGAGATATACTTACAACTGATGTGTCATCATTCTCATTCTTGGAAGCTGGTTCTTGTGGAGGATAGGGTCGCTTTGATAATGCATCAGCATTTTGGTTTTTCTTTCCTTCTCTGTGAATAATGTCAAATGTGTATTCCTGGAGTTGGAGAGCCCATCTAGCTAAACGACCTGAACCTGTTTGCTTAAATTTGTGAAGCCATGTGAGGGCTTTGTGGTCTGTTACCACTGTAAATCTTTGAGATGCGAGGTAAACTCGGAATGCTTTTATTCCTTCCAAAACTGCGAGACATTCCAGTTCTGTGACTGTCCATTTCCTTTCGCTTTCATTTAAGGATCTACCGCCATAGGAAATCACATTTTCGCATTCTTTGTCATTAAGCTGTCCTAAGATATAGCCTAAACTGGTTCCACTAGCATCTGTGGTTAAAATGAAGGGTTTTGTTACATCTGGATACACCAGAACAGGTGCAGATGTAAGGGCAATTTTGAGCTTTGCAAAGGCATGTTGACATTTTTCATCCCAATTGAACTTTGCTACTTTTCTAAGCAACTGATTAAGAGGTGCAGCAATTTGCGAAAACCCTTGAACAAATTTCCTATAATAGTTGGCAAGTCCAATGACCTGTCGTACCTCTTGTTGATTTCTTGGAGCTGGCATGCTTCTTACTGCTTCGATTTTGGTTTTGTCTACCTCAATGCCATCCTTACTGAAGACATGGCCCAGATAAGTTACCTTCTTTTCAGCAAATTTGCATTTACTCGGTTTCAGTGTAAGACCTGCCTGTCGGAGCTTCTGGAAAACCTGTTTGAGGTGCTTTAGATGTTCCTCAAAGTTCCTTGAGTAGATTATTATGTCATCGACGTATACGAGCGCGAACCTCCAGTTCATCTCACGTAGGACATCTGTCATCAACATCTGGAAGGACATGGGTGCATTGGTCAACCCAAAAGGCATCCGGTTCCACTGAAACACTCCCTCCGGCGTAATAAAGGCTGACTTGTGTTTTGTGTCTGGGTCCATTGGTATTTTCCAAAATCCACTGGCGCAGTCCAAAACTGAGAATATCTGAGCTTGAGTTTCTGCAATAGTGTCCACCACATCTTCAAAACGAGGCAGAGGGAAGAATTCGACTTGAGTAACGCTGTTCAATTTTCGGAAATCAACGGCAAAGCGATACTCACCCAATTTCTTCTTGACCATGACAACAGGGCTTCTCCAATCTGAGCGACTTGGTTCAATGATACCTGCGTCAAGCATGTCCTGTACCTGTCTGGAACATTCTTTTCGAATTTCTGGATTCTGTCTATAAAACGGGAGTCGTATGGGTCGAGCATCTCCTGTTTCTATCTTGTGGTGGTACAAGTTGGTTTTCCCCAGCTCATGCCAGTTTTCAGCAAAGACTTCTCTGTTGTCTTGAAGAAAAGTGTTCAGTTGGCTCTTTTGTAGAGGTGAGAGATCAGAAGTGGAAAGATCAAAGTCGATATTATTGGTAGATTTACCTTGGTTGCTGTTGTTACTTGAGATAGACAGAACGCTTACTGAATCATCTCCCTCATACAAAGTCTGAATGGAAGTGACATCTACTTCACTTACTGTTGCAAGAACTGTACAAGCTGGTAAGCTAATGGTGCTGTAAGTTGGATTTAGTAAACGAAATGCGGTTTTACCTTTCTGTCTTTGTACCAGACACTTTGCACCTTGTAGATTGTGATTAATCAGATTTTGAGTGGGTTCCAATAAAAGAACTGTGTCATCTGTGTTCCGAGAAATTCGAACTGGAATGTCCATTTGTCCTCTAGGTGGTATGGTGATTGGTTTGTAAGCACGAGCTAAACCTGTATTAGCTTGAACCAGTGAGACAAAGGTTAACCCATCATGAATAGAAACGGTTCGAGAACCAAGGTCTACAGTAACTTTGTTATTTTCAAGAAAGTCCATTCCTAATATGAGTGAATGGTGCAGCTTTGCAAAGACATAAAAGCGGTGTAAAAGCGTTAGGTGACCTACAGAAAAACACAATTTTATGGTGCCTAAAATGGTTTGTCTTTCACCTCCAAATCCAACCACTTCGTGAATGGGGGATTTGTTTAATTGTGAATTACCTAACTGAATTTTGTTTAAAAGATTTTGGCTAATACAACTGATGGATGCGCCTGTGTCTATGAGTGCATTTGTTCTTTTGTCATCAAAATGAACCAGTATGGTGTTCTTATGTAGAGGTGCAACCAAAGATATGCTTTGCTGTGTATGCCTGACATTTGCATGTGACAAAGTGTCAGGCGAGTATCCCTAGGCAGTATGGGAGGGGTTGCATTGGGATGGGTTATGGGTATCTCTATTTGACATGACATTGGGTGTAATGAATTGGGCTTTTTGAGCCTTCCTACACATTCTAGTTGTATGGTTGTTGACCATATTACAATTAAGACATACTGAATGAAATCCTGCACAATTGAACCCATTACAATACTCACCACAATGGTAGCATGGCGAGTGTGAGTATGCCGCTCTTGCAGCAGCTCTGTTGCTCCTGTTCTGTTGACTCTGACGTCTTGGCTGGTACTGTCGGGAGGGGTCCTGGGAAGAATTCAGCTGCATAGGCTGAAATTGTTGAGGTCGATAAGGCCTACAGTTATTTGTTGGTGGTCGCGATGACCGAAGTCCAGGATGTTCATATTCAGGTTGAAGATGCTCCGCCTGTTGGTACTGTAAAGGTTCCTGTTGATACTGTTGATGTTGAGGGCGAGTTCTGAAGGGTCGTCTATACCGTTCATGTCCGGCCATTGTCACTTGGTCAGGGGATGGCTTTTGGGATGAAATCAGCATAACCTTCAGGACATCCACCAGGTTGCTTATCTGTTCATCCTTAGCTGATATGCCATTGACGACTGTCGAATGTTTCCTGTTTGTTATAATGGCTTCTGCCATTTTACATTTGGCTTCTAAATTATCCAGGGTGTGGGGGTCATGCATCAAAACAATATCTTTTATGCTTTGTTGTAACCCGTCCATAATAAGGGTTACAACGTACGTTTCGTCCATATTGATGTGACGAAAGTATGAGAGGGCCCTAAGAAGATAATCTTCAATTGTTTCATCGTCTTTCTGTACCGGGCGCAGATTAGCAGCATTGAACTTCTTCTTTGTTACATATTTTGATTTAAAGGAGGCATATAAATGATGAAACGTGTCTTTTTTAGCTGCCTCTAGCTTTGTCAGCCACATCTGTGCACCATCCTTCATACACAGCATAAAGGCAGCTCTTTTTTTCTGGTCATCATCCATGTCATTTAGCAGGGCCCACTGGTCAAAGCTGTTGAGCCAGGTAGTGGCACAGTCTTGTTCCTTGCCGTGGAATTCAGGCAGTGTCTGCAGGGCGAATACAGTGGCCATGTTGGTGTGATAAGGTCTCCTTTGTAGTTGTAGGGGCTGGTTATGCTGAATGAGTTGTGGGTGCTCTTGTTCTTGTTCTTCTTGTAGCTGTTCTTGTAGATGTTCTTGTTCTTCTTGTTGTACTTGTGTTTGTTCTTGTTCTTCTTGCAGTTGTTCTTGTTGGAGTTGTGCTTGTGGTTGTTCTAGTTGTGTTAGCTTGGTATGTGATTGTTCTAGTTCTTCTTGGACAGGTCCTAATTTGCGCAGTTGGTAAAAGTTCGTTGGTGTCGCTCCTCTAGACATGTAGTGTTTTTCGAGGTCGAGATCGAATTTGTTTCCACCAACTATAATCAAGCTTTTGTCCCGGGTTTGGGAACTTGATTATACCTTAATAAGAAGAAGAGGAACGATTACAGTCAAGCAGTTTACCGTCAGTGGTGTTGTGTTTTATAATACAGAATACAAGAGACATAATAGCAATACATGGTACATAGAATGATAATAGTATGAATACATGAAACATATAGAATAATGATAGAACGATCGAATAAGCAACGGTTATAATACTTGAGGGGGAAAGCTGGAAAGGTAGGGGATATAGCTATAGGTAGAGCTAAGCACACTTTCATGTCTAGAGAGAGCATTACATCATGACACCAACATTATGACCTGTGACTGCATTTGTAAGTAACGTCACTATAAATACGCTTGGCTTATTACGCCTGAAGAAAGACGCGCTATTTACTAAATGTAGATAGACATATACGCGATAAATGATAATAACAATAACCTCAAACCAAGTATAATAAAACATATAGATGTCGGATATGAACGATATTGATAATCAGAATAGTATCATTTGCATGGAGTTGACTTATCACGATGTTAATTTGATTTCTAAGTTCATCAATGCTTTGTCATCGTTTGTATCAAAATATGATAAAGTAACAGTTTCTGTAACGGCCGAACATTAGATATACAGACTAACTGTCTGTGCCTTTATCGTTCAACATACCACCCGATTAACGTTACTTTCATGACATTTATTTGATACATATTGTGTTCTGATACCGTGTATATTCGGATATTGATAATGGAAAATCATATTCAATTAATAGGTAATTACTGCTCATTTACGGACACATGTGGTGCTAAACACATTTCATAAAACATACAAAGTATAGTAAACATCTATTCATAGTACATACAAGTTCTGGTAAACAAATATCTCAAACACGCACGTTATTGTGTTTGGTCTTTCATACGTACATAGGTAATAATGAACGCTTCATTATTTAAACATACAAGGGACCAGTGCACATGCACAGTGCAAATGTGTCTCCACAATCTTACATTAGCTTGTTAGAGTTAACCATCTATAGAAACACAGACTATCTAGAATATATCACACACATATATATAATATAGGACCAAATGTATCAAATAATAAAATGTTTCTTACCTTAATAAGAAGAAGAGGAACGATTACAGTCAAGCAGTTTACTGTCAGTGGTGTTGTGTACTGACCAGCGGAGATGCTTGACTTTTATAGTAATCGCCTCGTACATTTTGACTTTGAGTGATTCCCTAGTCAATGAATTGTGCATTGTCTTCATCTAGTTCTTGACCGACGGACGATACGTCACGAGGTAGTGATGCTGTATTATTACATAATAATAACTTCTACGCCGGCGCGACTACGGCCTCTGGACAATAGAATTCACTGAGCGCGATGGGTTTGATGGATACGTCCATCTTACATCTCTGTAGCCTGCTATGTAGCTGTCAGTGTTCAGTGTGACACGTGAACGTCTACCAGATTTAATTGCTTGTTGATATGTTGTAGGTAATGAAACCTTTATGAATATTTTAATTCCATTTATATTTAGCTAATAATTATATCAGAAAACGCTAATATTTACGTAACATATTGGAACAATATTGAGTGTATTTTACACTGGTATAAAACCAAAACATCAGCCCCTAAAACCAAGCTCTAGCTCGTAAACACTCCTTACTTACCCCAATATCCCAAAGAATAACAAACTACCTAAATGAACACCAAATTAAAAATCTTAAACAAACCTTCAAACAATCAAATATCTTCACCCCTAAACTTAAAATACCCCAAATAGACACAACACTAGCTAGCCAAATAAATAAACAAACCGACCCAAACATAGCTAAAACCACCGCACTAGCATACATACACGAAAATTGGCCAAATTGGTGTCACATTTACACGGACGGATCTTCAGTTCCGATCTCCAAACACACAGGTTTCGGAGTCCATACCACACAACCAACTAAAACCACAATCCTTCCGACTCCCAAACAACCAATCAATATTCACGGCAGAACTAATGGGCATGGCCTCAGCCCTCCATAATCAAGAATAAAAAAAACACCAAAAAAATCTTAATACTTATCGACTCCCTAAGTGGACTGCGAGCCCTCCAAAACAAAAATACCAAAAACCGACCTAAATTATTAAATCAAATACTTAAAAGCTCCAACGACCTAACTAAGGCAGGCAAACAAATAACCTTCTTGTGGATACCCGCCCACGTAGGAATATACGGTAATGAAAACGCCGATAAAGCAGCTAAACTATCCCTCAAAATCCAAGAAATAAGCTTAAACTTACCCATCTCAAAATCAGAAATTAAAAGTGTAAACAAACAAAAAATCACCAAAAAATGGCATAACCTATATCTAAACTCAAATAGCCAAATCAAAAAAGTACTCAGCAAACCACTAACCAAACCAAACATTCTCCATCCATCAAAAAAAATCGACAGAGTAATCACTAAACTCCAAACAGGACACACCAACCTAAATAACCAACTAAAAAAAACAACACCCTACAGGTAACTGCCCACACGGCAAACAACTAGAAACCCCAGAACACGCACTCATCCACTGCACACACTACCTAACACATCGAACCGCATTACAAACCACCCTCAATCTAAACAAGGCTCTCACTCTAGAAGCAATACTAAACCCACAAAATAAACTAGAAAACTTCAAGGCCTTAGGCGTATTCTTAATCAAAACGGAACTAATAAAACGCATCTAAAAACACAATAATCTACCAAATCAAAATCACATAAACAAACAAACACCCACCATACCCAGCTCCCATAGTTCTCCTACCCAACCCCATCGGCATCTATTCCAAATATCAAAATTCCCAAATTCTATATAAGCAACCTCTAAAGCCCCCTCTTGGGTTGCACAGACCACTTTCGCCCCTTTCGGTAACACATTAAATGGCCGGGCCGTGCCCGTATGCGAAATACGCATCAGTCGGAAAGCGCACGTTAAATCTCCAAAGTAAGTAAGTAAGTACTCTGTAAATCACTTGCTTGATAACGGTGTTGGAACCTACACCGAAACGTCGCTCTTAATTGTAATAAAGAAGTTGTTCATCCATAAATTCTTATCCTTACTTAGTACTCCAACTTCTAAGTGCCTATCAAAGAAGAACATAATGGATAAGTCAAATTTCTCAAGCTCATATATGTAAGATAATAAAACGATTCATGTGTTTAAATAAAACAATTTGGTGTACAAGAATGTTGGTGTTGTGATAGTATTTATTTTAGTTTGTAATTATACATTTGTTCTTTTAAGACGATGGGGGATAGAGGGGTGGGATCATATTTACTAAATTTTCATACATTATATTATACCTACATTAATTGTGGAATTTTGTTTACGTTCCTAAAGCTTTCAGTCAGATTTTGATATATCAAACGACATGAATGTACATAGGGAGGTTACATTATCTTTAAATTGTTTAATAGGCATTACGTCGAAGTTGACGGATGACAAAGTGGAGATAATTTATGGATAACAGCTTCCGAATTTACTGTAAAGGCGGCGTTTCGGTATAGATCCATATGCCGTTGTCAAGCAAGGCTGAATACTGAACATGGTACAGAATATATATGGTAGGTGGAGGATAAACAGTAGCAACAATTGCATACATCAGAGAGATAAGGTGAGGTGGTTGCTGGTTTGAATGTGATTCTTCCCTGGTCAGACGAGGCTGTTTATGATGTTGATTGTCACGTCTCCATGTAGAGTTGTTTGACAGGCATAACTTAGAAGTTGACAGATGAATTGGCGGAGGGTTACTCTTTAAATAGGTATCTGTTTAAGGGTTGGCCGCTACTCTATGATGAAAAATATGTATGATTGTTTCCAGTTTCGGAAGAAAACTTTCTACCTAACATTCAGTCCCTCAAATTTACATTGCCCCTACACCAAACAACACAACAGTGCCCCTATCCAAAACAACACAACATTGCCCGTACACTAGATCACGTAACATTGCCTCTACAGTAGACAACCCAACATTCCCCCAGCTATATACAACACAACACTGTCCCTACACTAGGCCACATAACATAGCTCATACAGTAAACAATCCAATATTGCCCCAACTATATACAATACAACACTGTCCCTACACTAGGCCACATAACATAGCTCATACAGTAGACAACCCAACATTGCCCAAACTATACACAATACAACGCTGTCCCTACACTAGGCCACATAACATAGCTCATACAGTAAACAACCCAACATTGCCCCAACTATATACAATACAACACTGTCCCTACACTAGGCCACATAACATTGCCTCTACTAGACAACCCAACATTGCCCCAACTTTATACAATACAACGCTGTCCCTACACTAGGCCACATAACATAGCTCATACAGTAAACAACCCAACATTGCCCCAACTATATACAATACAACACTGTCCCTACACTAGGCCACATAACATTGCCTCTACTAGACAACCCAACATTGCCCCAACTTTATACAATACAACACTGTCCCTACACTAGGCCACATAACATAGCTCATACAGTAAACAACCCAACATTGCCCCAACTATATACAATACAACACTGTCCCTACACTAGGCCACATAACATAGCTCATACAGTAAACAACCAAACATTGCCCCAACTATATACAATACAACACTGTCCCTACACTAGGCCACATAACATAGCTCATACAGTAAACAACCCAACATTGCCCCAACTATATACAATACAACGCTGTCCCTACACAAGGCCACATAACATAGCTCATACAGTAAACAACCCAACATTGCCCCAACTATATACAATACAACACTGTCCCTACACTAGGCCACATAACATAGCTCATACAGTAAACAACCAAACATTGCCCCAACTATATACAATACAACACTGTCCCTACACTAGGCCACATAACATAGCTCATACAGTAAACAACCCAACATTGCCCCAACTATATACAATACAACGCTGTCCCTACACAAGGCCACATAACATAGCTCATACAGTAAACAACCCAACATTGCCCCAACTATATACAATACAACACTGTCCCTACACTAGGCCACATAACATAGCTCATACAGTAAACAACCCAACATTGCCCCAACTATATACAATACAACACTGTCCCTACACTAGGCCACATAACATAGCTCATACAGTAAACAACCCAACATTGCCCCAACTATATACAATACAACGCTGTCCCTACACAAGGCCACATAACATAGCTCATACAGTAAACAACCCAACATTGCCCCAACTATATACAATACAACACTGTCCCTACACTAGGCCACATAACATAGCTCATACAGTAAACAACCCAACATTGCCCCAACTATATACAATACAACACTGTCCCTACACTAGGCCACATAACATTGCCTCTACTAGACAACCCAACATTGCCCCAACTATATACAATACAACACTGTCCCTACACTAGGCCACATAACATTGCCTCTACTAGACAACCCAACATTGCCCCAACTTTATACAATACAACACTGTCCCTACACTAGGCCACATAACATTGCCTCTACTAGACAACCCAACATTGCCCCAACTTTATACAATACAACACTGTCCCTACACTAGGCCACATAACATAGCTCATACAGTAAACAACCCAACATTGCCCCAACTACATACAATACAACACTGTCCCTACACTAGGCCACATAACATAGCTCATACAGTAAACAACCCAACATTGCCCCAACTATATACAATACAACGCTGTCCCTACACAAGGCCACATAACATAGCTCATACAGTAAACAACCCAACATTGCCCCAACTATATACAATACAAACTGTCCCTACACTAGGCCACTTAACATAGCTCATACAGTAAACAACCCAACATTGCCCCAACTATATACAATACAACACTGTCCCTACACTAGGCCACATAACATAGCTCATACAGTAAACAACCCAACATTGCCCCAACTATATACAATACAACACTGTCCCTACACTAGGCCACATAACATTGCCTCTACTAGACAACCCAACATTGCCCCAACTTTATACAATACAACACTGTCCCTTCACTAGGCCACATAACATTGCCTCTACAGTAAACAACCCAACATTGCCCCAACTTTATACAATACAACACTGTCCCTACACTAGGCCACATAACATTGCCTCTACTAGACAACCCAACATTGCTCCAACTATATACAATACAACACTGTCCCTACACTAGGCCACATAACATTGCCTCTACTAGACAACCCAACATTGCTCCAACTATATACAATACAACGCTGTCCCTACACTAGGCCACATAACATTGCCTCTACAGTAAACAACCCAACATTGCCCCAACTTTATACAATACAACACTGTCCCTACACTAGGCCACATAACATTGCCTCTACTAGACAACCCAACATTGCTCCAACTATATACAATACAACACTGTCCCTACACTAGGCCACATAACATTGCCTCTACTAGACAACCCAACATTGCTCCAACTATATACAATACAACGCTGTCCCTACACTAGGCCACATAACATAGCTCATACAATAAACAACATTGCACCTACATGACAAACGCAACATTGCCCGCTCACTAAATTACACTACATTGCCACTACACTAAACAACACAACATTGCACTGCACTAAACAATACAACACTGACCCTCCACTAAAAACGCAACTGTGCCCGTTCATTAAAAAACACAACACTGATCCTAAACTAGACCACACAACTTTGCACCTACGCTTAACAACACAACAGTGCCCCTACACTAGACCACATAAAATTGCCTGTTAAGTGAACAACACAGCATTTCCCCTACACTAAATAACACAACATTGCCCCTACACTTGGCCACATAAGATTGCCCAAACACTAGATCACATAATATTGCCGCTACACTAGAACACATAACATTGCCCAAACATTAAACCTCATACGATTGCCTAAACACTAGATCACATAAGTTTGCCGCTACACCAGACCACATAGCATTTCCCCAACAAAAAAAAACCACATTGCCTAAACACTAAACCACATAACATTGCCACAGCGTCATAACATTACCTCAGCACTAGGCTACGCAACATTGCCACATAACTAAAGTACATAACATTGCCACATCACTAGGCCAAATAACTTTGCCCAAACACTAAACCACATAACATTGCCACAGCACTAAGCCACAGCACTAAGCCACACATCATTGCCTCAGCAGTAGGCTACGCAACATTGACACATAACTAAACTACATAACACTGCCACATCACTAGGCCAAATAACATTAAAGTTACTGATCTGACCCAGAGGATGGCATCGAAAGACGCTCAAATTGATGAACTGTACCAATATGGCCGATGTAACAACATCAGAGTGTCTGGCATACCACAGAAGCATGGTGAAAATACAGACACTATAGTGCAAAACTTATTTAGAGATCTCGGTGTTAAAGTTGATCTTCGAGACATCGACCGTTCTCATATAACTGGTGACCCTGCCAAATTCCCCGAAAAGCCCCGCCCTATCTTGGACAAGTTCGTCTCCTATCGGACAAAACGCGAGGTCATGCAAAACCAATCTAAACTGAAGGGTCGACAACCAAAGGTTTTCATTAATGATGATCTAACCCACGAGCCAGCGAGACTAGCTGCAGAAATCGGTATGCTTGTAGCTGACAAACGCTTATCTGGAACATGGGTCCGTGACGGAGTGATATTTGTGAAGAAACTTGACGATAAAGTAGTCCTCATCACCAGGAAGTCCCAACTCAATACGTTAACCCAATCACTCAAGCTTAAAATGCGGTTCAAACTCACACAGGGAAACACAGGACCACCGGAATACTACACCGATGCCGACGACGACGATAATGATGATGCTATGATGTGATTACCTGTTGTCAAATGAAACTCGTCCCATTTTCAAGTATAAATATCGGTTATCATAATCACTGAGAATGGCTAATGTACATGTAGTCTTCGTAAACACTGATTATTTTAGCCATTGGACGTAAATGCCTTAACTCATGATACAGGGATTCTGACATATGTATGTGCGTAGCAGGATGTCAGGGTGTATAAATACTCATCGGAACTGACTTAGTTGAGTGCCTTTTTTTTCTACGACATGCTATTCACGATATTACTTACACATAGGCCAGCGGCTAATATTGTGTTACATTGTGTGACATGGAATAACGTGTGACACTGAGTGACAATTAGTATGTGCCGGGATGACCTCATACAACAAACTGTTGACCTAGAATATCAAAGTTGATATATTACAATGTATATTGTGAGTTTACCATTGTAATCGAACGTGTGACATGGGACCTATAAAATCAACGTAAACTAGCGTCCAAAAAAATCTTGGCAACTTGAAAAATGAAATTATTAAAACACAGATACTTTCACCCAAACGCAACCAAGCCAAAACCAGTCGCCTAAACCCATCGAATAAAAACTCGTGTAATTACTGAAGTGTAGTGCACGTGTTGTTGTGGGAAAGTGAATTTGGAAGTAAAATCATTATTCGCGTTTTTTTAAAATTGCACGTGAACAATCGCTAGAAAAACTGCGAAGTTTATCTGTTAGAGATGCGAACAGTTAGGCGTTGGCAACGACGTGATTGGCAGCGTGTCCTCTTCACTGACGAGAGTAGGTTCTGTATGTTCCATTCTGATGGCAGACACCGTGTGTATCGTCGAAGAGGCGAACGTACTGCTCGTTGTTGTGTCGAAGAGGTCGTACCCTTCGGTGGTATGAGTGTCATGGTGTGGGGTGGCATTTATGCTGATGAGAGGACGCCATTGGTCATCATTAACGGTAACTTGAATGCCGTACGCTACATGGATCAGGTTTTACGCGTTGTTGTGCTTCCATTTCTTCGTCAACAACCACAGGGTATTGTGTTCCAGCATGACAATGCTAGGCCACATACTGCTAACATTATGCAAAACATTCTTAATGTCAACAATTTCCATGTGTTGCCCTGGCCAGATCGTTCACCAGACCTTAATCCCATAGAGCACCTTTGGGATTTCATGGACAGGCAAATTCGACGACGACAACAACCTCCAACCACCAGGAATAAACTCATCCAGGCCCTCCACGAAGAATGGCGACGCATCCCACGTGACGTCATCATGCGACTGACAAATTCAGTTCGTAGGAGAGTATTTGCCTGCATTCAAGCCAATGGAGGTCACACACGCTACTAGGGTGACACAAACACCATCTATAGTCATTTTGTGCCGAGCTAGTCATTTGCACGTGTAATGAAAAACTGTTTTGCATACCCCACCTGAAAATTACCAGCCATATTTAATTCACTTGTCATGTTATTGTTATGACTTTCTGCCAAAGGTTGTGGTAAATATTCATGTTTACAATACAGTTTATTCTGATCGTTTATGTTTTGGTGTTGTTTCGCTATCGAACTTCAAATAGGCTGCCAAGTTTCTTTTGGACGGTAGTTTATATGCATTACAATGTATATTGTGAGTTAACCATCAAACTCGAACGTGTGATATGTTACCTATAAAATCAACGTTTATATATTACAGTGTATATAGTGAGTTAACCGTTATACTTGAACGTGTGATATGTTGACATGGTAACCTATAAAATCAACGTTTATATATTACAATGTACATTGTGTTTTTACCATTGTACTTGAATGTATAGGTCAACATTGTGTGGGGATGTGACCCACCTATATGACACTCACCTGGCTTATGCGTTATGGCAGTTGGTACAAGTAGGCTACTTCTCGGTATGTGTCGTTATTGCCCTTCACTAGCCTTTCTTACTCGGTACAGCTATGCGTGATTAACTATGTATACAATGTGCGTCGCCAACCCATATCATACTACAAGGGCCATGTGTATCTTCAAACGCAGCGTATAGCATAATCTCTAGTATTCTGGTCTTGTTAGCAGATTAACTCTTAACTTACCTGGATATGGTCCGCATGAACATTTGCTCCATCATGTCCTTAATCTTTAATTTGGTGCATATTCCTTGATATTTGAAGGATATCCCAACCAAGGCTAATTTTGATCGTTGTGGCTTGTTCATTTCATGTGCACGTGCCGAGTCCGTGCAAATTAGCCAGGTGTGCGACACACAGTAGTCAGTCCATGTGCACGTGCCGAGTCCGTGCAATTAACCCAGGTGTGCCAGAACCTAGACTTGCCCCTGGCGTGAGCTCAGTTTATTCATATTATTATTGTTATTTATCCATCTATTTTTGTTTTATATTAAATTTATCTACTACTTCCGTTCACACAATCTGTTATGAAAACAGATCTTATATTATTCCCCTCTCTCAGTTAGTTTCTCATTACTCTACACCAAACTATGGTAACTTTGATTTTATCCTTTCTTCTTATAGTTACCCAATTGATCTTTTATTATTATTCTACAACCGACAATTTCGGTTGATGTATATAGATTTTGTTTATGTTTCGAAAGTTCATTTTGTGTTGGTCATGTTTTGTCTGTGAGTGTTGTAACATTCTTTCTCTCTGTAGTTTTCATTCAGCTTTCTGTTGTCAGGTTTTGGTTATATATAGTACACTTCAGCATTGAAAATTTATACTTCGCGTAACCTCCCCGCCTGCCTCTATAGAAAACAAATATATTCTGTTAAAAACAGATGCCGGTAGATATAACGCATTATAGACAGGCGGTGGGAATATTTGCTTCTCGCCTTTATAGCAATGCATCTTGCAAATTTACAAAGTACTTGCTGTTTCTCTCTTCGTGTTGTATCTATAAGCATTATAGACAGGCGGTGGGAATATTTGCTTCTCGCCTTTATAGCAATGCATCTTGCAAAGTTTACAAAGTACTTGCTGTTTCTCTCTTCGTGTTGTATCTATAAGCTAAGAACGTCTATTATAGTGGTGATACTTCTCTTATGTTGCGGGGATGTTTATCCAAACCCTGGGCCAGTAAAATATGGTAATTTAAAGATTGTTCATCTAAATGTAAAGAGTTTAAAGGACAAGGTAGATCTACTCTGCACTGAATTTCATTCATACGATATTATTTGCTTAACCGAAACTTGGCTGCATGGAGGCATACCTACTGTTGATATTTCAATTCCAGGTTTTCATTTGCCAATTAGAAAAGATCGACCAAGTCGAGGGGGGATGTAGCTGTATATGTAAAAAACAATTTATGTGTTAAAAACATGGATCATCTGTCCGTAAATGGACTCGAAGCATTATAGGTACAGGTAAGATGCAAGACCAGTAAATACGTAGTAGGGACATTCTATAGGGCAGATAAAAGCGAGGCCTACTGGGAGTTGATAGATCATTCTATATGTAATGCAATAGATTTGAATATACCAACTATTATAGCTGGGGACTTTAATCTAGATATTCTTAGAGAAAGTAAGAGCAAAATAGATCACTTAAAGCAATATATGGGTTGACCCAAATTATAACTGAGCCCACCAGGATTACACCTACCTCCAGAACTCTGATTGATTTACTGTTCGTAACTAATGCAGACAGTGTGTGGAGTTCGGGTGTATCCGATCCTATATGCAGTGATCATTGTCCTATATTCGTTAAAATTAAGGCAAACATACCAAGCAATGCAAATTTTAAAAGAAAAATCTATAATTACAACATGGCTGATAATGAAGACATTATTGATAGCTTAACTGAGACAAAGTGGGATCGTTTGTTATCATCCAGAAATGTTGACGTTATGGCAGAATGTTTTACCCGGACAATTACTGACGTATGTAATAATCATATTCCTAACAAATGTGATTTAAACAGTAATTTATTTCCATTAATGTTCAGATTTTACATTACATAACGTTACAAAATGGAAAAAGGATTAGCAAACAGGCCAAAAAGGCCTATATTAATGCTTCTCCTAATATTGTACATCATACATGTAGATTGTAATGAAGTCTATAGAGCAGACATTAATGAGTAACACAAAATGAAATAAAATTGAAAGCAAGATACCGTTTCCCTATAAAGTTTTTTTGTGACTGGTTCCTCGTACTGCTCCACATATTGTTCGTAGAGCATCCAAGTGTTAATTTTCCAATAGTTTTACTTGTTCATTATCACAATAATCAAAAATAGGTAAAATAAAAGATTTGTACATGGTTTCGAGCGTTCTTCGATTTAGACGGTATTTCAGGCTACGCAAACAATTAATTAATGGGCTCACTTTACGTACAATATAATCAATGTGTTTGTGCCATTTTTCATCTTCCTGGAATACAAGTCCTAGATGTTTATGATCACTTACTTCAGGTATAAGAATATCATTCATTCGCAGAGGTAATTTAGGACTAGGATTAATTTTAGTAGAAAATAACATGGCTTCCGTTTTGGAAGGACTAAATTTCACCTGCCATTTACTTGCCCAGTTTGATATACATTCTAAATCACTATTCAATATAGCGGCTGTGGATTCAGGATCTTCAATAATTAAAAATAAAGATGTATCATCCGCAAAAAGTTTCATATTACTGGTTATCCCATGGGTCAGATCATTAATATAAATAAGGAATAACAGAGGTCCTAAAACTGAGCCCTGTGGCACTCCGGCTAGAACAGGTTTATAATTTGACATATAGCCATTAATTACTACAGACTGTTGTCTATTACAAAGATAACTTCCAAACCAGTCCAGAAGATTATCGCCTATCCCTGTTGACTTTAATTTAACTAATAAGACTTCATGCCAAACACTATCAAACGCCTATATCACAAAATATGGCGCGAACTTCCTTTCCATCATCCAAGGCTTTGGAGATCACGTGATATAATTCAGTTAACTGATAAACAGTTGAATCTCTAGGTTTGAATCCCGATTGTGAAGTGGTTATGATATCATTATCAAAGGAAAAAATGACATGCTTAAATACACATTTTTCAAATACCTTAGAAAGAGAAGGTAATATAATGGTCTATAATTATTACAATCATGAACACTACCTTTTTATGGATTGGAACAATAAGAGATTTTTCCCATTGACAGGGAAAGGAGGAAAGTCGTAGCGATGAATTGAACAGCAAAGTAATGGGAGCACATAGAGGTATAGCTAATTGTTTTTGAAAGCTTATTACCAATATTATCTGGACCTTTAGCTTTGGTAGTATTTAGACTTAATAAAATATCATGGACTTCTTTTTCAGACAAGAGCAAGTCGTTAAGTTTATTTACAGGTTCATGTAAGTTATTAGTTTTCTTCTCGGGTTCTTCAACGTGGGCTTGTTGAATAAAGAAGTCATTAAAAGCCTCAGCAATATCATTTGGATGATCAACAACGTCTCCATTAATCATAATAGGAGGGGATTGTGTATTTGAATTTCTATTATGCTGTATAAAGTTTTTAATTAAGCGCCACCATGATTTAGTACCACATTCTGAATTAATAGTATCATCTAATTTCAAATCATAAGCGCGCTTAGCTTTCCTAACTTCAGTAATAAATTTGTTCCGTGCTAATCTGAAGCGCTCCCAATCAATCTGTTACTTTCTTCTTTTAGCAGTCCTATGCAATCGATTTCTATTTGTCATCAGCTTACGCAAGTAGCCATTCATCCAAGAATAATCCCCTGGTCGTACAACCACTTCTTTTGGGGGTATGTACAGATCTATCAACTGTAATAATTTTGAAGTAAATAGTGAAATAGACATTTCAATATCAGTGTGGTCAATAATATTTCCCCAATAAGTGGCAGCAATACAATCACTTAGGCCATCGTAGTCAGCATGGTTATAATCATATATAATTCGCTTTAAAGATTCCTTACGTGCCTTTCCAAACCTGAGGGAAACGAATACTGGACTATGATCACTGCATACTGGAGGAAGAACACCTGATTCATGTACAATGCTAAGGTAAAAATGAGATCAAGCAAAGTACTAGTAGTATCAGTTACTCGTGTAGGTTCAGCAACAAGATGTATTAGGTTGTAAAATAATTGTAAATATTCAATTTTGTCGTTACGTCTGTTAAGTATATTAGCATTAAAGTCACCTACTACAATCATTTTAATGTTTTTATCAGCAGCTTTCGCAAATGATTCATCAATTAAGTCCCAGTAGTAGTTCCTGAGGTCCCCTCTATAGAATGTTCCAATCAACAATTTATTATTATTAACAATGACCTCAATCCATAAAGCTGCTAAGTTTGGATGATCAAGACCGGGGACATGCGTAAAATACAGGTTATCTTTTACATACACTGCGACCCCTCCACCCCTTGTAGGTCTGTCTTTGCGAATCGGTGGATGGTAACCAGATATCATAATCTCATCATTTGATATGCCAGGATGTAACCAGGTTTCGCAAAGGCAGATAATGTCGAAATTACCGTATTCTGCTGTTAATAGATCAACCTTATCCTTCAAGCTCCTTATGTTCAGATGTACAATAGTAAGAGGTCCCGGATGTGGGTGAATATTCCCCGAGCATAGCAGCAATATTGATATTATTAAGAAGTGACGAACCCCTAAACATGGGTATAAAACTATACAAAAACACAAAAACTTGTCAAAACGGCGCCTATTTCTAGCATAAAGAATAGTTGCAAAGCGCCCGACTGCCATTCGATACTGGCATATATCAACCCCCATTATATAGGAAACTAACAAGCAATACAAACCATATGAGCGGGAGACAGTGGGCAGTGCAATATTCATCTTGTATAGTTTTAAAATCATGTTCAGGCTGTAGAGTATATTTAGTTGAGCAAATGGTATCTTGCAGTAAGAAAACACAATAAACGCCAAACTAATCAACAAATGGCATGATGTGCATGTCACCGTAGCATACATACACAACTGGTTCCGGTGTATTACATTAACGATTAAAGTGAGAGATTACATTTCCACGAATAAGATCTCACTCGGTTAGTTATTCTCGGTGTCAGCTATTCAATACAAAAGTCAAATAAAATGAATTAAATTGCACCTGAATCTAAATAAATAACGCTTGGTTTCGGCGAGCAGTCCTTGAATATGTATTCAATAGAAACATGTCAAATTATATCGTTGAGGATTGTATCATCCCACCATAATGTCACCCACAACATATCTATAATCGTAGTACTGGTTTCCCACGCCTGGAGAAATCTCGCACACCCGTCGATGCCCGTTCACTCGCACGGCAGAAAGTAAAATCAATAAATGGGAGGAGCCCAACGGAAAGACAATCTGATTGGTATGTGTCCATGAATGAAAGAAACAGAAACGAGACTATCCCTCGTGACAACAAAGGTCATCCAATCAGAGCTTACTACACTTCTGTTGTGTTACAATTACCGCCCTCAACAGATCACATTAATTTTTTTTTATATAAAAACAGGACAACTAAACAAGCAATACACCATAGGCATATTCCTCGACATGGTATGGCACCACGGGCTAATACAAAAACTAAAAAAAATAGGACTAAATGGCCAAATAATAAACTTCATCCAAGATTTCCTAAACAATCGCAAAATAACCGTGGGTATAGACCATACGCTATCGAACCAGTGTCCCCTAGAAAATGGTACTCCCCAGGGCAGCATCCTCAGCCCAACCCTCTTCAATATAATGATAAATGATCTCTTCGAGGGCTTATCCCCTAAACTAAACACTTCAAAATTCGCGGATGACGGAACCCTATGGATCCGCATTAAAACGGCAGAAAACTTTAATCCCAAAATCTCTAAATAAAATACAACAATGGGCAGACAACTGGGGCTTCTCCCTTAACTCAGATAAAACAACAGGAGTAGTATTCAAACATACAAAAACATGAAACCTGCCTACCCAATCCTCCAGCTAAACAACCAAACAATCAAACTCCAAAAACAAACCAAATTCTTAGGACTCATTTTTGGTCAACACCTCACCTGGGAGGCTCACGTCCAAAACCTAAAAACTAGATGCAGCAAAGACCTTAACACACTAAGATGTCTCACCGGCTCTAACTGGGGAGCCTCCAAAGTCTTCTTGTTAATACGATACTTATGACCACTGTAGTAAAGATGCTTGCCGCCACGAACAGAGTCGATGGAAATCAAACGTACCTGTGTATTAGCCATCGTTTTGAGCGTTAATGATCTTGTACATATAAAAATCTTATATACTTCTTACTTGGGTTTCAGAACAAAGAGACATCCTACTCACAATTCAAACAACTTTTGCATTAAAGTCGTATCTTCTCAATACAAGATATAGTAGTAGAGATTAACTGATTCCCGCGTGTTGTTATAGCTTCATCGTTTCTTTACTAGATTACTTAATCTGAGTTCAATGGAAGTAAGTAATCACATTCTCTGAGTTCAATTTTAACAATTTTAGTAGATTATCTCTTTCTTTATTTGTCCGTCTCACGAGTTCAATGGAAGTTAGTAATCACATTCTCTGAGTTCAATTTTTTTTATCTCTTTCTTCACTTTTCCGTCTCACAACACCCCAGTGTCCTCAATGTATAAGAGTCCGTTGTATACATAACGAGGGTACACATCACTGATCTTTTCATTCGCCTTCCCAGTCCCCAGTCCCTTACCCCTCCATTCGCCTTTCCGGTACTACTGGTAAATAGATTTTCGACTTCCCGGCCCGACACCGCTGCGCCATATACAATACCCTTAACAATTCTCTATCTAAAAAACTTGACTCAATACAATACCAAGCCCTTAAAATAAATACACGCACCCAACATGGCACCTCCTACACCTCACTTCAGGCCCGTTACAGGGGAAATGCCACTAAATCTACGCAGGGAACATCTAAGCCTTAATTCTGGGCCGCGTCCCAAACAAACCCTCTCATCCAAAACTTAATTAACCAAAACATTAGCCCAAGAAACCAAGCTTCTTACTCACCCCAATATCCCAAAGAATAACTAACTACCTCAATGAACACCAAACTCAAAATCTTAAACAAAACTGCAAAAAATCAAATATATTCACCCCTAAACTCAAAATACCCAATATAGACACAACGCTAGCTAACCAAATAAATAAACAAACCGACCCAAACTTAACTAAAACCACCACACTTGCATACATACACGAAAATTGGCCAAATTGGTGTTACATATACACGGACGGATCTTCAGACCCGATCTCCAACCACACAGGCTTCGGAGTCCATACCACACAACCAGTTAAATCCACACAATGTTACCGACTCCCTAACAACCAATCTATATTCACGGCAGAACTTATGGGCATGGCCTCAGCCCTGCATAACCAACAATCTAAAAACAACCGACCTAAATTAATAAACCAAATACTTAAAAGCTCCAACGACTCCAACAAAAGCAGGCAAACAAATAACCTTCTTGCGTATCCCCGCCCACGTAGGAATTGACGGCAACGAAAACGCCGATAAAGCAGCTGGATTATCTCTCAAAATACCAGAAATAAGCCTAAACCTACCCATCTCAACATCAGAAATTAAAAGTGTAAACAAACAAAAAATTACCAAAAAAAGGCATAATCAATATCAAAACTCAAATAGCCAAATAAAAAAAGTACTCAGAAAACCACTAACCAAACCTAGAATCCTACACCCCTAAAAAACAATTGACAGATTAATTACAAAAATCCAAACAGGACACACGAACCTAAATAACCACCTTAAAAAACTTAAAAGACACACCACAGGAAACTGCCCCCACTGCAAACAAACCGAAACCACAGAACACGCACTCATCCACTGCACCCACTACCAAACACAGAACCACTCTACAAACCACCCTCAATCTAAATAAGGCTCCTACTCTAGATGAAATACTAAACCCTCAAAATAAACCAGAAAACTTCAAGGACCTAGGCGTATTCCTAATCAAAACAGATCTAATTAAGCGCATCTAAAAACTCATTAATCTACCAATCCAAAATCCAATAAACATACAAACACCCACCTCACCCGGCTCCCTTAGTTCCCTCCTCCACCCACTTCGGCATTTATTCCAAATTTTAAAAATTCCAAAAATTCAATATAAGCAACCCCTAAAAAGCCCCCTCTTGGGTTGCACACACCACTTTCACCCTTTTCGCAATACACTAAATGGCCCGGCCAGGCCCGTGTGCGAAATACGCTACAGTCGGAAAGCGCACGTTAAATCTCCTATATCAGTCAGTCAGTCAGTCAGATCACATCAAAACAAAACACCATCAATGGTTTAGGCTGGAGCGACTTTGCAAGGCGATTAAGTAGCAGTCATTTTGAACGAAATTACTCTGATAAATGATCCTCATGATCAAACAGTTACATCTTATCATCTTCACTCATGTTCACGGGTCTTATCATCTTCACTCATTTTCACGGGTCTTATCATCTTCACTCATTTTCACGGGTATCCTCGGAAATCTGTGACAACTTGACCACCACCTTTAATCTCAGTGATTCTTCAAATTGAGAGAAACTGCTGATTTTGGAAAAACGAAGTAAGTGGTCGTCCTTCATCTTGACAAAAATCACACCACCCCTGGTCCAAGTACCGTTGATCTTGCCATCTTTTAGGAGAGTCCTGCATCTGGCAGAAAGTTTGGATCGAGCTTTGGTCAGGTCGTCATTGAGGAATATCTTATTTGAGAAGCTAGTTCCCTTCGGTTTATGGCGGTTGTTTATGAACTCACCATAATTGGTCTAGGTTTAGGCAAGTGTGTAACAATTAGACCAAATGATCCACTATGGATCACTAGTGAGATACGTTGACTGATCAGGAAACGTAACAGAATTCATAAGGTTGCTAAAAAGCGTAACTTAGATTCTGACTGGACTACATGTCGTCCAACAAGGAACCGTGTAATCTCCTATGTTCGCACTGCAAAGAGAAAATATGTACTCAAGATTGATAGTAAAATTAATGATGCGTACGGTGAAAAAGTATGGTGGCGGCTTGTTAAAACAATATCTAAGGGGCACCAGTAATACAAAATTTCCTCCCATTAATTACCATGATATACTATACCGTCTGAGAACTGCTCAACTTCAAGCACGACGGCCATACTGCGGGCCGATTCTGACTCAATTACACAGACGTCAACGTCAATTGTGGGCACAGCGACACTTACGATGGGCTCAGAGGAATTGGAATCAAGTCGTCTTCAGTGATGAATCCCGATTTAATCTTCGATTTGCTGATGATAGGGCGAGGGTGTGGAGGCGCCGTCATGAACGTTACGCCCAGCATTGTGTAAAGGAAGTTGACATATTTAAAGGCGGGAGTGTCATGGTGTTGGGTGCTTTCTGTGGCAATGCACGTTCCAGGCTTCTTGTCATCCGTGGCATCCTCAAAGCTGCTGCTTACCGCGACCAGGTCCTGGCACCAGAACTTCTGCCTTTTATGGCAGCACATGGACCCGGTTTGATCTTCCAACACGACCCCACACAGCAATTTTGACATGGAATTTCCTTCAGAATGCGGGAGTCAACGTCATGGACTGGCCGTCAAGGTCTCCCGACCTCAATCCCATCGAACACGTCTGGGATGCTCTTGGCAGAAGTCTGCGCACTCTCCAGAACCAACCACAGAATGTGCAAGATCTTATCACCATTTTGCAGCAACAATGGCGTCGTCTTCCCAATCATGTGTTCACAAGCACTACAAGGTCCATGCGGAGGCGTTGTGTGGCAGGTGTCAACGCACATGGTGGCCATACACGCTACTGAACTTGTGTGCCATCATATCCTCGTGCTTGGGACTTATGATTTAAACTGTTGATGTTATTACCGAATGCCGTAGGTGCTTGGGACAAATTATGGTTACCACCGTTAATTCAAATCCTTCTTTGGACATTAATGATTAAAAATTACCTTCTCTGATACATTTGTCCGTTGTATATCATATATGGGATTACTTTTAAAAATGTGAAGTTTTTAATTTGACTCAGTATATATATATATATATATATATATATATATATATATATATATATGTGTGTGTGTGTGTGTGTGTGTGTGTGTGTGTGTGTGTGTGTGTGTGTGTGTGTGTGTGTGTGTGTATGAAGATGGATCCACAACAAATAAAAACTGGGAAGTAATGAAATGTCAAAATTATTACATGTGTCGGTTGTTTGAGACGTTCGTGTTACATCATCCTTGATCGTTGTTGGGGAAGACGTGTTGCTGGAGAGGATAGAGTATGTAAATATTGTTTTGATAATCTGAGTGGAGGATGAAGTCCATTTTATTACATCATGTTATTTGTATGACAAATTCAGAAATATGCTTTTGCCAAGTATTTGTACTAGTAATCTTTGTACTCTCGACAAATTTGAGAAAGTTATGACAGATAATTCTTTATCAGAATCCTTAGCACTTTATATTGTTAAATGCACTCAGGCAAGGCAGGTTTATCGCATAGGTTAAAGGGAGACAACTCTACATACAGTTTACGAATGCTTCACCTCCTCTTGATGATTATAGTAGATCTCTTCTTAATGATTGTAATTGTTGTTTGTAACTTAAAATTGTTGTGACTTGATTATATACACATGTACTCTGGGCTGGAGGCCTTTATTACAGAATAAAAGAGTCTTGAGTTTTGAGATCGTTGTTGGGGAAGACGTGTTACATTATCCCTGATGGTTGTTGGGGAAATCGTGTTACATCATCCCTGATGGTTGTTGGGGAAGACGTGTTACATCATACCTGATGGTTGTTGGGGAAGACGTGTTACATCATACCTGATGGTTGTTGGGGAAGACGTGTTACATCATATCTGATGGTTGTTGGGGAAGACGTGTTACATCATACCTGATGGTTGTTGGGGAAGACGTGTTACATCATACCTGATGGTTGTTGGGGAAGACGTGTTACATCATCCCTGATGGTTGTTGGGGAAGACGTGTTACATCATCCTTGATGGTTGTTGGGGAAGACGTGTTACATCATACCTGATGGTTGTTGGGGAAGACGTGTTACATCATCCCTGATGGTTGTTGGGGAAATCGTGTTACATCATCCCTGATGGTTGTTGGGGAAGACGTGTTACATCATCCCTGATGGTTGTTGGGGAAGACGTGTTACATTATCCCTGATGGTTGTTGGGGAAGACGTGTTACATCATACCTGATGGTTGTTGGGGAAATCGTGTTACATCATCCCTGATGGTTGTTGGGGAAGACGTGTTACATCATACCTGATGGTTGTTGGGGAAGACGTGTTACATCATCCCTGATGGTTGTTGGGGAAGACGTGTTACATCATACCTGATGGTTGTTGGGGAAGACGTGTTACATTATCCCTGATGGTTGTTGGGGAAGACGTGTTACATCATCCCTGATCGTTGTTGGGGAAGACGTGTTACATCATACCTGATGGTTGTTGGGGAAGACGTGTTACATCATACCTGATGGTTGTTGGGGAAGACGTGTTACATCATCCTTGATGGTTGTTGGGGAAGACGTGTTACATCATCCTTGATGGTTGTTGGGGAAGACGTGTTACATCATCCTTGATGGTTGTTGGGGAAGACGTGTTACATTATCCCTGATGGTTGTTGGGGAAATCGTGTTACATCATCCTTGATGGTTGTTGGGGAAGACGTGTTACATCATCCTTGATGGTTGTTGGGGAAGACGTGTTACATCATCCTTGATGGTTGTTGGGGAAGACGTGTTACATCATCATTAAACGTGTAACACGGAACACACATTAAATCATATTTTTTAAGACTACATTTAACATGTTTGGGTGAGTGAGTGAGTATGGTTTAACGCCGCGTTTAGCAATATTCCAGCAATATCACGACAGGGGACACCAAAAATGGGCTTCACATATTGTACCCATGTCGGGTCCTCGGCGTGACGAGCGAACGCTTTAACCATTAGGGTACCGGACCGCCCCCGAACCATGTGGGAAGCGCGCGGTCTGGATAGCTGGGAGAGATGAAACTCTAGGTTAACCCTTAACCCTAGTTGTTACTCTGTCTGTCGCTCGCCATTAAGAGGCTAAAACAAGGACTGGTCGGCTCTGAGTCAGTATAATGTGTCTGAGTGGGGTATTCATGTTTAACTGCGGCATGGTATCTCAGTGGGCTAGCACAATAACTCGGCTTCAGTCCGGACTAGTACAAGCAGCCACACACACACACATGCACGCACGCGATGTTAAGCCCCATTTTACCTCATCTTATAGGGTAGTTTGAACCCTGTGATACAGAAATCAGATATTGTAAATCTTGAAATTAACGCAAGCGTGTATTAAATGCGAAAAATGCGAAAGGCCTTTGCGCGCATTATTATACATCGTATTTATATAGAAATAAGACATTTTGGATAGCAGGAATAAACTTAGACATATGCTGAAAACAAAAAACTATGTATTCAACACCACTGTTACTTACTTACTTACTTATATTGGAGATTTTACGTGCGCTTTCCGACTGCAGCCTATTTCGCACACGGTACAACGCCACTGTTACTTACTTACTTACTTACTTTGGAGATTTAACGTGCGCTTTCCGACTGATGCGTATTTCGCACACGGGCCCGGCCCGGCCATTTAATGTGTTTCCGAAAGGGGCGAAAGTGGTCTGTGCAACCCAAGAGGGGGGTTTTAGGGGTTGCTTATATAGAATTTGGGAAATTTGAGATTTGGAATAGATGCCGATGGTATTGGGGAGGAGAACTAAGGGAGCTGGGTATGGTGGATGTTTGTTTGTTTATGTGATTTTGATTTGGTAGATTATTGTGTTTTTAGATGCGTTTAATTAGTTCCGTTTTGATTAAGAATACGCCTAAGGCCTTGAAGTTTTCTAGTTTATTTTGTGGGTTTAGTATTGCTTCTAGAGTTAGAGCCTTGTTTAGATTGAGGGTGGTTTGTAATGCGGTTCGATGTGTTAGGTAGTGTGTGCAGTGGATAAGTGCGTGTTCTGGGGTTTCTAGTTTAGCTGCTTTATCGGCGTTTTCATTACCGATATTCCTACGTGGGCGGGTATCCACAAGAAGGTTATTTGTTTGCCTGCCTTAGTTAGGTCGTTGGAGCTTTTAAGTATTTGATTTATTAATTTAGGTCGTTTTTTGGTATTTTTGTTTTGGAGGGCTTGCAGTCCACTTAGGGAGTCGGTAAGTATTAGGATTTTTTTGTGTTTTTTGGATTCTTGATTATGGAGGGCTGAGGCCATGCCCATTAGTTCTGCCGTGAATATTGATTGGTTGTTTGGGAGTCGGAAGGATTGTGTGGTTTTAGTTGGTTGTGTGGTATGGACTTCGATTCCCCACATAGTAGCAGATTTCTGGTGTCCCCTGCCGTAATTTTGCTGGAATATTGCTAAAAGCGGCGTATAACCAAACTCACTCTATGCCTTAACCCTAGTTGTTACTCTGTCTGTCGCTCGCCATTAAGAGGCTAAAACAAGGACTGGTCGGCTCTGAGTCAGTATAATGTGTCTGAGTGGGGTATTCATGTTTAACTGCGGCATGGTATCTCAGTGGGCTAGCACAATAACTCGGCTTCAGTCCGGACTAGTACAAGCAGTGGTTACAGTATGTATATCTGAATGCTTCGCTCACTCAAATCGAACATTTAGAAGCCTGATTACAAAGTTAACTTCGCGCGACCCTCACTAGGGGTGATTCTATAGCTCTGATTATCAGCAGCCTATAGGTTCTCGTTTACTAATTACAGAACTAATTACTAATTACAGAACAACGTACGAGCTACGAGGGATTACGGAGTATCCGTCCCGTCTGAATTAATTGGCCATGTCGAGAAACTTTCAACATTAATTCACGAGGGACAGATGATCCATGATTCAGAGTTGTCAGTAGATTTTTCATTACATTACCCTCAGTAACGTTTTATGATTTTTTTTTAAAGCAGCGGATTTCCTTTTCTCCAATGCAGACGACAGTTCCCATACGCTATTGTTTTCCAGACGTCACATAACAACGCCATGACGTCACCTCACATACGCTATTGTTAGCACAGCATCACATAAAAGCGACATGATGTCAACTCACATACGCTATTGTTGACAGCATCACATAAAAGCGCCATGACATCAGCTCAGATACGCTATTGTTGGCACAGCATCACATTAAAGCGCCATGACGTCAGCTCAGATACGCTATTGTTGGCACGGCATCACATAAAAGCGCCATGACGTCAGCTCAGATACGCGATTGATGGCACGGCATCACATAAAAGCGCCATGCCATCAGCTCACATACGCTATATATAGCTATTGTTGACACGGCATCACATAAAAGCGCCATGACGTCAGCTCACATACGCTATTGTTTGCACGGCATCACATAAAAGCGACATGACGTCAGCTCAGATTCGCTATTGTTGGCACGGCATCACATAAAAGCGCCATGACATCAGCTCAGATACGCTATTGTTGACAGCATCACATAAAAGCGCCATGACATCAGCTCAGATACGCTATTGTTGGCACAGCATCACATAAAAGCGCCATGACGTCAGCTCAGATACGCTATTGTTGGCACGGCATCACATAAAAGCGCCATGACATCAGCTCAGATACGTGATTGATGGCACGGCATCACATAAAAGCGCCATGACATCAGCTCAGATACGCGATTGATGGCACGGCATCACATAAAAGCGCCATGACGTCAGCTCAGATACGCGATTGATGGCACGGCATCACATAAAAGCGCCATGCCATCATCTCAGATACGCTATTGTTGGCACAGCATCACATAAAAGCGCCATGACGTCAGCTCAGATACGCTATTGTTAGCACGACGTCACATAACAACGCCATGACGTCAGCTCACATACGCTATTGTTGGCACGGCGACACTTAAAAGCGCCATGACATCATCTCAGATACGCTATTGTTGGCACGGCATCACATAAAAGCGACGTGACGTATAACATTAGATTAGGTCATCTTCAATTATTTACGAATATATGACGCCCTGTTGCTGTGGACATCTTCACAAATAATGAAAAGATTTGAACAGTTGTTAAAAGTCTCAGTGAGTATTATTGAAAATAATTTCACCTATATCCGTGTCCTCATTGGTAATATCTCGCATTTAATACCTGATTCTCACTAACCAACCATGACATTTCGCATCCACTACAAGCAAACACAGATAGGGAAGTTTTTGTCGTTGAAGAGGGAGAGAGATCACATTTGGGTGTTTCCGTTCTGCACCGGTCTTAGTCGGAAGCCTGTCAGAGACTACTCGATACTTCCCCATCGACGTGCATCTATGCAAACATGATACCCAGCTCCCGGATTATTCCCCACAGCCTGAACCGCCGTGGCCGATGGATCGATCGGGTGCTACATCCTACACTTCCTGTGACGTCCACCATTAAAAGGCCATCTGGGGTAGGAAGCAGATATGGAATCTGCAATGTCAACATCAATCATATTATATCCAGATAACATTTACTTTCACTGGACAGACACAAGCATTGTTCAAAAGGACTGTGCACCGTGTTGTGTGGTAGAAGGAAGAATGGACAAGTACCGCCTGTTGACCAGAGTGTGTCAGAGACTGCTGAAAAAGAGCAACGGGACGGACAAGACGTACTGTGAGGGGGTCCTCGGCATAATGTCTCGGCACGGACAGGAGTCCCGTCTGGCCATCAAGTCCATCCAAGATATAGCAGAACAGGCGAAATATGTGCTAGTGGCCGTCTACACCGTTTCGCTGGCGGTTTCTTTCTTAGGAAATACATTAGTAATCATGTCCTTTGTATTCCACCGCCACATGCGTTCCGTCATGAATGTGTTTATAGTTTCACTTGCTGTCAGTGACTTTCTAATAACCGTAACTTGTTCTCCTATCAATATCGGAAACGCGTTGGCAAAATACTGGATACTTGGGGGATTTGCCTGTAAAGCCATGCCGTTCATGACCAATTTGTCTGTAGCTTCTAGTTCTCTGACGTTGTGTTGCATTGCATTAGATCGCTACAATGCTATTATTCATCCTCTCAAATTGAACGCCACCAAGAACCCAAAGCGAGCGGTCATACTTCTTCTTTGCGTCTGGGTCGTCTCAATCTCCGCCAGCATACCCTATGCTCTGCTATACAACATCTACGACATCTGCAAGGGAGACAACTGTGAGTCAGAGGCCCACCTCTGTTACGGGTCTGACAGAGGCCTCCTGGCGTCTCTGGAGATGTGGCTAACGCTGGTTGTGCTCCTGGTCCTCCCGCTCTCCTTCATAGCGGTCACCTACGGAATCGTCATCTGGCGGCTGTGGTCCAAGAGGACCATTGGGGCTCGGATACCGACAGCCGAGGACCTAAGGACCCGGTACAAGAAAAAAGCGGTGATGATGATGGTGCTGGTGGTGGTGCTATTTGCTTGCTGCTGGACGCCGCTTCTTCTCTTTGACGTCATCGGCAGAGAAGAAAGCTTGAAGGCGTCCCAGAGCAACCTCATACTCAAGTACTTCCTCCAATGGTTCGCTCTGAGCAGTGCTTGCTACAATCCTATCATATATGCCTTTATGAATGAACGCTTTCGGAAGAATGTTGTCAAGCTTCTGACGTGTCGGCGGGTGCGCGTGGAGCCCGTGAATCCCAGACAGACAGGGGCGGTGAGGCTTAGAGCCTCCCAGCAGCCTCCCATAAGGACTCGTCAATCTGAGGGAACCACCAGCAGATTCTAGCAGGGAGGCTATATTAGGTATATAAATTCCTGGTTCCAGAACGTCAAACTGCCACTGCCAACTGCATGGACTCCTATTGTTTGATCTATAAGTAAGTGTGGGACCTAACGTGTTGGACGTTTTAAGTGACATGTGTGGTTTCAAGTTTGGAAGTAACTTTCGATAGATGTTCATGTTGCATTACGAGTCACATTGAAATAAGTATAAATGGTTGTTTCATTTGTTTGAGAAATGTGTTAATTTAACTTGGTTCGAAAACACA